>NC_079291.1:71555207-72165624 GCF_023638135.1 Falco biarmicus
CCAAAGAACAAAGAAAATGAATATGATGGAGATACTCAGCAGGTCAGCAATATCTTTGAAGAGAGGGACTTAACTTGAACATTAATCAGCATATAATTGCTTACGTAGCATGCCTGTCTTCACTGTTAATGATTTAACATGATGATTTACCAAGGCACTGAGAGAATGCCTGGATGGAGGGAGAAAAAGTACAGAAATATAGCCTGTGGTATTCCCTGCCAGAGAATGAATCTACCCATGCAGGAGTGTCAATTTGATAATGAAAGATAAAATGTGTGGTGAGCCCAAGAGGGTACTTTACATATTGCTATGAATAATGCTGCTGCTTTCTCTACTGGATCAGCTTCTTGCAGACACAGACAAAAAAATATGGCGACTCCATTCACAGAAATTGTTATTCACTTGGGATACCATTTCCAATGAGCAATTTCTTCTCTAGACTTGTACTAGTGGAAAAAAAAAAAAAAAAGAGAAAACAAATCAAATGCCAGGTGAAAATAAGACTTCCATATTCCAAGAAGATTTCCTCTTTTAATATTAACATCAGAACCCTAATTATTGCCCTTCCTAGCAATTACTTTGTTGCTAGTTTGACTGAAAAATCAAGATTAGCATAAATTTGCCAGATCTGAAGTTTCCCTTTTAAACGAGATATTTTTATCTTTTGAGACTATTTTAACCCATAACAGTGGTTTTCAAGTAGTTTACTCTTAGGAATCCGAGGATTATTGTAAGGAATCTATAAAAGGAAACCAAGAAACTCAAGCCTACCATCAGTAGGTTTAAATTTCCTTACAGGAGTTTGGGTCTCCAGACAACAAAGTTTTTATAAACCATATAAAAAAAAAAAGTTTGAAAAAACTTTGATCTAGGAAAATGCAATGTACAAAATATGCTGTTGAATCTGCTGGTACTTAACAGTGGGATGGAGTTCATTGTCTTCCAGGAGAAAGACATCTGAACTATCAATCAGCATCCTGAAATGCTGTGGAAAGACTTAAAAATGTATCCTTTCATGAAAGCCATGAGAAGAAAAACATTGTCAAGATTGTTTGGATTAAGGCAAAATTCTAAATCTCTGAAAATTTGCCCCTCGTTTGACATCAGAATCATACTGAAAATAACAACGTTCAGTGACAGTTCAAATATTTCTGTCACAAGCACCATGACACTCCTGTCCTCCGCTTTCTAAAAAGCATAACAGGAGCAGCAATAACAATGTTGAATAACATTTTTATTGAGTGAAACAATTCACTCAATTTTTTATTTGTATAGAATGAAATGTAATCATACTGGCCACAAACTCTGCTCCCATAATCCACATCAAACTTCTGTTTCATTTTGGAATCAAACACACAATTTTTGTGATTCGTGTCCTCAAAAAACCCCCAAAGCAATACAAACCAAAACCCCTTAAACAATCCCCCAAGCCACCTATCATCCAAACCCTTCTTTACGTTTAGGCTCAGGTATAACCATACAGGCATTTATGTGAATATGTGATTCTCCTTTTTATAAAATTTTAATCTTTAACATCATACTGAAACAGTGGATTGCAGAAAAGTCACTACCTCCAAGCTCCTTTGTTTGCAAATTCGCATTCTACACATTTATGGATTAACAACCACAAAATTCTCAAGTAAATGGGGCAGAATCATTTATAATGAACTAAGCTGTTGTAACATCCTCCTGTAGGTAGGCACAAAGCGCTGTAGTAATTAATGGGTCCAAAAACTGTGAGCATGATGCAGTAGGTGTTTCATATCATCTCAATTATCCATGGTCCAGTTTCTGATCAGTGGAGTGGTACAAACTGTGTGTGGGTTATTTTTTTCAAAGCCAATTAGCTTTTAATCCCTAACAGCAGAATTATTCTAAGTACCAGCTACTGTGTTTATTGAATCAAGTATGAAATCACTAATCAACATATTCAGATTGGGACTGATAGAAGTCATGCAGAAGAGCCTATAAAGCTGCACTATCTCGTCAAGAGCAACGCAATGCTGCCATGGAGTAGGAGGAAGCTATACAGCCCATTTGCAATACCCACAAACACTGCAGTATCGGAAACGTCAGACTGAAGAGATTAACAGGTATGTGGAACTGGAACAGCTCAGAGTGGGAACATTAGCTGGCCAAAGCTGAGCTGAAAGGATCCTTAATGAATCTAGCAAAAAGGTGTCCAGGAAGCCTTTTCCTCTGATGCCTATGAGTGATTTAGTCTTGGTGTAAACAAGTGGGGCTTTTTTCTGTGGACTGAGGTTTTTTTCCAGAGAAGTTGATATGAAACGAATGGGGCTCCTCTTCCACACGTGTATGCAGCTGAGCACAGAGGACGTGCACAATGCACGCACCAGCGTGGGACTCCCAAAGCCGCCTGCCCACTGATGCTGGACGCCGCCTCCCGCTCTGCCTGCAGCCGAGGCAAGCCCCACATGATCAGCTCTTCAAACCCCACACAGATGTGGCCATGGCTCCACAGTTGGTGTTTGGGCACTGTAACCCTCTCCCAAAGATACAAAGAAACCAACTGCTTAAGGCAACAGATCTCTTGCTTTCCATGGTGTCTGGGAGATTCAGGTTTCATTTTCCCCTTAAGCTGGGATTTATGCCACACAAAAGGTACGCCTGTGCAGAAAGCCAGCCCTGACCTTCGGTATGCTTTCACTAAGAAATGTGAAGCCAGGTTCAGCCAAAGTCAATCAAACCAGGCTAATGGGCAAGAAGCACATGTGACCTGGGAGAGGTGCTGGGCTTACGGGCTTCTCTGGGACATGGGAGTTGGTGAGTGCAGCTTCAGGTAAGAAGCTGTAGCACTCTAGGTCACCCCTCACCAGCCCAGAATCTTGAACTACAAGTGCGTTGGACAGTTACCTCTGGAAAAGACACGATAAAAAATAAAAGCATCTGGCCAAGATATGGCCCCTGGTGGCCTCTTCCTCTGCAAGACCTTTGTTCAGAGATATGGAGGAAATGGAGAGGGAGAGAAAAATGGATATAAAACTGCTGATGCTTCAGAAATTATATTTCTAACTTATGAAATACTAAAGCTCCTTTCTGCTAATACACTCTTCAGTGGTTAGCATTAGATCCACCTGGGACAATGGACAAAAAGGAATTAACATAGCTGCTTTTCATTCCATTCACACAATTGGCTTCCATTTTAAAAGCATTTTTGTAAATTTCTCACACTCCTTTTATTTAATCAATTGTGATGTAGAATATTAATTTCTAAATTGCATGAATCTTAAGTATTTGAATACCCCTGTGGTCCTAAACCCTCTGCATCAGTCCTGTGAATTTATCTTTGTTAGCAAGTGACACAGTGCTTAAAGAGTACAGTTAAAGAGTAGAAAGATCACAGCTGCTGTCGTATTAATATTTAGAAAGCAGATTTAATAAATACCATATCTCACTCTATGTTATTATCTGCATTAGTGCTATCAGGTTTTAAGGGAATTCAGGAGATGGTTTCTTATCCATCAGGTTGTCAGAAGCAGACAAGAGGAAAATCAAATGTTCATTTACTCACATCTGGTGTTCCACAGGGATCCATGTTTAGACCCCTACTGTGTTTATCTGTATAAATCGTTTCTTTCTATCATCTAAATCAGAAGAGTTTATGTGTAGAGAAAACAACATCAGATAAATATCCTTATCCACTGACTTGGTATAAAGTACAAACCAAATGTACACCGCACATTGTAATTTCTGCTATTTACTGAGGTTATAAAACTCTCTTGCCTCTTTCTTCCACTTTTATTTTTGCTTGAGGTTCATAACTTGATTTGCAACCAATTATTACTCTCCTCTTTTCCTCATGCCTTTTATCATTACACTGATACATAGCTTCTGTTTCTCTTGTACCATATCAAGAAGCTGGAAAATCGGTTTTAAAAAGTGTTATAAATAGGTAACGCTGAATATAACATGAAAGAAAAGCAGATGTACCCCTGGAAATGAAATATTCAAACTAAGCGATATATTGCATCTTGCTTCAGGGAACCTGCTAGGAAGGACAGAGGTACTGTGGCAGAAGCAGTGGTATTGCGCAGAGCTTCTTGCTAATGCTGCCATTATTATTCTCCTCTCTTTATCTGATCTTTTTATGATAGCAGCTTCCTTCCCCAAGGAGGAGTCGGTAGAATTTTATATGGGAAGAAAGGAGCAGAGAGAGACCATAAGCAGGTGCATCTTTGATATCAAGAGCCATTTTGGTTTGTAGGTTTTTTTTACATGAGTTAGTTAAATTGTTTTATTTTTATGCAAATATGAGTAATTAATACATAAATATTGAGACCACGAACACCTGCAATTTCACTTCCCATCTTAAACAGTTATCTGGTACTGTTGCTACTCTCTCTTTCTCAGGCAGCTATATGAAGTGCATATAAGAGATATATCCTCCTGCAATGACACATGTGTGAAGGACATTTAGGTGTTGTCCTCTTTCAGAATACCTCCCTATGGCATGACGAGTCTTGCCCAGCATGAATGCAAAACCAGCTCTGTAAAGGAAGTGACTTCCATTTATCCTCTGTCTTCCACTAGTGGTCTTTAACTAAGCCAAATAATACATGTGAAAACCAGGAATGTTCTGTTTCTTAAAAAAAAAAATAATTAAAATATAACCCCCTTCACATTATTCTTTTTCTCTCTGCCCTCTGATTTCTATGCATTAGACTTATTCCATGAGCTGCATTAATAAAGCACCCTGGACTTGGCTTTAACCAAGCAGACACTAACCAGCTCTCCAAACAAGAGTTCCCTGCTGATTGTATCGTATCAGTTAAAATAATAAAATGCATGATTCATTGTTTTCTGCAGTCCTGGCAATACAGCTGTACATTTGTTTTAACTTCCAATTATTAACACTAGTGCAATTTTGAATGTCTCATCTGCCTTAGTTAAACAGAAATTATTTATTAATCTCCTCCAATAAAACACATACACACTACTAAGCAGCCTGTGACTTTCCTTGAACCTTGTTTTAAGAAGGATGCAGTTTCAAATAATTAAAAAGCACTAAGTCTTAAGATATCTATAGATAAAAGCTCCACATCCACACATATTTTGCTGTGAATAATTCTGTGCAAATCAGAGTAGCTCCTCAAAACACTGGAGTTATTCTTGCTCTTTCCAAAATGATGCACAAAATCATTTGACCATGTATGGGCAAAAACTTTCCAATTCACATGCTGACAGCAACATTTTGCTACACATGCTTTTGATTACTATCCCATTGGAAAGAATCACAAAATGAACAAACAAAATATAGAACACATGTTCATTAACATGCTTAGGGCGTATAAATAAAAAACAATGTTAATATGCCTTTCCCTCTGCAGTAAGAAAGAGAAGATGGAGAAGGAAAAGGGTTTAATTCAGCAGAAAGATGTGTAGACAGATTTGAAAAAATGGCGCATTTAGACTGGCAACTACTACCCTACTAGACTGAAAGGTGAAGACCCTGTGAAGGATGATGCAGGAAAAACACAGACCATATCACAAATCTGCTCTAAGGACCAACATAGTATTTTGGAAGTAAGATAAAATCTTACCTGCTTGTACTCCAAGATGGCCTTAAGACATCAAAATTAATTTTACAAACATGCTTTATGCTTTACAGGGTTTCTTGACCAGGCTAATACGCCAGACAAACAAGTGATATGCATTGGTATGAGCTTGCATTCCCAGAATTTTACATGCACAGCTAAGCCAAATTAATACAGTTATCTCAGGTAAGGACATAAATTGCTCAGTAATTATGATAACCCTGGGTTTATTTCATCATTGCACCCATCATACAGTTTAAAATAGAATTTTGAAAGTTGAATTTTGAGCTTCATTCACCTCCAAACCCTACATCTGTGGAGTAAAGCAATGCTACTAGCTCCTTTAGCATGGGAGAAACAGAGGCTCAGAGATGTAAATGACTTGACCAACAGTCATATAGGAAGATTAAGTGCAGAAACTAGTCTCCAGAACATCAAACTAATAACTGAACTTGACTGTCTTGTTCTACCCCACTTGCTTTTCTTGTCCCCATTGCAAGAAAGCTCCAGCGAGTTTCCATTGAAGTTCAAACAGCAGAAACACTCCGAAAAGCAGAAAGGCTGATGCAAGCTTTTCTACTGTATACACATACAAGCACACATGAGCTAGCTTGTTCTAAATATGCAGGATGCTCAAAAGCAATACCATCCCAACAGATTATTCTGACAGCTGAGATTTTCTTCAGTTCAAAGATATACTACACATTTCACTTATTCTTTCTCTCTGATAGAGTTGATAAACTCACATGCTGAAAATTTCATTTGAAAACAATATTCAGATGAGGGCTTTAACTCTGAAATCTCAGGAATTACCAAACTTGATAAAACCTCAGTCTCTATATATTCCATATAGGAAGAAGAAGCATATAAGAAGTACTTTCTGTGCATAATAATTTTTTACTACTTGCTAAAAAAATTGTATCTGAAGCCACCGCACTATTTTGCTTTTAGTAGTGGGCTACTGATCTGATTATTGCAGTGATATCCTTTCTCCAACCATTTTTTACTAGGTTTTAGTTGGCCACACTCCCCATATATAAGAGACTCTCTCCAACTCCACAGCTTCTCTTTAGGGATTGAGCCTAACTGGTGCTTAAACCCCAAATCCCCAATTTTGATGCTCAGCATGTGCAGAGAACAAAAGTTCCATTTTGTTTAGGTGCACCAAATAACCACCAGGCAAAACATCAGGTGTACCAACACTTTTGAAGTTCATCAAATTGTGCTGTGTGTTGAGATGGGGTTGTAGAGGGGTGAGCAGCCCTCAAAGTAAGGAACAGCTTAGGCAGAACCCAGTACCTCATTCTGCCATGCTCACATGACATAGTCCTCCCCTCCTGCCATATATTCTGCAGCTGGTCATAACCTATGTAATCAGCAGGAAAAGAAAAGGAAGGAAGCCAAGCTCACGACAAGACAAGAACAGCTGATGGATGGCGCACCGAACCGGTGCAGGTTCACAAGGCTGGGAATCTCACTGCTAAAAGGGTTTAAGCAGAAGCACTTCTGTTCTGTAACAGCCATACAGAATACTACAACAATGAAAATGGGCCTGAGCTTTCTCATTTACAACACACCTTCCCCAAAACTCTGTGAAATGCTGTGTTTTCCTTTCCAATTAATGGTATAAACAATTTCAAGGACACAACAGCAATAGTTGAAATAAATATGCATAAATTATTAAATAATGGAAAGGATTTGATATAAAAATTAAGATGAAATTACAGGTAACATTACATTTAATATAAAGTGTTGGAATGGTACTCTAAGAAAGTGATAAAGATATATCACCAAAACCCACAAATTTAAACTGTTATTTAAAAGCAGAACACAGTAATGACTATGTTCATAAACGGTTATAAACTTTTAGGTTTCATGCTATATATTTGATTGAACCCATGTTTAGTGAGGTGTGGATCATTGCTTTGATGTAAGAGGTAAATTTTACTTGTGTTTGGAGTTGGCATTCCATTTTTAGGATTTCAGATGTATTTTACTATTGTTTTTCATGTTATGAAAAGCTATGCTAAACTTTACAGCTTACACAATAAGTATGTGATTAGTCCCGTATTCAGATATATCTGGTACAATTTCACTTTACACAAAACCTTTCAAGCAAACATCTCCAGTGTAAATAATTCACATTTGCATTTCATTTCACTTCATGCACTTAAGCACACTAAAGGTCTATCTGTTGGCATATATGCAAAACATCCATTTTCAAGTCAATGGCAATTTGCAGAAATACAAGACAGCTAGTATTCACCCTGGCATGCTTTCCGAGCTAGGTGTCTGGGCCAGGCTATAAGCGATGGGCAGACAGAAGTGAAGTGTGAACAACTTTGCTGAGGGTGCAAACCAATTCGTCTAATTGTTTCCTTCTGAGACTAGACAGAAACAGATTTAGATATTTGCCACTTAATCAATAGATGGTGCAGAATTTTTCTGCAGTGAGAGTCAGGTTACACCAATTTCAAGCACCTCCGAAGCTTCCCCTGCAGCACCCTGAGCATCTCAGAACACCAGTGGTGATAGCTCATCTGCAATACTCGGCAGCAACACAGCAAAACAGTTTCATTTCCCATCCCCTGATTCACATGGGATCTGTCACTGAAAGCAATTCTGCCAGTGCTGGGGAGGAGCTGCAGGAGTCAGAAACAACAACTTTAATACTGCTTCCTTACAGAACCTACTCAAATTCACACAAGGGGAAGCCAATATGAGATGTCGATCCTAAGGGAAAAAGGTCATTCAGGGGATCTTTTTCCAAGGACATTTAATCCACCTCTCTTTGAGAGCTTTTAAATAAAGTTTTCTTCAGAGGCACATCAAATCATACATACATCAAGGAAGCAAACTGGCTTTGCAGCCAGTTTCTTCAAAAAAAAAAGCCAGACTTCTTTCAAAAGAAAGTCTTGATGGTGAGCACCATCTCTCATGCACTGACAAACTATTTTCTCTCCTGCTTTCATTATGCAGTTATAACTGGAGTTATGTTCATTGAAGTAAATGGGGGTATTTCCATGGACTTTGCTGTGTAGTGGATCGTATAATAAGTTCCTCCATATGTTGTAGTCTGAGGGCCAGAGCAGCAGTTACTCATTTTAAGCACTATTTTAAGATTTGATGGATGACTTAGCTTTGTTTTCTCAGTTTTCCAAGGACCCAAGGTAAACACAAAGCTAAAACCAAAACACTTCATGGCATCCTCCTTTTTTTTTTTTTTTGGTTGGTTGTGTTGTTGTTGGGGGGGAAATGAGCATTCAGTACAACCAATAAATCACTTTGTCACCTTAATCTTTTATTGATCTCAATAAAAGTAGTATTTTGTTTCTTAACAAAAATTTCCCAAGAAGGACATCACATCCAGGGGTGTGTATAATGTAGAAAGCGCTCATCATTTAACATTCTTATTTATGGGACAAGATATGGATTTTTGTAGAAAAATCTTGAACTGTTTTTGTAAGGTGATGCATCATACTTTTAAAGATGTGCTTGACTAAAAAGTAGGCTGTTTACCAACTACACTAAGAAGCCATATCTTATGGTGAGGTTTTATATAAAGAGATTATAAAAACACTTTTTCTGTAGCAGTAAAGGTAAGAGAGTACAGTACTTTCCCCCACTGAGTCTGTTCTGTCACAGTATATCACGGTAATTTAATTTCGTTTTAATTTTGTTTCAGATTATCATGTTGGAAAATCTTAAGAAAAAAAAAAAATTAAGTGATTGCTAAGGGAGCACTACACTTCCCCCATGAGGATCAGTTTGTAAACCACGCTTCAATGGAACACATGAGAACCCTAAAACCTTGACTATCTGCCATGTTGGCACTTATATTCTTGGAATTGATCAGAAGGCAAAAAACATGTTTGAGCAACGATCTGAACTAATGTCGGAAGCACCCTGGTAAAGCAGGATGACCTATCTCCAGCTTAGCACAGGATGCATTCTGGAAGAGGTGGAAAGGGAGAGACCAGTAACTCTTCTGCATAATCACATGCTATGTTACTGAGTACAGATACTATGAGCCACACAAATAAGCATCTGATGCTTTCCTACATCTCACATAGCTGAATCACAACCGAGTCCAATTAGTCTTCACTACAGTGTTTTGAAGAATTCTCAGGCCCTTCTCCTTCCTATACAGTCTAGCACAGTCTTTATGGAAGACCTAAAGGCTTTAGTGCACCATAACTGTTTGCAACCCCTGAGATGTATAAAATCATATGTGCTTGTAATAATTGCTTAATAATTTCACCATACAATAATGTTAAATGAGGGCTAGAGTTCTTTCTATTTCATTTTACATAACCTACAGGACTGCACCCAAAATGGGTTCTAAGACCTCATTTGCATAGCTTGCAATTTATCCAGGCTATCTTCCTGGCAAGAAAGGCAAAGCACAGAGCAAAAGCCTCTACAATCCCTCTTTGAAACTGAATTTAAAAAAGCAGTCTGCAAAGTCGCCAGGACTCTTAGGCATAAACTTTCTACCCATCAAACACAACTCAGTCTCTGTACCAAGTGTTCCTTCATTCTCTTACTATTACTCTTACATGTCATTAACATCAAAGATTCATTGCTCACGAAATTATTATTGGAACTATCTCGCACATGAGATAATCCATTCTACACAGCAATACTTACACCTTTAGTTCTCTCCAATTATGGTATCTGCTGGTTTGGGGGGGTTTCAAAAACCAGTATTTCAAATAGCCTGTTGCTGTGGCCTTTCTCAGTATATACTGTCTGTGACAGACTACTTCATATATGGGATAATTTTCTTCATCTTAATGTTAGTCACTAAACCATTTTTATAACACGCTGCCACTGCCATAAGATTACCTTAAGTTGAAGCAAGAACCATCTCTTTTTCAGCAGACTCCTGAAATTCTCAAAATATTAATCTAGATTTAGAGATGAATATAGAGATTCCTCATGTTTTTCATGTTCTACTGTTCAGTCTTCTCTGCTTCTTCATAGTCTGGGCACATACATTTTTAGACTTTAGAGGAAAGAAAGTTCCATCAGTGCCCACAATAAACCAGAAGACACTTATTCCCTGCTCATTCCTATAAGAAGTGAAGCTGAAGAAACCCTTTCTCTGTTCTTTAGTTGTTTTTCAGGGTCAGAAATTCAAGGCACATTGCACAGGCTTCTTATACCATGGCTAGAGGTCAAATCTCATAATACATGACTTGTCAGTATCTTTTAGTACAATTGATAGTAGTGCGCTGCTGACTCTTGCATTCTAGACCTAGAAGAAAATGTCCAGAGCAACTGAGGTTATATGATAGATTTTATAAAATATCACCAAGTCTCAGGAAGAAAGATGGTGTTGGAGGCTAAGAAAAAGGGCTGCACATAAACCTTACAAAATGCCAGAGTTTTGATCAATGTTCAAAACCGGTCATTAACAGTAGCGACTCCTGCCATCCGCAAAACCTCTACCTAGTATAGCAGGAACTCAAGTATGCGGCAGCAGCATTTACAGGCAGATATCTCCATCCCAGGTTCAATCAAAGAAATATAGATAAGCATTGTTCTTTTATTATGTTTTGTAAATTTATATAAAATACAAAGGTGAAATACTGGTTCCATTGGAGTAAATGGAGAAATTCTATTGGCTTCTACAGACTGATAATTGTACAAAATGCCATTGAGGAGGAGGAGGAGGAGGAGTGTGTGTATGTATTAAAAGCCTGGAATTACTCTCATTTTTAACAAAGGGAACTGATACGATGTCTGTTATTATGGAAAATCAGCTTCCAGTAACTTGCAATTGTCCTACTCTCCATTAACACTATATACAAAAATTTTTCCAGCAGATCTTACGAAAGAGAAGGTAAATGTAATCAGCAGATGAGGCTGCAATTAGAAATAGTGATTGGGGAGGGAATCCAAGCTTTAGCGCTAGGAAAAATGATAGCTATTATTTCTTATTTTGAACTCAGTTTCAATTAGCTAACGATAATAAAATCTGTTTAGGATTCTGAAGGCTTACTAAGGACATATGAATACCCAATAGCAGGTGTTCTTCCATTAACTGCTCCATCTATTTCCCTAGCAATCAGTGATGTAAATCAATCTCACACACACACACACACACACTTCAACAGGATTCTCCCCTCCCCTGCTTTTTTTCTGGTTCTGTTCAGGTTAGAGCAATACTGAGGAAAGTAAATAATCATCAGGAAAAGGTGAAGCGACAGGCATGAAAAACCAACCAATTTTCTACAGAAAAAATGTGGTTTAGAAAATTAAGAGCAAAATACTAAGTAAACTACACAAGAATATGGAGGATCAGACTTTTCTTCCCTTTTCCCCATTGAAATCCTGGATTACCTTCACTTGCATCAGGACAGTACAATACTGGTTTACAGGAAAGGAGACAAGATCAGTCAGCCCACACTGAAAAATCAGCAGGGAATGTTCTTCAATGCACCCTTGCTTAGAGTCAAAACAAATAATCTTTTTGGGTATGAAACAAAGCCTATTATGATGTTCGATTACATGTTAATATTAGCATTCCCGTTGTCCACATCCCTGCAAATTCAAGGAGAGATGGCTAATTTTCAGTACTGCAACTTTCCTTTTAATTTAACTTCCATTTAACACAACTTCTCAAGGAATCACTTTTTTAGCCTCTCATCGTTTTTCAAGGACTTTAACTTTTCTTACAGACTATGTTATCAAATGTTATCACAGATATATCATGTCCTGCCAGTTTAAGTAGCTGAAAGTAAGGAGATTTTACCTGACATACTGATATTTTTGTATTTAATATTTCTTTTAGATTTCACAGACACAGAATGGAAACTAGTTTTCCATTGCGTATATAGTAGATACAGATTATAAATAAATGGATGTTTAAAAGCTCCTGGGTTTCAATTTGAAAAGGGAAGATATACAGAACCCTTCCTAATGTTAAAAAAAGATAGATTACAACTTTTGTTATCTGATTTTAGTGCAGTTTGCAACAATCTAAATTTGAAATAAGAATGCTAAGAAATTTTGCATAGGTGTTTTGGTATACCCTTTGACCTCCTAGAGAAAATAATGACCACTGAAGAATTAAATACCCAAGGTCAGATGGTGGCAAGGCTGGCAATGCCAAGACACAACACAAGAGGAAGTGCTATGGACTCTAGCAGCAGATGTTTGCACTTTACATAGGAAGGGAGGTGTAAAATGCAGCATTTTAATGAAAAACCTAACTGCATGAAACAGGCCTACAAATGTAATATTTTCATTATATGGAAACATTCTGAAAAGCGATTAGGGAAAGCTGGAAAGCTGACTCTACTTCTACCTCCCAAACTGGACGGAGAAGTTTGACTTCTGATAACATTAAAAAGTGCTATCAGGGTTAAATCCAATAGCCAACTCAGATCCCTGTCAGTCAATTAATGAACTCACACTGTATGGTGTATTAACATCAGAACTATGAAAATATCAAGGTCTGAAAAGCATCTGTGGTCACATCTGACCATGGTGACTATCTACTAACACCACTTTTACCAAAATTATGGGTACAATCCTCGTGAATATTGAGCCTTGGGTGGTTCTTTGTGCTATGAAAAAAGTTTTATCCCAAATTAATTGCTTTATTGTGGCCTCCCAACACAAGAAACTTCCATATTTCAGAGCAAAGTTATTGTGCTTAGGTAATTAACAGGAAATACATATACTGACTTTTTGTAAGAACACAATTAAAGAGTAATCACACTTTTGTCATGGCTGACAATTAGCAGTCTTCCTCCCCCAGAGATATAACACAGCTATGTCATTATCATTATCAAAATCTTTAGCCCACTAAGGGAGTATTAGATCTCTGCAGAAAAACAGGTTGGGAGAAATTCTGGCTCCACTGAAAACAACGGCAAAACTCCCATTTTCCCAGCTCTAATTAGCTATGGTTAAATTACAGTGAACATATAGTGTACTCTGCTAGAGCTGATGAAAGAAGAAAAGCAGATCTTAATATTCAATGAACCCTCCTGCGTACTGACTCTGAAGCAAGAAGTTCAGAATACTTTTTTGAGGCAGCAATCCTCAGTCTTCCATCGTCTTCTCCAGGAAGACTGCTGGTTTCAGTCCCCAGCTAAAATTGACAGAATCATGGTAATGAGATGAAAACAGTTACACATCACACATGTTTATATAATATTTTTTCCTGTGCATATTTTTTAATCTCTAGTATTGTGGTGTATTAATTTCCATCTATCACTGTTAATACAACAAGAGTTTTTATTGTTCTTTTGCTGCATTACATATTACTCTCTTCTCAATTAAGACATAGAAGTTTTCCTTTTGCAATTTATTCAGGAACAGCTGACGGAAGCTGAAGTACGTTCTTGTTCAATGTATCCTGAGGGATACCTATGTTAACCTTGCCAATATTTCCTGCAGAAAGATAATTGGGAAAGAGTTACTTCCCGGGCCTCCCATAGCAATCAGTGCCTGTACGGGATCAGTGTATTTAAGAGTAGAGCTTGGCATTGCCTGATGTTCAGCTCAGCTAATAGTATTGAAAGAGAAATCATGCCAATTGACCTCATCGCTTCCTGGCATACATGACACTGGTATGTCACTTTTGATGTGCCATGTGCAGCATTTCAGGCCAAGTTGTTTAGACTTTGCCTCTAGATGGCTCATGACAGAGCGATTGGTATAGGGTCAATTCAATATTGTCATATTAGTTCAATGCAGGCTATCGCTTTCTAAAAACAAATTCTTGAATCTTTGATCTGGAGAAGTAGTGCCTACCTGTAGCAGGAACAGCGCAGCTGTGCTGTGCAGCTCTGGTGTACGGGCGGCCCTGTCCAGGAGCTGGCCGCAGGGGTCTCTGTGAGGAAGCGGCTGGGGCTGCCCGTGCAGGACACGGCCACTTCCAGCCAGCTCCACCACAGGACACAAGTGAGCCCTACACTGATGCTGGTGTCAACATCACTGTTGTTTTCTTGTTTACCTTTCTCTACGGAAAAGCCTTCCACTGCAGAACCTTGTGTTACCCCCATCCTTCACAACCCTGAGACTGCAAGTGCAGAGCAGCTCTCTTCTGCTCTATGCTTTTGCCAGAAAGAAAGAAGTGGCTTCAGACTGAGTTGAAGGGGATAGTTCAGTTCACTTCAGACTTCACCCTTCCTATTACTGGAGCTATCATGCTGTATGAAAACCTCTAGTCTGCCCCGGGGCCACATAAACAGAGTGGGAACACATACAGTATCATAAATACCTTGATAATGCTCGTATTTAACAATTTCAACACGGACACTTTTAGTAAAAATCCCATGAAGTAGAATCAGAATAATGTAGTATTGTTATGTTGCCCATCTTCAGAAGAGAAAAAGCAGAGCTGTTGCGATAGGCAGAGGACAAAACCAATATTTGCATTAAACAAGCATGGACAGAAAGCTGCTAGTGGGTAGGGAAGAAGCCAAATGAAAACCAGTAATGGCTATCGTGATAACAATGGAGAGCATAGCAAGGGTGTTGAGACTTCTGGTGTTTATCCTTTGTGCCATATCTCTCTGCTCTTCACTTTTAAAAGTTCATAGAGAATTTACGTTGTTACAGTTAAGTTTCCACATCCTCAAAATACCAGACTCAAGAGAGTTCTGACTGGTAACAGAGACTTCTGGTACTCCCTTGTAGTCTGCAAGAAGAAGATGCCATCTTCATCTGTCATTTTTTGGATAGGGATACATGCTTAGAAGGTTTGATTGTTCATATCTTGTTTTTAAAAACATCAGCTAGTTAGCACAGCCCCCTGTTTTATCCAGCTGCAAGTCTAATATGTTCTGGCACAAGATGAAAAATAGATTGGGCTCAGCAGGACCTTCTAAAGAGACTGCTGTCTTGATTGTACGCCTGGGGGAGGAATGATCTGGTCACAAGGATCAGACTTCACATACAGGATCATATAAAACTGAAGGAATGCCACTTTGTGGCAGTGTGTGTGCCCAGTCCTCGAATATTCTATTCTGTGCTGTCCAAGCAGATTTGGATGGTTGCCAAAAGACAAGAGGCACAAATTTTGGAGAGAAGCCAAAAGACAAGAGGCAATTGACCCAGCACTTTTCTGTTCTTTCCTGGGAATTGCAGAGCTACAACATGCCACAATTGCTTACAAATGTTAGGATTGTTTTCTCTACCTGTGCATTGTGTAAAGAGACTAATGTGCTTTGACCTGCAATTTGCAAGGGGGTTACAACTACCATGGGAGAAGCAAAACATAGTGCATAGGTTCAGGAGTGCTCAGGTGGAAGAAATGGAAACAGCTGAATTTTATTGCTCCCTGCAAGAGAAGTGATGCTCTTAAATCTTTACTTGTACACAGGCCCAACCAAGGCTAACAGTATCAGAAAAATCTTGGACTGATTTATGCACAATGCTGTACAAAAACCTCAGAGCTAGGCAGCCTGGCCTCTGCTTCCAAAAGTGACTGTGGTTGCGTGACACCTGAAGGCCTGCAGGTTTTCTCTGAGCAGGTTCTTTTCCTGACACAAACAGACATGGAAAACAGGGGTGCCCATACCCGCTGCTTTGAAAACAGAAATTTGGGTGGGATACCTCACCCAGCAGCGGACATACGGGCAGCTCAAGCTGTTAGTAAAAATAGAAAGTGCAGAGCAGTTCAGCACTCACCTGAGTTAACACTGACCCAGCACAAGCAGCCCTGTAGCTGCACAGACGCAGTGCTGCTCCCCAGCTACTTACCGTCAAAGTCTTACATTAGTTTAATTCTACTCTCAACTGCATGAACGTATGGGTGCACCTCCATCTCCATTTGTCCCGTTATTGCGCTCCCAAACCACTCAGCTGGGAAGCAGCACTTGGCGATGCCACTTTCTGCTGAGGAAGAGCTCTAACACACACGGCATTCAGTGGCAAGGATATCTTGCATGCAGAGTTAACAGCGATCACAAGGCTTTCCAAAACCATTTGATTTTGTTGCCCTTTTATAAAATGCAAATTAAAAAAATTATGAAACAGTAGGCAATAAAACCTGAATTTTTAATACCAAGCAATCACTGAACCTTTGCACGTGAGTATGAAGGACTAAATAATCCCATTCTTTCTCACAGCACAGACCCAGGAGAATTTCTTTCTCTATATTGCTTTTATAACAGCTATCTATCTTAGTCTGGTCTTGTTGATATATTTTAAGGCTTTTAATTTGAGGCTGTTATTTGCTCAGATGTTATCTTCAGCATATTAAGTACAGTAAGCTTTCATCAAGTCATATACTGGGCATTTGAGCTGAGGCAGAATTTCTTACTTAAACACCCATGTACAATGGCAGAATAAATAAATAAAGAATACCTTCAAGGCCTCCAAGCACCTAGTAACAAAATCACTCTCTAACCTTACAATAATGCTCTGCTTACAGTCCTCCCAAAATGCAAGTCATTTGCTGGATCCCAAATGATATTTGGTTGATGGATTGCTGGTGATTTCTACATCAGAGCACCTTGGAGCCCTAGTGCTAAACCCCTGACAGCGTTAGCATAAAAGATTTACATTTATGTTATGAGGGCCACACAAGAATAATAATTTTAAAATACATTGCCTTGGCTGCTGGTGCACCATGGGAAATCTCACAGCAGCAGGCAGCATGCCTGCACTGTAATTACAAAATGGCAGCACGGGAGAGGCTTTGGAGACAAGGAACTAGAGACTACAGCCATCTGCATGCCTTGGCGAATTGAAATTACAGTAATATATGAAGACATTACCTGAAAAGCCCAGCACCATTTAAATGATTTACTATTACGCCCCAGCAAGCTTTAATTTAAGGATAAAGTCATTCAGCAAGCTAATCTGATATAGGAGGCATTATTTCACACAGTTAAGTTAATTTACACTAGTTGATTGTTGTTGTTGCAGTTGGCATTATTATCTGCACAAACAGCCGATCGGCCCTGACAGAAGCAATATACTGTTTAATACAGCGTCTTAATTCAGCAGGCTAGCTATCTGTGATAAAGGTTTGTTTATAAGCAATAATGGGGAGGAAAGTCATTTTGAGGCTAAGCTGATAACACTGATGAGAACTGGTTTGGGGTTTTTTTTTGGTAAGAAAACAAGCAGGAGCTATCCACTCATTTGTCCGCCTGTCTAATAACAGTAACATCCTGACAGATTTCTCTTACATTGGTTTTGCTTTCTCACCTTAACTACAAGGCAGATCTTTGGGACCGCTTTCTGCATATATTTCCTTTGACAAACAGCCGTCACCATCACAGCACTATGAGAGCTCCTCTTCCCCAGTGAAATACGGGCTTCAGGAAGACCTCCACAGTTAAACTCTCTGACGTGAGCTGGTTTAAAAAGCTTCTAATATATCATACAAAAGGCAAACTACACATGACACACTGTGTAGTTTTGGTTGGCTTTCCTCCAGTAGCTAATGGTATGGCGCACTGTGGTACACTTAGCAGAATAAGGTAATCCTATGTTATAAGAGCAATCTGACAGCAAGGAAAGCCCGGTGAGGCAGAGACAGCCAGTGCCTGGGCCAGGGCTGGCTTCGTGCCACCTTTTGGGTAGGGCTTGGATCAGGTTGGCCTTGTCCACACAGGTGTATGAGGGATCTTTTTGCCCACAGGTAAAACTAAGGGGGAGTCAGAGAACAGTGATAGCTGTAAATATCTTTATTCATTAAGAACTGTGAAACTCCTTACTAGGAAACATCATCATTATTTTTCCAACAGAAAACCAAGCTACAAATAAGAAGCTGTAAGAGAATTACTTCCTGCAGCTTTTGCTTCCCCACTCCCCCCACCCAGTGAAATCACTTACTGACTCAGAGATACCAAGTTGCTCGAGGGAATTCCCTAACTCTGCTCTCCTCCTGCACATATTCTTTAAAGTTCCAGGAACGCGCTTCTCAGAATTGCCCCTCTTCCCCAAAACCAATTACCCAATAAAAACATTTCTCTGTTTGTAAATTCAGAATGAATATAATTCAGCTGTGACCAAAAAAAGAAAAGCCAGCCAACCAGCCCTGCACTTGCAATCAGACCTTCTTCAGGTTTCAACAGAAATATGATGTAATATTCTGTAATGCTTGTTCAGAAGCAGTACCAAGAGGAAGGCGTTCAGAGACTTCAGCACGAAAAGTATCTTAAAACCAGATTGCCAAAGGTAGTTAGAGGGCTCAGTACCATTTAGATGTCAAACCCCATTGACTTCCACAGGAGTCAGAATCCTAAATGCCTCAGAAAGCCTATGTCTTCAGACATTTCTGGAAAGCATCTCCTTCACACAAAGTTTAAGCATGAGTTTAAACAAGCTACAATACCACTAAAAATCAAATCTATGGCAAACTCTTTTGCTGGTCTAGCAACATACTTCCAGACTACTGACTCCAGTGGGATGTCAGCAGTTTGTACCTGCCATGAGTAAGCCTTAGAGTAGAACACGTAGTACTGCTGCACCCAACCACAGTTTTGAAAAGTTGTTCTGGCAGCTAAGAGGACAAGTGCTCGTTGGCTGAGCTGCTTTGGGGCACAACATTTGGTCCCAACTACTTACAACTATTAAGGTACTGTACTATGAGTTCTTTTGTCTGCTTTCAACATGCTGAATCTGGTGTTCTGCAGCATCTGTCAGATGTCATCAAGCAAGTCCTACCCAAGTGTAACGAGGAGCACACTCCACTTTGATCTCTGCATTGCATGAGCATTATACTTTCTAGCCAGCCACTAGATCAAGTCACAAAAGCAAGCTGCCCTTTGCCACCTTGGCTTCCTGAGATTGCATGGGAGCCAACACACCAGCACAGCTTCAAGAGGAAATGACTGCATGTCTCACATGGCCTTATTTTCCAGGGTTTTGTTATGACTGACAAAAGAACCAATGTTGTAGAAATTCTCTTTGATGGTCAAGTCTTACATGCTCCATGTTTTGCAGTCTCTGTGAATAGCCTGTTGGTGCATGATTTGCTTAAGAATTACAATATTTAACATCTTATGGCAGAAGCTCACAAAATCTGCACTCATTTCAGCCACTCAGTAATCAGTTTTCAACAGAAATTGACAAAAAACAGCACGAGAACAGACAAAAGTAATACAGAGAAAAGAACAGTTTAAGGGATTTTTCCCCTGTTTTATGGCAATAACAGGATTTTAATGACATGCTTTATGCCCTTTCCATTTTTTCTATTTTATTTGTTTCTTCATTTGTGGTTTTCTCCCTGTGTGTGTTCACAAAACTATGTGGCTGGTGCAAAATAATAACGAATACCAAATGTTTAAGAACATTCAGTTAGAGGTAAGTTGTTTAATATTCTATACTCCTTTTTAATTATATTTTAAGAAGCATACGTTAGTGCCTTAAAGTTAGTACTTAAATGGTATAAAGAGAGAATCATACCTGAAGCAATTTCCTTATTTTCAATTCAAACATTATAAAGGCAGGGGAGTTTGTGTCAGGCATTATAGCACCTTAATCAAGGAGTTACATTTGATTCCTGTGCCTGCTAACATTTGAGTACCAGGGTTCTAATGCAGAGCAATCTTCAAGAAAGGGATTAAAGAAGAATACAAGATGCCCAGGTTTTGTGCTTTTACTTTGAACAGCATAGATACAGTCAGGTGTGCAGAAAATAAAGAAGAATAATGCAAATTAATTTGAAATTATTTGGATGAATTAGGCTTATGGTCTGATAACTGAATTATGCAGTGTATGGGAATGTAAGGTAATGAGACTGAGCCAAAAAGTAATCAGATATTTAAGAATAAAAGGAAGGAAATGCACTTTCACAGATTAGGAGATAGATTTGGGGTAAATTCATGATAAAATGATAAAAGAAGTGTAATGTTGTAAATAATAAAAAAAGATATCAAGCAATCCAGTAGAATACAGACTGAATGCACTATTCATAATTAATTCACATTCAGGTTTTCCTATTTACAACACTCCTAACAGGGAAAAATTTCTTCCTATTGTAACTCCTGATTTAAATCAGTGTCTAACTTTATAAATCACTGAAATTCTTTAACAAAAATATGGCTCCAGCCTTGCAGAGTTTTAAAAATATCATTTCCAGACTAGCCTTAAATACTTTATCCTATGAGTTGACTCTCGCTATTCAGCATTAAGCAATTTTATTCTGCTGTGACTGGTTAAGTAAGTCGCTTAGTATCATTATTCCCTCTGCTAACTTGAATGGCACTGGTAGTCCATCAGGGATGACTTTCATCCATCCCCATGAAGGATGAATCTGGTAAAACATTTTGGGGTTCTTGCATGTCTTATGCAAATTATATTTAAATATTAAAATACAAACACAGAGAGAGTATATGGAGGAACTACATATACACACACAGACAACTGGGTGTATTTCTAATTTCATAACTTATTCTATGGTCAGTGAAGTATGTCATTAAACTATTTTATTCAACCTAATAAATTTATTAGCATGTATTAACTGGGGGGAAATACTAATTGATTTTGCCTTCTGAACACACATACCTTCTAGCCATGTTTAACTGCCTAGGTAATTGATGAAAAACGTAATGTACAGTTAGATAATTCATGGAATATGGAATTAATGGTTGACTTGCTCATGCTTGATCCTGTATGTAGGAAATGCCAGCACAGCCCCTTCTCCTTTCTCTTCCAAACTGGAAACCCCTGTTATGAGTTAATGGCAATAGATGTTACAAGTAATGACATTGAGTGTAATACAAATTACAAAGCTCACTAAGTCAGTTCAAAGGCATGTATTTCTACTGTAAAAGCAAGAGAAAAAAACAGGACAAGAAAAAGCCCATCAATTTGTGATGTCCTTTTGACCTCTTCCTTAATAGAGAGAGGACCCAAAGGAAAAGTAACAGCATATGCTTTACATTGTTATAAAAGCCAATAGTAGGCATACATATTGAAAGAAAGCAGGATTATTTATTTTTTTTTATTGGACTGCTAGATTAGGACACAAAAAGACACAGGTCTCAAAATTCAGTTTCCTTGAATAGGCTTTATGGCAACAAAGGAGTGACATAATGCTTGGAGGTGGAGGGTTGACCTTGGCTGGCTGCCAGGTGCCTAACCAGCTGCTCGCTCACTCCCCTCCGCAACAGGGGTGGAAAATAAGATAGAAAAAGTTCATGGGTCAAGAAAAAGACAAGGAGATGGGTTACCAGTGTTACAAACGATAACAATTAAAACAAATTTATTTTGGGTTCAATCAATTTAGGTTGAAAAACAATAAGCAAAAACAGCGCTGGGTGCACGGAGGACTCAATTAGTTCCACCACACGCACACCTGAGTCCTAAAAGCAGCGTCTTTTATGCCCGGATCTTGACCAATCTCCTCTTGCCGGACGTTCATCCCGCTCTTTCCCCATTGGGCCGTTAGGGTACACCTTCTCCTCCTATTGGCTCTCCTTTGGCGCGCTTTTTCCGGCAGCGATTGCCTCAGGGGAAGCCATCACATTGTCTCAAAGGAGAACCACACGCGCCCACTCACCACAACTGTGATACAGGTCCCAGATTTACACAGGGTACAACAATTACACTCATCACAGTACATTCTATTTTTGACATGAATCATGACTGCGTTTATCACACCAGTTACCATCATAAACAAACTAGATGCAATTCACGTGGAAAATTAAGTTACTGCTGATTAAAATAGTCTTTAATGGTGAGAAAACAAGGACAAAACGTAAAAAACCTGCCCACACCCCTATCCTGACCTTTTTCCAAGGGTCAACTTCACTCCTTCATTCTGGGCCCCCCCAGCCTGAGTGACGCAGAGGGATGGGCATGGGGGCTGCAGTCAGACCATAATGGCTCCTCTGCCACCTCTCGCTCCTCACCCTGCCCCTGCTCCACCATGGCCTCCCCTGGGCTGCCAGGAGTCTCCGCTCCAGCTCCCCCTCCAGCACCTCCCGCCCCCTGCTCCTGCCCCTGCCACACTTGGTACCTCACAGCTGGGCGCCATCTTGCCCTTCGATAAACACCTTGTGCCGGGGCAGCCGCAGCCTGGCCGAGGGGCTGGGCCCTGCGCGGGGGCACCCATGTCCCCTCACAGAGAGCTCTGGGCACACACACCCGGTGCTGTGGCATGTTACCTTCAGGAAACAAGGTTTACATTGGCTCTTTGTTTTATTTTTTTCTTCTCACTTTTTGTCAGGCTTTTTGTTCTCGATGTTACTCTTTTAAAAAATATTAGCACATCTTATACTATCTAACTTTCTGGTATTGTATGATATTTACAGAATTGTTCTAAAACTATTTTAAAGAAAAAATCATTAAGAAGAAAAACAAAATTAAATGCTATATTATTGGGTTAAGACATTTAGTCATATACAAGCTCTTATTAAAATGTGCCAATTACATGCATAATTTTCTATAAACCATGTGGAGCGTTAGTTGTGTTACTTTTATAAAGAAAGAAGGCAGGAAAAATCCTTAGATAAACTGCCTGGTAGTCTGAGCAGAAGGAACAAAAGTATACTAAAGACCTATATTCACTTCAGAAGTAGATGTACATTAGACTGAAATTAACTATACTAGATATCTGTTACATTTTTTTTTTTAAACAAAAACTATGAAGGCGTTCCTATTAAGAGTATGAAAAGAAATGTTGTCTCCTATGGAAGCCTAGGCAAGAGAAATATTTCTACCATGAATGATAATGAGGTAGTACTTTGGCCAAGAGCCATAAAAAGTTTTAAATGTAATTTATAAAAATCTACAAGACCTTATTAGTAGATGTTTATCTGTTATTAAGCTACACTTGATTTTTTTTATTATTATTATTATTTTGAGAAGATGCAAAGCACTGTACAGGTTTAGACCAGAGTCACAGCTAAAGCTGAAGCAGGTTATACCGAGTTCAACAAGAACAGAAAATATTGTGAAGCTTTGCCATGGGATTGAAGTGGATTTGGGAGCAGCACTCATCAGCCCTGCACTCCAGCTTCCACTGGCTGCAAACAGCCTCAGGTAATGGCAACTCATCAGTGTAGTCCTAGGGGTACCAGGCCAACTTCCATCACCATGCAATAGGACAAGAGATTCAACAGCTCTCCAGAACTCTCTTACAGCTGAATGTATTAGATTTACATGGAGACAATACATTAAGTCCCACATTAAGGTCACAGGTAAATCAGTACTGAAGAGTTATCCAAGGCTTTATAAGCAGAAGACTAAGAAATTACTTAAATTTAAGCACTCGGAGGAGAAATCGGGCTTTGTGAGGCTGTTTCTGCAATCACCTAAAGATCACAGTCCAGCAAAGAAAAGTTAGTTAGGCAGCAAAGCACCTCCTAGACAGTCCAGAGTCATATGGTTGTACAAGCTAAGCTGTATCAATTAAAAAAGGAGTTCAGCACATGTGCTCCTGAACATGCAGCTCAGCCATTTTGTAGGGTTTTTAATACAGAAGAACTGTGAAGCAGCAACATTTCTGAAAATTCCATAGACAATCATCAATGAATAAAAATTTCTGCTACTTCCATTCCTGCCACCATTCTGGAAAGACTTTTAAGGAAAAAATTTGTGAAATAATTGATTATTTTTTTTCAGGTTAAATGCATAAGAATTTAATTGGGGTTTGTTAATGTTTTTTTCATTTTGCTAATATATCTCATGCACGTTCATGAAAACCCTCCACCTCTGGGTATGGATAAGAACAAGGCAGGGGTTGTAGGTAATATTACTTATTAGATACACTGAAATAGCAAGGAAAGAACAGACAAGCTGTCAGGTGCACAGGCAAGTCACATCATTTAGTCCAATAGAAGATACTGCCTCTCCCTACAAACGCCATCTCACTTATGTTCTTAAACTATTATGTTTACAAGTACAATACTGTTACACGTAAAAAGTGCTGTTGCTTGGATGAATCAGATAAGAACCTTACCAACAAAAATGACTCCATCATTAAACAACGTAACACATTTAAAATTGGATTCTGGTCTTAAATGTTCTTTAAGGTCTCTCCTACTATACCACCAAGTAATGAATTCTAATAGGAAATATGTACTGACAGACCAAATTTGTGGCACACTAGAGGTGTGATTTTGTTCTCACATCATTTTAGCATAACAGTGAAACATCCTCAAACTAAACATGTATTTCTGGTTTATAAAGAACAGAATTAAGTCTTTGTTGTTGTTGTTGTTTCGTTTTGTTCAGTAGTTTATATACGTTGGGCATATCCAGTATGGGATAGAAATTGCCTTGCCCCTGCTCCTGCACTTTCCATAAGTTTTATTTAACACATTACTTAGCACACAGGTATAAGTATTTGGATTAAATCATACACATACTGTGCAGGTCCTCTTCACACTCAACTTTGTTGTCTTTCTGTATTCTAAATCACATGTATCAAATCTTCACTCCTACTACATTTAATTTGCAACTCTGAAACTGCAGTTATACATCATTTTCATTTGGTGAGAAGTGATATATAATCTGGACTGAAATTAAATAATGTCATCCTATGTTTAGTATTTATTGGTACAAATGTAACCCGCTCGTATTTCAACCTCTAATCTTCCCCTGAATAATTTGTATTTAATTATGCATTCCACCTCTCTATTGACCTTTGAAAATATCCCTCATGACTACCAATCAAAAATGATATAAATTAGAAATTCTTTTGAATCCTTTTGCAGTATTTATCATTCTACTCCCCAAATTATTCAGCACTTCAAGTTTGTTCTCAAAACCTGCCTCTCTAATACTAAAAACTTAAACCCCCCAAGCCTTTCAAGTTCCCTAAAATTTCAACTAGTTATTAACATACTACTAGTCATTTAGCAAAGATTAGATAATTGAATACATGAAGCAGTCCAGAGTTATTATGCAATGGCTGAAAAAGAGGAACTTGTTGGTCATACCATTCTATCTGGTGTCAAACAAGTTTGTTCTTAGACAGAAAAAACTATAACTGTACTTTCCCATATTATATATTACAACTTATTAGAAATGTTTATTATTTGATGAAAGAATCAACTAAGAAAGACACAATGAAGAAGTGGGCAAATTTCTAGCCACTTACAACACTTTCTCCAATGTATTTACTCACTCTTACAAGATATGCAAACAACTAAGCTTCCATTTGATCTGCAAGGGAACTTCTCTTTACAGCTACCTGACTTGATTTTTTACACAGTACACGACAGTTCAAATTTAAAATCAACTCACAAAACAGTAACTTAAAGTGTTTTTCAGCATGTAGAAAAGAGCAACTATTTTGCTAACTAATTTCTATGGTCTTACTATGAAATACACCTTACCTTACTGAAACCTAAGTATTCTGACTCTGCTCGGAGACACAGAAGTGGCTTGAGGGAGTGAAATCCATCTCTTCTAAACTGTAGCCAGGATGCGATATAACACGTAGATGTTCTATGAACAAACACATGGGTTCTGGCAGTGGTAACAGACTAACACTTCTAACTAATTCTCTGAGGTTAAAAGAGATAGATCAAAGTGAATTTCAGCAACTGGTACTCTGTGCACATGTGAGAAATGGTGGTTATTCTCTACAGCCCCAGGATTGGAAAGACAGACCTCATGTAATGGACAAGTGACTAAGTCATAGACATTAATTCCAGGATATACAAGACTTCAACTCTTTTATGTGACAGTAGGCATAAATATCTTCCAACACTCTGCAATAAATATAAGACCTATATTGCAAACAGTCAGGAGCTTCAGAACTACAATGGGCTACAAACAAAAGACAACAGCATGACTTTGGATATATTTCATCTAAAAAGTTCCATGCATGTAAAGAAGCCTAAGGCTGCAATCAATGATTTACCACACAGTGGCAAACCACCACCAATGACCCCAGCAAAGCAGACTGGAGTTAAAAACTTTCCTCCACTGAATGTGGTAATTGGGTTAATTCTACCATATGAGCAGGAAACAGTAGGTATATACCTCAAAAACTTCTTAGTATTGCTTTAAAGCTCACAGACACACTAACAGCAGACAATTTCCGATGCTCCAAAGACCACTCCCACTCCAGCTTTAATAAGCCAAAGATAAAGGAAATTCTTGGCCTTCAAGAGTGACTGGCAATAACTCTACCATTTGGATTAATAACAGTGTGTGAATGTAGTGCAAGTACATTGGAAACATATCAGTCCATTTTACATGGACTTTATTAAGTACTGCCCAGAAAAATGTTTTAGGCTCCTTTCTATGTTGCTTTGTGTTCTAGCAGATCTGGAGCTTCATTTCTATAATTGTTAGAAACCTCGGTCATTTTAAGTACGATCTTATACAAGTATTTACATTTAATTTAAATGGTTCTATTCCCAATTTGGTACTAAAGTCTATGCTTGTTATACTCATAAAAGAATAATCATATTCACATATAGCACTTGTTTGGCTAAGCAAAATAGAGTTCTTTAAGTCTCATTGCCTAAAATACCTTCTTCATTCCTTTGGTCATCCTGTAGGACTTAAAAAATTTTTTCATTTTACATTCATCTTTTCTAAATATAAGATACAAGTAATTATGCAATATTTTGCATATCTTCATACCAACATCTTTCTAATGATCTTAGTCCTCCCTCTTCAGTCAACCTGAAAAATTTGAAAACTTCATTGACCTGGTTTTGCATTTGCATTGTGCTCATGGCTCGCTGTCTATCTTGGAGCCTAATGACACATCCTGATCTTTCTTTTCACTTCTGATTTCAATTTTTTTAGGTTTTTAGTCGGCACTCTTATTCATGAGCATAGAGCATACGACTTTGCAGTCTTTAGTTCCATTCTGCTCTGATTCTTCCTCAAACAACTTCGGCATCCTCAGCAATGGCAATACCTACTATGTCACCCCCAAATTTCCTAAGTATGCATCTGCCTAGTTCTTGATGGTTAGTCATTAGAATATTAAACAGAGCTTCCAAAACTCACAGAATCACAGAAAGGTTTAGGTGGAAAGGGACCTCTGAGGGTCATATAGTTCCAACCACCCTGATCAAGCAGGATCACCTAGAGGAGGCTGCCCAGAACCATGTCCAGATTAAATATCTCCAAGGATGGAGATTCCACAACCTCTCTGGGTAACCTGTTCCATTGCTCAGTCACATTGAACGCTGAGTAAAACAGTGTTTCCTGGTGTTCAGGCAGAACACCAGGAATCCTGTGTGTTGGATTGTGTCCTTTGCCGCTTATCCTGTCACTGGACAACACAAAAAAGAGCCTGGGTACCACAGGCTGCTCAGGGACATGGTGGAATCATCATCCATGGAAGTGTTCAAAAAACACGCAGCTATGATGCTTAGGGACATGGTTTAGTGGTGGAGCTGACAATCCTGGGCTAATGGTTGGACTTGATGATCTTAAAGGTCTTTTCCAACATAAGCAATTCTATGACTATCTTCTTTGCACCCTTTCCTTCAGATTTTTATACACATTGATAAGATTTCCTTGTGAGTCTTCTCTTTTTTAGGGTCAACAGTCCCAGCTCACTCAGCCTTTCCTCACAGGAGGGGTGCTCCAGTCCTTTTATTACATTAATGGCTCTTTGCTGGACTCTCTGTAGTAGCAGTAGCTCTGTTTCTCTTGTACTGGGGAACCCAGAGCTGGAACTGGTACTTGAGGCGCGGCCCCACCAGTGCTGAGCAGATGGGAAGGATCACCTCTCTTGACCTGTGGGCAATGCTTTGTCTAATGCATCCCAGGACACCATTCACCTTCTTTGCAGCAAGGGCAATACTTCCTACAATTTGAATTTGTACATTAGCTTCCCTTTTAGACTGCTTTAATAATCTCCCATGTATCACTATCATGTACTTGAGAGAGATTAGCCCAGCCTTATCCACACATTTTATAAAACCTTATTGGCAGTGAGATTATGCTGACAGTCCATGCCCTCTGTGAATTTTAAAGGAAAGGAGGTGGCCTGTGTCTTTGCATTAACTTACCTAACTTTCTTCAGCTCAGTCCAAGGCCCACTGATGGTACTAGGAGTCTTTATTTTTGTGCACATATATGCACCGACATGTAATACACCCCTAATCCTGAATAAAAATCTGGTATTGCAGATTCTCTTTGCTGGGCTCCCATTTGCTTTGGATAAGTGTGATTACTGGAATAAATCACGTTGTGAAACACCTTTTATCTAACAATGTAACCAAACTTTCTACCTTTCCTCCAGGACTTTCAGGGTGATGTCTTTCACTGCAGTTAAAATGTCCCCAAGACACCACTGAGGTCGTCAGAAGCATAGGTTATCAAAATCAGGTGAACATACCTAATGCATTTAGTAGCAACAAGCAGTTAATTAATACTGCTAATATACTGAATACGCTATCCCCCTTGGCTAATAATAAAAACTGTGGGGGTGGGTGGAAGCATAGTGGAAGTTGTGCAGGTAGAAGTTTTGATTAGGTTTATCTTTTGAGACAGTTTGATTAGAGAGATTAAGTTTTGTGCATCTCTCCAAAGACCACAGTAATAACCAGCGTCATGACTTTCAAATCCTTTGAACTGCAGAAGGGAATCAAACATGGTTGTCTTTTTATCCCAGCTTTTACTCTTTAGAATTCTAAAAGCTTGCTTTGCTCATCTGTCAAAGGGATGGCATTAAGGGGATCACTGTTGACAAGTGATAGTACAAATTATGCAACACAAATGACATTTCACTACCTCTCCTCTGATCTGCAATTCCCACTCTCAATCATTCCCTATTCTATGAAAATATTAAACCACAGATCCAACTGCAGAAAAAAGTGAGAGTGTAGGTGTCTCTTGATATCTTGCTACTGAACAAAAATATGTTCTGAAGCCCACACCTATAATTATGTTTGTGAAAGTGGGTTCCATTTGAAATCCTCAAGTTCCTGTGGGGATCTTCAAATAGAAGCACATGTATGTCATCACAAGATCAGGGCTATATGGCCTTTTCTAAGTAAATATTAACATTTGTGAAAGGTCTTGCATTAAATTCAATGGAAACCAACAGCCAAAATAATTAGACTGTATTTCATCAAAGATGTTTCTCCTTATGCAAGGAGAAACTGAAAGAAATCATGTGCTCTTCTGGTTTTCCCCTTGACAAAGCCTTATCTCATACCCATACAACACCAGTTCCTGATGAACTCTGTCATGTTCTTTTAAGGTTTAGATAGAGAGAAGTTCAGAGACTTTACGTGCAGAGACCTGAAGAGGATTCTAAGAAATGAAGTTGCAGCATTCAAGCTGCTCAGGTCACAGCAATAGCAATAAAAATGCCAGGAATATGTCTTCTGTGGTGGTGGTGGTGGTGGTAAGAGAAGCCATTCCAGTAGCTGGGACATGGCCACAATCAGCTTGACATAAGACAATCTGCACCTATTGGCTGCATGGCACTAGCTAGAAGAAACAGGTTTTCAGGTTTTAGCATTGCACTATGACTACAGTGAGGCAATTTAGTCCTTAGATATTACAAATCAGGCTAACCGAAGGCTGAAAGTAAACTAAGTTTTGGACTGTCTCAGAGGAGGAAGATTGGAGGTGGGTTTTTTTACAGCAGACAAAATTACTCTCTTTCCATCAACATATGTTGATGTTCTTATAAACTGGAGTAATACAGATGGCAAAATAATTTCGACAGTCACCTGAAGAGATTGCATGGGCACCAGTAATGATGCTATTACCAAGGAAGGCTCTGTACATATACTTTGCAACCACTTTGTTTACACACTGAGTCAACAGTACAGAGGTTTATTTTCAATAGTTTCTGTTTTGGAACAAAGAAGTTGACTGAAAATAGCGTGTGAATGTTTTCAGAAGTGTACAACTGACTCATTTTGGCACCTGACCTCAAGACACTTCAAAGCACAGAAATATTGAAATGAGCAAGGAGGTTATAACATACATGAGAGAAAGAGAAATGGGATTAGAAACAGAGGTTTTGCCACAAGGCTGTATTTAGACCTCAAAAGCAAAACAAAAGAACAAATAAAATTGTATTAATCTATTTTTGCCCAAAGCTTGAAAAAGCTCTTGTGTCAAAAATCATCCCTCTAAGTTACACTTGGTATTCCCATTATATATTATATTAACTGGTTTTTATTAGCAATCTTATTACTGTTGATGTGCCCGAGAATAGAAGCAGTTTACAAATGAACAGAATTGGACTGCAAAGGGTACAAATCATATGAATTGTTACAAGTTATTTACTGGCTCAGTATAAATCTACATATAGATTGAGGAAGTCAGTCGTAAAGCACCTTCAGGTATGCCTCAAAAGATATGATTATGAAGGTACTTGGAAGCCCTATATGCACACAATGGGCTACTACAAATGGAAGAAAACAGTTCAATTTGTCAAACATGCTTAGGCATCTCCTTTTATTTGGAAATTATTATATGGTATGACTTGGAAGGAAAAGGAAATATAGACCTTGGTTTACTGTTAAAAAGTAAGCCACTGGAGTTCTTTGTAAAGTAGGATTACATTGAATTTAAGGATAAAACCCCCATATTCTAATGTGATTTAGGACGCACAACTCCCTATGCAAGTTTTCCAACCCTGATCACCTTTCAAAGCTGATTTCAGTTCTGCTGAGTAAATTATCCAAGAATCAGTCAGATTATGAGGGTAAAGTGAAACTAAAGACAGGTGCGTTAAGAACATTAGAAAATAACATCTGCAGTAACTCACAGTTTAGGTGAATGCTACCCTTTTGAAAAACTGATGATACAGTCTGTAAGGATGCCTTCGCACCTGCTTACAGAAACCACAGCTACTGTAAAAGAAATTAAATGTGCTTCTTTTTATTGTGTACAGCACAGTCAATTCTTAAACATGTTTCATTTTAGATTTCTTTGTAAGAGTTTTCAACAAAAAGAGCATAGTTGAAGGCAAGTTAAAATTTATTTGAGACCATGGCTCCAATTTATCCTTTGATCCATGTAAAGCCTGGCACTAACATAACAAAATCAGGACCATGAGTTGCAAAAATTAGGTTGTTATACAAAAAGACTAATTCTTTACAATCAAGTAAGAATTGCTTAAATAAGATGGGAGAGTTCTATGGTTATATGAAAGGGGAAGTCATCCCCAATACATTTGATTTTTGCCATCTATTATATGATCTACATGAGGCCACTTCTCTTAAATGTTTGCATCTCTAATTGAGAAAGAAGTATTTCTCAGGGATGATATATTAAAATAAATCCTAAAATTCAGCTGATCACTGAATTTTATTATTATTCATGGGAGTTCTACTGTTAGTGCCACATAATGTAATCTCTAGCTATATTAATTAATGTAATTTTGGACTGGTGTCCCATTATTGCTCCTCTCCCCTCTCCTCATCCTGTCCCTGGTGTCATTTTGTCACCATGTTCAGCATGGATAATATTGCTGTGGAATACAGTGTTTGACAAAATCAGCCTTATAGCTCTTGGACTGCCTTTTAGCTGGGGCAGCTAGCCCATAAGGGAATTGTTCGTTACCGTAGCTGTCATTAAGGATTCTGAATCCCCTACAAGTCCATAGTATGTGAACTTAAAAAAGTCAATAAACCTCTGAAGGGACCTTAAGCTGTGATATGAGTATTTAATCCTTTGTTTCTTTTGGAACCTTTACACTAAGTACTCAGCAGTTGAATTCTGATAAAATGAAAAAGTAAACTCTAATTAGAACAACGCTGTTCAGGATCTTACATTAAGGTTGTTTCAGCACTTAAAATATAAAATCAGTCTATGAGGGCTTATAACTCAGACACGGAACAATTTCTATGGACTTAACTTGGTTAGCAAGGCCTCTAGCACATTGTAAACCCCATTTTCAGCCAGGTTTCATATAGAAATGTCTTGTTAAAGCAAAGGGTACACATTTATACTGTGTTTGCATGAGAGTATGCTTAACCTATCAACTTTGGAACCTATTGGCTAATTCAAACTGAGTTTGACAAGAAGTGCAAGGAGAATTATTTTCCTGTGTGTTCTATAGATATAGGTTGTTAGCTAAAGAAGGTACACACCAAAACACAGAGAGTAGCTGCAGTACAAATGTCAGTCAGTAGTAGACCAGACAGAACCCACTGATCCTCACATCCTATCGACAGTACTGTCAGTCACAGAATGCACAAATTCAGAAAAGATTTACTCATAGAAACACTTAGCAGTTTCAGGCAAACTTGGTGGATAGAAAAATCCCCACAGAACTGATAGAGTATAATGGTGTTTTGACTGTATGGTGGTACCTACATGAACCTGCTATGCCAGGTAGATAACCTGGTTGCTGTTAGTAGCAGACTGAAGTACATCCCCTCTCCTCCCCACTTCTCAATTCCGATCTCTCTCAGACACTTATATTCTGCTCTGTACTGATGAATTAAGATTTTGGCAAATTTTATTGCCCTAAGAAACAATGGTCATTTTTCATCAGAGAATTTTCATTTACTTTTTTTTTTTGGTCAATTGTAGCTACTGACATATGAAAGAAAACAAAATAAGAATGAAATTAATTAAGATTTAACCACTTTGCTTAAGACTAAGGGTCACGCTTTTGTTGAAGGTAACTGGGAGCTCCAAAATATAATGCATCTGTGTGAAAATGAGATTCCTTTCTCTTTGGACTGTTATTTTTCTAGACTATAGTGTGAAACTACTCAATAATACACACAACACATCCATAACAAAGGTAAATTACTTCCTGGCAATGCTTTTCATCTCAAGCCTAAATGCAATGTCCCCAAAACCTTCTGCTGAAACTCACTAAAATTAATTCCTTCCTAAATCTATTTCCTTTCAGGACTAACTACAAATACACTTTTCTAGAACTTTCAAAGTACTATAAACAGAGAACAGCTTTATGAGCAGAAAAACCAGTAAATTAAAATCTAGATCTTTTTTGCCTTTCTGTGTAGCTCTAGAACTCTGAAAGTCCCTTTTTTAAACATGTACCTTTAAATAATACCTTGCTGTCTCACAGTTGTTTTATAATTCAGTCTCTTGGTTTTTCTTGTTTTGGACATGCAGGGAAAATTTTAAGAAATATTGATAATTACTGCTAAGACTTGAAATTTGAGGACAAGTATAAACAAAACAGGCTTGGTGTAAAACTTTCACTAAAAGTATTCTTAAAAGAAAAAAAAAAAGATAATTGGAGAACAACAATGTGGGTTTGTTGAGCAAAAGAGGAAGGAAAGCAGATTAACTTTAGTACTGTTTTACATCACATGCAATAGAAGTAAAGCATCACCCTGGAACAGTTCACCTAAAAATGTTAGGCCATTAAATTCTTTTCTTGTTTCATCTTGACTCTCCTGTTGTCCTCTGGCTGTCCAACTGTGTTAAATAAAATACTTCAAAGAAAAGAATCACAAGTGTTCAACAGTGATTTTGCTCCCAGAGCTGAACTGGCAAAAGTGGAAACATGTGGAGCAAATGTAATTAGCCAGAAAGCCAGGATGGACTACTAGAGCATTTTAGAGCCAGAAAATAAAACAGTAATGAAAAGGACTAGAAGATGAAGGTGAGCACGAGCTAGGCTTAATTAAAAAGGCAAAGGAAAGGAAGGGATAGCAAACCTACAGCTTCCTAATACGTGTCTAATTTATGCAGATAAAATTATATACACATGCATAAAAGGAAATATCACCTTTCTTCTGCCACTGGTTATGAATAAGGTGTCATGTCCTTCAGAATGGGGTCTCCATGGTAAAAACGGCCAGGTAAGTAGTTCTGCAGGTTCTACACAGCCCATTTACAGGTTTCTTGTCAGGTTGAGAACCCAGGTACCAGAATATTTGGCATAAATCAGTACTACAGTCATCCACCATGTCATAATTTGAGGAGAATTCCCACATTAAAAAAAACAAACAACCATTTATGCCATACTTTCCTAAGCCGAAGGTTTGCAACTGGTTCACCATCAGATAAAAACAAAGCTACCCATGGAAACCAAACTGTAAGGGGAAATATATTGTAACATTTTCTCCAAAATTTCAAAAATATTCAGCTGGTGAAGGGGAGATGCCCTTTGTCTTATGCTTTAGAAGTAGAACATGACATCATCCAGATTGAAAGAGACATTGAAAAACACATCTTATTTGGGCACCCAAACCAAACCACACATCACAAATAACCATAATATCTAACACATGAATTTCATGCAGTAGTTCTAACTTCAGTTTTCAAAAAGTGTAATTTGATAAAACTTCAACTCAACAGACAGAGATCATGCTTATATAAACTGGATCCCAGGCTTGGAATGGGTTAGAATTGTTCCTTAGATTACAGTGTATGATGCAATGAACTAGTTTCCCAGGATTTTTCGTAATGAAATTTTCCCACATTGTCTTATGTGGCGGCTGACCTTGGCTGGCTGCCTGGTGCCTGCCCAGCTGCTCTCTCACTCTTTGATTCAACAGGACAGGGGGAGAAAATAAGACGGAAAAGCTCATGGGTCAAGACAATGACAGGGAGATTGCTTACAAACTACCGCTGTGGGCAAAAGAGACTCAACTGAGAGAAAACTAATTTGGTTTGCTGCCAACTAAAATGACATTGGATAGTGAGAAGCAAAGACAAGAACCAACGCACCTTTCCTCCACCACTCCTTTCTTCTCAAGATCAACTTGACTGCTTCCCTCCTGACTCTTCTACCTTCTCTCCCAGCCTGCATGGCACAGAGACATGGGCATGGGGGCTTTGGTGAGCCTGTAACGGCCCCTCTGCCACCCCTCGCTCCTCACCCTGCCCCTGCTCCACCATGGCCTCCCCTGGGCTGCCAGGAGCCTCTGCTCTGGTGCCCACAGCACCTCCCGCCCCCTGCTCCTGCCCCTGCCACACTTGGTACCTCACAGCTGGGCGCCATCTTGCCCTTCGATAAACACCTTGTGCCGGGGCGGCCGCAGCCTGGCCGAGGGGCTGGGCCCTGCGCGGGGGCACCCATGTCCCCTCACAGAGGGCCTGCGACTGGTGCCTGGACAGGGACGCCCTGTATACCTTCTTAGATCTGAATATTTTTAAAAAACTATTAGATTTAAGGTCCCCTCAATCCTTGTGCTCTCCTTCCCAATTAATACTTAGTATTTTGTCTATTTTTATTTAAAGTCAACGAAGTTTTACTAGCTGCAGTCTCCTGTGTTTGCCAGGTAACACAGGCCTCCACACGCCTGGCAAAGCTGGTTGAGGAGACAGTATTTCCCATAACTCACTGTGTATCTCTCCAACAACTTCAGTATTTCCCCAGCCCCAACGTAAATTTCGGTTGTTCAAGCAATATCTCCTCCTGGTTCCATACTCACATTCACTTTCACAAACAGAAACAAATATGCATTACTAACAACATGAAATCATGCCTTTCCTTCTCCCTTAATAAAAAGTCATCCCTGCCTCTCAACTCCAGAAAAAGAAAGAAAAAAAAAGACCCAATGAAAACCTTGACCAGATCTAATAAATTCATGAAAATTATGTTAGAGGAAACATCAGCCTATCCCTTTTGGCCAAGAGCATTGCCCTACAGAAAATGCCAGAAGCTTTAGGCTGAATTGATAACATACCTTCCCACCATTGGTGCTGCGCTTCCTGGGTATCAGCTTGACTGGGGGAAACAATTTATTACTTCACATCCCACATTTCACTGGATATAGATATGACCATTACACTTTTCTCTTGCAAAACACTGTTGATACAGTGTAATAATGTATTAGAATTCCTGTACCTTTGTTGTTATACATGTCTACATATTGTGATAATTGGGTTGTATAACATCCCATGCAGACTAATGTGAAAATAATTTCTGCTGGAGAGAAATTACTTATTTTGATTCGACTGGGGTTTGCTTTGTCAAAACTCATGTAGTATTTAGGAAACTAATCATTGTTCAATTGTGGAGCACAAGTAGTATAAAATTATCATAACAGAATTGGATAGAATGAAAAGAACAATGGATCTGACCTCATTTGATTATTAATGGTGTTTCATCTAATTTACAAGGTCTAACCTTGTGTGATGCAAATGTAGAGTACAAACGTACCTTTTTATCTCACAGCCACTAATTAGTTATGCTATATATCATACTATTTTTGCTCTAGTTAAGCAATGGGACACATAGAAATTGGCAGAAAAAAGCCTCTGAGAATAATTCTTATGAAATTATGAAAAATTAAGCTTAGAAAGATTGAGAAAAATTTTGAAAATTATTTGATATGATTTTACAACTTGGTATACCTCTTTTTCAGCTAAGGGAAGAAAAAAAGTCATTAAAAATTAGAAGTGAATCCTTTCCAGAAATGCTGCAGTTCCCTTAGAAGGCTTTTTTTTTTCTATTCCAAACACTTCACAGAAGTACCAATGACTGGCAGAAACTAGCCCTGTATTCCATCAGGTCTGTTACAGGAGCCATTCAGAGGGCACAGGATCAGTTTGGCATTTCAGAGAAAACACATCATTTTATCTAAAGAGTTAAGTAACAGAGATTTCAAAGAACAGTGAAGTGATGGCTCACTTGACACTTCTGGTAACCCACATCAGAGGTAAAACCTGAACCTACTTCCTCTGTAATTTACATATAGAAACACACAGATGGATTTGCTTGCACACGTGAACAGGAGCAAAACACACTTCACTGAACTATACGAATTATATGCACAGCAAGGAGTCAAAGAGAAGGGTGTTGGTTCCCTCCTCTGCCCCAGGTTTTGTTGCATTTTCTGCTGTCTTTCACAGCTTTTGTGTCTCAGGAAGTTTTTTAAAGTAAAAATCCACACTTGATCGGTTGATGGATTTTGTTCCTCTGTTAGTTGAATTACCATAACAAAAGAGCAGAACACATGCTGGAATCAGGCCAACAAGCTCAATTTGGGTGGCTTCTATAACACATTGGCATATCAGCAGAAGAGAAAACACATCTCTACAAGACAATTAAGTAAAAATCAGAAGGTGATAAAATGGAAAATTAGTGTACTTAGATAGAATTTAGGACTGAAGCTTTTCTCCTTCCCATTAATCCAGTGATGGATTATACCACTCTGTCCTCAATACATTTGTTTTAATTAAAGAAAACTGAAGGATGGACCATGCTTATTCAATATTTTAGGTCAGTAACACTATAGAATTTTGTGCAAGTATATAGCCTACCTATCTCTTCCCTTATACTCTAATGAGGTCATATATAAATGAAAGGGGTGAAAAGCTCTAAATCTTTAGTTTTCAAGGTGGGCATTTTTCACAGTTGTCCTTCTGTAAGTGAAAGGACCCCCGACTCTTACCCCCCATTAAGAACCACAAAATCATCTCTTCTCTTTTAATCTCCTGTTTTACACTGCCTATTGACGTGCGCAATCGAACTTTACAACTCGAGGAGAGTTACAAAGCAGGTATGTTTATTGTGGCGCCAGGCACATGGGGGATCGCTCCTCCTAACTTGCACACCGTTTCAACAAGCAGTCTGATATTTATTATACAAAGTCATGCATATATGTACGGTTTCTGAACATTCAGAATCTCCTCCCTCTGGCGCCTCTTCAAGATGTACTTTTCATCTTCTTGGGCAGTTACCTGAAGTTCTTGTTTATCTTTGCATACATTAGCAGTCTTTGTTATTTAGTTTCTGTTCTCTGAAAACATCTGCTAGCTAACGACTAGTCCTTCCTTATTGTCCACCCTAAACACGTCAAGCTAACACGTGCCCGCTGGGCTGGTTTTAATCTATATCAGCATGATCCCCGGGTGGGGGATCCACCTTCTTTGGGGTGGGGGCCATGTGAGTAGGAGGTCACTGATCACCTACTACCACAATTATTTTACCTTGGTTTATTTTCTTTTAGCAGTTAGCACGTCCTTGTCAGAAGGCTCCTTATTTACATTCTTGTTGAGCTCATCTCCATCGGTACTAATTGTCCCTTCTCGAAGTGCTAAGTGCTAAGCTCCCGCCCTTGGCTCTTTCTCAGGTGTTGATGTTTCTGTTATCTATGCAGATTCTGTCTGCAGCAGAGTTCCAGGTTTTTTACTATATCACTATAGAATCTCAACAATGGCAAGATGACACTAACTAAGATTGCCTTGTGGCTTCTTTCTGCTCCTTATTTGTTTGATTTTGTATTTCTGTTTGATGCTTCTAGAGTTCCTAGCACAACAGGGCATAGGCCCATGACAGGAACTCTGAGACACAACTGTAATAACAAATAAATAAAAAAAAATGCTTAAGAATGTCTTCTATTCAAGGAAACCTGAATAGCCTGATAGGTCCCAAAATAACATTATTTTTTAAAAATTAAATATATATTCTTCAAAATATTTTATTTTCTTGTGCCCTGACAACTGACTGTGTTCTCAGTGCTCGGGTCTGTCTGGGATACCAGTAACTTACTGCTAAGACAGATGTTAGCTGTTTGTCATAGATTCTATGCAAAGGGAGGTGCCAAGGCTAGCCATACTACTACCGATGAGAATAAACTCTTAAAAAATTGACTGCATACAGGCCAACTCAAGAATCTAACGCAAACTGTAACACCTAATTGCTTTTGATAAGTATTTTTTGGTTAACTATCATTACCAGTATGGCTTTCACTAAATTTACATTAAATTTATCTCCCTAGTACCATGTTGTTATTAGTTATTGATGTTATGGTGTAGATTTCTATGGAAGCACACACAGTGAGGGTGCTAGATGGGATTTCTGAGCACATCAAACTAAGAAAAGCTCTTAAACAGATTAGAGGTGGGAGAGCAAGAAGGAATGCACTAAAATACAAGTGTGATCTAAAATACGACATGAAAAGCACAAAACATTGGTTAAAGCATCTCAAGCATGCAAGAAGTGCTGCCAACTGAAGTAGAGAAGTTCCTTCAGAAATGGTAATGCTTAAGATAAGTTGTGTTACAATGCTAAAAGATAGAGAGGGTTGTGAAGAGTAAAGTATGGGGGAAAAAAGCACAAACCCAAACACTCATGTCCCTACTCCACACCACAAAAAAAACACAACCAACCAACCAAAATCACAAAACCTCCTTTACATCACGTTTTGTTCCCTGCCACTGTGGGTATCTGCACCAGGGTTATTCCCTGGCAAAGGGCTTCCACAGCTGCTTAGAATTTTCCTCACTGTACCAAACAGGGACAGCCTTCATACCGGAGAACAGCATCTGAGATATTTAAAAAAAAAAAAAAAAGAATAAAAAGTACCTTGTGATATCAGCAGATCAACACTTTGACATTCAGCAAAACTGTATTTTACTTTCTTCCCTTCCTCTTCCAGCTCTGTTGGCCAGCATGCTCGGGCTTCTCTCTTCCTGAGCAGAAATACACAGAATTCTCCTATTCTGAAGTCTGGTTTTTGTTCAGACATCCAAGAGCATCACATACCTTCAGATTACAGACACTTAGTATAAGATTACTTTTGGTCTCTGAGCACAGTCATCAAATCACTGTGCCAGTTATTTCATTCTTATCCTTCCAGGCACACTTTCTCTTGCTCCTTCTCAGCCTAGTTGACTCCACTCTTAACGAACAAGCCATCAGTCCACTTGTCACTTGCTCATTCATGAGGGTGCTCTTTTCCCATTGAAGAAAACAATTCTCTCTTTAAGGGCCCAGCAAACACTAACCATACAAACTCAACCAACTAGCATTCAATCAAGGGAGAGTGAGGATAAGGAAAATGTAGCTAACTAACGCAGCTCAGCAGGAGGCTTGTTATTACTTCTGCTTTCGAAATAAACACCTTGCATCTATCCCTCACAAAAAAAATATGTCTGTAGATTTGTTTTCTTTTACCCATCTGTTCACATACTCCACGATACCGACAGCATTTCTTAAGGTCATGCAATAAATATATCTTTGCATGACTTGGTGCCATGCAATAATTGTAACTAATCTTCTAGATGCTAGCATTCTTGGGTGCTTTAGCCTCTGAGTTGTTTGCCCTTCACAAAAAAACATACAACAGGAATAGAGGAAGGTCAGCACAGCAAAAGGAAAAATGATCGGAGACTAGGGAATGTGTCTATTTGCCCAATTATCTTGTAGCACTATAAAAGAGATAAAAAACCCATAGGAGCAAAACATTGATATTTAATGAACATTCTTTCATTCACAGTTGTCTAAATTAGTTCTAATGTTTTGATCAAAATATTGAAATAAATTAAACCCCAGGAGAAAAATAAATAAAATTAAGGGAAGGAAACTTGCATTTAATTTTGATAGGCTGTTTAATCACAATGGTGCTCACGTTCAGAGCAGCCTTATTTATAATGATGCAAGTTTACAAACAATAGCCCTTCGAACCTGGGTATTTTACCACAATCTGCTGTGGTATCCTGCCTCACTGTCAGCACTTCAGTTGCATTTTAAAGTTCAGACCAAGGTTCTGTTTTTTTATTTCAAGGTCTTTGCTAAAATGTCTGTACAACATACTGTTGCTCAGTCACATTTATTTGTACTTATTATCTTACACTATTATTTTTGCTAGAAAGACTGACAATTATGATTTGCAGATGTAGTAGATCAAAATCCCCTGGATGCTGGTGTTTGCTCTGGGCTTATTACTCCCTGATACTTTTGCTGTCAGTAGAATCTGCTTGTTTACCATTGCTATCTCTATTTAGATCATTTATATAGATGAGAAGCAGTGTGAAGTCACACTGCTGACTCCTGGGAGGTCTCATTTGTTATCTTCTCCCAAATGAACAGCAGCTACTCTTACTACTGTTTGCTATTTTAAGCCAGAGCTTCACTCACACCTGTGTTCTTGCTTGCACTTCACATAGATTTGAGTTTAAAAGAGATTAAACTATACTGTCTCCAAATTCAGCAACAGGGGAAAAAGGTTTCCAGAGAAACAATAAAAGTTAAATTTGGGCCAATGACAGGGAGAAGCATTTGGCTTTTACAACGCAGAAGTGAAGTGATTATATACACCACCAAAAAAGAAAAGAAAACAAAATAAAACAAAAAAGACGAGAAAAAGAAAGAAAAGGAAAAGGTCATCTTGGGGATTTTGCTGTGGCAACTTCTTCTCTTGCACACCTGTGTCCTTCTCAGCAGACAGAAAAGTGATCAAGTAAAGCAAGAAAGTAATTTTATTGGGAGTCCACATTCAGTTCTGGGGAAGTGGGAGTGGTTACTTATAACGTTTCAAGGTCTTTTTAGAGATTGTCTTTTTTTCTCTTTAAAGGAAGTAGCTGAGCGCACAGGAGAGTTAACAAAGCTGGTTTCCGATAGATTTCTATTTTGTGATGGGATTTTATTGAAATTTAATACAGTGCAAACTCTAAAACTTTGATGGAAATACTGCTATGGGGAAGGGAAGCAGAAGATGAACTAATTCTTAATTCTAGCAGCTGTTTTCAAGAAGTTAATTTATTTAAACTATTAATTATCCATCAGACTTGACTGAAATAGGCTGATGCACTCAATGGATCTTATTCATCATAAAAGATAAAAGTCATGATTAGATAAGACACTTACTTAAGAAACAAAACTCTTTGAAATTAAAATAATTAAGCACCAATGTCACAAAACACTCTGAAGTCAAAGCTACTGTTTTGGTCATAAGCCAACCCACCACCCAAAAAAGCATTTTTTTCCACATGCTGACCAGATTCACTCACCTCAACTGAGGATAACCTACACGGAGATAACTATAAAACCTACAGCTGAAAACCCAAAAGCTGTTGCCTGGGGCAGGGCTCCTGGCTTTTTCTCCTGATGTGCCCAATTCTACCCAACAGTCAACTGATTTTAAACTGGAATTTACCATCTTGCATTGACCAGACTTGCAGGAAGTACATTCACCTGGTCTTTAATCTAGGTAATTGCATCTTCTTGACTATTATTTGCAAATTATAAACTACCAGCAGTGTGGATTTCATGGTGAATCAGCAAAGGGCAAATAATATAACCCTTTTTTTTTTTTTTTTTTTTTTTAATTTGCAATGCCAGATCAGCCTAGTAACCTTATGCTGAGTATGGTCAAGTGCAGAGGTGGTGGTCTTTTTGTGGTTTTTTTTTGTTTGTTTGTTTTGCTCTGTTTCAATAGAAAAAAGGGTTTGTGGTTTTTTTGTTTCAATAGCAAAAAATTGTAACACTGAGTTTCCCTCTTCTTCTAAATTTAGTTCTACCCAGTTTCAGAGGACTGGAAATAAGAACTTTGTGAACAGGACTAGACTTACTGGTGCCATTTCATTGAAACAGCTTCAGTGAAGTTAGTGGGGTAATTAAGAACTGCACTTTGACTGGTACAAGGCATTCAGATGTGGGACTAGCTGGCAAGCACACCAGTCGCCCAAAGAGCTGAACTGAAGAAAGGTGATTCCCCACAAATTCTGTTCAATATTTTCCAGTAACATCCCCAAGCGTCTCTGCTAAAGAGGCAGAGCCTGGTTTACGTGGCACTGTTGTGACTGTGAATGTGGTAAAACATTACCTCCATAAATTGTTAACAAGTAAAATAATGAAAAAGCATGACACAAAAATCTTAGCTTAAAAGAAAGCCTTATGTCCAGCTTGGCCTCTTCGGTGCAAAGAAGCAATTTGCTAAAATACATTACCTTAACCCAACCTCTGTCACAAGAACTCCTTTTGCCATTATGGAAAGTATTATAGTATTAAATTATCCTTCTTATTAGTGGTGACTGTGGTAAAGTATAAATCACACCGCTAGTGCTAATATACTACACTGAATCTTCTGTGTCAAAAACTGCTGCTTTTTCCTTTATGCAGCTCTTCTTTTCTCAGCCTTTATATTTTTCATATCAAGGATTATCTCAGCCCTTTGTATTTTTATGGAGCAACAAAACACTGGAAAAAGAATCACATATACCTAGCACATCCTCTTTCTCTTTTGCGCCTTTGCTTAAACATTGCTGAAGACCTGCACACAGTTCTTTTCTGTCACAGTGCTGGACTTCTCAGAAAGTATTTCAGCAGCATAAACAACAGGGACATTGTATGCAAAACCCTGATAAGCAGACGATAACAGTTCTCAAGACATTTTTAAAGCATACTGAACAGAGTCTTAGGAGACTGAATATCTCCTGCACACCAGAAGCACTGTAAATATTATAAATCACTAAATGGTGTTTGGGATACACAAAGTGTAAACTTTAAGCCCTCAGGCCACAAGGTCCCTGGTGCTCTTTTACGGATGCTTTCCAACTTTGTTACCGTTTAGATAGCTTCAGCTCAACTGTGTGGCATTAACATATACCCAGATGTTCTCCTCTGATCTTTGTTTAAAGACTGTCTAATCTTTCTGGTGTAGTCACACTGTATAACAAGGATTACCCTAGCATTTCAGCACTTGAAACCAAAAGTGGAAATTCACTCTTTTCTAAAAAAAATAAAAATATTGCAGGAAAATACAATAGGGTCTCCCTAAAGGGCAGCAATTGTCCTTAGGTTAGGGGTTGATGAAACTCTACAATTACTGGTGAAAATAAAATGGTAAGATCTATTCAAAAAGACACCTGTACTGCAGTCAAGTGAGGGTTTTTTGTCTGTTTGGTTTTTTTAAACTCCTCTCTGTGAATAAAGCAGATGAATAGATGTGTGGCATACAGTGGCAGTCTACAAAGCTTTCAGGCAGCATATGTCACTGGAACAAGGAGAAAAGACTGCTTCAAAACTTCTTGTGGCAAGGATGAACACTACAAGCTGACTGCAGTGCTTTCTGCAGCATATCACGACTGACTTGAAATCATTACTGAAAGCCATGCTACTACTATTGACTTTGCAATAACTCCATGTCTCAGCATTGGTACAATGGCAGCCTGGATCGACAAATAGTAGCTAAAACTGGCTCTGGGCTTTTGTATCTATTGGTCTTTGTTAATTGCATTTCTACTTTCTTTATCGCATTTGCTTCTAAACACTCAGCAGCACAGAAGATGCTGACAGGGCAAGTAAGTTTTGTCCCAAGTTCACACACAAGCCTCTACAAATAAGGCTCTAGGCTAGATGCTGCATTATATAGCTACTCACTAAGGGAGCAGAAAAACAAAGCAGTGCAACTCTTGGCAATGTTCCTAAGTACGTAAGAAGGAGACACAACAAATGCCTCCAGGGACACACTGATATACGGAGTTAACTAGCACTTAAAAAGCCCAACACCTGTGTTCCTCCCACTGCTAGAAGCAGGGCTGTGTTGACTCATAACAAATTACTCACTCGCAAGGGGATTCATCTCACCTCATCTTAGGTGCTCACAAAGGAGATGTTGACATACCAGTTAGTTATCCTTGTATAACCAGTGGAAGGCAACTGACACTTCTACTGGAGCGTGGATCATCTTGTCCAAAGAGGGGCAGAGGAATCACAGTTGAGAAGCAATGATTTTCTCCATTTTCTATGAAGAACTCTGGATAAGAAGATGCCTTGAGAGGTGTAAGGGCTTTTCAAACCATGAAGTAGAAAATGGAAACTCAAGATGTCAAGCCTATTTATGTCACTAACAGAATTGGACTATTTTCCATGCACCACAGGGTACGGAACAGCAAAATCCTAATGTTACCTCAGTTTGTCATTCCACAACTACTTTGTGACATACAAACACGCCAGCCCAGAACATGCCTGTCACGAAGCAGAGAACAGACTCCTGGCTTCACACTGTTATCTCTGAGAGAAAAAGAAAAAAACTTCCATGCCTTGCCTTGCTCCTTTTTCATACTCCTGTTCATGCATAGCTACAGTAACTATGTGTGTGTAAAAGAGTACGAGAAAACTGCTCTTACAGATCACAAAGCCTGACTGCCAAGAATAGGGTAAGTCTGTGACTACTTTGAGGTGGATGCATGCTTCTATTTCTCAGCATTCATATCAAATCTAAAAGCATTTCACAAAAATACAGCTTCTCTCTTTTAGCAGAAATTCACGGTTTGAATCACCACTGCTGTACCCTTTGTGCAGCTGTTCCTACCCACACTAATCACAATGTCAGCTTCTCAGCTGAATAACTGTACATGAATACCTGAGCTGGCAAAGAAGGTGGCCTTCAGGATCCAAGGGGTCTTTGAAATTGTATTTCAATATGTATTGGCTCCTCTAAATTGGATCAAATTTGTTTCTACTGTAAGGTGCATCACTTCCTAACTACTCTGACACCTGAACAGACTATTCAATAAATTCTGCTAAAGTAAAAAATCTAAACTATGTCTTATACTACCAAGAGTATTCCTGAGTAGGTAGAAGATGTGGTGGTGTTTGAGCTCATCAGTTAAATAAGAAAATAAGGGGAAGAATGGTATTTCTAATAGCACAGCAACCCCCAGAACCGCCGTGGAATACTATATCCAGGATTATTGCAGATGCTGCCTATGAAGTCCTCAAAAAGTTCTGCCCTTCGCTCTCTCAAAAGTCATAGTGCACAGTTCTGTGGTGGTAGGGAAGGACTATTACTGTTTTGGTGGAATTTTCTGTCTTTTGGAAAGGGCTACATATAATAGCAGTGTTTTATCAGATACACGTTTTGCAATTAGATATGGGAAAATTGGGCTACAAGAGAATCGGTGCTTTTGTTTAAATAAGGAACACTGTAGTCTGGGTACCTTCAAGATGAAATATCGTTGTTATATTAGCACCACAGTTTCAAGTCCCGGTGTATAAGACATTTGCCTCTCTCAGACCTGTCAACCATGCCTCAGAAGTATAGTGTACACGTACATGTGATGCAGGCACACCAGTACTTGCATTAAGTTACATGAGATGTAGCCATATGTAGATTTTTATAAAGCTTTGTTTTAGAGAAGGACAACTGACCATCCAGTCCAATCATCTGACATGTTTCATCAAGACGTCCTCTTATTCCTAAATTCTTTAGTCCTCAGAAGACTAAGTATCACAGCACAGGTAGAAAGACTAAAGGATCAGGATGCCTTATTTATTTGTGATTCACTGCTCAAACTGTGCTGTTTTCATACTCCTAGACTACAGACTAAATATATTAGCCTAAATGAATGGGTTGAACCTCAGTTGTTCTTCCACATATTTGTGAAACAGGAAAAGTATTGCAGCTCAGCTGCTGTGAAATCACCTACACGGATTTGGGTATCTGAGCACATAGTGAGAAGGCAGGTGATAAGGAGACATACTCCTTGCTGCCTGAGGTGATAGTGGTGACTGCAGCTGGCCTTATCTCCCAAAACAGGGTCATAGTTCAGTCGAGTTAGAACTTCCATATTAGTCTTTGTTTTCTGCTCAGGTTCTCATTTGTTAAGCTTCAAGTTAAACCTGAGAGACAAACTTCTTAGCAGGGAAATGAAACACATCGACAGTTCAGATTTACCCAAGACTTTCTTCACTACATTCAATCCCTTTTTTATGCCAGCACACTTGTCTGTGATTATACTCCTGGTGACAAGGCTTTTGGAAAGCCTTCCACCCAGCATAGGTCTGCCCTGAGCACTGCACTACCCCACACTGTACCACCAGTGCAGCCCTCACCAAGTCAGGGAACAGCTTTTTCGAGGGTCTAGTTGCTCCCTAGCTCATCAGTTTCATAAGAATCACATAAAAGTTAATGTTTAACTTCTTAATAAAGCTGTCAGAGGTAAACATCACTTTACTACTTTCTTCTTAAGGACAGTAGACACATTCTGAGGGGGAGATATAGATCTAAATGAAGTCAGCTCTTAAACTACTCTCCATCTTCCATAAGAATAAATCTCCTTCGAAGGGCTCTTACAGTATGACTGGTGCTGGGGATTGTGGCAGCAGGAAGGGTAAGAAGAGGGGAATAAAAAAAGATCACCCCCCCAAAACCAAACAAGCCTTCATTCCTGACCTCAGACACTGAGGATACAAGATTCTCTTTTTTTGCTTCAAAGCACTTTCCTATCCTACCTGATGTTCTGTTCCCAACCACAGCTGATTTTTGTTGCTTCAGAGGAAGGAAGAAAAACAAAAAGGATACATATAGCCAAGGACACACTGGAGGGGGAAAAAAAAAATATATATATATCCTTCCCATGCCTGTAGGAGACAAGGTACAAGTAATGTAACTGAGTACAGGATCTCAGCCTGAGTTTCAATGGCTCTGTATATCGTATAATATTATACCAGTGAAAAAGAAGTTTAAAACATTCCCACTATTCCAATCACATATAATTGTTTTCAGTCACACAGCACTAGTGTTCATTTTTGCACACAATGTTCAAAAAATTGTCTAGTTCAGTACATGTTCCCTTTTCAAACCTGGATAAATTCTTTCTTCCTATGATCACTTCTAAAGCTTCAGCTTTTTGAGATTTGTCTTTGAAGTGGTTAGCTCTCTCTCTCTACTACTCATTTACTAAATAATGAAGTTATTTTGTGCGAGTGCACAAATTGCATTTCCAGCAATGTGCCAAGGAATACTGCAAGACTGGCAAACGTATATACAACATGGATAACACAACAGTTTCAGGGCTATCAGGAAAGGTGCACAGCAGTTTCTGTCTGCACATATTAACGTCCAAGTCATCTAAGCACTTCTTCTGTGCCTCTGAGTCACCTAGATTGCTATGGATTACCATCTCTCTGGAGATTCAGGATGGCATTCCCATTATCCACTTAGCTACATGCTTTTACTATATTATCTACTTAAGCTGATACTACCAGCTGCCATTACTTCTGTGTTATGAATACTGGATAGACATCAGCCTGCCATTCCTCCCTCTTCCAGAGGATGTGAAGTCAGGAAGTGTTGTAGCATTTACCTTAGGGCTATAAAACAACCTGAAATGACAAAACCTAAGCTTTGAAATTGGTTAGCTATAATTTTGATTTCTTGGTTATCAATAGGTAAACATTACTTGTTTCAGTACTGATATGTCACAATTTTCCCTCCCAAAAGAAACGCTTGCTGTAGATCTAAATGAGCATAGGGAGAACCAGACATGTTCTTCCCACTCTAGCATTTTGTTCAATTGGTCCACTGAATGACAGGACTCTCAGTTTCTAGAGCTTTCCCCATCCACGTACCAAATATGTTACTTAAACAGTAACAAGGTTACAAAATAAGTCACAACAACAGTAGTTTGTGTTCAAACAAAAATCAAGTGCAATATCGACATGATTAACAAAACTATGTCATTAGAGCCAGTCAGATCAAATGATAAACACATTACAAAGTTAAAGAACATGAGTTACAGTGCAAGACGTTCTGCATTCAGTTTTATAAAAATATTCCAGGTTCAAGACAAGGAAGTCTAGTTTTCAAATTACCTACTAAGTGACACTACCCCCATTAGGTTTTCCATAAAAATCACCTTATTACTTTCAAATGCTGTTGTCTGCTTTGTGTCATAACTTCTAGACTGGGTATCTTTCATGAAAACACAAAGTTACTCGCTATTTCAAAATTTTATTTGTATCTGTTAATATGGCCTTCAAGGAAAATTTGACAAATTTTATAAAGTCTTTCTCATATGTAAGGAGCTACTAAACAACAGCCAAACTTTTCCAGGTATTGTTTGAAAAGGCAGAAAGACCACAAGTGAAAAAAGTTAATTTAAAGAGAGAAAAAAACCCACCATACGCAGGATAGATGCTTCTAACACAAAAGCAGGATGATTGTTCAACAGCTTTTGGAAATGAAAAAGTCACTAGGAGGGTATGAGTTACTGGGGGAGGCATGGGAGCTGAGGGCATGAAAGGAAGGTACAGATCTAAGCTGGGTGAAGGTGCTCTAAGGAGCAGTGAAGGTGTGGGAATACTTATGGTGAAACTAAGCCAAGATTGTACAAAATCCTCAACAAAATTAAGTGTTTACTGAGATGGAGGAGAAATTTCAGCTTGAGGGAACGTACATACCCCTCCCTCCTCCACCCTTGCAGCTTTTATTGCTGAGCATGATATCATCTGTTATGGAATATCCCTTCGGTCAGTTGGGGCCAGCTATTCTGGCTGTGTCCCCTCCCAGCTTCTTGTGCACCTAACACTGTTTTCATCACAAATCCAAACTAAAGCAACATAGAAGCTACTCCAGCCCAAACCAGTACAAACGTCTCTGCAAGATGGCCGTTTACATGTTGATCCAACAAACACTTAAATAAAGAATTGGCATGCTAAGGACTATAGTCTTTTCGTACCCCAATACTGCATGCTACAGTCCCATAATCTGTTTGATGTATTCAGTAGGGAGAGGATGCAATAATTCCTCCTCCTCAGTTGCTTGCTTTGAAACCCCAGGCACTGCCATCAGGAGGAGCGGAAGCTGCAGAGCACTTTACAGGGTGGTTCCGAGGCTCTGTGTATGCGGGTATTTATCTGTCTGTAGCATTACTATTCATTAAAAAGTCTGTCCCCCTTTCGAGTGAAAAAACATTTAGTTTCCCTGGCTTATGACAGTCTTTGTAAAGAGCAGTGCTATATTGATTCTTTCTTCAGTGTGTATACAAACTCATTTATAATGTTATGACCTGAACTGTAGAGCACAAATTTAAAATGACCTGTACATATTACTTGGTAACATTTGGATTGCAAGTTAAATACTCCCTGATTAAACATGAATGCTTTTCCCTGGGAGTACGAGATATCTTATCAGAAAAGCCTTCTTATCAAATTCACCATCCTGGAGGCAGACACATTCTCTTGCAGTGCTGGGAGTTTATAATGATAAAATTAACAATGTTGTATTTCCCAATGAAGTCAGCAGTAGTGCACTGCATCCTACCGTTAATCATTAGAGCCAGTTCTCATAACAGAGCCACTTGCTGGCCCTCAGGCACCTGCATCACTCCCCAAGCAATTCCAGTCCCCAGCAATAACTTATCGCAGAAGCCAGGGATCAAGATTAAAAACCCGGTGAATAATGGGAGACTGTGTGCACCTCTATTCCTCTGGTAGATAGAAGCAAGCTAATAACGTCCTTAAAGGGGAAGCAAATCATTCCATATTTTTCACTTTATAGACAAGCCAGAAAAGACCTGTATCTATGTCTCAGTAAAATTTATTGTATTGTTTAAGTTACTTGTTTCTGTCTTGTGCAAGGCATCAGCATGCATAAAACATTGGGGGGGAGGGGGGGGCTCCTCTCTACAGCACTATTCCAAGTACACAATATTCCGCATTCTGCTTACAATAAAAACTGCAGGGGAAGGAAATTTTAATCAGAAAATCAGAAATATTACCCATTTTGCAAAAGCATTTGGGCAAGCAGTATAATCAGAGGCCAGATTTCCAGCTGGTAAAAAATGGCTTGAATTGACATTTGTGCCACAGAGGTGATAAAAGAGCCCTTGCAAATGCATTTCAGCCATGGCTTCTCCCTCCCTCTGCTTCCCAGTCCCAGGGCGTGGTACTGAAATACTGGGTGTTCTGCTGTTGCTGAAAGTCAGTGCCATTCTCTGGGAAAGAGCCTGCTGCAACCTATGCAGCTCACAACTTGCTAAATATACAAGAGGGACAGTCACGTCTGGAAATAAAAAAGTATGTTATAGAAACCTTCATAGGAACCTAACTTAAATGTATCTGCTCAGAGGAGAAAAAAAAACCAAAACCAAACATGCATACATACCTGTATGCAGGTACAATTATATATAAAGGTTTTTGTCTCATTCAATTCAACATCAAATATTATTCTACTTTTGAGTTCATTTGCAGTCACCCCAGCTGTTCCTATTTTCACTGACAGAGCATATACAACTTTTAAATTATTATTATTATACTATTTATTAAAAAAATGATCTGGAAAAATATTTGTGGTCCCACAATAATTTGAAAAGAAGCAAAGGAAGTAGAGTCTGTTCTTAGAAACTGAGACACAGTATATTGTGCTGCTTTTTAGTGTTCAAGAATGTAATAACTCAAGTTTTCATTTTTTTGGAGGTTACTATAAAAGAGGTGCTTGAATTCCTGAGTGAAAAACAATAATTACTATACTTAATGTAATTAATACTTGCTACAGATTTTGTACAAGGTGAGCAGAAAAAGAATTGCAAGTATAGCATTAAAGAGGAAGAGAATACAGGGAATTTAACAAAAATAAATATAGAATTGTTGTGTAAAAGTATCCAGTTTATCTAGGCAGTTCTGTGCCATAGCTGTATGTGATGCCGTAGTCAACAGCAATTTCAGAAAACACTCTGAGCTGAACCTGTACAACATATAACACTGCATCTTTGAGAAAAATGCATGAAGAAACTATAAATGAGTCACAGTTGGGCTGATTTCATAATGAATACTACATGGACTCAGAGGAGAAATCTCTGTCACTGTGGATCTAATTTGCCTTTTAGAGTACATGAAATGTTAAGAATTATGGAGACTGCAAATTAATCTTTAAAAGCTGAAACATACCACCAAAAACTCTGAGAAAAAGGAATGGATACCAAAAATGACCACAAATATTTGTCAAGTGATACTAGTCATTGAGCCTAGTTATAAATTGTAAGCGTTCAACTGTTTTCCTAAGAGTTTTCCTAAAACAGTTATTTTCAACTGACAGGTCTCAAAACCTCTCCTGATTTTCTCACCTGCTAAAAATATAAGTTCATAATAGTAATAAAAAAGCTTTCTTAGCTTAAACTCAAATAAGATAAAAGTCATTACTACTTACTGATGTACAGGTAAACTTACATAAAAATCACATTATGCTTAATGACTTCAAAATAAATAATAATGTATTAATGTAGTGGATGTATTTCTAAATGGATGCATTTCTGAACAACGTGTGATATTCTGGAGTGACAAACAGTTCAAGTGTAGTGCTATTACCATTACTTCATGAGGTAAGGTAGTTAGAAACAGAGACAATGTTGGGCTCAGAAATGTGTTGTTATTAGTCCGAAACGTGTAGTAAACTAGATGTTGAATGCCCTAATATTGCGATCATAATCAATCTATAGACCATTATTTCCACCCAAAATCACATAAGATGCCATTATTAACTTTTTTTTGTGTTCAGTTTGTGCCCAGTGTGGGGAAAACCTGAAACTGAATTGAGTAATTCTGCTGAGAGATTTTTCCTGATCAACCCTGACAACAATTTGTTTTCCACAAAAACTTGGTCTTTCCTGATTGGATCTTTATTTTTCATAAAAGAACTGAAAAGCATAGTATTATACATCAAGATTCAGCAAAATATCTCTACTGAGCATATCTTGGGATCCTTTGATTATTATTAATATTACAGAAGTCTATTGTAAGAGGGAGAACAGAGAATACTCAAGCCATATAATTACTGGGATTTACAAATATTTTACCCATGAATGCATGCCATTTGCTTTATAAACAGCAGAAGTGGCGTCAACTGAAGCCTTCAGGGATATGATGCTATTAGCAGCTTCTCCACGTGTTCATGAAGGAGGGAAGATCAATGAGACAATGCGTCAAACGCTGGGTACAACTGATGTACTACTGATGGAACAGAAGAGCAACAGAGATATTTTGGTCATGTCTCAAGGAAGGAAGGTGACAATCTGATAAAAATATTTCTGCAGAATTATGCTTCAGAGAACACAGTCTGCAGGTGGATGAAGAAAGCAGCATAACAAACCGTTTTCACAAGTTTGTGAGTTAGTCTTGTGGCAAAGGCCACAACTTTTTTGTTATTTAACAAAAATAATCGGCTTTCGAACCATGCACCTAGGGTCACAGACATTTGTAAATCAGATCTTTACATCTTGCCAAATAATTCAGTAAGGACACAACTGCATAGTAGAACCTATTTTCCACTCCTGAATTGATCCTTACCATGCAGAATACAGGTAACTTGGGTGCCAGAAAGTCCCGTACCGTCCATTTCAATGTCTGTCTGTTTCTCACTACTATAGTTGACTTCTGCCTATTCATCAGCTTGAAAAACTGTCCTTTTGCTGACTTCAATAATAAATGATCAATAGACCTTTTCTAGTCTCACTATCAATTCCTTATTCACAAGCAGTGAAGACTAGGCCAGATGGAGCTCAGCAGTGTCCAGTGAAAGAGCAAGAGATGGCAAGCACAAATCAAAATACAAAACATCCTATTAAAACATCAGAAAAAGATTTTTTTTCTTGGGTGTGATTGAACACTGGACCATGTTGCCTGGGGGAGGCTGTGAATTTTCCATTCTTGGAGGTATTCAACACCAAGCTGGATGTTTCCCCAAACAACTGCCCCTATTTGACCCTGTTTTGAGCAGGAGAGTTGGACTAGGTGATCTCCAGATGTGCCTACTAACTGCAACCACTCTCATTTTGTGATTCCATAAAAACCCCTATATGGGTTGACACCTTGCAACTCATGCTGGTCCAAGGCCTTTGGCTGTAAAGGTAAGAGATTTCTGAGATTACAAATAAGCTGTACAAACATATATTCCTTCAAACATTGCTTCTCAGCAAGCAGCAGTCGGCTTTCAACACACACTCCTTCCCTGGTTATCAAAATCGGCCTTCCTGTCTGCCAGTATGGTTGCAAAGAGCTACATCTGTAATCCACGCTGTAGAAGGCGCTGAGGGCTGACACGGGTGTAAAGCTGCTCTCCACAGGCGGGCCAGAGGGCAGCCTGAGCCGGGATGCAGCAGTGACCTGTTTACAACGCGTGGTTTGTTACAAGGTTAATCAAATTTTCTGTGACAGAACCATGACGGATCACTGTGGATGCTGTTGTGGAGAAAAAGTTCAGTCTCCCTTGGCCATAGAATGGATAAATGAGGGATTTTCATAAAAAACAATGTGAAGAAAATAAGGCTAATGTAAAGATTCTGTGTAAGCATCTGCCAAAGCTGACTCAAGACTGGAGGAACATTAAGTTTTGATTTAGGAAAACAAGTGAGAACACACCAAGGTCAGTCCTCTTTCTAAAAACATTTCAAAAGATGCTTAACTTTAGGTAAACCCTCAGACTTTGTTAATTGTCTTCTCAGAAAGAGGGTCTAAACTGGCATTGCAGGTAGAGACAAAAAGCACCAGTGGCAACGAGAAGTTCTACTAGCAGAAACAGTCAAGACTTCCAAGATTTCTGAAATTCAAAGGGGAAGAAGAAGAGGCAGGCTCTATGTTGTGTTATGTTATAGAGGGAGTATTACCTTTGAAGTAACTGACCAGAGAAAATCTGACAGTGACTACTCTTGCAAAGAATGTAGCATTAGAGATTCTCCACTCACCCCCCACCCCACCCCCCAGTATAAATTTTGAATTCCATAGCTCTTAGCCCAACAATATTAACTATTACTCCCTCTGTACTATAAGAACGGTAATTTTCCTAAGACCATTTAATGGATGACTGTATTTATCAGTTAAAATTTTGATCTCTTAGACTGCTAAAAAAGTTTCCCTAATATTCAGCTATTTTTTCTGCAGATCAGTCCAAACACATCAAAGAATCTTCAGTATTCTTGCAGCATTACTTATATAGCTTTAAATAAAACAAAAATAAAAGAAATGCTGAAGTAAAATAAACTGAAATAAAATAATATTTAACATGTGATTTTTCACTAGGAATCAAAAAAGTTGGAATTATTCTGCTAGGTTTGACTGATACGTAAAAAAAAAACAAACCCAAAAAAAGCTGCTATAAAAATGAAAATAAAGGTTCAATTCTGAAAATTCTTATGCACATTAATAATTAAGACTCTAAAGTAAAATTATTCATGCTTTGGACTTCATGCACAAGTGTCAGGATGCAAAAAAATTGAGTTATCTCATATTGAAATTTACAGTTTTATGTTGTCTACTTAAGCTTCTGAAAATTCCTCCCGATTGCAACAAGGAGTTTGCAGGAGATGATGATCAGTACATGAACATGACATTCAAATCCTGCCTGTTTTGGGTACAGAATACATTACACATTTGTGAGAATATCTGCATCTTATAAAGTCCCACCTTGTATATATATGCAATCAAACCCAAGATATTTATCATTTAGTTGCTGAAAGACTGTATTTTTTCTGAACTGTTACTTTAGAACTATCTCATCTGCTAATGCATTCCTAGAAATTGTGCTTAGATTAAAAACATCTCTAGAGGAAATAGGATAAGACATTTCAATAGATCCAGTTTGGTTTTTTTTTTTAAATAGTCCCTACACAACCCATGGAAATATCAAGCCGTTAAACGCAAGCAAGCAGCTGTTTGTGAAGGCTCTCAAATGTGTGAGTGATTCTTATGAAAGAAAAAACATAGACATCAAAGGAACACAACTGCTCCTTAGCCTTGAATAAAAATATTTCTATTCTACCAAAAGTGCTTGGGTACAAAACATTATTCAACTCCCTGCCATTTCAGGTGCTTCATTGTTACCAAAACTTTCTCTTCAATGTAGAATGTAATACAACTTTGGAGAGAAGAGGGATTTGGGATTTTTATTTTTTTTTACTGTGTTATTAAACCACGAATACTCAAAGATTTTGCTGAGTTAAGGTGATTCACTGCATTGCCCTGCTTAAACTCAATATCTATTTCTGTGTTGCCTATTTTAATTTTAGTTGCAAGTTAAACTGACATTGCTGAAGCTTTTTTCTAAAGGTTTCCAACATATAAGCTAAACTGCGGTACCTTGTAAATGAGGTTTTGTCTGTTCAGCAGATGGATAGCGATTGATTAAGCTTCAGTGACTTGTCTGTGGATATGAATTCTTAAAGACACTGATCTGCAAAACTGGAAACTCAGTGACAGATTACACTGGTAGAATATTCCAGTGCAGTACTCTTGAAATTGGTGGAAGTTGTGTGCATGAGATCAAAGGGCTGATCTGGCACTACGTGTTTATGTAGGCCACCAATTTTATGCTCTTTATTATGCCACCATTTGAAAGAGTGGAAATGTGCCCCTCTACTGATCTGATTTCATCAACTTTTAAAGGTCTGCAAAGTCCAAAAAGACAGATCGTTTTAGCAAAGCATTTTTATCTTTAACATATAAAAATGATGACAAAGAATACTTCTAACACAACTTAAGGAAATGAGGAAACAGAAATGAGTTTATTGAACCCGATCACCCTAATGGCTGATGAAAGTCAATGGCAGACAGAGGTACACTATGAATTGCTTTCCACGGCTCAGTATGTGTTTCAATTCAAATTTTAAAGAGCAAGGTGCATGTCAGAGTTCAGCCAATTTAGAATGTAAATTCAGACTCTGTGCTCTCAAAATTATTATCCTTATGAATACACCCTCAAGTACATTGTTTTTATTTTCTCTTCTGAGCATCAAACTTTGACACAAAGAGCTTGTGAATCAATAAGCAACTTGTTTTGCAGTCTCCAAGTGCATTGATTCACAAACTATTTATCTCTTTGTAAACACCGTAATAAAACAATTATCACTTAATAATGTACCATTACATCATCAGTAGCCAAGCAGTATGCTGACAAATCATAATTTTCTTGTCCCCATATATCATCTGTATATTGTAGTTCATTCAATTTCAGAATAAACTAATATATATTTATTTCCATGCCCTGGGTATTTATGGGAGTGCTCACATCATTTCTCCCCAAAACAAATAAAAGACTACTAAGAAAATCAGGTAACTCTAGATTTTAATAAATAAATTAAATAAAATAAATGAAAGAAAGCAGATTTTAGGTGAAAAGTTTAGCAAAAAAATCTCTATTACAACTGATAATCTAAATTTTTGTTAAAATCTTGCTCTAATTTAAGGAGCCATTTTTTTTACCTCCTGTGTAAGATATACATGTGTAAGAAAAGCCAGGAAGTTTTAGAGAGCCAGGAATTTTGGTTGAAATTAAAACTAAATTACTAACTATGCAATGGTAGATTGAGGAACTCTTAATTCTACCAACCTGCGGTATGAGAAACTCCAAGATCTTCCTTCATAAGACATCAGGAAAACTCAGGTTAGAAGAGACTTTGGGAGGTATCTAGCCCAGGTTCCTGCTCAAAGCGGGTCTGCTGTGAGACCAGGCCAGGTACCTCAGGGCTCAATCCCATCATGGTTTGAGAACCTCCAAGGATGGAGGCTCTGCAGTGTGCTCCATTGCTTCACTGTGATTGTGGTAGAGATGGAGCAGATGGTCAGATATCGCTGAAACATCTCCAAAAAGGACCTTTTGAGGTCATTAAATCAAACCTCCCATGGACATGGTGTATAAAGCTTAGCTAGTAAGGTTCTGATAATTTTCTTTAAACAGAGCAGACCTTATATTAACAAATTAAAAAAACCCTGAAGTATACACTTGAAAGTATCTCCTTTATCTGTAGATGATGGAAGTCCACCTCTATTGTATCACTTATATTCTGTTTATCCATGGCTTTCAAAAGGTGTTTAATACTACCTCCCATAGGCCTTCAGAAGAGACTGCAGTGGGCAGGCAGATCAATGGAAAACGCTTATAAAGGGAACTCTTTTACACAGAAAGGTCAATAAAGGTCAACAAGCAGATGTTAGCCTGACACAGTTGCAGAAGCTGTGTCTTTCTATACGTACATGCAATGGACCTTCCCCTGTAAATTTTAGATTGTGCTGGAACCACAAATTAGATCAATATTGATTGATACTTTAACTACTACACAAGGATTTGGACAAAAAATTATCCTGGGAAGGCAGGTTAAGCCACCTTGTAAGGCAAAGGGGTACCTAAGGTGTTGGAATAAACATTCTTCCTGTGTACTGATTTTTAGTGTAACTTTAACAGTAATCTATGTCTTGTGTTTCAGAACTAATTCTTCATGTTACTATTGTGATGGTCAATTAGAATACTTTTCGTTATCTATAAGGGATTAACTTAATTCTGGTGACCAAAAATGCACCTATTTTTGTCAGTATTACCTGTGGTTTCCCCCTTCTGTAGTGATGTGGACTCTGAAAGCGGCAGGGTACACTGCACAATCACTCTCCCGAATAGAATTCCTTCTGCAGACAAATGGAGCCCTCTCACAGCCTTGGTATGACAAAACCCTACTACTGCTGCTTCTATTCAGTGAACTGCACTGCTTGCTTTCACTGCTGGTGAAGATGAAATTTCTGTTTCCACCTCACACCACAGTAGCCTCAGAAATCAAAGTCTAACTCCTCACAGAGAGCAACGTGTGGTCAAAAGAACAAAGGGCACTGGCTGCAGATTCACCCCCCAAACTCAAAGTCTCACACAAAATTTGCACTCACTTCTCAGTCTTCAAGATAACTATCTGCAAGGTACTCCCACTGCCAAGGTGACAGAGGAGCTTAGCCCATGCTGAGGGTGTAATGAAGTAGAATATTCCTGAAGAATAATGGTCCCTGGAGGCTACAGAAGTGCTACAGCAAAACCACCTCAGACTCTGATGTCTTGCATGACCACACAGCATTCTGTTGTAATTATGACTTTTCTGTTATGCCTAATGACATTTAAAGCCTACTTCTTTCATTAGGCAGTTACTTCTGTGGTACGGGGAGGTGATCAGAGGCCCATGTTTCCAACAATATGCAGGATGTTAAAGAATAGATAAACTGTCCTGGGTTCAGTACTATCATGTGCTGCATTCACCTAACAACATTACTACAAATGTCTGCTCCATTTCTTTTAATAATGTAATGCCCATCTATTGTTTCTGCTAGTTCCACCTTGTGAAGACGAGGACCACAACGCTGGCTTTTTTTTATTATTATTTATTTTTTAGGGAGTTTACTTGAGGAAAGAAATGTACTCCAAGTTAGCGAGGTCTAGTTCTTTCAGGGCAGGGACATAGAAGCACCTCGTCACTATGGCTGAGGGAGAGCCAGAGCTTTCCATGTTTTCTGTAATATTTACTGGGATTGTAATCACTGTAATTATTACAAGTTAATAAATATTATTCTTCTAAACCGTAGTAATCTGCTGATCATTGTATGCCCATTTAATTGCATAAGCTTTTAAAATCCTATATCACATTAAGGAAAGGCTGTGCTTGTAAAGCCATAATTAATAGTCCATGACAAAAATAAAAGGAGTTGAAATTTGACCTTACAAACCTGACTCTGAAAGGAGGGTCACCACATTCCCAAGACCTTTTGGGGACTGCACAGGGTACAGGTGATCTGAAGCAGGGGAATTTGCACAGTTCTACATGGTTTAGGTCCTCTGCTCACTTGTGAAAAGAAGTCAAGCCCTATGTATAAATCCTGGTTTGAAATGAACGGTCATGAAATTGTTTGTTAACCATATACATCTAAGCACATAGTTAGACACATCAGATGTTGATCATCAACACTCAGGTTCAAAAGATGACATTAAATTTAGGCTTTAAAATACCATGCAAAAATGTGTTTGTATAGCAACTGACCAGCAAATGATATGAGTTACAGAACCACAACAGCAGCAGTTCAGATGCAACTATGCAAAAATGTGCTTTTATGCCTCTAATATTGTATTTTTATCTTCTTGGACAACTGAATGATTATTATTTTGTTTGGCAGTATGGTAGAGTTTTGTAAGTCTTTAACAAAATAACCTCCCTAAATACATAGCAATGAGTGTTAAATTCAGCTGGCCTGGAAAGGATGGCATCTGCTTCAGCTTTGATTTTTGGCTTGCAGGGTTTTTCCCAGTCTCCACGTCAAACACTGCATTTTATCTTTAGATTTCATTTTTACCAATTCCATTATGAAAACAATTAAATTATCTTTTAAGGTACTACAGAGGGAGATGTCAAAAGGATCCCTTTTTAATTTACAGCAGCTCTGCAGACCCAGTGCAAAGTACTAGGCTTACTTAGATTCCTAAATACTTGAAATTGCCTAACATATCTCACCATGTATGTCATCTTTATTTTTTCTTGATTCAATGAAATTCTACAGATAACTGTAACAGTCTCTATAGGAACTGTGTAAAACCTCCATATGTTAAAAAGAGAAAGCAATTGATCAAGATGATGGTTTCTAAAGTAGAAGAAAATATTCTGTGTTGCTGTTTGAGTGGACTGAGTATGTTGGCAAGACACAAGGAGCTAGCCTGTGCCTGGCCCTAGATGAAAATTAGACATGACATAGAACGGCAGGCTACATTAATGTTTATCAACATTATTTGTAGGGAGGTGAAGAACTCATCTGAATTTCAATAGTGGCTGAGATTTCTGTGATTTATGACTATTTTTTCAGACACCTCTGATTCCTGGCCCTGGGAAAAAGCTTATAGGCAAATCTGCATACCTTTAAAAAGGGGGAGGGCGGGCTCTTTGTGGCTTTCTCTCTCTCATGCGATTAAACCGAATTTCCTTCTCAATTTGCTGAGCGACTATCTCCAGTAATTGCAATTGGAGTGTCAAAACTGTTGGCATCTTGAAATAATGGAATACTACCAGTATCAGTCTCATTTCACATTTCTGACAGAAAGCATGCTTTCCCTTTGCCTGTCCATTTGCAGTAACAAACTGCATGATTTCCATTTTCACTAATAATTTCGACACACACAGTCAGCTGACCAACATTTCAGATCTATTCCTTTATTCTTACACTGATATAAATGTTCTTTTGTATCTGAAAAAGTACTTAAGACCTCCAACACTTTCATTTTACTTTTTGAGCAAAGGATCAGAAAGGCGTTTATTTCCTTAACCTGGATCAATATAGAAAACAATTGCTGAAAGCTTGTGGAATCATCTTACGTTGGATAAAAAAAAAAATAAATGACAGAAGTCAAGAATACCAAATTATTTAATTTTACTCATAACTGGTATTAAATAATACAGCTGACAGACCCTACCACAACTTCAAATATCTCAGATTCCTATTCTGCATACTTAACATTAAAATATCTTTTCAGTCTTTTCACATATGAACTCAGACATCCATTTTGGAGACATTTCCCTATTGCCCACATGCCAAAAAATTTTGGCTTTTCCCATTTAAACTTCACTGTTTCAAAAAGGAAGGCTCCACATTTCAAATGAGTAAAAAATATTAGGTCATATCAGTCAATGTAACATTTGGAAAGAATGTTCTTTAAAGTGGGTTATGACTGGTTTATCCAACAAAAATAGATCTCTTTTCCAGAGAAAGGCTACAGCTATGAATTTAAAGCCACCTTTAACTTTTCTCAGCGGAGCCTCTTTCCCTCAGCTTCCCTCCCTTCCAGCCCTCTGACTTATCTTGGGGCCCGGTCTCTGGGCTTGATCACTTTATTATCACATATCCTTATTTATCAATACCTTGTACTGGGGCTCCAAAACCAGACACAGCATCACAGATCCGAGTTTGACACTAACAAGTAAAGGAAAGGGGTTGCATCTTATGGTCTACTCCCATCTACGTGACCTAATCTACTGTCTACCAGAGAGCACCATCTCCTTTCACAGAGCAGAAATCCTTATATTCTTTAAAAATTGTCTTCAGAGCAATCTCTATTTCAAGTAGGCCAGTATCCCTCTCAATTTCACCAAAAGGGGGTGAGGGGCAGGGGCACGCAACAGAAAAAAACAATAGAGAATATCATGCTTTCTTTAGATAAACTTTCACCCTCACACATAAAATGCATCTCAGTTTGGTGTGAGCCTGCCTGGACCGTAGGAATTGCCACAATTTTATGCTCCTGTGCTCATCAACTCCTGGAAGATGCTTTTTTCCATTTAGTTACGTGTTTGCCTTTGACTACAACAGTTAGACTGTAACCTAAAGAAGCAGATGACTAATAAATGGAATTTTTAAAACATGAATGATATTTCAGACTCCTTTTCATCCATTCTTTGTACAAAATAATAGGAAAGTGACCATTAATTAAGAAAATATTTTCCTATTTCCATTTTTATGAAAAGCAACCAGATACTCATATTCGATGGCAATTTCTTCTTTGACTAAGCAGATATACGAATATATCTTAAAAAAGATAACCACATTGTCTATAATTGGGAAAAAAAAGAAAGCGTGAATGACCTATCAGATCCTCCTGTTAGCATTAAGACTGTTTCCTCCTGAAGGGAATTTGTTTCTATTACATCATGTTATTCCTCTTTGTTACAATAACTGTCACAATATTCTCCTAAAGCTGACTTTTGGAAGATCTAGAGACAACCATCCCCAAAACTCCTTACTGAGCTAAAAATGTTTGTGTGATTAAAACCACCTAATCAGGTTGCTATTATGACTTAAATAACCCTACCTGCTCTCAGAACCGATGCAACTACCACAGCATGCTACACCGAAAGAGCTGAGAAAGATTCAGACCCTGCTACACACTTTGAATTGTCACGCAGTAGCTTATACATTAGAACTCCATCTGATAGATCTTTTGAGTGGAAAATGCTCACCAGTGTTAAAAGAAGATGTTTGCATCCCCACGTGAGAAAATACAGTAAGTACAGCATACCCCAGTACTTTTGGTTTTAATGACTGCATAAATCTAACTTTAATAGTTTTGGCACCAGTTTTGTTCCTTCTCTGAGCACAAAACACCGCTAAACAGTGATTGCCAAGCAATATTTTTCATTACCTCCAATAAACAAAATGATCCTTCTCCAAATGCCAAGCTTCAGCAAATTTCATGAGACTTGCATATACCCGCAGTTTTCTGTTTCCTATCGGGCCAGCAAATCTTCACAGTATGAGACCCGCCACCTCTACTGGACACAGATGGAACAGTTTTCCCTTTTTGATGTCATATTGGTTGAATCCCCAAACAACATTGAACACCTCCCGTAGGGAAGAAAGCTGCACAATGCTTAGACGTACTGAGCTGGTCCTGAAAAGCCACTGCACTAATTCAAGGTCTCCCTCAGAAAAGGAAGCATTTTTAGCCTCCCCACCTGTACCATGTGCTTCAGACCCTGACTATCTCAGTAGCCCTTAGCTGGACTCCGTCCAGTCTGCCAATGCCTGGCTGGCACCCTAACACACGCGCGAGCCTCCAGATGTACTCTCCTGAGCTCCGAGCAAGGGGAAGGATCCCTCCCCTCGAGCTGCCAGCTATGCTCGGTTACTAACACACCCTAGCATGGCGCTGGCATTACCCATACCTTCTGTGACTCGCTCTTAGGTCTAGTGAAGTGCAGTAAGGTTATACATTTCAAATGCCTCCCTCCATGCAGTAAGGGGTTTGGCACAAGCTCAGTCTCCCTGGAGCTTGCCCCAGCTCTTGAGTTTAACACCACACTTTTTGAGGGGGTCCCTGCATAGGTGGGAATGCTTTAGTGTTCCCCAGTGCAGCAACTCTTGCATTAAGAAGTATGGCTGCAGTACAACTGCAGTACACCTCTGGTTTGGTTTTTCCTCCCTCAATATGCACACCGTGCTTTCACTGCACGTCCCAAGCAGTGAGATAAAATTATAGTGGAGACACTAGAACCAGACACTGAAGATCTACGTATCTTCTCATCTCTACTACAGACACAGACCTCAGGGAAAATATTCTACTTCTTTGTGCTCAGTTCTCCACCTATACAATTAACATAGAAGTATCTCCTTCTTTCCTAATCTTTGTCTCATGTATTTCAATTATGAAATTCACTGTCTTGAAATTAGTTCTATTCTCTGACTTTACAAGGCATACTGGAATACAAGAATTAGAACAGTAATTACTAAAGGCAAACAATGCAAAGCAGGGAATTAGCTCCATGCTGCCAGCGATTTTACAGTTTTAGGTAGATACTGCATTGTGCTGGCTACACACATTGATTAGGCAGTGTGCTTATGTTCCTTTTTACGAATCTTTGCTGAAGGAAACATACATTTTTGCCCCCTACGTATCCACTGCCAAGTATGCAATTCTGATGGAATGTCCTTTCTCAGAAAGCACAGATTAATCTACAGTTCTACATGGCACAATTCTCTATGTGCAAAATGAAACAGTGTTTAACCTTGAAGTCCCTCTTGCACAAGAATTTTTTACCCTCAATTTATAGGAATAAGACAGAATTAGGAAAGCAAATTTCACAGCGTATCACCTCCTGTCCCATTACAATACAGCTAGATATTTACAATACTTTTTTATTAATTTTATTTTTATATATGTAAAAAAATTATATTTGCAAGTGTATCTTTTGTGGGGAAACAATTTTCTTTTTGATGATTAATGTGAAAAATCTTGAAAAATGTCTTCCTAAAAATATTCACCTCTTTACTTGAAGAAAGGAAGAACTCTACCAAAAATATATGAAAATCAAATGTCCACTCAACAAGAAGATGAGAACTTTGGTCATATTTCACCACAGCCATCCCAAAACATAGCCCACCTCATGGCATAAGACTGGCCTACCTGCTGCATCATTTGGGCTTTTGGACCAAGGTTGAGAGTATCTGGAATCTGTCAGCCCCAGTGTAAACTTCTGTGTTTGGACACTTCACTTGATCTTTGCCTTTCTCAGTTTCCTCATCTAAAAAAGAAACATGAAAAGACCGCCTCAGCAAAAGTAGTTAAATAGTACAGTTCAGCAAGACAATAGAAGATCAAGATACAGAAAACCAGCCAATGAACGTGTTGATGATCCTATTCATTTGGGGGAAATAAATATAGAAGGGTTTATCTAACAATCTACACAGCTTTCAAAACAGTTGATATTGACTGTAAATTCAATAATTATCATAGCAGTTATGATACTACATAGAAAAAATCTGTATCTCTTAAAATGAAAATGATAATTTGTGGGTTTGGGTTTTTTTACCTAAAAATATTTTGCGCCTACAACAGAGTAAGATTACTTAACAAGTATAGCGACTTCACAACAGCATTATTCTTAGGAGCATAAGAGATTCACCAATTGCAGCACCAATTGACTTGCAGCTTCAAACTCATTCAGAGTGGTGGCTTTGAGGGGAGAAAACAGTCCTACAGAATTAGGGGAAAACATTCTAGCGAGCTTCTGGAGTAAACGCTTCATATCCAGTGGTTTGCCAAGTGCATCTGCTGCTGCTGCAGTCTCCTAACTTGACTGCTTGAGCACAACACCCTATGCTAGAAATACAATTTTATAATGTCTATATAAAATAAAATTTGTTTTAATTATACATGCAAACATGCAACTATCAAAAATTATATATAACCCTAACTTTATGACTGAGTGACAACAAGCATGAAAATACGTTTCAAAGAGCTCTGTGTACTAGTGTCCCAAAAGGATTATCTGCCTGCTGACTAGGTGCTTACTAGGTCAACGGACTTAGGGTCAGCACACCTAATGAGACAATTATGCCTTCACAGGGTCTTTGTCTTTAATCTCTGTGAATGAATGGTGGGGACACATTTTGTACTGTAACAGAGTGAAATGTTCTCTTCTGCTTTCCCTTCTTTCTTGCATGACAGCACCATCTGTTTATAAATACATCACTGGAATGACAGTGCTCTGATGATGTACTAATATAATACATCATCAAAGTGCCATCAGTGATGATCTAATGATGTATTAGAAAGTTGTTTATCAAAACCCTGTTGCTTTGATGATGTATAGGTGCAATACATCACTGAATGTCTTGCACCGGTGGCACTGATGCTGATATAGACCTTGTGGGGAAAAATGAGTCCTGTTAGGACTCAGCAAGAAATGAAATGCAGACAGATAAAAAAGGACAATGAAGGAAATAAACAGTCAAACGTGTAAATGAATTATATTAAAAGGAAGCTTCAAAAGTGAGGAGAAAGGGACATAGGTTTCACAAAACTGACTTTCTAATGAGATTGGATGCATTAGCTGGAGAGACAGAAATTTGATCACAGCGTGAGTGGAACAGAATGAAAAAGAATACCAAAAAAGACCCAGTTTGTGTATAAGTGTTTCACAGATCTAAATTACCCATTCTCTTCCACCTTTTCCTCTAATTTGTTTCTGCAAGTAGGCTCAGAAAACAAATGAGTGGATTTAGGCTATGAAATAATCTACCAAGAAAGCCCCACAAACCTCACAAAGCTAGTTTCAGGACACTTTTTTCAAAATATTGTGGATAGCAGCTGGATTTTGGGTTTGCCCCCCTCCTCCCAACTGGTCCTGCACTTCTAACTGCTATGCATTTCTTCTTAAACTTCACCCCAACCAGACCCAGTAGATACAATTCTACGATACCAGTTAGCATACATGAGGTGCTGCAACATCAAACGCGCTATTAACACTGTATGGAGATATCAGTCACACAATAATCTTCTGTAAAGGCTATAGTCTATCCCAAAACTTTTTTGTTGGGTGATCTCTGAAGTAAACTGTTCTTCAAGATTTCTAAAGCACATTGCTGTTCTTTATGCTTCATTTGAAATCCCAGGAACAAGGCTGTGGATATAGCAATCTATCTGCAAAACAGGCATGGCACAAGCAATGGCAGAACTGGGTTTCCTTACATTCACCACTGCCTCTCAGCCCTGAGCTTAGGGAATTTTTCAAAGGAAAAGAAGACAAAAATACTTCCATAAGAATTTGGATCCCGGACACTGTGGTAAGCATTGATTCAGCTGAATTAGAATTATAAAGTAATATTTATCCTTGCAAGCATTAACTGAGTAAACAAATTGGCACATAATTCTTTTCACTAAAAGTACATCTTCAGGAGACTAGATAACCCCATGACAAAAACATTAACTAGATTTCAGATTATCTACAGCTCCCAGCTCTGGCACAAATTCCTTTTATGATTTTAAGTCACTTCATTTCTGTATGCTTCCTTCTGTAAAAACCCTTTTCCTCCCATTCCTCTATGTCCATTTTGCCTTCAAGACAGGGACTGTGCTAGTTGAGAGTTTATGTGGCTTTTCACATAGCAAGCTCAGAATTTCCACAATATTCCAATGCCAGATATAAATGGATTATCACAGAATAAGTGAGCACAGAATACCTGGTTTAGAATTCTACAAATCAATTCAAACCAGTTCCATTTCCCCCCCTCCCCTCCACCCCACCCCCCAGCCAAATGTGTGGATGGTTTCTGCTTGGAATTGGAATAGGTTTCCTTAAAAATACAACCCAAATCAGAAAGAGCCCTTTAATGCTGTCTGAGCAAAAAGGAAGGCTGAGGCATGAAGAATCTAACAGCTGTTCCAGCTGAGAAGTTCCCACACCTTTGCACTTAAACAATGTAAGATTTCCTGGGTTTGTTTTTTTGGTTTTTCTTTATAAAGGGCATTTTTCTTGCAGATAGGCAGAAGGCAGCTGAGTTTGTTTTGCTGGCACAGAGCGGGTCTCATAAATTTTCACCAGCCATCATAGTAACAAGCTCATTTTATTTCTTTTGACCTCATTGTTATTCATTTCAGAGGCTTTTTACAGGCTCACAAAGCATTTTTCAAACAGTGGGGAAAAAAAGGCTGTAAGTGACCTCCAATGGAAAAATGACCAAGAAATGGTAACCCAGCAGCCCTTTTTGGCAAATCCAGGCCACATCACATCAACGAAAGGCTTAGTGGTAAGGAGATAGGCACGCTACTTCCACAAAAGAACCATGGGCCATTTCTGTGTTGTGTTGCTACAAAGCTTAATACCAATTGTGTGTACAAAAATTTAACAGCGTGTTATATTTTCAGTATATGCCTAGGAAAATAACACATATGTTAAAAATTAAGAAGCTAGTCTAAATTTTGAAAGTGATTAACTACCTACCTCGTCTCTGTTTTTTAAAAATCCTGTTCAGGAGGTTACCAGACTTCTCAGCCTTTGAGGAACATGTGAAATGTACACAGCGGTCAGAAATCAGACAGGTAAGTATACCAACTCAGAACAACCAAGGGTGTGGTTTTTTTTATTAAACAAAAGCAAAGATTTGCAACAGGTCTTGTTGTTTGCTGTTCATGAACTGTCTCGCAAAAGAGGCTTTCCTGACTTTGCCACTCAAAATTACCTATTCTTTCTTTCAGCAAATAGTTCCCTCTCTATAGACTGCTTCATTATAAAGTGCAAGTAAATTAACAATCCTCTCTGCAGTTTATTTGAATAGAATATACCATTTAGCACATGCATATTTGAAGTTCTTTGCGTGACAACAAAGCACATAGATAATACAATCAGGAAAAGAAAGAACAAACCCGTCATGTCTTATATATCCAACATCCATTTGATGACTGATTACACAATGCTAACTTACTCGTAGGCCATTTTGTATCAGTAAAGATTTATGGTTCCAGGCTCAAGCTTCCCACAGTGACTGCTTTTAGGCACTTAAGGGAGCCTGACTTTCAGAGGCAAAGTCAGTTCCCTTTCATAACTTGGGACCTGATTTAGACATCAAAATCAGAATGTTGAATATGGAAACTCAGGCCTTGCTGCTGAGAGAAAGTGAATACAAAGAGATCTTGAACTTTGGGAAGCTGAAATGCAAGTACACCCCCTCATATGTAGAAATTAATACACCAAAATCCTTACCATGCTTTTAACAAACTTCCAATAGCTACATGTATCAGCGACAGAATAACTGTTAGTTTTCAAGAGCCTAGGGAGAGGTAAGATCTATTAATCCAGTTGATTTAATGGAAAAAGAAGGAAAACTTTGAACTTGAGTCTCCCCATTAAGTCTGAAGCTTGTCAGGTAGCTGCTATTTCAAATGTAAATTCTACTATTGTCCAGGCAGTAGCATCCAGTGACTAACCCAGCTCCCATGCCAGAAGTTATTTGGAGAGGCCAGTACTACTGGGGTCTGACGGCAGAAAAAAAGGGTTTGGTTTTTATGCCTTACGCTCATCAAACATTTCCAAAGACAGACAGTAGCATTTGTTTCTGTTTCACTTAACAGTGACAGTTGCAGACTTTGGGACCCTCACAGTCCTTAAGAATACTCTCACTTCTGTGGCTGCTGACCCTCAAGAAGTCTTTAAATGTCATGGAGACTAGATTTGTAGAGAACTGTTGTGCCTTTATTGTAACAGCAGAAAAAGAATAATTATCTGGATGGAATGATTTGTATATGATCTGTTGGAGGTCACTGAGCAGCTCTGAGCTAAACTGGAAGACAAAGAACTAAACCAGGTGTAAACAATCTTGTTCAGACTCACAGGTTTCTTACAATGATTTTCACCCAGGGCCACCACCAAGATGAAGGGAACGATCACTTTTCACAGAGGAAGTAGGTGTTTCTTGGTTTAATTTCTTGGTTCTTTGACAGGATGTTTAAGAGATGTCTTGAAGACACAGATTCCAGCAAGACACAGATTTGCAGGCTGGAGGTGAACAACTGAAGAGTTATGGCAACTTGCCTGAAGAAAACATCAGTTGCCCAGAGAAATGGCATACTGCTCTTTCCCATCAGTGTCACCTACCATGACAGATCCAGCACACTACCTTTCAAGTGCTGAAACTGAAGCAGAGTGTTAGCACAATAGTAGGTGTTTGAAGAAACAGGTAGGTAGCCACTTGCTGAGCCTACCTAGGCCTTAAGACTTCTTTCTACCGTGCTATGGCTAACCAGAAATGCTGAACACTGTGCAGCCTAAAGGTTTCAATATGTTGACTATGATAAGAGTTGTGTGAAGCTCCCATTTTAGTGCTCCCTCTGAATAGTCACAGCATAAGCAAGGTCTCCGACACTTCTTGAAATCAGACCCATGCCACTATACCCTTCAACCCATGAATAATTCATTATTATAGCAATGAGTTTACTGAGGGAGCCTAAGACTGGGCTGTTCTGACGGGACAGTATGAGAACAAGACTTGCAGAAAGATGACCAGTGACTGCACTTCTGAAACCAGGGGTCACACTAATAGTGCTGCACAAGTGAAATGATGAGTGTCAACCAGAATTTTTGCAAATGCAGCAAAACATTAATTGTCTAATTACATGCAAAGATCTGCCAATATTGTAAAATTCAGATTGTGATTGTTCTAAAGCAGCCAGAATCTTTGGAAAAGTTGAAACTGTTACATGGTGAAGTTAAAGAGATTTCTGGAATACCTGTGACTGTCACTCCTTAAACAAAGCAATGAGATAATCAATGCTCCAGCTGTTTGAGCTACCTGACCATTTAACTCAACCATGCTGTTAGAGTGCCTAACTTTTTTTTGTTGATTTCCAAGAGATCATAATTTAAAGAAGGAATGAGGTTTTAGTTAAATAAAAGGAAAATAGCCAAGCTGAAGGCAACACTTGTAGAAGAGCTTTGCAAACTTTTTTTCCCTTTCAGAAACATTCAGAGGCATATGAAAACTTCACATACAACCAAATCAATGATTTACCACCTCATTTCATTTTTAATTTAATGGTTCTGTTCATTCATAAAATAGAAATACTACAAGGTGAAACATGGACTGAAATTTAAACACCTCATTAGAGTTACATATTATTTTGTCTACCAAATATATTGCTTTGTCAATGAAACATGGTGGTTTATGTGAGATCTCTCCCAGGCTGTTGCTTTACAGTTATTTGTTTGGGTTTGATTTTACTGTGCAGTTCCCTGATCTACATCTATATGATTTGGTTTATGTGTAGCACACTCAATGATATTATAATGATTTGTAAGGTATTTGTATTGATTTCACTTTACAAAATAGTGAAAATGAAATTAATCATAACAAAAAGACCAAATGCAATCTTTAGAGTTTTCTCCATAGAAAAACTTATTGAAAAGAGATATGATCCAGAAAAACACTTCAGTTTTCACATTTCAGTTTTGCTTGAAAAAACGTGATTGCTGAAAATATTTGATCAATACTTGTCACTTCTGATTTGTCATTTCTCAATAGCTGCAGATAAAATTCATTGTAACATGGAACTCAAAACTACCAAGATAATTAAGTGGATGCATCTAATCCATAAATGTACTATAAGCAAAATGAATTATTTGGTTTCTAACCCTTTGAAGATAGAAATTACATTATTAAAGCAAATCTGAATCTAATAAATGCAGAAAATGGGATGACTTCTATCAAATTAGTCTTCTATGTTCAAACTACTTTTTCTTCAAAATTTCTCAGCAAATTCCCATTTAACCCAAATGTCTGGCTGAATGTGAAAGATCACGTCAACCTGGAATTTTACATACAAGAAGAAAACATGATTAAATGTCTCATTAAGCCTCCATTAAATAATAAACAAGCTTTCTAATAACTCTGCTAAATAATTATCTGGTTTACATAGCTCTGCGCACTGGCAAAATGATTAAGAGTGGTGGGGCAGATGCAAGCACAGCAGACAGAGCAGGAAGTCAGGACAGATTAGATCATTGCACCTCAGCAAAATTTCTTCTTACAGAAAACAAAAATGGTAAAAATCAACACCAACCGTTCAGGTGTTGCCCTTCTGCTTAACAAAGCAGAGTTTAGGAATTCAACGAGGCTTCAGTATAGCTCTGCCAATGCCAAATTAACCCCATTGCCTGTCTAGGCATGTTGGTGTGGGGCTTTTTTTGTGGGTTTTTTTGTTTGTTTTGGTTTTTTGTTTTGTTTTCTGGTTGTCTTTTTTTTTCCCTTAGATAATGCAAACTATTGTCATAGTTTGTTGTTCTTTTAAACTGCATTTGGAAGAGGGTACAGCGGAACATACTTGCCACCACGTTAGCACACATGCTGGGAGAGAGTAAAATGCAAACAAGGTAAGGCGAAGGGCTTTTGCTACCAAGAGGCAAAAGACTGAATTTTAGTGAGAATAATATTGGTCAGTGTCCCAGTATTCCCTACCCCCAGCAACAATAAAATCCATTTAAAAAAAAAAAAAAAAAAAAGGAACAGAAAACAGAAGCAGGTTATTTTTCCAGGATTTATATTGCTATGATACAAGTCCAAAACTAAGCCAAATGAATCAACTGAAATAGCTGGTTATAAGCTCGCTAAAGCTGAAAGTCATGCGAGAGAATAAACCAGAAGACCTGTTTTCCATTTGTGCTCTCTGCCCCTAAATTGCTGTGCCCTCAGGCTGCTCTCTCAGTATTCTTCAAGACCCTCTCTCCAGGGGCAGTGGCATCTTAGACCAGACAGAGGGCTGTCTCCCCTATACCAAGATTATAAATGTGAGTCAGCATCAGGAACAGGAGCTGCATTCCTTTGTCACTGTTCTTTCCATGTCCTCCACCTCTATGCTTGCCCTGCCCTTATGGAAAAGGCTTCAAGAATAGCAAGAGCCTGAACCCATACCATCAGCAAAAAGAGACAGTTAATATATATTATAATGCCAACTAGAACACAGCCCCACTATCTCCATAAACATACACATAACTCAACAAGAAATAAGGGATGTTTTCAAAAATAATGTGTGGACTATATTTCCAAAGCTCAATTTTCTCTTCTCTTTGTTTAATGGAGATTTGCAAAGCTTTTCAACAGCTTTCTCTAGGTCGCCAGGAAACTGAAATATCAGTAGCTGCAACCCCAAAATATATTTAGCTAGTTAGGATTGTGCAATAACAAGGTCATGTTAAATTTGTTTTGCTGGGAGCATTTATTCTACTGAAAAATCATATGACGAGACTATATTTGCAACTATAATAAAAGCAATAATAATGCTGACAAGTTCCTCCTGTCTCACTTTTCATAAATTGGAATCTGTGTTAGCCTATCAGAATAAGATTACATTCTATTTTGAGACTTTTTTGTAAAAGCAATACAATTAACTGCTAAATCAATAAATGAGATTATCAACCTTTTTTTTAATACAAAACCCCATGTAAGCCAATATTACTGGCAGGTGCTATGGAACTCCACTTTTTGGTACACAAATATCAAAATAAATTTAAAGTTTCCAGGTGCCCTACAAATTAATCCATATATTTATGTTGAATGAGTAATTTTCACTGAAAATATACTTAACAGAAACCAATACCACACTCTGACATAACAGTATATTACACCTGTAAATCGATGTACCTTCTATACTGTATAATTTAATAACATCAAACAATGAGATTTTTATGCAAACTCATATTTTACCTTTAATATGATCTATTACAAACAGACTTTGATCCATCCACAACAACACTGGGTACTAACATGGATAACACTAAACACATGTTTAAAATCTGCTTTACAGAAAAAGAAATTCAGCTCTGCACACAGCAGGTACCTGATTCCTACTCAACCTCAGTATCTCCCTGCAGTTCTACTCATTTTGTTGGGATTCAGATGTTCTTTGGGTTAGCCATCTACTGAGTGCTTTGCTAATTGACTTTCAATACTACTGGAAATCATAGAATCATTTACATTGGAAAAGACCTTTGAGATCATCAAGTCCAACCATTAACCCAGCACTAAACCATGTCCCTGAGCACCACATCTACACATCTTTTAAACACCTCCAGGGATGGCGATTCCCCCACCTCCCGGGGCAGCCTGTTCTAATGCTTGGCCACCCTTTCAGCGGAGGATTTTTTGATAACATCCAATATAAACCTCCGCTGGTGTAATCTGAGGCCATTTCCTCTTGTGGTCTCATGCGTTATCTGGGAGAAGAGACCGACCCCCCACCTACACCCCCTGCCAGGCAGCTGCAGGGAGCAATAAGGTCCCCCCGAGCCCCCTCCTCTCCAGGCCACCCCCCCCCAGTTCCCCCAGCCGCCCCCCATCAGCCTGGTGCCGCAGCCCCTTCCCCAGCCCCCTGCCCGGCTCTGGACACGCTCCAGCCCCTCTGCGTCCCTCCTGCCGTGAGGGGCCCGACACTGACCCCAGGGTCCGAGGTGCAGCCTCACCAGTGCCCAGCGCAGGGGGACGGGCACTGCCCCGGCCCTGCTGGCCACGCTGTTCCGGGTACCAGCCAGGGTGCTGCCGGCCGCCTTGGCCACCTGGGCACACTGGGGGCTCACGCCCAGCCGGCTGCTGAGCAGCCCCCCCAGGCCCTTTCCCACCGGGCACCTTCCCAGCCCCCTGCCCCAGCCTGTGGCGCTGCCGGGGCTGGTGTGACCCACGGGCAGGGCCCGGCACTGAGCCCTGTTGAACCTCACTCAGTGGCCTCGGCCGCTCGGCCCGGCCTGCCCAGACCCCCCCGCAGAGCCCCCTGCCCCCCAGCACCCCCCAGCTGGGGGTCACCTGCAGCCTGACTGAGGGGGCACTCGATCCCCTCGCCCAGCCCGTCGGTACAGACGTTACCCAGGGCTGGCCCCAGCACCGAGCCCTGGGGAACACTTGTGCCTGTCCAAGGGGAGCAGCCAGTCACCGGTTGTTTCCTCCTGGACTGTGGGTGTGGGGACTTTGTTCTGCTCCTTGTCCCCGTCTTCCAGCTCAGGGGGCTGAGCACCCCGAGAGTAACCGGTCTGACTGCTAAAGACTGAGGCAAAGAAAGTATTAAGTACCTCAGCCTTTTCCTCATCCTTTGTGGCAATGTTCCCAGCTGCATTCAATAAAGGATGCAGATTATCCCTGGCCACCCTTTTGTTTCTCATGCATTTGTAAAAACATTTTTTGTTGTCTTTTATGGCCGTGGACAGCCTAAGCTCAAGCTGGGCTTTTGCCCCTCTAATCTTCCTCCTGTATAACCTCACAACATCCTTATAGTCCTCCAGAGTTGCCTGCCACTTCTTCCAAAGGTGGTAAACTCCTTGCCTGTCCCTTCTGAAGAGTCTGCAGCCATCCATTGCAGCACTCCAGTCATGCAAGTTATCCCACCATGTCTCTGTGTTGGCAACTATGTCATAGCCTTCCTGCTGCATGATGACTTCCAGCCCCTGTTTGCTCCCCATGCTTCAGGCATCGGCATAGATGCACTTCAGCTGTGCTATCGATCTTGCCTCAAAGGTTGCCATGCCGCCCCCAGGCTCATCTTGGGTTTATTACCTTCCCCCTTCAAATCTAGTTTAAATCTCTGTCAATGAGCCCTGCTAACTCCTGACCTAGAATTCTTTTCCCCCTTTTGAGAAATGTTACAGCTAGAAAAATGCTGTAATTAAAGTCACCACAGAAAGCAAAACCAAACCAGAATGTTCCTTTCTCACAAAAAATATATATAAGTAAGCCTTGAACAATCTCAAAGTTCTGATGCATCAGTACACTGAGTAAACATCAATAAGCAGAGTAACAGTAAAATAGATACAAGAACCACAGAAGCATGATAAACTCTCCTCTGAAAGGTTAAGACCACAGTCATTAGCAGTGAATGTCTTTCCTATTCCTGCTTCATCTCCACCCACTTTGTGTAACTTTGAAAGTACACAGCAAACTAATAAAAACTGAAGTAACAGCAGGCATGGTTGACAATCCACAGTTTTGTTCAGTTTAAAAAAAGTTTCTCCCACAGAAATTAACCTTAACTAATTTCAACTACTGCAGGAGATCCCGGGATCTAAACTCAGACACACCTGATGATACTTCTGTATGATTTGGTACTAAATTTTAATGTAAGACTTCTTTAGAGGTAGCATTAGATTAGCATCCTCTTGTCTGTGGCCCTAGTTTTACAAGCCTACAAGACTACTGCGTCCTGTTTCAGTTACCCTGCCCCCACAGTCAGCTCCCCATACCACACGAGGCTTTCGGACAAAGGCCTTTTTGTCTTTTGCCAAACAAAAACCTGGTATAAGACAGGCTGAGAGTTATCACGCTCTTAGTTCAAGACTCTACTGTGATACATTTCAAGTGAGATGTCAGCTGACTCAGAATGCCCACCAGACTGAAATTCAAGAAGTGATGCTTTTATATGAATAGAACAAAAAAGGCTAAAATATTTTAATAGTTTTTCTGCCAAAATGCCTTTATATTAACAACACATCTCTGTATTTCTTCACGTAGCCTATTCTTTCTTCTTAATTTAACAAAGTATTAGCAAAATTCTTGATTACTTATTTACTGACTAATATATTTTGATTCATTAACAGAATCACTAATAACACATAATACTTGGTTAACATTTAGAGGAGTTAACATAACTTCTGAGGAGACTAAGTTTAAGTATCAAATTTTCAGATTAATAAATTGGGTCATGGGGAATTGAATTAACCTTCCCAAGATCTCAATGACCCCAAATTGTTTTTGTGCTTTCACCAAACCAGCCATTAAATTAGTTTTCATAAGCTTCAGGGCAACAGCAACAAAAATATAAGAAAATGGCTACGTTTAAAAACCCACCAAGCAAAACTAACTTGACCTTTCAAGCACTTCACACCAGTATTATTTCAGAGAAGCCACAGAACACTGGGGAGGCTTGGCGGAGAGAAAAGCACAGGGCATGGCAGGCTTAGCAGCCTTTTATGTTTTCAGCCAAAAAGAACATGCTCCAGTCCTACCTCGATCACCCAACCACTGTCTGCACAGCCCCAACCAGCCCCGGGAGCCAACAGTTTTGTCGGTTCTGCTTGTAGCTGAATGCATCCAAAGGGGCAAAACTGTTAGCACAGTGCCATCGGCTTCAGTTTCCCAGCTGAGGTTATCAGGAAGTCATTTTTACACCCAAATGTAAGGGGGGAGGAATTTCACAGCAGTTTGTTGCAAACCTCAGCTCTGTGTTTCTACATCTGTGGTGAGATGGCAGTAGTCACCAAGGGCAAGGAGCCATTTGATGCTTTTCTTTCATACCCCTTGTTTAGAGATATGTAAACGCTGATAAGAGAACAAAGAAATATGCAGAGATTTTCTTAAATGACCTGGGCCTCACTCCCAAATTTTCAACATTAATATGGGACCTCTTCCTCCTATAAGTTTGGGATTACCCCTAATGATTTCTAAAACCATTCTAAGACTTCATCCTTTCATTCTTGATATATGGTTTCAAAATTGCTAACCTAAGTAATGAAGCAGTGCAATAATAATAAAGAAGTTATTCTTGCCAGAGCAAACATCTAAGCCTAATTATTGATATTAGCTTTTAGTGACATCAAAATGAAATTCTGATTTCTAGCAGCAATCTAGTGTGTGAGTGGTGGGGACAATTTATCATGGAAGAAGGAAAAATGGTACATGCTGTCACATCATGTATCATAGAAGTATCAAAATTGCTATGGAAACTGTGCACTTTTTATAGAGTAGGCACATAAAATTCACATAATATGTCAGAGAATAAGTTATTACTGTCCTGAGGCTGTAATAAGATCTACACCCTTATTAGTGAAAAGATTTGACAGATTTTGTTTATAATGAATACTTGTAGCCAATGAGTTTGAGTCAAAGTCACCCTATTTTGACCCATCCACTTGCTTTAGGTTTCTGTCCCCCTTAGATACAGGGAGAGTGAAGAGTAATATAATTTCCGATGGTTATTAGATTCCATTACAGTTACTTGTGATACGACTGGGAAATTGGCTGTATCCAGGTACCATATTAAAAATTATTAGGAGGAAATACCTACTTAGCCTTGGAATTTTTTCTTGTATTATACAGACCCATTCTTAGCATTTATCTGTTTTCTTTACAATTTGCTGTTGAAGACAGAGCAGAGAAAAATTTAGGATTCAGTTGATAAGACTGCAAATAGAAAAATCTAGGATTTAACGTGAAATGGTTTAAAGTATTTCCTGCAAATAGCCTAAACACTACAACCCTTTGCCACCCTGATCTGTGTGACATGTTTCTTGTTGATTGACAGCATCTCTGAGTGGTTAGGTTGGAGAAAAATGAGCTTGTTTAGGAGAGCAGAAGATACTACAATTAGGTTTTGCAGTCCAGCGATAGAATAACTGGCAAAAGAAAGCTAAGTGGAAAAAAATGGTTGTACGTGTAACACCCTAGGGTGCAAGGGTACATTTATCACCTTGTTTTATATGACACACTGGATGAGTGTTGATGAAGATTGTCAGCAATGTCAGTGAAAGCAATTCCATGAGTAAAAGAGTTTGTATTAAAAGGCTCGCCACCAGGAGGAAATTCACATGATTACTTTATAAATAAACCACCTACAAAATGGAGCGAAGTAGATGACTCTTGATTAAAGATTTTTTTTTTTTTTTTTTTTTTTTTACTTATTTTGTGAGCTCCTGTTTACAGAGGACAACACACTTGGGGTAAGCATACAGCAATCAGAATGAAGTCTTTGAAAATGAGAGGCATAAAAAAGCCAATGTAAGATGGGTACACCACAGCCACAAAAGTATCATCTCAGAAGCATGCAGTGGGAAGAGTAGGACTGTGCTATATGTAAACACATTATACGTTACACTATTTTACAGTAGTCCATTACTATGAAACCACCTCTTATCAACTAACAGGAGTTAGTTGAGGTCATATATAGCATCTTCAAATGAAATCAGAAACAACTCCTGTAGTATTGTTGAAATCATTACTAAGTCTTACAAATAACCCTTCATTGTGTATTAAAAAAAACAACAAAAAGCGACACTTAGCAAAACAAAAGATAAACCAAATCAAAACCCCTAGTGCCTCATTAGGATTACCTGGTGTACTCCCAAACCTGTTCAGTAGAAAAACCATTTAAACCCAAGTTTTTGAAGATACTGCAGAGTGAAAGTGGACCCATTCAACCCCAACCATGCGTTGGTCAAACAATGCTCCGTTACACAGTCATCTTTTAACAGGAACTACAGGGTACCGTTTTCTGTGCTCCACACACGTAGCATGACAGGAACTCACCCATACAACAGTTCCTTCCCATTCCTCCTTACAACGTTGCGTTACGTTGTTACCTCTTCTTCACTAAAACCTCAACCTAGCCATCTCCCCTTTAAGGCATGAAAAGGGTTGTGTCTTTTTGGCTGAAAGGGCCTCCACAACATGAGAGTGAAAGGAAACATTCAGAAGTTGTTTCTTCCAAAGTTATACTGTGCTTAGAAGAGCGGCTCAGCGATCGCCCAGGCAGCAGGGCTCTCCTGGAGCGCTTCGTGCCGCACGGAGCCTTTGCTGAAGTGCTGCAGTTGGTCCCTCCACCTTTCGCTACAGGAACATCCAACATGCTGGTTTGGACGTTTCCTATGGGCTACTGCAAGACCAGGGGCGAAAGGGGGGTGATGCACGTGCTAGCATATGTATCCACACTCTTGGCTTTCAGAACTTGGAGTTATTCTCTGAACCTGCAACCACATGGTTGAATGGACAGCCACTGAAGCAGTGTAACTCTGCATTCATGATGAAGGATTGGTTTGTTTCGACCACGCAATCACTAAAACTTCCATTGGGTGAGGATATCACCTATCACCTGTGCCTATACAAGGACAAAACCATAGCTTTCAATTTTCAACAAACTTTTGCTATTAAAATCTATAAACTTATTCTATTTTTCATTAGCTGTAGCAAAGCAAACTTTTGAGAAAAACTGCTTCACTGAAATTTCATTTTAAGGATTTTAACTTTTAAGAATGTCATACTTCTATGTATCTATACCCTCTATTAAATGCACAGCATACACTTTTCAACGTATTTAAGGAAATTTAATGAGTTTAATAAACTTAAAGGGATGTTATGTCTGTTCACTCTGTAAAGGTTGTTTATTTCGGGAAATAAACCATTTTGAAATGAGTAATACGACTTCTAGAGTTATGACTATCTCATTCAATTAGTTTCTGTAATTACTGTCATTCTGCACAGTATATGCGATACTAAAGGAGAAAATACACTTTCAGGAATTACAGTGTAGGTGTACAACTGTTATTGTTAATGAGCCATAAACCTTAGTCTCCTGCTCTGTAAATTCATGCCAGTGTAATGTAATTTGGCAAAATAAGTTGACAGTTACAGTTGGACAAATAATGTTGTATTTTAGTATTTTCTATGAGATTGTTATCCTCTAACACATTTCATACAATTTATTTTTCCTCTATATTTCAGAACATCACCCTACTTTTAAAAAATATGTTGCAATAGACTCAAGCAAGATCTGAACAATACTGAACTCTCACTGCTCAGTTACACACTACCTGAACTACAAACAGGCAATTTCTAAGACATTTTCACCTCTACCTAGTTTTACGTTATCTCAGTTTCAAAGAGATACTAAGGAACAAATTGAAGGCAACCCTAAACCTTCACAACTCACAGACATAGACTTTTTTGACATCAGGAAGGAGTACAGATCAGCAGGAGCAGATCTGCGAATAGAAGCAGCTAGTATTGAGGCGCGTGTGTGTGTGTGTGCGTGTGTATCCCACCGACTGTAGTGCATGACACGTGTTCCTGGAGAACATCTTCCAGTAAAGTCTCATTTGTAAGGTATCCACAACACATATTCCATGACTGCTCCAAAGCAAAGCTCACTCGGGAAAAACTGGGAGATTTTCTTCATAGGTACCCCCCAACCTGAACTAAACAAGTAGTGTAGCTGCACTTAGTGGCCCAACTCAAAACTTTTTGTGACCAATGAAAGAAATGAAAAGGTTTTGAATCACGCTTTTAAAGCATCTGAGAATAAACAACAGGTTTGGTGCCACAGCCTCTTCCCCTGCAGTATGAGAGTCCCCATGCTCAGAACATGACATCTTGGGGGAGGAAAAAAGGGAAAAAAATTAAGAGTTGAGTAAATATAGGTACAGGCACAAAAGAAAAAAACATGACCACTGGGAAGCTAATAACTCTAACGAATGATTTTTCACTTGAGGTTCATGTTCCCCAGGGCCTTGCAATTTGCAATTGGGAATGCTCCCCACTTCACAAGATAAAGTTTGTTGTATTTTTCTGAGAGACAGTATGCGTGCCTGCCAGATTGTGGACGGGGAAAATCTTACAAAGAAAGAGGGAAAAACTGATTGCAAACATCATAATTTGCATTCTGCCTATAAAGTAGGTAGATAATAATAATGTTCTTTATACAGAAGAAGTCTGGAATTGTCTAGCATCTCCAGAGCCTGGCACTGAACAACCAGACTCTATATGCTGATGAATGTGTTCCTGCTGCACTGTGAATAGGTTTTGTGCTTTTATGCACTGATCATAATACAGTATTCATCATCTAAAAAAAAAAAAAAGAAAAAAAAAAAAAAAAGGAAAAAGACAAGAACCAGGCTGCTGTCATATCACTTAAAGGTAATGCTTCGATCAGTCGTTTCTTTGGTTCAAGTTCAGGAAATCACTGTTAACAGTTTAAAGAACCACCACCATATTGTCTGTTTTGATATACAAATTCAAGTTACATTTTGTCATTGCTGTACAGCATACCTGAGGTTAAAATTCAAATAGTACACAATTTTCACTGGATCTTTCACCCAGTGAATATTACAACAGCAAGAAACACAGTTAGCACAGCAATTGCTATATCCTGTCCACGTTCAAGTTCCTCTGGAAAGCCCACTCCTCCTCCTCACAGTTAGTTCCTCACCATAAATGATTTTCTCTCTCATCAGGTTGTGACAAAGCAGAATAAAAGCTACGTTTCCAACATATGAATTTCACTTTGCATGCTTATCTAAAGAAACGATGGTACACTCCCTAGCAGCATTATTACACAACAGGGTAGGACAGGCAAACAAAGATTTTGAGAAGTAATCAACAGATTTAGAATGACTCATCCAGCTTCTGAGGATGGATACTCAGCTACCCTTGCTAATCAATCCATCAAAAATGTGATAACAACAAAAACAAAAAAATCACCAGTCACTTTTGAAAAGCTTAGTCATAATGTGCATATATATATTTATGTGAGACCTTTGCTTAATTGAATCCACCTGGTCTCCCATCTTTTACGAAGATTGTCATGTTAGTGTCAGAAATGACCAAACTAGTAGGGATAAGGCAAAGGCACTGTCAATGTCAAACAATTTACCTGGCTACACTTTTTGTGGCTTCTCAGAGTTTCGAAGTCTTAGAGTTTGGGCTTTGTTTAAATTGAATGATTGACAGAGTAAGATTAAATTTCTATGCTTTTAGATTTTATTAAAAAAGAAAAGGTAGGTTGGAACATTTTTACCTTTATCATGGTTTAACTAGATTATTCCATTAAAATGGGTATCTTTCTCCAGATGTTACACAGTTTCAAAATGATACCTTTTTTAATGTACCCATTAATGTCTTCAAGGTAATTGTTAAGTCGTTCAGTAGCTTTATCTGGAAGGACAAAAGACCAAGCTGTAGCTTCAGATACTGTGTCTAAAGCTAAAAGAATCTGGCTTTTCCTACTTTTATTCAAAACCATGATGCCAATCAAGAAGGCATTTATGCACATATGGGAGGTGATGGAATAGGAAAGGGTATGATAGGCATTTCTTGTATGGTTTTTAAGCTACCCTGTTATCATCAGGAAAATAAACTAAGCTCAGCATCTCAGCCTTCAGAACACAGGTGATACAATCACAAATGAAATCAAATGTGCTCTTATGATTAAGAGCTGCTAAAGCCTCGTGTTTATTTCCATCCTAGCAGACACTAAGTCTATTGGGGCGTCTGGGAGACCTGGGCTGCAGTCATCTTGCAGATAAAACTTAACACCTTTTTTCTCCCCAATACCATCTATTACTATAGCATTCAGTACTGGCAACCCTACGCACATGGGACAGAATTGTAGCATCTGATTTCTTTCACAAGATGCGGTGGTGCAACATAAATGCTTTTAATCAATTATCTGTATAAACACATTGTTCAGCAAAGGCCCAACTTCTTGCTTGGTCAGTTGCCATTGAAGAGTTCAGTATCAAAGTTAGTAACTAACACCACCAGAGATCACGCCCTGAAAGAGAAGCTGGATAAAACTCCAGTGAATCCTCATGCTGATTATTTTAATTACTTAAAAAATATCTTAAAATTTAATTGCAGAGCTAGCTTACAAAGAAGCAATAACGCAAGCAACACACTGTACTCCATTTTCCCTACTTTTCACATCAGATATGCATATTCAAACTAACAAAATGCAAGAGTCACAGCATTAGCATTTTTGCTTTACCAGTTACATTCCAAACATAACAAGCACGCAATAGGTGCACAGCCAACAACAGGCTACAAACTGGTCTGGATTATCCTTCTCCATTAATACCACTGTTTCCATGGAGATGCATTTCCTGGAGTACAATTTGAGTATGTTCCAGACAAGTTTTTCGAATTTCTACCACATTTTTAAAAAGATCCGTTCACTTTAAGTCTTACTTTCCTAGGAAGCATTTGCTCTGCTATAAGCTACACAAAAATGATATCTCAATTACTGCTTAATTTTAAACAAACAAACAAACAACCTAACCAAAGGAGAAGCCAGCTATTCAACAGTTTCTGGTTGCTCATGAACCACATGCAATCTTTCTTGAAGTCCTTCTGTACTTTCTTACTGCAAGCTATCAGAGATAACAAATGACACATTTAGAGGATGATTGAACACTCTACAAATGTTAACAATGGAGGAGCATGCAGTTGCTCAGCACAGCTGGCATTGTAATCGAGATGCATTGGAGAGCTTCTTGGTATTCAGCAGCCCTCATACTTCCACAGGAGGACTGCACTTAGTGAATGCTGTTGAACTGCACAGGCAAGAGCTTTGTTCAGAACTTCCTCACCACTCCCCCACCCCTAATTATGACACAACCATAAAACCGTAGAGCAGGACAGTTCTTTCATGTCCTCCAATTAATCATACTGCAGTAGCCCCTACAAGCCCTAAGATGAGGATCAGTACTCATTGATAATGCAGAAAGACCAGAGACCTGTTGTTTCTCTCTCATTTCCCCTCCTCCCTACCAGTTTCCACTAGGACCATGAGGCTGACAAATTTTGCCCAAAGTACCTACACATGCCACGAAAAGTTTGATAAACCCCTCAGAGGAGCAGTTAATTGAGATCTTATACAGAAACACTCTTCCACTCCCCTCATCTCTTCCTTTCTTTTCAGATACCTCTTGAATAAATGAAATCACTTGCGGCACTGGCAGCTTACATCTGCCCCTGCTTTCTATGCATCCCACTGAAGGGCCACCACAGGTCCAGCACAGGTCCAGGGAGGTAAGGTAGCACCAACAGGCTAAAAAGTGGGAGGACATGGCTTTGGGATCTTCACTGGCAGTGGTCTTGTAACCCCTAACATGCCACATATGATGGGGGGTGGGGGTGGGGGGGGAAGGATGGCAGATGTTCTAAACCACAGGCTGAAGTGGCAGCTGCTAAGGGGCTCTCTTTGCCCAGGGGGCAAAAACTCAAACTCTTTTCCAAGCCCCTTCCCTGCTTTGCTTTCGCAGGAAAGCACTTTCCTTTTTCATAGGAAAAAATATGAGTAACAGTGGAAAGCAAGCTTCTGCAGCTTGTGAGGAACTGGATGAAACAGGGACTTGACATACTATACCTATAACACAGTCAGGGTGAAAATTTCTAGTTTGTAATTTGTTCTTCCATTAAACTATAATTCAGTAAATCAATTAAACTGTAATCCAGTAAATAGTGTAGCCGAAAATGCACCAGTGCTGCTTTTCAGTGCACAGCTGCTATTCTTTATGGATTCAGATCTGAAACACCACAATTTGCACTAAACAGGGCAAAAAATTGAGTTCCCCTCTCTGACGTGTCACAAATCTTCATATGCAATCATTTTTGTTATTTGTTGAAGGTGGGTTTTCAGTCATTCACTTTGGCAGGAGACAAACCGTGGAGAGGGCAGTGAATTGATATCAACAAATGGATCATATTCTGTGTGCCTGAGGGACTGAGCTCCTACAAACACACTGACTTTCATCTAAGAACATGCCCCCTCCAATCTCTGCCACTTTATGTTTTGTCTTCTTGTATCATATGAGGTCTCCTACAAGTTTTACACTCAATCTCTGCTGCACATTCATATGGAATAATGAATATACCATGCTAAATACAAGTGCCTCAACAAACAGAAACTCCTGTCAGCTAAAGCTGCATCTATACATAAATATGTCCACAAAGAAATTTTGTAGCATCTGGAAACTCGGATTAAAAATAAATAGATTTAAAAACTTGGCCCCATTTAATCATAAGGGAGAGTGAAAATGCACTTGAGTCCTACTTCAGACATAGCTGGCTTTTGAGAGTTAGGAGTGAGCCTAGGTGCAGTTTCAGAAGAGAGACCTGGGCTGGTTTAGATTTTTGTGCATACCCAGGGAGTTCCAGGCAGCAGCATGCCAATACACAGAATTATCAGCACATCAAAGGCATTTTATTCATCAAATCCTGCCACAGCACATTTACTAGCTGTATGATGGATGTTGTTGTAGCAAGCAAGGAACACTTTGATGTACATGTCCTTCTTTGATTAATGAGGGCTCTTGCTGAGAAGCTGCATATGGAGTAAATTACTCTTTTCAAAAATGGCTGATTTGCACTATTGTACTAATTATGTCACAAGCTCGGAGTCAGTTTCAGATTCAGTCACCCAAAATAAAGAAATAAAAATTCACATATACAGGTCACACTTCTGTCACACACATGCATCAGCTCAAAATGGTAATTAAATTAACTTAGAGTTTCTTTCTGTCTGCAGAGAACACTGATAAGTATTTCACTTAAAGTTTCTAAAATCTACTATCTAGCAACTAATCTGCTTCTTTGAAATGAATGCAATTTTTTAAAAATTCTGTTGTATTTTTAAGAACAATATCAGAGCTCTGGAAGCACATTAATTCTCAAAAAAAAAAAAAAAAAAAAAAAAAAAAAAGACAGAGGGAACCACCATGTACAAAATGTGCCTCTTAAAAGCATTTTCTAGATTATTTCTACCAGCCAGTGAAACACTACAAAACTGAAGTTATTCCATTAGCCTCATTCTCCAAGAACATGGTGCCTTAAGCGGTTCATCCACTTAGTTGTAACAACAAATGTATTTCTTTTAAAGCATTACAGCAGTGTTACTTTCTTAAAATTTTGAACAGTAAATATTTTATTATGTTAATTACGTATGTTTGCAGACTCTGATTTATTATTACAGCTGGCAGAATCAGAACTTTGCCTAGGACACACAGAGTGTATAACTCGCACTCCAATTTTTAACATTGGACATATGAGCAAGACGAAAGAGGGCACAGAAAGAGTGCTCCTGCCTGTGGGGTGACACTCCACTGAGAACAAAATGATTTAAGTGCACTTTCTGTTAGGAAGTTCAGATTTAATCCAACTTTGGTTTTGTAATTCAAAACTTTCACACAACACATCTAACTGTATAGTTAGATGACAGCATATTAATTCCAAAGAAAAAAGCAGCAGTCCACATTAACCCTATGGCCTAGGCAATAAAATATCACAAGATACCCTGTCAGATCACACATCAAGCTAAAGTTTAAAAAGCCTTCTTAAACTGCATGTGTAACATTCAGGTGAATGAATGCTTAATGTTAATTGAACAAAGAGATTTGTGTCTGACACATTTGATTTCACCTTTCTGTAGCACCTATGGGGTTTCCATGGACTCTAGTCAGCCAGCTCACAGAGATCCGTGTTGAGGGGTGCAATGTGTTTAATAGAAATAGATCTCTGCAAAGACAAATGTTTAGGAAATGATAGATCAGATGTACATTGTGCATATCACCTGCATGCTTATTCTGAGCGAAATCAGCCACGTTGCCAATCTTTTCCAGAGATTTCTGAATTACTGCAAGGAACAGAAAGAAACAGATTCCATGAAAGGTATGGTTCCCATATCAACAATAACATTACTTTCAGTTTATTTATTTTTTTTCCCATGGCAGTCTTTCATTGAAAGCAAGTTCTCCAGGTATACAAAACGCTATTAAGTTTCCTGGAAACATAATCCAGAATACCTGCACTGTCAATAAAATATCCAAAGTTAGGTGGTTTCAAATTGCTTAGAAAGCAGCAAGTTACAGCTTCCAAAGTTTCTCTGAAAAGACATTTCTCTTGCCATAGAAAAAACTGGAAAAGGTTTTTTTCCAAAGCCATACTAGATTTGATAGTAATATCCACAAGGGAAAATTGTGAGGGAATGAACTGAGGAAGAGGGACATTCAGATCTCTGACAGGTCTCTCTGGACATGCTTCTGAAAGGTTAGGAGCTCAGTCTGGGAAATTTGCACTCACAGTGAAATATAGTGCTGTCACTGGACAGCCCACAAGAAGATCCATGAACTTGCTCAAAGTTTCTGTGAAATGTCACATAACAGCACCAAAACTGGCCCGTTTACAAACATATCAAAGAGGTGGAGCAACACCACATGTCACGTTAGAACAGAACTCTAGCTAGCCTAGAGTTGCTAGCTGAACAGCAAAGAATATAAACCTCTTTGATACAATTAATACAGAAGAAAAACAGTAAAAACAATTACTAACTTATTAACCAAGATTGTTCTTGGCTCTCTTTTTAGAGCAGTTCCACTATCTGCTTCTTCTAGACCCCCGAATCTCTTTAAACTTAGAGCACGTTATTTTTAAAATGGATTCAAAGCATTAGCAATTAACTAACACATTTTATATTATCTACCAGTGCAAAACAAAATACCAAGTCTGAGTAAGTTGAAGTGTTTCAAGCTTCTTTGGAACACCCTGAGGTTTGCTCCATTTCTTCTCCATGTACAGCTCCCCAGAACAGCTAAGACAACTTGAGCTCCTACTTCTAGGAGAGCTCAGTACAGAGCCTGACCATTGCAAGTTCCCTGAGATGAAGAATGACTAGATTAATTAAGAATAACTATATTGTAATGTGGTTTTAGGTCTGGTTTAGAAAAGCATTTGGAATGCTCAGAGCTTTGGTTTAAATCCAGAAACTGAACTAAAAGCAATGCAGGTGCTCTCAACATGCCTGTATTACAAGACTTTTTCTTCTGGTCAGTCATACTGAGAATTTCTGTACCAAGCTGTTCAAGCTAACGAGTTGGTTAAAAGGTGATATTAAAATCTTGCTTGAATTTGAAAAGAAGATGAGAATGATTCTTATTCACCATAACTGATACCTTCATCCCCAATTTTCTGACTCAAATGAGCAATGTAGACCACCTTGTCTGCTGTAGATGACATTTTTTCCCCCCAAGAATTTTCCAGGCAGAATGGTAGAATTCTGAACAAAAACAAAGTCAAAGTTCAGTATTTCACCTGATTCTAATTTCTAAGCTAAAAATTTCTGTCCATGAAATCTTTCCTATTACTTTATATAATAAAACTACATGGCGCTGATCCTTCTGCTGTTTCCCAAGGATTTCTACCATTAATTTCCTCCATTAGGTAATAAACTAGGAAATTAGTTTCCAAAGCAAAATTGGAAATATTGTAGAGGTAAGTTCTCAGACTATAATATTCTCTGTAGAGAAATGCCTCATTTCCAACCTTATTCTTGTATTACAAACATTATTTTAAAATAAATTAAACCATGAAGAACACAAGTTCTGTTAGAAGACAGCTATGACTTGCACTGAGCCCACAAAACCAAGGAAATATAAAATGCAATAGATAAAAGGATCCAATGCTGACCTCACGTTAGTTGTAAACTGCTGGATCAGCCTGCTCCCTCCGAAGTCACTCACTTGGCTTCAGGGCATTTCAAACAAGCCTTTGATGTTGGAATTGCTACTGTATAGCTGAAGAATAGCAAATGTTCAATTTAAAAAGCAAAAAATAAAAGCAAGTTGGGTAACTGCAAGCTGGTAGGTCTAAAAATGGAACAAGTTCTGAAGGGAGAAAATTAATGGCAACAGTTTAGAGGATGCTCCCTAACTATATTGGGACAAAAAAAATCTGTAAATACTGAGAAGGAAAAAATTGACACCTGAAGACACTGCAGGACAAGCACATATAAATTAACGATAAGTTTATCCAGTGATTAGAAAGGGGTTTTGCTGATTAGAGTTGCAACAGTCTAAAACAGCTCTACAATGAACAAAAAAACCCCATCAACAACAAAAAAACACTAACAAAACCAGTGAAGTATTGTTAAGATGGTGTACACTGCTGAGGAGGGACGCGGGGATTGCACCAGTGTCGTGGTTTAACCCCGGCTGGCAACCCAGCCCCACGCAGCCGCTCGCTCAGTCCCACCCAGAGGGATGGGAAGGAGGATCGGAAAGGCATGTAAAACTCAAGGGTTGAGATGAGAACAATTTCATAGGTAAAGCAAAAGCCACGCACACAAGCAAAGCAAAGCAAGGAATTCATTCCCCACGTCCCACGGGCAGGTGCGTGTTCAGCCATCCCCAGGGCAGCAGGGCTCTGTCATGTGTAACGGTTACTCGGGAAGACAGATACTGAATGTTCCTCCCTTCCTTCTTCTTCCCCCAGTTTATATACTCACCGTGACATCATATGGTATGGAATACCTCTTTGGCTAGCTTGGGTCACCTGTCCTGGCTGTGTCCTCCCCAATTTCCCATGCCCCTCCAGCCCTCTGGCTGGCAGGGCCCAAGAAACAGAAAAGTCCTTGATTTAGCATAAACATCACCCAGCAACAACTAGAAACAACAGTGTGCTATCAACATTGTTCTCACATGAGAGCCAAAACACAGCACTGTACTACTAAGAAGAAAATTAACTCTATCCCAGCTGAAAGCAGGACAACCAGCTACAACAGCAGGGGACCAGACTCAAGAACTTAGGAGGCATCTTCCAGTCACACGCTCCAGATTACCACCTGTAGTTTAGCTCAGAAACATATGATTCATGGTTGTGGCCACCTACTTGGGCAGCTAAGAATAAATTTCTGGCTCTCATAATGAGGGCAATTATTTTCAATATGATTTTGTAGTTGTCATATGTATTTATGGCAGTTCTGATGTTGTGCCAGGGGAGGTTTAAATTGGCTATTGGGAAAAATTTCTTCATGGAAAGGATGGCCAAGCACTGGAACAGGCTGCGCAGGGAGGTGGTGGGGTCACCGTCCCTGGAAGTGTTCAAAAAACACGTAGATGTGGTGCTTAGGGACATGGTTTAGTGATGGACTTGGCAGGGTTAACGGTTGGAACTGATGATTTTAAGGGTCTTTTCCAACTGAAATGATTCTATGGTTATTGCATAGTAAGTGCGGCCAAGCACACAGTGTATCTGTAATACAACCACCTGCTTTACCTGCTTTTTTCCTGCCTACCAGGAAAACTGACAATTGTCTGGCTCTGACCATGATGAATGAACAAGCAAAAGGTTGAAACCCTGACTAATTAACATCTTTTCAAAATATTCCCATCTTCCATTGCACTCCTCTGTCAGGAGAGTCTCAGCAGCGTCATGCATCTCCCACAGTTTGATTTGCTATGATGAGAAGTGTAAGGGGGCTCCTGCTTCAGCTCCTGAGACTTAGCTTAGCAGAGACCTGGGCTTCATTCCAGTATTGCAAGGAAGTTAATAAGGCCATTTACAGTTTACAAACTACTTCCACTTGCATTGACCATTGTAAGCCTCAAGCAAAACTGTCATGAGGCTTTTGTAGGGGAAACCTTAAGGGCTTTGGTTAAGGCTTGCTGTCAGAAAACTGCTTGAAATGAATTCAAATCACCAGGCTCCCTTACTGAAGGTCAAACACAACATTTGCAGCTGGAATTGCCAACACAATAGCAACATGAGGGGAAAAATAAAGACCCATCTGAGTGGAAGACACCAGCTGCTTTGTTAGCGTTTTACCTGCAGCTGGGGAAGAAGGGGATCAAAATGGCAGGTACAACTGTGAGAAGGGTGAGCAGAGTCCAGGGCTGCCTGTCAGAAAGGTGAAACTGTGAAACCTTCTACCTTCAAAACAGCAGTTAGTCCAAACATCTGAATTTACTGTACAGGCCAAGGGGAGAGCCAGCTTGTGCCAATGCTGCAGGAGCAAGCAGGCCTGACCATCTCCTGCCTGCTTTCTGTGCCCCATGGTGGGCAGGTTGTCTTCTGGTGAAGGCAAATCTCTCCATCTGGCAAGATGAAGGGGAGCCCTGACAGCTCCTGGCAGGTACACACTGGGCACCTCCATAGCCAGCATCTAACAGCCCTCACCATGCCTTCACACAGCAGAAAAAGTGAAACCTCCGTGTTGTTCCCCTGCCTCACAGCACATGGCTGGGGGCATCCCATAGCTCATGTGGGTTCCTGATGAGCCAAGGTGTCCTAGATGAAATGTTATGCTGTATGGCACGAACGCCTGCACTCATGGCCTGACTCGAGATGATGGCATAACATCCTCCTGGCTAACCCCACAACAGGCTGCTCGGGCACTGGAGTGACTTCCAGAAGGCTCAAGTTCACTTGTGTAGTTCCTTGTCCTCGTTCTTTCATACCGCTGTTGGCAGAGGTGAGAAAGCTTCAGCACTCAGGAGAAGTTTACTATGAGGAGGTTTCTTTAAGCAAACTTCAGCTCGCAAAGCAGGTGTCAGAGAGCTGGGAGTGGAGCGTGACCCCAGTGCCAGCCACGCACTCCCCAGCAGGCTGCAGCCCCATAGACTTTGCCCAGCATGGGCAGAGCTGGGTGCCCTGGTACCAGCAGGGACCATCGACAGTCCCAGGCGGGGTGGTGAAGCAGCTCTGTCTGCAGAGGGAGCCCTGTTAGGAGCAGCAAGAGTGGAGCACTGTTGAGGAGCCACACGTAGGTCCCACGGGCCCTGGCAGGCAGGGCTGGCAGCAGGTACCCATGCCGCCATTCAGCACGGGCCAGCTGGGGCTGAGCATCCCTGGGGCTCCTGGGTCCAAGGGCAGAGGGTCCTTAGAGCCAAATGAGGCTGATGGGGCCATTCAGACCCATCAGTGCCCTCAGGGAAGGCAGCTCATAGCCCTGACAGTGTTCTTCAACTTCAGTATGATAGCTCATAACAAAAAAAAATAATATTTACCATGTTTACTGGAACCTATCACCTTGCTTTGTTTCTTAAATAATTCATCTTTTGGGCTCAGCACTGGCCAAAGGCCCAGCTTCAAGACGTTTTCCCCTTTTCTTTCTTCAAATAATACAGTTATAAAAGCATTAAGAAAGATGTGGCCAATTTTGTCCACTCAGAAGTACAGCCCTAGTGAATACGTCTTTGGACATCTTTCTAGAAGAGATACATCTTAAACATTTATCTGAGTTTGTATTAAAAAAGTTAAGATTCTCATTTGCTGCAAGCCAAGCTTCAAATCTTGCAAAAACCCCAAATGTGTCAAGAGAGTAGCATAAAGCCCAGTACCTATATGTGCTGGAGCATGCTGACTCAGCAAGCTGCTCACACTCTCACAAGTGAACAAGACTAATAAGATTGGCCCCTGGGACCAGAATCAATCTATCAACTAATATGATCCAGAGACCTTGGGTCCTCTCTCATATTTTCTACAAATTGTATTGTTTCTTATTGAAAGCCAAATCCTTATGGTATGACTGTCTCAGGATCACATCATTTTCCATATTGTATTGCTGCATAATAAGAAACTAAAAATATGAAAATGAAACCAGATACTACTTCAGGGGGCGGGGGAGGAAGATAGGCAAGTGATCAAAGTAAAAAAAAAAAAAAGAAGAAATGTGTTTTGGCAGAAAAAGATCTAGTAGTGAACCCCCCCCAGGATCTTATTAGATTATATTAAAAACATACAAGAAGTTTTATAGGCATTAGTAGTTATATTGAAGGTTCCATGTGCTACAGAGAAATTATAGGGTAATGGGCAAAATGTATACATACATGTGGAAGGATGTAAGCTAACCAGAAGCCAGCTGGTAACTTTGTTATCTCTTAAGTACTGCATAATGCAGCTGGCAAACCTGTGCACACAGATCAGGGTAGTTCCTAACTATTCCACAAGACAAGAAGCTTCTGTTCAGAATGCAATATTTGAAATTACTACAAGGAAGATGGAGAGAAGAGTAACTTTCAAAAGACCAAAAGTCAAGCCTATAGTTTGGAACTTGAAAAGCCTATAGGAAAACTTCTGAAAAGTTGTATATGAATGATAATGGCTTCTTCACTTGCAGTGAAGAGTGCCAGTTCATTATGATACTGAACATAAACATCGAAGATACTCAGAATAGTAAGTGCCACAAAGAATGCACAAAGCAATCACTTTTGATGAGAAAACACTATAGCCCTTTAAGATCAAATCACTGCTTAGAAATACCCAACTGCAACAACTAAATCTCTCATGCTTGTCCAGGAACCTTCCAGAATAACATTTTAAATTAAACTGTGTATTTGTCCAGATGATAAATACTACTCCCGCTCCCCCCCCCCCCCCCCCTTTTTTTTTAAATGGTGTTATCCCATTTGATGTTTTTTGGAAGTAGAATATTGAATGTTTGAGGTCATGGATAACCCTCTTCATCCATTCCAAAAGTGCCTATCATTATTGGCAACACTGTGATATTAGTAATAAAACATTAAAAGGTAAGATTAACACCTCATTTTTCTATTACAGTTTCAAACTCCCTGTTATTCTACTGCATTTTATATTTATTTTTTTCAGTTAATAACACTACATGCAAACCTTTAAAAAAATGACCAGAATGTCCTTTTTGATGGGAAGGTAAGAAATAGGAATCAAAAAGCAAGGACCTGACCCATGAATGGGTTGAATTAAGGAAACCAAACAACAAGTGAGGTGGGGGACTGAGTCTCAAATCCACAGAAACCATGTAAAATGGGAATTTTGAAAGATTATAGCTTAAACGGATGGAAGATCAGGCCTACTTCACTCCCAAGGCAGTACACATACATGTAGCTTCAAATTGTGTTCAACATTTATTGCAGCACTAACAAGAACAGAATATGTTATCGCTATTCCTGGGAATAAGAAGGGTTGATCCAGTGCTGCTGGAAGACAAATCTAGAATATTGAAAAAATAAGATAATTCTATTTGAATGGGGCAGCCTTGGCTTTTATTGTTGATCATTGGCTTTTATTGTTGATATTCAATGACTGCAAGATTATCCAAGAAAATGTTTACTTTTGTCTTTGTCCCTCTATAGTTCCTGCCTACTATCTTCATGTATAAAATGTAAAAACAGGAAAGAATCTTTATTTCATTTGTTAAAGTAGCCACAGGTTGCCTTGAACCAAGGGAGCCTTCCTGTAGCACTGCATTTGTTTTCTTTTAATAGGAACCAGAGCCTAAATATCACATTTGGCTATGTTGCCCTTTTGCAAATAAACCCTGAAGGAATATGAGGAACAGATACTGTAGTTAAGGGCTCTACAATGCCTGCAGTAACACCAATCTATGCATCTTACTGAACTGTGCCATTTAGCAAAGGCCAGACAGAAGAATAGGGGGAAAAAAATCATGCAACATCCAAGCTTATTTAAAAAAGAATAATTATAAATAAATGACTCTAAGACAGTGCTATTTTCTACTTCCTGCTGCTTTATTTTTAGTACCTTTGTAGACATTGTGTGGTATCTGCCAGCTTAGTTGTTCAACTCAATTTTTAAATCTCATGAACAGAATAAAAATCATGTTCAAGGAACATGAAGGAAGCAGACTTTATAAAAGTAGACTTTACCAATTAAATTCTGTAATATGTTTTACCTTGCAGGTGGCCTGCAATTGAAAACCACATCTGCTTATCTCACCAGAGTCACCCCTTCAGAGCACGCTATAGTCTCTTACTGCCAAGCCTGTGGTTAGCCCCACTGGAGACAATTCACTCCAGGAAGCCCTACGGGCCCAACCCAGATACCTTCATTTGCTCTGGAGGATACATTATACCATCAGTGTCCCTACTGAAGAAAAGGAAGCTTCCAAAAAATTAGGATGAACTAAAAAGACCTACCAAGACTCAAACTATGCAATGTGAAGCACATCCCAGCTCAAGCAGAGTGCTGAGCTGCATCCCTCTTCATGGAAGGCACTGACAAATGATGGCACTTCTCTAATTTTAGGTAGCAACACATTTATAAGAAAAGAATAGCCAGGGAGGCAAAGCCAAACTTCATTCTTGGTTTGTTCCTTTCATAACACCAAACATCCAAATTTTATAATAAAGAAAATACTTCTAAAGTTTCTGATAAAATAAAACAGCAAGTACTTTAAAATTATTTTAATATAAAGAAATATATAGCCCTGAGTTTAGAATTTGAGTCTGAAACCAGAAGTCTCATACCTCCCTTTGTGGTCACACACACACACACACACACACACACACACTTTGCCCAACCCCTGCAACAGAGGCTGTCTTTCTCTTAAGCAAATCTCAGCCTTTAAAAGCCACATAAAAAGCCTAATTATTAAGCCTATCATTTCAGATTGAACTTCCCAGGGAGCTCTGTTTTATTTTTATAGTTAATAATGTGAAACAGTTTAACTTTGGGATATTATTTTGCTAGAATTTTGCAGAATTGTGGTATCTTTTCTGGCATTGATTTTGTGGCCCAGCTTCAATTTTCAGGATTAAAAAAAAAAAAAAAAAGAAAAAAGTAATTGGCATGTGGTGCCTGCTCATTACCCCTCATTGAGCTTCAGCTGATCTCAGCTGCATGATTTTAAAGATGCAGTACCATCTACTGCAACGGCAGAAACCTCACACCTGGGTAAATCAGGTCAACCACCTCCTATCATACAATTCTAATTAATCTTACCTCTCTAATCTAACACAGGAAATTAAAATGTCTAGCCCAAAGCCTCAGAGGACTACGGGCATCTGGCTTTTAGCTCTGTCCCTTTTGTCTCCATAAACACGGCAGAGTGAAGGGAGCTCATTAGCTCCTTTTTGCCGAGGCCACTGTGAAGCAGCATGTTCTTGGTCTTACAGGTTTAGGTGACTGTTACGGGGGTAAACAGCCCAGATGTGTGCTGTCTTGTAAAAAGTCCTTCTAATTCCCAGAAAAGAAGTAATTTTTTAAAACATTTTGCATTGTTTTCTCAGTCTGCAGATGGGTCAATGTAGTGAAAATAGAACGATCAGACTGTGTGTGATCATGTGCTTTTTCCCAACTAAAACCTCTGTCATCTATTTTAGGAGGTCTCGCATGTCTCTTAGCTGTCACTTCTGATAAGTGTACAACTGTTCTGAGGACATTGTACTGCTGTATCTCCCTCCATCAGATCTGGCTCTGCTGGTGTTTTTCCCTCCTTCTTTGCACGAGTTACCTTAGGTGCCAGGAGAGTTCCCTCACAGAATTTATTGTAGCTATCTTAATTAAATTAATATTCCTGAGTGCAAGGCTATTGGGATCTGAGGCTGGTATGAGGTTCATCGACTTTCACTTAGAGGGTAAAGTTTCCAGTTTTCACTCTCACGAGGCAATATGAAAAATTTATGACAGAAGCAGGAGAACTCTTGCTAGAGGCAATGACATCCCTGTGCAATTAAAACACTTTCAAGTGTCTTTTTTCCTCCCTTCTCCTTCCACTCATCTTGGAAAACAATCTACAGAGCAACTTTATTCCACACTGTACATTTTTAGCTTAAAGATCTGTAAGCGGTTGACAAATTATAACCTGATCATAAAAAAAAAATCTTACCGTTTGAAATATAACATATTGTACAAGGTTATGGCCAGATGGTAAGGAGCTTTTTTCTTTTCAGTTTTTTTTTAGAAAACCAGTTCTAAAGCTTTCAAGCAGCAGAAGAAACTCCCTCCACAAATAGCAACAGAAACCCTGTTTTGCACTCCTAGGGCATCACAGCAATTTTACAGAACCCCTTAATAAGCAGTGCAGGAAAGGTCAAAGCTGAATACAAGGGTTCCCAGGTTTTATTTATGCCCTGTAGTTCTGGTGGGAGATGACTCCTGGCACAATCCTGAGAGCCAAGCTACAGTATTTAACCACACCACGTAGTGTCATCCTGCTGTAATTTGTGCACAAGCAATACCCTTTTCAGAGAACCAAACATTCAAAACAGCAGGGAGACCCCACATCTGCCTTGATTGCCCCACACTCTCGGACAAGCCACACAGTTCTTGGAGAGCTATGCTTTTGATTCTAACCAGCTCTGGGATGAGATGCCTTTGAAGAAAACTTCTTTATCCTTTCTCATTTTGTACAGCTGTGGAAGTGAGAGCTTGGGGCAGTCAGCTTCTTTGTAAACTAATGTTCAGCTATGGCTGAGGCTACAAACTATGGGGAATTAAGAAACAATAAATACTTACTAACCAACATAATGCAATGCTCCTTTCTTACCTCACTGGAGGACATAAATTTTTGCAAAGTGTATTGCAGAGCACTCTGCAGTAACCAGAGCTAACTGTGTAACTTGGAAACAGCAAAGACTATTCTTTCAACGACTGTGTATAATTCCCTTTAACAGCACGTGTGCTGGGAGAAGTATTTGCTTTGCTGTCCCATGCTTAATTCTGAACATGCTAATCTTTGTTATCTCTGGATAGTTAACATTGCTGCAATGCAGTAGTCTTTAAAAGAAAATCTTACCTCTTCTGCCTGAAACCAGTAAATAACAAAAAAAAAAAGCTATATTTTCTTAAAATCACTTCAGAATTTAGACCCCGGTGGTGTAAAGAACGTAAGCATTATAGATACCCACCAGCTGATCCAAGAAGCAGAGCTATATCCTGTTAAATGCTCTCTTACTCTGATCATAATGGCAGTAGTATAAATAGGCCTTGAATTATAGTTGCACAATGTTGCACATGGTGAAAGGTTATGAGTCTAAATTCACTTACATCCTAAGCTAAATCTACTGATTTGTCTTTGGGAAGCTTTAAAACCCACCCCCACCCCCCACTACCCTGCCATCACTTCCTTCCTCCTCGCTTTCCCTGTACATTCAGTCCCTCTTTTGCAGTGTTTCAGAACTGGGGTAGTGCACACAGCCATCTCAAAGACCCGAAGGAGGAAGCCACTCACACCTCCATCCTCAGTCACAAGCCCCATGGACCTGTCCTGTGACACAGTACAGCTCCTCTGGTCCCAGGAGAGGCTGAGCAATGGCCAGGTTCTGCTTTGCAAAGCAGCAAGAGCAACAGTGCAGTGCCTGCACCAAAACCGGTGCCTGTGGGCGCAGTGCCTGCACCCTTCACCAGGTCAGCACGCCAACCCTTGAGGCAGAATTAATGACCGCTCTAACACTCATTTAAGTGCCTTTGACTGTTGTGGGAAAAAGTCGGTGCACCTCCTGAAGTTAGACAACAAAACACCTTTAGTAGATACTAGATTAACAGCACTACAAAGGCGAGATGTTGTTTATCACACTGAACAGAAATATCTCTGTTCCCTGTTGCTACTGCAGTTGACTGGCGTCCATCTGTTATCTCTCACCAGACATTTTGGTCATTTGCTCTTGTAGAAGTGAAGGCCTTTTATAATTTTCACTACCTCATGGGCCCTTTCCTCATTCCAGACTGTAGTCTTAAGGCTCAGCTATTCTGTAAATAACAAAGTATAACAACCACCAGAACGTGCTTACCTTGGAGGCACTTTCACAGTGTTCATAACAGGCATGAGAGAAAAGCCCAGCACCAGTGCCAACAGCTATCACTGCCGATGGTAGAAGCACCTCCTTCAAGAGACATTCTCCCTGATTATCCACAGCTGCATTGACTAACACTTGGCTTCAGGTTTGCAAGACTTTCAGGCATTATGGAGGACTGTAAGGAAGGGCACTAGCTCTTAAACGAGACATCTTAAGGGGAATACAAATAGCCCTTGCAAGGCAGAACTAGAGGAGGACAAGGTGTAACGGCTCATCAGTACAGACACCTTGTGAAAGAAACATGGGCTGGTCTCCAGGGTGGGGACCACACAGGGACTAGATCCCTTCTTCAGAGGTGCGTGTTTCTGAGCCTGTGCTTCAGGCAGGAGGCCCCAGACAGGCACCCCAGCTCCTGGGGGAGAGGGAAGGGAGCACAGCTTTTTGGATGCAATTTTAACAGCTGCACCAGAGTGAAACACCAATCAACCACCAAATTCGTGAAAAAGAGGAAAGCAAGCAAGTACTAGGGCTAACCTCCCAGTATAGCTGATCCCACCTCATTCTCTCACATCATGTATGGTGGCAATGTCAGTCAGAAATTCAGTTTAAACATATGCACAAAAAGTAATTTTTGATATCTTGATCTGATTATTTTTGGCATTACGGTATAACTATATTACAACACTGTGTATGCATAACTGTGCTAAACTTCAATTCATACAAAAAGGCTATGGAATGTACAATTTTTAAAACTCTGTAAAGTTAACATTTCTTAAATACATAAAGAAAGGGTGGTGGGAGAGACTGTATTGATAATTGTTAATGTCACAAATAAGTGGAAACATTAGTTCACTGGACAGGAAAGAGAAAACTGGGAGACTGCCTTTCTTGAATGCACCAAAGTATTACATTTACCATCTAAAGTAACCTTGAATCAGCTCTACCCATGCTGTCAAGAGACTCCTATGATAAAGACACACAAAGATAATCAGAGATATCAGCTCAAAGCTGAATTTGGAAGAAAAGGATAACCACTGAATAAAAAAAAACTAATTAAGGTATAGCTGGAGATGACAACATAAAGCACAAAAAAGCAAGAACTCTTTTGCTATCCCTAAAACTTCCCTGCTAATGCTTCACATTTCTGGGTAGCTTGAACTGCCTTGCTTATCACAAATGCAGGAAGACTTTATGTAAATATCCCTCCCCCCCAAAGTAGAATTCATATAAAGAAACTCTGAATGTTTCAACATTTTCTTCTGTCTTGTAAAGGCAAAGATGGCATTTTAAAACACACACACACCACCTCCTCTATATAATACCCTCACCTGGAAGTTATCATCCCCACAGCTTGAGGCAATCAAGCCTACCAGCTTCAGTAAATGGGCAAATTAAGAAGCTCTGTTCAACAAGCTCTGTGTTAACCTCAGCTGAACACAAAGCAGAAATGTCCTGAGGTATTTCACCTGCTTTCAAAGTGAATGCATGTTTCTGTCCCAAATTAGGAAAAATCTGAGGTCAGAGCACCAGATTGCTAAAGAAGTCTGGATTCTCATACCTCTGTCATGGATGTCATGGGAAATCTGGCAGATCACGCAACTTCACCATGCTTCAATGTTTCTATGCAAACGATGCATACAGTACTACCTTACGTTGTGAGGGATTTATGAGGGTAACTGCTTTAAAGCACACAAGCACCTCAGATGACACTGCAGTCAGGAACTACACCAAATAAATAAAGGACAAATTGGACAAAACCTGAGACAGGCACCTTCACTTTTTCTGACATTCTTTCCCCAGCCAGTGGATAGATTAACTTCAACAGTTGCTGCAGCCTAGTTAACAAAGGCAGGAATTTGGGGCACCAAGGGCAATTGATACTGCATTATATATTTTGCCAATTTAGCCTCAGTGAAGAAATCTATATTCCCTATCTGCACAGTGTTTTGCTAACACAGCATAAGACAAATAGTAACCACCAGCTGTAATAAGTGAAGTGAGGGATGAAGGAATTAATGAAGTTCAGGATAGTTTCCCAAAGGTCAGAAGCTCACATCACCAAAACAACGCTGGGGGAGATCTGGGACTTCACTGTGAGAGCAAATAGAAGCCTGAATGGAAAAATCCTGTGTGAGAGAGTGTATCATTATTGGTGTCGTGGAAAAAAACCTCTCTTCTTAAGGCAGAAGAAACAGACAGGATGATGGAGGTCATAAAAGGCATCTTGCACTGTAACTGACCTTGAAACCATCCTTTTCTCTCAGCCTGATTAAGGGAAAATACTTAGTTAGATACTCTTTTTCCTCCACATGGATAAGCACAAGAAATAAATTAAAAAAAAAAAAAAAAAAAAAAAGAGGAAGAAAAAAAATCAATACTAGCTGTCTTCAGTTTAACCAGAATGTTACAGTGAATAGGTTTATGAAACCTCCAGTAAGGAAGAGCACAATTGCTCCCACAACAGCAGAAGTTGCCAAATTTTAGTGTAGTGTTACTTTCTTAGGTGTCATATAACAAAAAGAAAATGCAGAAGGTGTTCTTACTGTCCAAGGACAGTACTTGCATTAGAGTATAAAAATTACTAACCTGGAATAAACTCATCTGATCTAATATAGTGGTTGTGACAGCAATCACTACTATATGCTATACCAGAAAATATAAAAACTGCCACACACATAGGAACAAGAATAAATATGGATAATAAGACGTATCTCTTCTTGTCTCCCTTAGCAAAAAGATTTATGCTCTGAAAGAAGAGTTTTCATCCCATCAACCATTTTTGGTTAAAGTACATGGATTTAAAACTACACAAAATCATAAATGTGTACATTTTCTTGATAAATAGACCAGTCAGCTTAATGAGCACTGGTGAATTCCTGTCCTTGCTGGTATCTTGTAGCAGTCAGTTCCACAGGGAAATTCCCTGTTATATGAAAACACAGTCCAGCTCTTGATTTCTCTCTCTCTTTTCTCTCTTCCTTATATAGATACACATACATTCTCATCGAAACAGCTGCATGATCCTGTCTGACAAAAATGAGACAGATACCTAGATACAGAAATAGGAGGGAGGGAAAATAAGCAGATGGTCTTGCTTTACTATGCAGGTGCTGTTCAGCAATTTTTCCCACCAGTGAAGCTGCTGTATTTTGCACAATGTTTTCCCAATTCACTAGACAATCAGGAACAGAACAACATGAATGCTCTGTTCTGCTATGATGTGCTGAGACAGCAGGTTATCGTTGGTGACTCTGAAGCTTGCTGACATCTGACATGAATTCCTGGCATGCTGACTTTTTAAAAATCGATGGGGACAGACCTCAGAGTAACAGAAATAGCTGTGAAGTTTAACACTGCTGAAACTCTTCAGGCTTGATTGGCTGGTGAACATGGAAGGTCAGAAAGAGGAGCACTGGATCCTCATCAGTAGGAACAGAAGCAGATTATTATAGAAAAAATTGCTCTGAAGTTTCATAGCTTACTGTTCCTGTGAAATAGCCGAGATCAGGAGATGCATAATGTGCAGCAGACCTCTTCTTTATTAATACAACCTTAAGCTAAGGATGAAAAATGTATATTGGCACACAGAAGGGCTCAATGGAGTGTTATAAAGCTGCTGCTTGACCTCCATTTTTGATAATTTTAGAGGACTTGCTAAAAACTTTTGTTAAAGGAAACACTTTAGCCTAGCCAGGTTGTTGATCCTAATTAGATTTCACTCTTTGGAGTGGAAGTGGTGAGAGAGCTGCTAAGCCCTGGGACAGAAGCCCCTATAAATTACAGTTTTACTTAAAACATGGATGTAGCCTTATTACTTGCCTTGTTGCAAAGAAATTGACAATATGAGTTTCGCTTCAATCTAGACCAAATTACACACTAAAAACTGCAAACCACCTTACTACAGAATTGATTGGGCAGAATTTCTCATTCATGTTAAGGAGGCTCACACAGAGGGCAACATTGGCACGTCAATGGAAGTTTAAAGGGAGCTCAACAAACCTGTTTGAAAAGCTTTGCAAAAATACCAAAAAATACATTGTAACTTTCCTTTCTAAATACAAATGGAAATAAATTATAACAATATAAAGATATACAAAATGTTTATGTAATTGTAAAAAAATAGCTAAAGTATGTCTGTTAAATGAGCAAACAGTTATGGCTGCATAGAATAGCTCCCTAGTACCTTCCATCCCAGTGATCTGAAAGCATTTTAAAAGTTTTAACGAGATTTGCTTGACATACAACTCAGGTTATGTTACTTAAAAATAAATCAAAATAGCTGAAAAGCTGAAATCTCATCGCTAAACTATGAGATATGTTAGCAATATGAGGTCCCACCACTGATGAGGGTTTCTGTGGTGGTATTAGATACAGTGGTCTTGGTGCTAAAGAACTATATTAGTTCAACCTCATGACAATATTCTTTTTTTGATTATGCAAAAATATGCATTGCTGAAAATTATTAGACATTGAGAGGCAAAGCAGGTAGTTGCTTAACACAGAATCAGCCCCTCTCTCCCACTTGTTCTGCCCAGTGCTGTAACCAAAGGCAGGATCCAGATGTGTAGGACAGACAGCTGTGGTGGATGGGTCCCCTGGTTGTAACGGTACCTGCAGCATCTTTTTCAATGGCAGCACAGCCGCCAGACTTTCTGCCCAGGTCCTCTGTAACCCTACAGAGCTTTGTGCCCTGGCCCTACATCTTTCCTCTTCTCAAGGCAGATATAAACCAGATAAGGCACTGGATCACACTCAGCAGTCATTACAAACAGCAGAAGGATGAATAAAGCCTACTCCTGACTGCTTTGTTGCTAGAATGTGAGGGGACACCATATACAGTGGCAAAGAGATTGAGGATTGACAAGGGAGAAATGTTGCAGAGAAAGGTATCTAACTGTGCACAAGTCTCTGTTGGAGGAGAGGCTGCAAGACACAAGAAGGAGATAGGGAGTTAATACTCTGACAGATGGGGAAGGCAGAAAAGAAATAAACCTACTCATAGTCCCCTGCTGCAACTGACTGATTCTTCCAAAAACCAACAATGAACAACTGACCACTTCTAGTCCACATCTGTCTTCTCTTCCTTTCTTCCCCGAAAGCTTCTTCAGACTTTGCTCCTGGACCTCTTATCAAGAATTCCTAGCTCCCTAATCAAAACCCTGTAATATCTCTCAGCCTTCAGTGAACATGTTCCCCCTAAAAGCCAGTGATCTTACACAGTCTTAGTCTCATCTCTGAAATTTGTTCATCACTGTAGGATCCTGTTCTGCCAACGCAACAGTGAATGCAAATCAGCTCATTTTTGACTTCATTTGTGGGGCAACAAAATCCAGTTTTGCCTACATAGCTGAGAAGACCCAACTTGACCCTGATGCTGAATGTTCTGACAAAGTGACAATCAATAAGGAAAGTATGAGTTGTTCTACTTTGTTTCATAAAACAACTGCACACCAGTGGTGTGGCCAGACATAAAATAATGTCAGTATCCCACAAAGGTATTCATATTTGGAAGAAGATAGAAACCAGATGGCAGAACCTGCTAACACAGGAGAGGGGTAGAAGCTTCTTCACCAATATTTTTCAGTAAGACCTTGGTCTTACAGATTAAACAGTGGCATCATGCTTTAGAATGCAAGTAGTATAATAATCACGTTAATACACTTTACTGAAACTGAGTAAAAGGATGTTGTCAAGTGCTTTTATACATTTTTTAATGTAGGCATTTCGCTCTCCATTGATTGTATAATAACCTTTCAACAGTCTGAAAATAACATCTCTTTCTCTATTTGTTCTCTCTTACACTAGCTGGTCAACATGGTTTCTGCAGTTATGTACCACAAGCCAAGACGGTAATGGACTTCTAAACTCAGTAGCAGGCAAAAGGTGTATCAATGGTAGTAACCAAGGTCACAATTAGCTCATGTTCCTTGAACTTCTGCCTCTGCATTCACATGCTTGTGGTTGTGTACTAACAACGCTTATTTCACTTCTCCCTTCAGCTCTCTTTGTAATTTTTCTGAAGAGGAAAAAATAAAAGAAATAAAAAAATATGTTTCCATATGACACAGTGTGCCACATACGTAAGCCAAATTCTGCACTGATTTCTGGTAGCATAAAGTTGCAGGATGCCTATTCTAGCAGGGCATTACGGGTTCAGAATGCAATGACCCAACTCTTCCTTATGTATGAGCAGTCAAGAAGAGGAAAAGAGCCTCCAAGAGATGTATGCTTAGAGTTTTCTAGCAGTTCTTTCATAAGAGCAAACCTTTTTCAACCTGTCAGGAAGCAATTTTTCTCCCCTCATAAGAAAAGGGCTTCCTCTCTTGACGGACTCTCTCCTCACCTGTTCCACTGTCTTCCAGCTCCTAAAGGGTTCTGCTTTTCAGAAGCTGAACTGTAGGAGAACATACTTCCCTAAAGCGTATCAGAAAATAACACACCACACACATCCCAGAGAGAGAAGAGGCATTCTGGAGAGGACTTACCGATCTCTTTGTAGAATTAGGCCCCTTATTATGTCTGGTCAAGGAGAAAAATATGGTGCTAAAACTTTGAGTGTAATACCTGTAAACTCCTTGCCATGTAAAACTGTGCATAGTCACAATGAAATACCTGCATAATATAACTGCTCAGTGCATCTGAAGTGACTATTTGACTCTCCTAGTAAATTCTCTTCATCCATTCCATGTATTTGCTATTTAAATACCTGACGACTGGAGAGTCTATGTGGTGAAACTACCTAATCTTGAAGTATTCCTGGCAGGGAAGCACCTAATTTATTTACTTCTAGAGAATTTTCTTTTGAACATTGTTTTGTTCAGTACTATTAAGCCAAAGCATTTTAAAGGGAAGCCAGCACTGAACATTTAAAAACGGAATGATAATGATATGCCAACACAGAAGACAGGTCTTGGAGTCTTTTTCAAACTCAGTGAAAAGCAACTTTTCCCTTTAAAGCATAACAATGTAATTCTCAGATAAGTCTATCCTATTTAGGTATGCACAAAATAAGCCCTGTTGCAGTAAACCCCTTACTCACCCACATTCTGGGCTTACTCCTGCACTTCCCCCAGAGCTGTGGGAGAAAAGGGAGGAAAGTTTTCGGCAGGTTCTAAAATTATAGGTTTCAAAAGGCTGAAGCTCTTTCATGGACACAGTGATAATTTTCAAGCGACCATTCTGTGATAACCTTTTTGCAAGATACCTGTGCATATTGTCTTAATTCATGGTTCATTTGTAGACTCAGATTTTAGAAGGCTCTCGATACAATATACCAAGAATATTAAATCAAACACAGATACATTAAAAAAAATCAAAGCAAATCTGACTGATAAAGCACAACATTAATAATCATTGTATAAATGCATGGTATATGGGCCAGAACACATGATACCCTAGGCAATATAGCCCTATTTTTAGAAGAACTAGCCATCCTTTTTGAATACTAAATTTAATACATTCACTGCAAAACTTGTGGAATATGTACAGGTCCTGCATCTTCAATTTCCCTGCAGGGCCTCTTGATTCCTCCTTGGTCATTTGTTATGGATGAATCCCTAGTGCTAGAAACTTCAACTAAACAAAGCATTACTTTCTAGCACTGTTATTTCTGGAAAGCAGAACAATTCACTGTGTCTGAAATATCAAGATCCTCTTTCAGATATTACACCTTCTCCTACTAAAACAAAAAGATGTGTTTATGGCAGATGTCATTGAAATATAGCACAATAGAAAAATAATGATCTAAATATGGTTTAAAAATAAAATCTACTTTGGGAAGACAAAGCCATGCACTGTAAGTATCCTTTTCTTATTTCTGCTTTGGTAAGACAACTGATGACATTCATAATATAGATTTTTGGCTCTGTACTGTTGACAGTATTTAAGAAAACACAAATCCCAGGAAACCAAGAAACTCTTAAGATTTTAAATTCTAGGAAACCCACCAGAAGGACTGCCTTCATGTCAGAGAGAATGAATGTGACTATAAATCGCAGAGTCATTTAGGTTCAAAAAGATCTTGAAGATCATCAAGTCCAACTGTTAACTGCCAAGTCCAATACTAAACCATGTCCCTAAGCATCACATCTATGGGATTTTTTGAATATTTCCAGGGATGGCGATTCCCCCACCTCCCGGGGCAGTCTGTTCCAATGCTTGGCCACCCTTTCAGTGGAGGATTTTTTGATAACATCCAATATAAACCTCCCCTGGTGTAATTTGAGGCTGTTTCCTCTTGTGGTCTCATGCGTTATCTGGGAGAAGAGACCGACCCCCCACCTACACCCCCTGCCAGGCAGCTGCAGGGAGCAATAAGGTCCCCCCGAGCTCCCTCCTCTCCAGGCCACCCCCCCCAGTTCCCCCAGCCGCCCCCCATCAGCCTGGTGCCGCAGCCCCTTCCCCAGCCCCCTGCCCGGCTCTGGACACGCTCCAGCCCCTCTGCGTCCCTCCTGCCGTGAGGGGCCCGACACTGACCCCAGGGTCCGAGGTGCAGCCTCACCAGTGCCCAGCGCAGGGGGACGGGCACTGCCCCGGCCCTGCTGGCCACGCTGTTCCGGGTACCAGCCAGGGTGCTGCCGGCCGCCTTGGCCACATGAATGTCATGAATTGAGGCTTTACCTGAATTTCTTTCTCTGTTCAACTCTGTCTACACTTTTGAGAAATAAACAAAAAGGACTTGTCATTCTCCATGATTTCAAGGGTGGTGAATTCTGAATGTTTAGAGACACAAACGCTATTCCTGTCAAGAGATGAGGTATAACACATGGGCAATGAATAAACCAGTGAAGGTCTGGATTGAGCAAGAACAGATCCACTTCAAAGATAATGACCCACATTCACTAAAAGTGTGAAACTGTGCCAAAGTTTCTCAGATAGCAATAATGAATTTGAAAGTGAGAGAACTGTAGCAGCAGTCACAAGTCCAGAGTCACATGGTTGGTTTTGTCCCTGTGAAGCCTTAGGTGGTTTTGGAAATGTACATTACAAAGTATGAAATATTCCTAGCCCTGCCAAAGGTGTGAAACTCAAAATTTTTCAGAGCCATCCCTAGAATATTTCCGAAAAAAAGGCACAGAGCAACCGATTCACAAGTTTCAGGGTGGGCAGGATGCTGATGGTAGCTCCAGAGGCACTGCATGATGCACAGGGTCATCAGGGGAAGTTAATGTGCCTCAGACAGGACATCATGAGCATCCCAGACAGTGCTTGAGGCCTTCCCGATCCCCAGAGCACTTTGCAATCATGAGTGAGAGAAGACAACCTAAAGGTACGTAGTCTTCTCCTCCACTGGGCTTTAAGTCCTTAAAGCACATTACAGAGTCAGTCCTTTTAATCTCACAATTCAGTGTTTAATTCATATGTCCCTCCAGACTAACAGTGACTTCGGCAAGTAATACTCTGCAACTTTCTAAGTAGATTTAAAAGAACGTAGACCAGAAAGGCTTAAAATGAATAAGTGAGTTCAGGCAAAATAACTTTTTTAGTAGTTAAACCTGAACAAGGAGGTAAAATTAAATGTGTTCCACATACTTATTTTTGTAAAATTCATCAGCCTACTGTATTGAAAAACAACTTGTTTTCTTTGATTTGGTTACTTAATAATCATTCCACCATCACCCAATTCAAATACTTATGAGTGTATCTTTATAATCCAGGTCCTTTCAACAGAGTATTCTGTATAATGAACAGCCACACAGCAGCTCATGGCACAAGAAGACCCTTGATTTTCATTTCACAGAGTCAAAGCTCTGTTTTTTGATTTAATAACTGTTAATTACTGCAGATAGCATTCTGAGAAATTTTAAGTTTTGAGTAGCTGTTTAACACTCATGAATTAATCTACCTTAAAATGTAACAAAATTAATTTACCCAGAAAATTACTGTTGTGGTGGCTGGCACACAGCTCTTAATCTCAACATCCACCACTGAGTAGTTACAGCACATTCACCACCTTGGCCAACCCAGACCCCACTACCTAGGCTGTGTTAGAGAGCAGGATCAGAGCCTGACACTCAGCTCCTGCTCCCTCTTTTCTAAAGGCTACCTGTAACGTTGGGCTCTGTGTACTTCAGTTCCCCATCTCTCAAACAGGGATAATACAGTAAGGAGATCTGGGGAGTTCAGCTACTGTGGAAAATGTGAGAACAGAAACATCTTTGACACTGAGGACAACCTCTGATCTCAGAAATCCAAGGATCTGCTGTCCACAGGCAGTGACTATCACATTAAGTGAAACCATCGTCTAAAAGAAAGCACTGTCCTTTACTGGCCCCTTTGATTTTATCACCTGTCACAGGATCAAGTGGTCCTTTCAGAATTTGTGAGAGTTGAAATATTATGGCCCCACAACAGCAGACAAGAAAAATGACCTCCCCCCCCCCCCCAAGGTAAGCAGAATACAAGGAGGAAAAAATACCACATTTGTAAAATGCTTCTTATCAAAATTAATTCTGAAGATAGAGCTACTACATGTAAAAAGTATTTGTCTCTGCTGATTTTTTAGGTTTGTGACATTGATTTGTTCTCTTTGAAGCTGGCTTTAGGTATTAAAACCATCAAATGTCAGCCTGCTATCTTTTCAAGACTCTAATTCTGCTACTGACTCAGAAAAGAAAATATCCTGATTATGTAGTTACCATTAGTTTCTATTAAGAGCCCCGACTGGAAGGAACAAAGACTGAGACTTAAAGCAATGATAATATTGGGTTTTGCTTTATGCTTTTTTGACTTATAAGCACTAGGATTTTCATGAGACTGTTCAAGGGTACGTAGGAGCAATCTTTTTTTTTTTTTTTTTTTATTATGTCTGCCTAATGCAGTACCTATACAGAATTGCAATGTGAATTATGTGAAAATGTTACTAAAGCTGGGATTGTACAGTCAGCCTTCTTCAGTATTTTTGAGAAGCAGTGGCATTCCTTTACAGAACGCATTTTTAAGACCGTTCATTTGTATCATTCTATTGCAGAGAGAACTTGCTTGCGGATCAGAACTCTGCAGTGCCAGGCACAGAACAAGAGACAGTCACCATCCTGCAACCCAAAAGACAAGCTACAGTCCCCTTGGACTTGACCTATTCAGCCTAATACACATTTAAAATAGAGGATTGGATATTTGGAACTGCATAAATAGAAAACAGAAAATACACATGCAATTAAAAAAAGCAGCGGAGGAAGCCCAGAGGCAGATGAACTTTGTTTTGGACAAACCATGGCCTGGAAAGGTGCTCTGCGATTCATACAGCCAAGACAAACCTCTGAGCAGTTTTCATTAGTAAACAGGTTAGATACATCCTGTACAATAAACAGGTTAGATGCACCCTGTATCTTTTTCAGTTTTTCCACCTAGTGAAGAGAACTCACAAGACCTCACATATTATCTAAAATCCAAGGACAAAAGGTTTGTTGACATACCAGAACAAATCATATCAGAACAAAACCCCACTTGCTCCATCTCAAGAGTTGCATAAAAAAGAACTGTTGCCTTCCAAGAAGCTCTTTTGCATTTTATATATACACATAAAATACATGTGGTGGAAAAAGAAAGACTGCCATCCAAATTGGACTCCTAGCATTCCAGAAGTGTAATATTTCAATTGCAGTTTCTATTTTTTAAAATTTTTTTATTAATATTTTTTCCTGTCTTTGTGGTCAATGGTTGTTATATTCCAGAGGACATAGAAAAAAGTTAATGAAGTATGCCGCTTCCAAGGAGCTGGACTCCACCAGTGCAATGCAGGGTGACCTTACTTTATCAACATTTTGAAGATTTAAAGGCATATCACAAGACTATATACTCACATTAGAAAGATACTTCTGTTTCTAACTTAAAATTGAATGATTCACCTGATAAATCTCCAAGCCTTTTACAGCACTGAGATTCAGTTCTCTTAATGAGGACCAGTAATTGTAGATTCAAAGACTGCCCAAACCAGTCAGCAGGAGATAATATGTAATATGTAACCACAGGAAAAGCAAACTGGAAAAAGAAAGACCACTGGCTCTCATAAATCATTTTTTGACAGGAAGGTTATTTATCATGGGAAATAAGCTTAATCAATAATAGAGTGAAACAACCTTAATAAAAAAGGGATTCAAGCTCTGTTCTGTTAGAGCATTATAATTAATGTGGGTAGGGGGAACGAGAAGAGGGAGAAAAGAATTGTTACAGAGAATTGTTATTATCCTGACAAATGGATTCTGGATTGTTTCTAAAAGTTCATTTTCGTATAGCAGCTTTAAATGAGAAAGTACTAAGACTTGCATTTTGTTTTCTAAGTAAAGAGAACTTTTGAGGGAGGTGCCCGATTAAGAAAGAATTACTCATGTGATCAATATACTTTTATTTGATCTCAAGTGAATGATGTAACCAATCACGACTGTATTAAAAATCAGCTTCCTTAAAAGACGAGGGGAGACCAAGTTTTTTTTCAAAATACAAATACAAAGCAAGTGTTACCGTTTCCAAAAGTCATAATTTTTGTTCTGGGTTGATTAATTTTACAGATCTTGGAGGAAAGGAAAAGCACCCATGGGAAATTTTGGAAGCTTAATGAAAAGAAATGTTTTCATCTATGTTAATACAGAAATTGTTGCGTATTGATAGTTACTGTTTGGTTCAGTTACTTTTCAATTATCTTTCCAACTATTTTTATAGGTAGACGATAATTTCATCAGATTTTGAAAACATTTAGCAATTTTTTTAAAAAATCTTTGCACAACTTCATCTGCAAAAGAAAACATACAAATACATGCAATGTGAATACATTTCCCAATCACATAACATTTTTCTCAATCCACTTGGTCACAACATCAGCATGCAATATATAATAATGGAATTGTTAATATTTAATAAAAAAAATTCAGACACAAAATCCCATCTGAAGCAAAATTACAAAATGAAAGTAATACCAGCCCATAAAGCAAGTTCATGAAGGATTCTGTTGTGATTTTTTGTGGACAACAGAGTTACAGTAATCCTAAAAATACATTCATAGGCAGAAAGAAAGAAAAAGTATGCAAAGGTAAGAATCGTGAAATGGGAATGGAAAAATGAACAACAAATTTGGTGGACTTAGATTCTGTATTTCAGTTCAGAAGTCAAAAACTCACAAAACTCAGAGTTTTATCCTAAAGCATAAACGTAACTCCTACGAGAAACCCACCTCAAAGGGTTTAATAATTTATTAATTTAATAATTAGTACCTATAGCTTAGGGGTTTGAATTTCAGAAGAGTGGCTCTTTTGCCAAGCCCCTGTCCTATAGAGGACATTTTGTTTCTGTTCCCAAAGCCCTTCTGAGTTCCACTTTGTATTCCACTGAGTATGCACACACAATCGGCAGACAAGCCACAGGTCAGGAAAAGTAGAGCAGCAAAATAATTCTTGTCCAGGAGATCATTTGAAAGCCTCATGAGGCGTTCCCAGACAATTTGTGAAAAGGAAGAAAAAGATTATTAGGTATCTTACTTGTTGCAATTATTCAGCAGCTCAAAGATCTGGAAAGCCAATTGGTTTTAGAAGGCAGTTGTTGAAAATAACTGAGGTTTTGATGCTTTAATGTGAAGTTCTTAACTTTTCATTTTATCTCAGGATCAAAAAAATGTTTGTAGGTAACTTTTTTACATGAGCTATACCTTATACCAATCTCAGCTTTCATTATGGCTTGATTCTACCAGGATCCTACTGTTGATGTTCCTGTTGACTTCAGAGCCGCAGGATCAGGACCACTATTCTTCAGGAAGTAGTTATACAGTGTCTAGAAACCGGTGGAGTAGCACAGACATGATGTGTCAGGAAAGTAATATAAATACTAGGTTTTCAAAGTGTCGTACTCTAGGCCAAATTCTTCTTCAGGTTCCACTGGGAAGAGTTTCAATAACCTAATGTATACAAGAACCCCAGAACTGAGCCTGTTCTTATTGCTCCATCCAGCATTGTCACCTAGCTGTAGCATCTTGCTTGAAATGAAATGCTTAGCATTTCTTCCTTCATACTCTGTTTTACTGCACAACATCAATGATGTAAAGCTGGGCTACTGCTAATTTAATTACATGGTAGGATGGAGAACAGAACACGTTATTCCAGTGTTATTGATAGTCGGTAGCAGCACCTACTGATGCCCTCATATATTCCCTCTGGAGAATGTACCACTTTAATCATGCGTACTGCAGCAGTGCAAATGCGCTTTCTACTCTTTTACAGCATTGTATATAGGTATTTTCTATTTATCTCTTCTAGAAATGCATGGACTGAGTTACCTAATGTAAATGTGTGAGAGTCACAGAAATGGAACCCACTTCTATATTAGCATGTACTTTTTTGCAGAAGTCATTACAGCTGCAAAAGTAGAACCTTTATTCTGCTGGGAAAGACATACCGATAGTGACTGACCATTTCTTTTCTCGGCTTGCTTGCAATAAAACATTTATTCATAATACATGTTTAGTGCTGCAGGTGGCATTGTTACTGTTCAAAGAACCCTACTCAGCATATAATGTGGTTGGCACTTCATCTTCCTGAAAATGAATCTTGAAAACTTCTTGAATTATATATCTCCTCCTGCTTTTCAGTGGATCCATAATTTTCTACAGAAGATGAATTGCGGACAGCAGAACTGATGAGAATTAAACTAGCAAGGTTCATGTTAAGAACATAGTCAGTAAATCAAAACTTGAAAGTAATGCCAGAGATTCAAAATCACAGACTGACAGTATCCTGGGACAGTAGGTATGGTGGTGTCTGGTAATGAAGTCATGAGGTTAAACATCAGCCTTTCATAGACACCCACATGCTAAAGTACCGTAAACCTGCACTTCTCCTAGGAAAAATGAAACCACCCTTGGTGCATGTGTGGGGGAGAAGGAAGGCTCAGGCAACCAATTCTAAAAGAAAGAGCATATATGCATCCAAAACCAGAATGCTAATCACTTCAGATGCTAATAAACAATGCCAATAACCACAGAGCTTTGTGAAGTTACCACTGGGAGTATTCCCCAGCACGACAATCAGAAAGCTAAGTGTTCAACAGCAATAGAAAGAAAACGCCATAGGCATGTTAATAACACCACCTGTTTCCTTGATGAATAACCCAGCCAAAATAGTTTGTACACCAATCCCATCAGCTGTCTACGTGAAGAAGATAATCTGCTCCAGTAGCTGTTTCCTTATTACATCTGTAGGATAGAGAAGACCTCCAAGAAAGTTACAAAAGAGGATTCACACCCAATATGTTTTATATTTCTTCCTTCAATTACATGCACATTACTCTCCTTGTGCCATAAACATTTCTACTTCTCTGTTGGCAAATGAACTACCGAGGAGAAACACACATAGGGGCAAATACTTAGTAAATTGAGCAGGGATTTAGCTGTATGATTACGTTAAAGTTAATGGGAGTCTTCCAGCTATGTGTCTGTGCATGTATGGACTCTTCACCTCTGTACAGTGCTTTAGGGTTTCAGAAGCGTCAGGCTCAAGGAAACTGATGGACTGTATTCTCATCTCATTGCATCCAGATCTCTCTGTATGGGATTTTTGTGCAGAAACCTACACGTGGCAAGATAAGACAGTATCCTTCGCTTAGAGAGGTAACCATATTAAATCATGAAATGCTTAACATTAGAAAACTCACACCTATACGCACAAAGTAATTTTCCTTTTCTTAAATGAGATCTCTGAATTTGCACATGAATTTAGTCCTTGTAGAAAGAGACTGCCACCTCCAGCAATCATGTTTCTCATTTACCTACAGAACTGGTACAGAACAAATGGAAGCACTGTGACTGTCCTCCACTGAGTCCACCAAAATCTCTCAACCTTGGCCACGGTAAGAGAGTAATTCAAACATTATGTCAATAAAATCTTCACATGTTTACTGAAGTTTACCAGTGCAATGGTGAATTCTGTGCCATGTCAAATGGGGGCTAAATCAAATCCAGCAATTTTCCACTGCTCTGCTACATGCTTCCAAAAGAGGAAGAATTTAACAAACCAGAGCTTCAGTTGATATAAATCAGCACCATTCCACTGAAGATAATGCAACTGCATTGATTCACAGCCACTGAAGTCTTGGACTCTGGTCTTACAAATATGATAGAAAGCTCCATTTGCTAATGTAAATATATATTGAAGGTTTATCATGTAAATTCATTCAGCAAAACGTATGAATCAGTACTGCTTTTTTTTTTTTTTTTTTTTTTAAGTAATAAATCGCTATAACAGGTAGGAATAAGTTCTGAGCTTTTAGAGAACCCAATAATATATGTACTTCAGTCACACAGTAATCCTGCAAGTACACCGTTGCCTTTTAATTCTTAGTGCCCCTCTCCTGATGCAAAAAATTGCACAAGCACTCCTATGACTGTAGATAGCAAATTTAAAATACCCTTAATTGGAAGCTGAAAAAACTAGGCGTGCTGCACAATGGCTGAGACACAAGACTTATGGTTGTTTACTGTAACACTAAGACAGTCCCATTAACAAGAATGATGGGAAACTGCATCCTGGCATTATTCTTAGCAAAAGACTTGACAAATATGTTTTGTAAATGAAGGAGCTACAACAGAGAAAACATATAATACACTTTTCCCCCCTTTTTCCCAGTGAAATAGTTGCATGTTTAATGCTTTATACATTATTCAAGGCTCCATTTTCCAGGGTTCATCAATACCCTGGTCCACAGCAGCTAGAAGCTTGTAACAACTGACAAATGTAGACAAAACATGCTGCTTAACCCAAGAACAGTGGGTCAGAGAACAAACAGGAAAATTTATTGTCTTTGCTATATTACTGTTGGAATGGAGAAGTAAATGAATACCATACGTTATAGCTTATCACTTACAGTATGAGTGTATCATGAACAGCCCAGCATGTCCTACTTAAATAATACTGATGGATAACATGCAGGCAGCTTTTGTTCACTGCCGAGGTTTTGTCTTGTCTACATGTTGTTTATACTTATTTAGAGCGAGAGGAAGAGACAAAAGAATAGCAAGAGTCATGCTAGGGGCTCACACAATCCCCTTCCTCTACGTGTCCATAATGAATCTAGACTATGCCTACCAAGGAAGTCATTGCAAAGAAATAAGAGTCTTCTTGGGATAAAAAGTGGATTCCACAATGTATTCTTAACCAGACATTATATTATTTCCCAGCTGTATTTGTAAGCAGCTTGAAAAAGGGCAAAAGAGAAAAAGGGGGACAAAAAAAAAAAAAAAGAGTGGGGAAAAGAAACAGCAACCTGAGTTTTATTGCTGCTGCCTGCTGGAGAACTGTATGGAGATTAGCAATAATTTTTATATTCAGTACAGCACCTCTGAAGGTGACTCAGGAACTTCTGTGAACTAGAATTCTAGCACAGTATAAGAAAACCCCCAAACCTGTGGTGCTGTTAATTGCCCTCAGTATATTGTATAAGCAGACCAGTACACCTATGCAAAGCAGGCCAAAATGCATCTCCCGGTTGCAATGGCATGGCATTAACATCTTCAGCACGATTTCTCAGGTTTCTGGTGTGAGAAGATCGGATTGCCTGAGGATCTCATCCCACACTGTCATCATACTATTTCAGAATTTATGCTGGTGCTGTGCAAATGGCAAATGGGTAGGAAAAGGCACTGCATTCTTAAAAATGTGATTCAGAGCCATTTTACGTTTGCCCTGCTAGTGTACCACAAAAACTGCAAAGCAGTGTAGAATCAAGTCCCACACAAAGGAAAAAAATTAACACGAGGGTTTCTTTTAAATTATTATTCAGCTTTTTTCTATTCAATGGGGAAAACAGAGAAAAAAAGACGCCCCCAAAAAGGAATTTTTCCCTATATAATTGAAGGTAGCTGTGACTAAAGGGTCAGCTTGATAATTTCTGGTAATTTAATTAAGTTACTAATATTAACTACAGGAATTAATTTGGTCTGACACCTTTACAAGCAGGTTTTTACCAACAGAAAGAAGATATTCCCACCCCAACATGAATTAAAGTGCTTGTTTACTCACAATATTGTATCATTTTAATTAAGATTTTTCAGTCACTACTTATTAATTTCAATGTGACCTATATCTCAGTAGGGGAATCTAAACTAACAAGTCAGGTTTCAACAGATCAGAGCTCCTTATGCAAATCACAGAGATTTTAGTGAAGCAACTAGCTGTTCCATCTGTATTTACTCTAGCATGATTTTGTGATGTATGACGAGACTCCAGTGAAAAGTATTTCAAAAAGGAACTCAGCGTCAAAAAGGAAACAAGATTGGATGAGTTCAAAATGGAACTCAGGTGTCCAGCTCTCAGCGGTCCAAATCTCAAACTGGTCAAGAAGACCATACTCAGTAAAATATCACATGGCGGTTATTTCTATGCATGCATAAACGGGTTCTTTCATACATACTGCTGATTATTATTAGTAGAGTTATGCTTGGTATAAGTGAAGGACTCAGATATTTACTGAGGTAGAAATAAAATAATAATAATAATAATAATTTAAGAAATGATCCTTAGAGCTCCTTTACTTAGTAAAGAGTTGATCCTTTCCCACCTTTGCTTCTTAACATTCATTTTCATCCCAGTGTCTCATAGATCTGTAGTTCCTTAAGGTTGCCAGTCAGTTATGCAGACCACAGTAAGATTCAGCAGCTCTTCCGGGATGTAGTCAATTTGGCATAACATGTTTTCCTTTCCAATATAAAAACGGAATTAGCAAGGCTGGCCAACATAGCTCTATGTAATTTAATTATGTGACGAAACGGAGGCTATTGGATGACCAGCATGGAGAACTTGTATCTGTGCTATTTAAAAATATCCCCAAATGTCCTAGGGTCTCCACATGGGCAAGCTTACAGAGACAAGCTGCAGGTCACTAGCAGACACCTTATAGTATAACTTCAAATTCTTGCTTTTAACTACTAAGTAGCTCTAAGGCAGGCACTGTTTTGCTTCAAAAAAGCAGGGAGGGTAATACGCAAGATTTCTAATTCTGCATTAATTATAGCCTTATATATATGCAGTCCCCTGGCATTAGTCTGACTTGTAATTACACTCCATACTTTTAATCCATTCCCACTTTCCCTACACATGTAGCATATTCCTTTCTTCTTCCAGAACTCCACGGTTATGAAGGGCTGCACAGGATTTGCATGTTGTAAGATGTCCTGAAACAAGAAGGTCAGGTTACATGTATTCCTGGCAGGACTGTGCTACACAATAGATGGGATAAGGTTGCAGGACTGAATCTACAAGATGTGGTGCCGGGAAGTCTTCTGCTAAAATATGGAACATCTGCTGCATTAAATCTGTAGCAATAAGAATCCTACCATTAATATCAAGCACTTCCAGCACCACATGCCAGCTGTGGATGTCTAAGAAGATTTAGAAAAATAAACATTAGTGAGAGAGAATTGCAGCATGGAACTTTGATGTAATCTGGAGAAACATATTCTTATTACAATGTGCTTTTATTTTAAAGCCTAAAAATCTCTGTGTTTTGTTATCTACACAAAGGTGAAAATTACTAAATGAAGGTCTCTAAAATATACTGACAAAAAAAAAAAAAAAAAAAAAAGGCATCCTTACTGGTAACATACAGGGAGAAAAATTAGCCAGTCCTGAGACAGCCACAGCCAGGCTCTGCTGTGACACAGCAAAGGCTGGACTATGACACATGAAACTTTTTGTAGTGCCTTGGTTTATTTGTCCTAAAAAACTCTTTTTACTCTGATTTAAACTGAGAGCAAAAACCACCAACACCGTCTCTTAATCTCAGGCCAATGATAGCACCACCACTGAAGGTGAACCTCTGGGACAGTCACTCAATCCAAAGACCTGTTTCCCACACAATTTGGGTATTGTAAATAAACTTCTACTTGAGGTACTTGCACTTGGTGCCTTATGTGGCTTTTGTCTGCCTCAACCTCACAGCATGTCTCACTACAGTGTATATTGTTAGGCTGCCTATGAGAAAACTTTTGATTTGCATTCCAGGAAGTCATCAGACAGAAATCCTGGGATAAGACTGTTAATCAAGAGGTTGATGACATCTATAGCAGAGCAGGTGGTGATGTTCCACAGGTCTTGCTGCTGGGAACGGTTATCAAGGTGATACTTGTAGATTTAGAAACATTGATTTGTAATCTTTGCCAGCCTCTAGTATTTGGGAAGATTACATAGCTAGCTAAGCAGAAACATGGATCTCCAAGCACAAAGAGCCTGAAATAACCCTTGTAAAAAAACCAAGTGATAAACCCTCACACCTAGTCCGAACTTTCCAAGCTGTAATACATGATCTTTGCCCCTGACTGTGCCTGCTGGTTCTACCACAAGAAGGAAGAATTTGGCTCTGCTGAGTTTGTAGCTGCCTTCTGTTGGAGGCAATCAGATTTATTTCCATCTTTGCTATACCAAACTGCACATGTCCCTCAACCTGCATATACAAGTCACGTACTCTAGGCCCCCAACCATCTTGACAATCCTCGGGACCCTGTCCAGTTTTTCAGCATCCTTCTAGAACTGTGGGTCTCAAAACAAGATTCAGGCTCTGGGTAGCAGGACCAGCACCACAGAGAGGGTTGTGACAGCTTTCCTGAACCCATTTGTCCTACTCCAGGTGTCACACATATGTGGTTTGTGGTATTTGTGAAGAGAGAACTCTGCTTGCCCTGCTCGAAACCTCAGCTCCTTTTGAGCAGGGCTGTTTTCAGCTGATCAGGTCCCAACCTATACCAGTACACGTGCTTATTTTGCCCTAAGGGGGCAGAGAGGATGACAGATACAAATCTGATGACAGTATAAGACCTTACAGGTCTACATGCATACATTATCAACAGGTATTAAGTAATGATCATGTTTACCCTTTGATGCCAGCATGTCTCAGCACATCTTATCTATTTCCAAGTTCCATCTAACTCAGTACTAAGAACAGCAAAACAGCAACTTGAAAATAAACCAGTATCAATTCAATTGAAAGAACCGGCAAGCTTGACTGATCCAGGTACATTCTCTTCCATCCTTTATGACATTCTGATACCACCTCTAGCTTCTGCAATCTATTTGCCTACTACTCTGATGCATTTACTGAGAAATAACCTTGAACTTGACTTGAAACTGTTCCCCAGGCAAATTATTATGTCTTTTTTAGATTCTTTCACCCTATGGTATTTAACAATTTCGGTTACTTGTCTAGTTTCATTCAGAGCTTCAAAGTGCAAGCCAAAAAAAACCAACAGAAATGTGCAAGTATTGTCACAATTTCTCAAACATGGTCTATGTGGAACATAGCTGGATCAGGGTAGAGGAGAGAAAATTGCTAGTGACATAAAACCCAACAATGCTAAATGTAAAATTATAGTAAAGGTACCGCTTTGCTTTATACAATAATTCCTGGTAATTAACATGATCACAAATTAGAAAACATGGTTAGTATACAGGGTTAAACATATATCCAATTTAGAAATGACGAGACTCAGAAATATCTGCAACACACAACCTTGCTCAAGGAAAGCACAGGGAAGTACTGCTTCCTTGCTGAAATTTCTTTTTAAAAGAGTGCTATCTGATAAGGATTGGAAGTTTGTTCTACATGGTACTTGTGATAGACAAAAGCTATTCTTTTGTCCATTAGATATTCAAAACAGAGACAGCAAATCTTTTCACTGTATCACACACAACTGGATAGTAGAAAATCTCAAACAATTTTTATAAAAAGTATCACTATCTGAAAAATATGGAGGGGGGGGATGACGGATGGATGAGAGGCACCAAAACTCCACAGAATAGATGCTTACCAGCCAAAAGCAAAACTTTAGCCAGTGTCCTGCAGAACTGTAACCTTTCCTTTACTACCATTTATCAAAGGCTAATGTCAGACAATGGATATAGAGGGGGAAAACCAGTCCTTAGAAAGAAACTGCTTGTTGGCTAAAAAACCCAGCCAGATTCAGGCAGTCACTGTTGTGGAGATATTTAATAAACATGCCTTAATGATTGTTTTTAAGTGAAGATATTTGACTTTTTTTGTTCTTATTAATTTATTTACTATGATATAAATTTTAACAATTTCAGAAGTGTGGAGAAAACCAGAAGAATAACATTAAGTTGCCTGAAGGTTATGATTCATTATATCTTTTGCTTCACTTTTTTATTGCACATAAACGCAGCCTTATTGTTGCTTATAAACAGAGTGAATCTGTCCCTACTATCACACATAACTGTGCAAAGGCAAATAAGAGAACTGTTGTAACAGCAACTGCAGTGACACACAATGGTTTTTTCAGTGTGCCTAGCCCAAACCAAGTCAATTAATGACATGTGCTGAATAAAGCTAAAAACATCGACTTTTGCTTCACAGAATACTGTAACCAGGTAAGAATTCTGATCTCTGCTTGTTTGTGTGTTGTCCCATCTCCGTCCCATCATCCTGTCCCCCCCATTATAAGTTTACAAAATTGCCAGTTATTGTTTAAAAAAGCAAGCATCTTTTCCTAGCTGTTCTTATAGGATCTAAAAGCCTACTAGAAGATGTTTTGCCCCTGCTTCCTCTGACTCTCCAATACAAGAAATCTGTCAACTTTTTAATGCTTTCACAGTCCCTCAAAAATACTCCTATAGACCTGCAGCTTTTTACCTCATTTACCTCTTGTCTATTTCTGAAAGCTCAATAACATCTCAAAGCACCTAAGGCTTGGATCCTACTGAGACATAACGTACATCACTAAGTTGCAATGCACGTCTGTACTTCGGTTAAGCTAAGCACCTGAAACATTGCAACGCTGCTTTCCCTGACCACCAGGTATGCTCACAGATGATGATGGAACACAAGCCTTATGCACTGCCTTTGGCTAATCTTCACATTAAATAATTAATAATAATAATAATAATAATAAAGAACATACAAAAATTATTTTTCAATAAAAGGTATCCTCCTATATATTAAAATCAGATGAAATTCATGGAATGTAAAGCTACAGCCTAATTTCACTGTGTTTAGTTATTCTGCGTGCGCCTCTTCAGGCAGTACCAGCTGGATGGGTGCAGTATGAACATTTTGCAGTTGCCTGTCTTACTTTTCTCCATGACGAACTTCAGGCTGCATGCTGTCTCCAGTCCTTGCACAGAGTTCAAATGCAAGTCAATAGGAAGTCTGGTTTAGATCAATGGCATTGTATGGCCATCTATAAACACAGCTCTGCAGATTCAAAAACAGTCATTATCCTTTTGGTCATAATACTTTGCCAGTTTGATATCTGAAACTAATTTTTCTGGAACTTAATTAAACGTTTCACAAGGGCTCCAGGCGACATATGCAGAGATAAAAATAAATTTACCTTACCTTCTTTTCTAAGCGCGTTAAAGACAATATAGTGTCTTTGGCTATACATATGGATTGGTTGGCATTCAGTGAGCAAATTGGTAGGTGGTTTAACAAGCTGACCCTAACTGTCTTTCCTGGTCCTGAAGCAGCATCCTTCATTTCTGAATACTCTGTTGCATGTGTGCACGCACACATGTGCTCACGGAGTCTGGCAAACTGGGTTAGATCCAGATTTCAGTAACGACAGGGTCAGTGAAAAGGTAACTCCATGGAACTATGAGATCATTTACACTGCCTGTTGGGATTACTCTAAGTAACTGTTTCTGGAATTATTCAGTACAAAAATGGTTGTTAAATACCAAAAAATCCCATAAAAATGGAAAGGTTATACGGGATAATTTTACTTAGAAAATATGCTGAGCTAGTTATGGTCATAGCACTGTATACACATGGAATATATAAGCTGTTTACCTTCATTAAAAGGAACGCTATCCCCAGCTTTGATTAGTTTCATTATTTCTAAGTGAAACATTCATTTTCCAGATTAATCTTCTGCAAAGAGAAGGGGCAGAACAAAGGCATTATTGGTCTGAGAGCTCCACTGAAGGGTATATGAAGGAACAAGCCGATGAATATTTTATTAGGGGGAAAAAAAAAGTATAAGAAAATAAAATTGAATCTGAACACCACCACCACCAGCAGCTCCCGCCCCGAAAATCACAAGATAAACTCCCTATATCAAAAGTTAACATTCTCCACTTGCTTTTGACGGCTGCTGTTTTTATTATTAAAGGTTTTGCTGAGAGTCTGCATTTTGATGTTAACATATGAAAATACATTGACTGGCACAGAAAAACAAACTCATAAATTTCAACTTTAAGTATCTGTTTTAATGTATTATTGTACTTTATTGGCAATATTCCAGCAGCAAATGTCTTTTTATTATTGTATCCCCTCTTTGCAATAAAGAGGAATGCTGTTGACTGGTTTCCACTTTGGGAAATATGAAATCATTGTTTCTTGCTAGCTGTGGGCAAGAAGTAGTTTTCAAACCATGCTGAAGTTACAAGTGTGCTCACAAAAAAATATATAGCAAGAAACATGTTAGTATCTTTCATAAATTTTCAATACATGGATAGAGCAAGATAATTTCCAAGCATAAACAGACCCAGCAAAGAAAATACATTATCTTAAATCAGGAATCATTCCCCTGTATGACAAAAGATGGGTTGTTTAATAGCATAAAACAAATAGATTTCAGCCTAGTTTAGTGTGATACTTGAGATAAAAAGAGAAACTTTAATATTTTACGTAGGTAGCCTACTATCTCTGGCTAAATCCTCTACTCCTGACTGAAGCGAAGCTCACACTGACTTCAGGGAAACCTTTGCCTGTCTACAGGGGTATTGTTGAATTAATTCAAAACTCTGGAGCATTTCAGTAGCTGAAAAACAAGTAAAAAGGAGAACCGAGGCATTTACCCTAAACTGCATAAATAGGAAACAGTTGTGAAAACGACAGGCTTTGTGAATGCAAGCAGCAATCCACAGGCATTGCCTGTGATGCTTGTGTCAGCACTGCACTCAGCAGCTGAGCTCACAGCATACAACAGGAGCTCTACCAACAGCCAAGTGCAACATCCTATGCCCTTCCTTTAATTTTCTTTCTTTTCTCCAGTTAATAACGCACAAAACGCCCTTGTATTTCATCAAGTAAATGATTAAATGAAAAAGGTCTTAAGAGAAGTTTTGTAACACTAATAACATCATTACCACAAATTAATAAAACCACTTTCACTGGATAAAACCTACTGTCACGCTCATGTATCAGTTCCCCCTACACCAGCATGCATATGCACGCGGCTCTGCACCCCTGCCTCACAGCCTGCTGCCTTTTCATTGCTCCATGTGAACCAAAAGACTACCGCAACCAATGTTTTAGTCAAGGAAGCCCAAGGAAGGGCTGAGAACTGTTGTCTGACAAAAAAATCTGCCTTTAAGCAAAGGAATAATCTAGGATTCATCTGGCAAACAAGGGTGTTGCTGGTGAGGCGAGTCCTGCACAGGCACTCAGTCTGCATACATGTCCTTCAACCTAGACATTTTCCTTGGAAGCTTAAAAATACAGCATCAGCCTGTAATCCATTAATTTGCAGTCCTACTGCTATAGTTATTGAGCAAACAAATGGTTGAAAATCAGCAATTTCAGGTGATTTTTACACTCTTCTTGCTGAACTTTGTTTATGATTAGCTAGTAAGGTCCATTATGGAATGAATCATATTAATATTTGATACACAGGCCAAAGTTAAAACCTAGAATCCTTTATAGGTAATATTTGCATCATTTTTAGGGCTGTTCCTTAGCATTTTCAGATTTTTCATATACAGCAGGTGGTATGAATATTTTAATTACATCCAAGGATCTACTATAAACCCCAATGGTTTATTGACATATTAAAAGTTGATTGTAGAAGGCAGCACTGTCCTACTCTAAGCAACAATTGATGGTTTCAATCTTGTTCCCAGTGGATATGGGTCAATTGTGCTGTAAAAATCTTTGACACTGACTGGTGATCCTCCAGGTTAGCTTACTGGCAGTCACCTACAGGGAATTTTTTTTTTGCTTTTGCTTGTGTTATGCTTGCTCTGTGGGTAGATAAAAAGCTACAGGTTGGAGGCCTGTGAATCTAACATGTTTCACAAGCACCAAATTCAATGAAAACAGATCCCTAAATTCAGGTAAAAATTAAGCAACAAGGTTGTAGAAATGAATTGGTTCTCATAAGCTGTATTTACTTCTGCAACAATCATTCTTTTGGGATTTTAAATATAAGACCTTACCTGCTGCTGCATGACATACAAGTTCTGATCTAAGATCTGTAGAAGTTACTGAAGGCATTCACATGACATTATCAGATATGGATACTGCCCATATAAAACACACCTCCCATTACTTTTCTGACACATGCTTTGAAAGATGTTCATTAAGTCTCCAGTGACATTATAATCATGGAACCTAGAACAAGACCATTGTATCCAAAACAGGAATTAAGTTCATATGCAAATTTCTTACGAGCGTGTATGTTGTCTAATGTAATAAGCAGTAGTAAATTTGTGTGTATACATGTGTGTACACACACATAAATATTTAGCAAATACAACCTTATTGCAAAACAGCTTAGTCCATGAGAATTAGAACTAACAATGAATTAAGGTCTTAAATGACAGTCTTCCAGTTCTGAGACTACCAGGCACATGCTGAGCCAGTTTTAATTTATATTTCTTCATTTCAGTCATTTCAGAAACTAATCCTGTCATTTCAGAGGAATCTAGACACAATCTTCATTTTTCTAAAGCACATTTTCAACATTTGTAATGATTCACATTTCTGTGTTCTCCATAATCCCAATAACAAGTATCTTTATAATGTCAGATGGAATCGAAACAGAGTGTTGGGGAGCTCCCATAGTGGTCATTTATTACCTAGTTTACACAAGCAGCTTAACTGGGACTCCTGTGACCTGGGATTTCTAACAAGCAGTAACTATAGGAGATGCAGCATTTGACAAATTAGTAAAATGATAATTACAATGTTGTCTCAGGGATGAAGAGAAACCTAAAATCTTTGCTGATTGCTGCCACAGCCATGCATTGAAGATGAAATTGAATCACTCATATGAACATCTATGACTAAGCAAGAGAATATTTGTTTAGCACTGGGCAAGTATGCAAAGTGCTCCACTCCATCTGCCCTTTTCAATGCAGGGCAAGTAGCATGTACAAGCATTCCTGTCCTAGGTTATAATCCTGAAAAAAACCCAACCAAAAACCCTAGTAACTTCCAGTCTATAGCCTATCTCCTCTCCCTAGTCCAGTATCTCAAAATACAGATGGTAACAATGAATACATCCTTACAATGTTTCTATGCAGCTCCTTTTCTTACTGACTTACTAAGGACTATACCTCTAGTCTGTGTTAGCAATATGTGTTATTCATTATCAAAAAATAAAAAAGCCCTTGTTATTCTTCTATTTGCATTCAATGTGAACATCGATATCACTGCTTAGAGCCATCATGAATTTTTTTTACCTCTAACCTGAAAAAAACCCCCTAATTATAGTACTACCATGCAAACACAGGTAAAAACCTCACGGTCCTTCTCCCTAAAACCTCACAGCCTAAACACATGAATGTAATGAAGCATAAATAACCAACTATTGATTAAAAGCCGTTCTGAACTGTAGTTTCAGTGGGAATACACAATACTGAACACAGTGGAAGTACCACAAGAAAATTTACATCTCCACCAAACATTAGCATAAGAGGCATAGATTAAATGACATGGCTAAACTCATAACAAATTTGTGTGTGTGAATCTCTGAACCATTCTTCCTTTCTCAGTGGAAGGTCCCATCAGCTAAAAGAATATCCCAAAGACATCAGAATTCCTGCTTCCAGTCTCTGTCAGCTACACTCATTACTCCCATTGATTTAAAAAATTATCTGAACCCAGGTTCAATCCTGATGACTTCAGGTCAATCACACTACTCCCTGTCATTCATTTTCCCAGTATTTCCAACACTCACCATGTGACCACATAGGGAAAAGCAGCTACTTGCCAAATCACATCCAGACTTCTTCCAGACTTGCTTACACATATCTGCACATCAACGGCACCCAGACCGCGTGCTTTTGAGTTCAGACCTCATCTAGCCATACCCGTAATGGCACGTACTGCAGGTCTCCATGCTTTGCACCAATGCAACTAAAGGAGGAGTTTTCCGCTCTTCCCATTTCTTCTCAACTGTAATGTGTCAGATGCGCCAGATGTCAAAAACAGTTGGGTGGAAGGTGATCCATGATACATTCTCCATGTGATTCAGGTAATTTTCTTCTCCCCATTTAGAGATATTCCATACCAATATGTCAGCGTGGGCACCTCAGAAACAGGAATTAGTTGAGTGTAAAGTAGACATAAGACGACTGGACAAAAAGCAATTGAAACATTAATTTGATGAGTGCAGCTACTTAATGGGCTCCAAATATGTCTTTTAGACATACAAATAGCCTGAAAAACAGCCAGAATTCATGTCTTGGATGGACACGTATTCTAGAATGCCACTTGTGCTCTGCAGTATATGATCTAAGAATTGCAGCAAATCCACTCTGGCCACCTTTCAGAGATCCATTTGGAAACGCAGTTCTGTTTAAGTCTGGTGGTCTGCTTTTATTGGCATTAATAAGGAAATCCTCAGGCAATCCTCTTCTACTCACAAATGAAGCAAAATACCCTGTCCTTCCTGGCTAGAATTTGTTATTTTCTGTATGTGAGGGCTGAATGCACAATGACCTGCCTACTTGGAAAAAAAGTTCAGACAAGTTTGCTCAAGTCAGTGAAAGAGTTTCACCTTGAACTGAGATTGCTCATAGGAATTAAGATTAGATGAAACTGTTTTGCTTTTTATGCCCTTGTTACAAAGGAGGAAGATGAGGTCACACTAAAGAATAAATAATCATAATAACAATCAAACCTGCATTTGATCTGCAAAGAACCAAATTTGCAGGTGAACAGTTGCTGAAAAGACAAACTCGGCTTAAAAAACTTTACTTTCATTAATATTACTTGAACAATAAGGATTGAGGTGGAGGTAAACACCTAAAACTTGAACAAAATACAGTCTGCTTCCTTTCTGATCTGGCACATACCATTGACAAACAGATAAAGGAAATTTTTTTAATGCAGCCTTCAGCATGGTTAGATGTTCTTTGTCTCTATTCTCTCCAATATTTTGTTTTTAACAGACAGATGAATGGGATGACTTTACATGATTCATTGGCAGCGCTAAAGCACTGACTTCTTTAACAGCAATCATAAATGGTTTCAAGATAGGAAACAAGTGTTCCAGCATGGTCCATTGAGCAGAATGGAGAACAATGCCTTTCCAAGTGTCACTGCACATGATATATTTAATGATTGCTACCGTATGTTCCGATCAAAAGTGCTTTTAGTCATGTACTACATGGGGTTCCATCTTGTTTATATTCTCTGAAAAAGCTGCATAGACAGTAGTTGATTTTCTGGATTCAAGACTCTAACCTGCTCTTTTATACATCAAATCTTTCTAGCTCCTTTTATTCCTTTTTATTATTATCACCTATTTATACAAATTTATTAAAGTGCAACACTTAAGCATTAGAAAATGTTAATTATTGACTGGAAAAGAGCATTGAGTCTGCAACAATTTAAGTTTACTATAGCTATAAATGTATTACACCACCATTCTGCTCACAGCTGTTCATGAAAGCCACAATACACTACTGTCATTCTCAATATCTTGAAACATCTTTTAACAAGCAACGTTTAGATCTGATAGAAAATAAATGAACTTTCATTTATTAGAACATTTCAAAATTTTGTTTTTATTTGTTCAGAGATGAAAGCTAGTATTTTAAAAAATCCTAGAGAATAGTTTTAATAAATTTTGATTAATGTGAAGTGTTGTACTTGACTATGTGGTAACATATTTTAAAGAAAATAATCATTATCAAAAACGTTAAATACTTCAATATATCAAGCAGATATTTATCTAAATTGAGAAGCTGATTTGTGGAGATAAAGTGTTACATCATCATATTTTCCTTGAGCAAATTATTAGTATTTTTTCTTTTCTAATATCTTTATTGGGCTAACGTAGCTGATCGAAAACCAAAATCAAATCTAAAAAAAGAGTAAGAGTTTAAATATAATCTATATCCATTTAGGAATATTACTACAATTTCTTACTTGCAGAAAATACTATTTTGCCCAGTATTTAGCTGCTGAAGGTTTCTCTCAAGAAATTCAAGAGGTAATTGATAGGAGAAGAGGATGAGTGGAAACGGCCTGAAGTTGCACCAGGGAGGTTTAGATTGGATATTAGGAAAAATTTCTTTACCAAAAGGGTTGTCAAGCATTGAAACAGGCTGTCCAGGGAAGTGGTTGAGTCACCATCTCTGGAAGTATTTAAAAGATGTGTGGATGGGGCACTCGGGGACATGGTTTAGTGGTGAACTTGGCAATGCTGGGTTAATGGTTGGACTTGATGACCTTAAGGGTCCTTTCCAACCTAAACGATTCTATGAATTTATGAATCCATTCTATAACTTACAACTGGCCCGTAGACAACAGTGTGGAATAAAGGCATCTCACAGTGACCAAGAGCAATTGACCTATGGGCACTCCTTCTGCAGACCATCTTCTGGCACTCTGTCTCTAAACCTTGCTAAGTGCTGTCTGCTTATTTCTCCTTCATACTTCAGGCACAACCATGGAACACACTTCAGAGCATCTCCTTCCACTGTTTGCCTGCTCCTGGACTGTACCTTGGAGGGAGAAGTTCAGGGCAGTCAGAATCGAGCACAGATTAACTACCAGCCAACTTAAGACTCCAAAGCATAAATGCAACCAACCAGCCTCATCATCACTCCACAGAAGGTGCCTCTCTGTACCTCTGAGGAGGTATTAAAAATAGATGGACTTTCAAATTGCTCACAAAAACAAGGAACAATTTTAGCACAGCCACTTTACACCAGGGCCCATGTGAATTCCAGCTCAAGCATTTTTCCTCAAGACCTGTGTGCAATACAGTATATAATCTACAGTGTTATTCTTTTGAAACATATAAATCCAGTTTAAGTCTATTCCTCTGAGCAGCCATTTTGCAGATTTCATGACTTTTAGAAAAAACTTCTTAATTCCAAGTAAAGCAAATTGCTTATTTCTGAATGATGGCTTCTGTTCTCCGATTATGTACTGTACCCTTAATTGTGCAGTTTGATAAAGGTAGTTGATATCCTCAGGATTTCTCTAACCTTTATTTTAGCACACTCCAGGATAGTAACACTGTAATCAATTAAAGCATGCTGATGGCACACAGGGAGCCCTAAATCTCCTATTGACAGCTCATCAGGGAAGTCAGCACTTTTTTGTAATTTTCCATTTAAATGATTCCTTGCTACAAAGCAATCTCAAAGACTTTACACTGTTTGTTCACTGTCCCATGATCCTGAAATGGAGTTTATAGAACTTGATACCTTTTTATGCATCTTTTATATCTCTTTAGCTTTCTTGGTTTAGAATTTTTGGTTTTGTTGCCTTTACAGAGATATGTAGGCTCATTGCAAACAACAACAAAAAATAACTGACAAAACATAAAGATGAGTAGTACTCTCATTTTTTAATTCTGCTCTTAGTTTTTGTACTATATTCTCCATGTTCAGAGAACTGATAGAAAACACAATTCACTTTAAAAGAATTTCATTTCACGGAATGCAACCAATAGTAGTAATTCACATACAGATATAATGCATTAATTCAGTCACCAACCCATTTCAGTGACCAAATTAATTATATGTAAGCTTTCTAAATCACTAGATAATACCTGTGAAACTAGTTATGTATTTTCTTTCCTATACATACTACATAACCTCGTCTTGATCAATGAAAAGCTACAGAAAGTGTCAAATAGATTAATAAAACCAAAACCAAACAAAAAACCCCTCCACACAAACCCAAAAAATGACAGCAAAATTTAAATTATCAAAACCACAAGCAAGGCACATTAACATAAGAAAAGTAGCTGTGAAAGTTCTTTCCAAATGCTGAACAGCATTTTATAGAACACAGACTTTCCTCTATGAGGAAACCTTATCACTGAATACTTGGAAATCAGAAATACTTGGAAATAACAAATGCTGTTTTATTGGATATTTATTACAAAGTGCTGTTATAGAGAAAGAAAAGAAAGGTGAAGCCTTTTATTAGCTAAGACTCACTTTCCATGCAACTGTAGTGCTGTGACATTTGCAACAAAGCATAAGAACACAATAAATGTGATATACTGAGAGAGCTTTCTGCCATACCTTTTCTATCCTTGAACTCTAAACAAGGACTCCTGCCTCCCTCTCTACCATTATAGACACCCACTAAGTATTAAAATACAGTAATTTCAGATGGATTTAGATCATTATGCGACAATGAATTGGTATTCTTCCTAAATAGCTATATCTATTCCAAAGTGAGGAATGTGAACTATCAATCTAGAGCATTTGCTGAGCCTTATGTAAAGGTCAGTTAGTTTCTGCTGTAAATGTAAACATTCTACATGGTGCCTAAATTTCATTTTCACTATTGAAAATAACACTTTGGGCAGATGAGGAGATTTAATCAAGTAAACCAGGGAAGAAACTGTTATAAAACAAGAGCTGATACAGCAAGTGTTCTTACTTTAAGACAGGAAACGTAATAAAATAAAATATAAAAAATCCCAAATAAATGTTGAATCCTCATTGCTTGTCTCATTACATCTAATGAAGTCTTCTAAACCTTTATAGCAGTCAAACTAGTTGTATTAACTCAAAATGGTAGCTTCTTACTTAAAATAGCTCCTCCATGTTTGGCTTTTTATGTGGAGAAACTTTAAGAGTGTAAGATCTTGACCTCAGAACACCCAACAACTATGAACAAAAAAATTACGGTGTAGATTGTACCAACAGAGTTCAAAGAGGAAGTCATCTGAGATCCCTAAGGATGACTCAGCTGAGGGTTTGGAGACTGGTTGGTTTTGTTTGTTCAAGTCCAAAGACACAGCTCGCACCCATTTGTGGAACACTGGCTATGTGAAACAAACCCATCTAGGTCTGAAAACTGTAAGGAACTCCAAAATCTGGTAAGTTGAAGAAGCTGCAGTCTTACCAGAGAAAAGATTATTTCCACAACATACATTTCCAACAGCTGTCTAGATGTTTGCATCACACATGGACATACACAGTTACTATTAGATCTCATATGAATACAGAGTAATTTAACAATACCTGAGCTCTTTGTGCTTCTTCGCGTGGGGGGAGGACAGAAGGTCCAACAGACATGGTATTGAAGGAGAAAGGCTTTCTGCTCCTTGTTTCAACACTGCTTTTTTCCACACATAATTCTGCAAAGGAATGGAAAGGATCATTATAATACAATTTCCATTTGAACATTTGCTCAGAACATATGTGAGGAGATTATCTGCTGTTGGCAGAGAACTTCGAAGAGTTTCCTGTCTTTAGTGAACCTGTTGTACCATAGCTAAAATAACAGTCGGGATAAGTCACCAAATATCTAGTAAAATTATAAATTAAAAATAATTTCAACTCTTCTGAGACAGTGAAAGTCTCAGACTGAAGTGGCTTTCCTATATAATGAAGGTGGACACCCAACCTAAAAATCAAGATACAATTTAATTACATAAAACCCCCTTATACTCACAATCAAGAATGTATAGAATCATTTAGGTTCAAAAAGACCTTGAAGATCATCAAGTCCAACTGTTAACTGCCAAGTCCAATACTAAACCATGTCCCTAAGCACCACATCTATGGGATTTTTTGAATATTTCCAGGGATGACGATTCCCCCACCTCCCAGGGCAGCCTGTTCCAATGCTTGGCCACCCTTTCAGTGGAGGATTTTTTGATAATATCCAATATAAACCTCCCCTGGTGTAATCTGAGGCCATTTCCACTTGTCCTGTCACTGTTTATCTGGGAGAAGAGACCAACCCCCCCCACCTACACCCCCTGCCAGGCAGCTGCAGGGAGCAATAAGGTCCCCCCGAGCCCCCTCCTCTCCAGGCCAACCCCCTCCAGTTCCCCCAGCCGCCCCCCATCAGCCTGGTGCCGCAGCCCCTTCCCCAGCCCCCTGCCCGGCTCTGGACACGCTGCAGCCCCTCTGCATCCCTCCTGCCGTGAGGGGCCCGACACTGACCCCAGGGTCCGAGGTGCAGCCTCACCAGTGCTGCTTTATGTCACTTCTTATTCTCATTCTTTAAACCCACAGATTTTACAGAAAAATAAAACTAAAGGAAGATTTTCTAATTACTGTGGAATGTATTATCAGGTTCAAGAACACTTTAAACCCACATCACTGATTAAAAGATGGGTTAGATTTTCGGACTGTGACTCTTATTATTACTCTGGTTATTCTTAACAACCTTTAAGATGCTTAAAGCCAGAGTCACAGGATTTGACACACATTCCACAATTTTTTTCTGATCACTTTGTTTTCCAGATTTTTCCCTAGTAGAGCTTTCTGTGGTGTCACCTTGTTTTACAGCAACAATTTCACATAGAGATGAGGTCACCAGAGTGAAGCACGAGGATGTGTTGACAGCCTTGCAAAGGAGTATGATATTTATTGTAAACTTTAAACATAACTCCCAAATAAAAGCTTTCTCAGACTGCAACAACTAAGTCTAGTAAAATTCTGGTACGTAGCTTGATGTCTGACTTCAGTCACAATCCATGACTACTGAACAGTTCTGGTCTTTTGGAGATATGTAACAGAGATAAGAAAAAAACCCAGAGATTATGAAGTATCATAAGCTGAACTAACTTTATTGCTTCTGATAGAAAACTCTCCCAGGGTTTTACAGAATATTATAACGATGACCAATGCAATCTTCATGGTACAACACAAAACATATGACAGTACCAGAAGATTTCCCAGAGCACAACTTCTCCATGAGTTATCAGGGAAGTAATTAAGCGGTTAAACTTTGTTGGTCTTAATGAAATAGTCCCACAAGGATACTCTGATGACCAACAAATAGGAAGAAACATGTCCTGATTCTTCTACCTTTTTCACTGGTATATTTGTAGTGCTTTTAACTGCTTCCAATGCACAAAAAGGTAAAAGCAGTAATCAGACATTTACGGACTGTCGCTAGCTCAGCGTGCACCTAATAAATTCACTGTTGTCCATAGTTCTGATTAGTGGGCAAGTATGAAAAACTAATTCTGGGCAATATCATTCACACCAACCTTCCTGGATTATTATGGCTGCTTGCACATCTTACTCAATGACTCTCTATTATTATTATAGGTAATTATAGTTACTTTGAGAAAGATCAATCATTCCCAATGATCCTATACAGTCAGGATGTAAAGCCTGTAGATACAGAACTACCATATTAGCATTGCGATAGTAAAGACAATTAGTGCCAACATCAGTCCACAAACTTCATTTTAGAACTCTAAAATATTCCAAAAATGTTCCAAATATCCTTGCTACTTAGATATCAACTAATACCTTTTCTGAGAGTTCTGAACATTATTTTAGGAGTTTGCCCAACTCTTAATCTTAAACAAGGTCTCCTAGCTGTCTTAATCGCCATGTAATATTTTCTATTTCAAAATAGCTTACTTAGGTAGCTATGTCAAATCTCTTGATCAAAACACATAAAATATTACTAAATTCTTCAATATCAGGGATTTATGTTTTACTTTAAAAACATTACCTACAATTATTTACACAGCACTATCTGACACAAACAAGATGTTATCTGTGAAGCATACATTTTACCATGTGAAAATCTATTAAAGCAATTTTTCAGAGAACAGTTTAAATATACTGTTCCCAAGGTAAACTTCTTTGCTATAACACAAATATGAATTTGTAAAAGCTTCTAAGCAATAATTTAGTACCTTGTGAGGTTAGCTTGGTACACAGTTGCGCCGTAGCTGCAGCTGAAACACATTTAATTCCAAAACTACAAGATGGCATTCTCAATACACTTTTGTCCTTAACTCTCATTCTGAAGACAAGCTTGCCAAATTCCTGCTATGTATTCAGCTGATCAGAAGGAAAAGTAACATGAAAAAAGAAATTTTGGGGCTTAGTTAGCATCTGTTAATATCTAAAGGCAACATGGATTCTTTGGGATTCTAAACCAAGTGGTCTGGGAGTTGTTCATCTGTTATGACCTGGAGAAGGGTTGCGAGAAATGTTTTGGTTAAACTTTTTAATGCCCCATGAACCAATCCCAAGCTAGTGGGAGTTCTCCCAGGTTCCCACCCCTGGAAAACATCACACCTTGACAATCTCCACAAGCTTTTATAACAGCATTGCCCATTCGGATGATTCCACTAAAAATCTCAATCAGCTTTTGGTGGCATTTTGGAAAGCAAGTGGGGAGGGAAGTGATGTAAGGAAGCCCACGTTAAGAAGCAGGAAAGCAAACAGATCATATTTTTAAATCCTGTGGCATGTAACTCACGACTTCTGAACTTCTGAAGCTCAACTGACTGTTGCTACTTTGCCAGGGGAGGGAGAAGGAACATAACAAATCTCTATAAGCACTGTCTCACATGGTGTCAGCGCTGGCTGGTAGGTAACATGCAGACAACCTATCTGCATACACGGCTACCTCATTCAGATAACAGCTCTATCTGCTCCTTGACTTTACTGCTCAGCCTCTTTCCTGAAATACATCATGGGTCTCTGCAATCCTCAGTGGTAGCTGAGCTCTGCTTTGTACTAGACAAGTTCATTTCACCATGGTTTTTTTTAGCAAAAGAAGAAAACCCTGTTCATATAGCTGTCTGTTCCACATTAGTGTAATAAATAAGAATAAAAGCTTGTTCTCTTTTTTCTGGTCTGCAGGAAGCTAAACTGATAGAACACATTTGGTGATTTTCTCTGCAGAAATCATAACATGAGCAAACGCACTATACTTTGAAAACGGCAATCACCTTTGATGATGGAAGCAGTAAATAACAAAGATTTCCCAGTCTTCTAATTAACATGAGAAATGTTTGCATTTCTTCAGATATGTTATTGCAATGTGACTAGCAAAATAAGGAGAGGAAGACTGAATAGTTGAATATCCTGACAGTTTAATATGAATTTATTAGGAGAAAGTACTGCTGCATCATCCAGAGAATTCATCATAGACTGAAAACATGAAAGTGCCCAAGTTCTAGGTGTATTCTGAGAGTCAGTTCATTTCTTTATTTCTTTTCTCCCTGCAAATAAAAGTAACACTTATAGCATCTACTTTCAACACAGGTTAACTGATCTATTTGGCAATTTTTAAGCACTATGTTCACACAAAAAATAAAACTACTTGTATAGTCAGCAGTTCCTTATAATCATCAGGTAGGTTCTAACACAACATTTTTGTGTGAATACGTGCATATTAGACAAGACTAAAGTAATGTAATGTAACATAAAGTTAATGTAAGTGACTAAAAGCTTCACAACAACATCAAAACATCTATATAATCTATTTAATAACGTAAACTCATAGGGATAAAGAAATGTTATCTTGAGGCTAAAAAATACTTTTTTTTTGTTTGGGTGGGTGGGGCGGGGGTCTGTGTAGTTATAAGAAACTCCATTCAAAGACAGATTTTGAGACTAAAACATTCAATCTTTTTGATCACTGGAAATAACAAACTTGGTAACAACATCAGATGAACAGAAGTAAACCAAATTATAATAAAATTCTGATTTGCAGATTACTTTTTAAATTTTAATTACTGCTGTTAACACTGTGAATCAAGGACAGTCCACGGAGCAGTGTGTTTTTGTATTTTTACCACTGTATTAATATCTTAACTAAACAATGCAATTCTCCTGCAATATACTTCAAAACCTTACTACAATACACAAATAAGAGAGACAACACTTAGAGGAATGTTACTAAAGCAGGAGAAACCCTTCAGATCTCCAGGATGTTGAACCTGTACTCAAAATCCAAATTAAGTGCTAGAGATCAGGCCACAACCCAATTTAGATTTTTCCACGTCTCCTGAGCCTTCCCCATCAACACACATAAAAAGCCCAAGACAAAAAACAAAAGAAACTGTTCCCTTTTATACCTAAAATGTGTCTTGACCCCTGTATGTTATTCTTTTAATCTGTCCAATTTGGTTTTGTGGTTTGGTTTTTTTTTTTCTTTTTTTGAGGGGTGGGGTTAAGGGGGAAGACTTCTTTTGTGGATTGCTCACAGTAAACTTTCCCACAGGCAGAACTGAGAGCGAAACACAGTTTTAGACTCTGAAGAATATTAGGGATGTCCAAACAGGGTCATTTGAATCATCGGTCACTAAAGCTCAAACAGAGTTAGAGCAGTGCATTCTGTTAATTTTGTGAAGTAGCTAGAGCTGCAGGACACAAAATTCACAATATCGAGCCAGCAGCATTAATGCCATAAAAGATTTAAGGGCTAGCATGATGGAAAGAGAGAAAGCAAAGCTTTTAAACCTCATTTAATGGATAAAAGAAAACCATCTTGAACATTCCAGTTGTCTTTGCTTTATTGCATTGATTACAAAAAGCAAGATTTTGACTTGAGGTCTCTCATTAATGTAAATAAATGCTGACCTCTCAAAACATTTTCAGGTAAAAGCTTCTATGAGAAAGAGAAGTAAATATGCTGTTTGACTACATTTTTGTAATTAGGTAAAAGTTAGTTAACATTCTCATCTGAATAGGCTGCCTCATTGTTTTACCAACTGATTTGCCGCAAGGATTAAATACCAGGCTAACCTCTAAAAAAATTGTAAATAATTAAAAAAAGAAATGCTTTCTTCCAGGTTATTTAGATCTTAACCACATTTCTTCGAATTTCATTAAGATTATAGGCACAATGTGCAACCAAATGGCAGTTATACATCTCTCACAGTTACCACAAAGTTGAGGATCACCACTGCTGCATCACTTCCTTTGTACCACAGTTTTCAAGTCCTATCATGTCACCGTGTAATATTTACTTTCAATTCTTTGTTACCTTTTCTCTCTCTCACATACACACATACTCACATCCCACTAAAATAAAAGAGTTGGGGAGCTCAGCCACCAGTGCCAGCACCATCATGCTTCAGCGGGGCCAAGACTGTTGACATTTTACCCAGAGTGCGTGTTAAGTGAATTTCTGAACAGGAATGGTCTTGTGCAAGTTAAGTTAAATGCATATTTAAGCATTTCGCTGAAGAGGGACCAACTCAACAGGAAAAGAAAGAGTAAACAGTATAGCAAGCTTTCAAAATTGTATCTGTCAAGGTCCCTGGTCCTAATAATATACATTAAATGATACAAAATAATAAAAGATAACAAAAACTACAACCCACCCTCAGAAACACCTCAGAAGAAATACATATCGTAGTCAACCAAGTTCTGTGATGCAGACAAGAGAAATGGAGGTTGATTTAAAGATGAAGGGACCCCTTTGCATATCAATCCTGCTCCCAGTTCCCCAAAGCCCTCTACCGACAAAGAGCTGATGAGCGATGCTGCAACCCGGCAGGGCTGCCTCAGAAAACAGCCTGCACAGCGAGGGGGCAGTGGGACTGAGAGAGAAATCCATCCAACCTGTCCCTGAGCATGGATGGCATGAAGCAAGCCTAGTGCAGCACTAAGGGAAAGGGGGCTTGTCTCTGACCCGAGCCCCTTGTGTAACTGAGGAAATGCTATTTTTCAGGAGGAACTAGCACACCTCTGGAGTGGAATCTCACTATTTTTCCTATTCACAGACAGCAGGAGACAGCATCTAGTTGGTTATCTCAATAAAATCACAACCATTTACAGCTGTGACCACCTCTCAATATTTCAGCTCAGGATTTTTTTAGTAATATGAACCCAAGTGGTTCCTCACAACACTTACAACATGAGTTCATCTCTACCGTAGGAACACAGCTCATGGTTATAAATACAGTCACAACAGATTTTAAGTCATACTTGGATATAGAATGGTATGAGGCATTTAAGGATGATCTTGCTAGTCACTGCCCTGGTTTGAGAGCTTATTGTTGATCACTATTATCACATATCAAACTGTTAACAACTGTGTTTAAGGATGGGAAATTCAAAATAACCTATGTGAATCATCCTTTTAAAATGTAAGCATCAAACTTACCTAGTTTAAACTTCTTCACTGAGTAAAAGCTATTTTCCTATTTCAAACACTAGGCTTAGTAACTGGAACATTATTTTTCCTGGTCAGAAAGGTAAGGTGTTCTGCATTTCTGTTTCCAAACTTGTCTTGCTATACATTTCCACACTTTATTGCTACGTAATGATCTTCTAAAAGAAAATGTTCAGATTGCTTAAAGGCTTTGAACTTGGTACACTTTCTTCCCTCTTTAGTTATAAATAAATACATCCCAGTGTGGCAGCTGTTAAAGGAGGTGCCAGGTATATAAATCAAACAGACAGAGCCTAGAGGGGAAAAGTCCTCAAATGATAAATAATTACCTGTTCTATGGAGCTTGATTACTGCAGAAGTAATGGCTGATTAAAACAAGACCAGGATTAAGGCTGAGACCTGAGCCGACTTAAAAAAAAAAATAATAGGAAAAAAAAAAATCAGGGGGGAAGGCAACATCAGCCTCAGTGCCTGCACTGAGCCCCACCGCCAGGCTTCTGGGCTCAGCCTTCCACAGGGGAGACAGGCAACAGGTCCCTGCACAGCCCCGGGAGCCCTGTGCGGTCAGGGGCTTGCTTTGGTCAGCTACAGGCTGGGCCTTTGATAGCCTGCAAAGCTCTGGAAACTTTAAGTTTCTGGGTGTTGGCTATTTAGTGGATTTTTTCATGCCACCTTTATAGCTCTAGCAACCAAACTCTCTCCACTAATACACTGAAAGGCCCAACATCTAACATAATCATGGCTCAGTCTCTGTTGGAATAAATTAACTCTTATTACTTGCTTTTCTGAGGCATGGTAGTTATCAGTTAATTTGTAGGGGCTTTTTCCCACCTTTTCCTTATTCTTTTTTAAAGAAATAATTTCACAATAAGTATTGATACAAATAAAATTGTTTTCTACTTCATGATTTAATGGGAACACATTTTCTAGTAAGTTCTTCAGTATTTTAGACTTACCCAATGATAATTTATCGTAATTGCTTAGAGTTAAATCATAGCACACCTTTTCAAATGCAACATTTTTATGCACTGTCAGAAGCTTAATATTTTAGTTTTAAAGGAAGGAATCTGAAGCATTTGACTTCACTTGGCTTTCCCAATACTGAACCAATAAAGTAAAATTATGACACTAAGAATATTTTTAGTGAAGAAAGGCTCTGAATAACCCAGATGTGTCCTAGGACAATAAATAGTCAGTATAAAGGATGAATGGAACTGCTGACCTTAAAAAGACAGACAGATAGCAGAATTAAGAACATGACTCTAGAAACTTTGAAAAAACCCATCATTTTTAAACAGGAGTTTCAAAAGCAATTCATACTAAAAAGCAATTAATCAAAAGCTGCTCTGTGACCAGCTTTTTGACTTCAGACTGTTTACTCAGATTCTTTAACCCAATCTTTAGGTATTATGCTCTTGACCAAAATTAAAGGGAAAGCTGGTGTGAGATATGTGATAAAGCCAGCCATGTCAGTTCACATAAGGATGCATAATTAACCCAAATTAATGTTATTGCAGATAATCATCCAGTCAGTGGATCACGAACTTTATGTCAAAATTAGGAAAAAAAACCCTCTGCACCAATTTTCACGCATGTGATGCCATAGCTGTAGAAGCCAGACAGGACCATACCTTTGAATCTGAAAATATAAGCAAAACCCCACAAGCCCACAGGAAAAACTAAATTATGCTTAATCAAACAAGTGATTAAAACTCAGGACCATATTTCAGACAGAGATATGGGGGGAAAAGTACCCCAAAGTAGTGAGCTACAGAGGGGCTCAAGAGCTGCCACGAACAAAAGAATGGATTGCTACAGGGAGAGCCATGTCCAAGAATCTGATACCCAGTGTATATAGATCTCAATTTTCTCCCATGAAAAACGATTCAGCAGATGGAAAAGAAAAATGCTGAAAGAGAAATAAATATTTAATGAGTCTACCTACCTCTACATTCTGAAATTTTCACCACATTTATTTGTAGAGCTCCCTAGACTTAAGAGATCTAGTATCAAGGTTATCAGGGAAGGCTACTATCAGTCTGGTGCAAACATTCTGATTTCTAACTGGCACCAGAATAAATCCATTTGCTGGAACATCTTGGTTGCATCCCTCTACTACTAAATCTGTGTCCAATACCAATACAGGGACATTGCAGACATCCCAGCAGCCCTTTTTGCGTTAAAGTTGTAAATGTAGACTTTTTTACTAGTGTCTTTATAGATATTTGAGTATCCAACATAAAATATTCCATTACAAAGGGGAAAGCTAATAAGAAGCTATAACACAGCACAGCAAGGGCAATGATCGGGCAAACGGAGAGAATTATGAAAGATATATAAATAAATTTGCTTTTTCACTCTGAAAGGTTACAGCACATACATGCATACGACCTATAATTCTCCCATTTGCAGCACTGACTGCAACATTTACTGATCTGTGTTACTATTGCACTCGTTTTAGGAAAGATGAGCTAAACTCATACCTATTACAGATAAAGCATAGTCCGTGTGACAAAGATCCAGAGACTTGTCGTATATTTTGATACTGTTTTGTTAATGCTGGCCTGGCAGAGTTTTTACTTCAAAGGAATGGGTTCCAGTGAAGATACTTCCTGTGATGCTTTGCCTGGAGCATCAGCAGAATGGAAATCTTTATAACCACGTAAGGCTCTTATGACAGATGCCTACAGGAATATGCACACATATATAGTCAAAGGAGAGCTAAGGCAAAGCAGCCCCATGGTACCCCCAAATTCTGGTGAGGTTTAAATAGTAACATATCCTTGTGTGTTAAAAAGGCAGATAGAAAAAGTAACTCCCCAGATTTAGCTGATACATTTCTACATTTTTAAAAAACAGAATCAGACATCTTTGTAAAATTCCACCATGCTTTGTCAGTACTCTTCCATGGGAGAAAAAAAAAAAGCCCAGCATCGACAGAGAATATAGAATCATTTAGGATTGTTAGGTTTAGTTGGAAAAGACCTTTAAGAGCTCAGCAGCAATTTGGAGCCGTATAGTAGAGAAGCCCTGGAATAGCATGTGCCACAGAATCAGGCCTCACAAACCCTGCTTCCATCATGCTCCCTTACGCTGTAATTTACAATGAGAATATTATGAAATTGGAAATGCTATCTCTACCTCAGTGGTGTACTAAGAGAAATTTGCCTCCGGCACCTCTATATACTTGGATCCCAAATGCCCCCAAGATTGACTTGTATACAAGTTCATGGTGGGACAAAACTTCTTCTGCACTATAATAAGCCAAAGAGTTGCCATGGTTCCATACAACATAGTAGCAAAACAACAGAAAAGAGCACACCAAATTTTCCAGAGTTGCAAAAGTCTAATTTCTTCCAGAGCCAGAGTTACATCAAAAGGTAATTTTGTCAAAATCTACATTCTGAAGTTCAATAATAATTCCTGCTGTATTTTTAATTGACAGGAATCCCAAGCAAGCGCAATCTGTGAGTGTGAAGTGAAATGAATCTATTAATTTACAGCACAACTAAACTGAGTAGCCATATTATCCTGAAGGCAGCCTGCCGACTCAGGAAGTGTCGGAAGTAAATAAATCATATATGACTGTGATAAATGATCAGTGCAGGATGTGTCAGAGTGCAGGCCTGATCAGCCATCATACTGAAATGCACTGAACTACCATGGGAGGTTTGGGGGCCTGCAAATATGAAATAGACTCTTGTTAGTGTCAGAAATGGGCAAATGATTTGCCATGAATTAATACAGAAGCAGAGCTTAGCCCACTTCGCATTTCTGAACAACATAAAAGAAGGTAGCATTTCTTTCTAATTTGTCTGCTGGTCTTGTCCCACCATCTTTCCCCAGAATTCAAATTTCAGTAATTTTTCCTATGGTAACCTATTAACAATATGTCATGAATGGTTTAACTCAAGACACATCATTTATTTTATCCTCAAAGTCCCAATGCTTCACACCAGTGTTAACAAAAATTCATACTGAGAACACTTTCAATCTAAAATAAAACATCATTAAAATAGCCTATATGGCAGAAGGAGCTATTTACCAGGGGAACAGAACCCACTCGTTTTACAATCCCAATCTCAACAATGTTTGTGTCGCATTTGGGATCTTTGTCACACATTGTATACCCTTGACAGGTGCAGAGACATATGACTCTCAATTCCATGCTTGAAGGCATGTGCAGAACAGTTTTTCTTTTCTTTTTCCTTTATTAAAAAGAGATTAACAAGAAAAACTGTCAAACCAGGAAAAGACATATCATCATTATAAACACTGAAAAAACTCAAACCAGGTGACATGGCACAAAACTCACATAAACACCACCAACAAAAGAGGATTATAGACTGTACTTACCTAAGTGAGTCACAGGACAGATTAGAACAATGACGGCTCTACTACACTTGGACTAGGGAAGAATTCACCATCCTGAAGGCTATATGCTTTATGTCCACTGATGTACCTGCTACAGATTCTGGTCTATACCACCAGCTCGGGTGTGCTGTAGTGCCAAGTAGGGCACTACCATGCATCAGAGCTCTTGGTGCAGAAGACATGAGATTCAGAGGGAGTGAGAAGGGTCCGAGTTTCTGATAGGGCTAGACTTCCCAGTCCTCAGTCCTCAATATAAGATTTCCCAGATTCACCAAATACAGTGGGTTGAGACTAATGCCAGAAGGCCACAACTGCTCAGTGGATAACTCTAGCAGCAGACCTCAGTTGACATTTGCAAACTCTTTACAGTCCCGGTCTTCCTACAGGTCTACTAATTCTCCTTCTCAGTAGTCTAACCTTAACTGTGAGGTGAGACTAAGGCCACAGGACAACATCCCTAAGGCTGCACAGAGAATATATCTAATAGCAGCCCCCATCTGACCTTAATAAAGTTGCCCTCGCTAGAAGGCTCCCATTTCTCCTTTCTGAACCCTAAGTACAAGTCTAATGACAATCCCTAAGACACAAGCCTACACAGGTAATAACTATAGTTCTCCCATGGGGTTTACACTGATACTTTTCAGAACACTAATTCTGAGTAACATCACATGTTTCAGAATAAACCAAATCCTCTACACAGAGGCTCAAAATAATTATAGTTTGTGACCTTTTTTTCACCTGTAATTATGCAGTCAGGAGACGCCCAAGGCTAAGACTGTAGAGAAGATATGTCTAGGAGTAACCCATACTTGCCTACCTGAAACATCTCAGCTCCTTTCTTTCTACAGGGCTCCCACATCCTCTCCTCTGAACCTTACGCCCAACTACAGACCAAACTGAAGCCACACAACACTCTGGTGCTCTCTGAAGGAGCACACAGGCAACGCTTCTGCTGGTGCATACAGCCACTTGTCAGATATGCTCTTCCTGTATGACTCTGTTTTCTCCTGCTCAAACACCAAATCTTACTCTAGGCGGAGACAACAGCCATGGGATTCCCCAGCCCCCAAATTTAATTGTTTCACAGTGTGGTCTAGTTGTGCTCTTGCTTTGCTGCAGCAACATCTTCTGTTCCCTGCTCTTGGTACATATCTGAGATTTATTGTTCTCAGAAGCCTCAATCCAATCTCATCCCCAAGCATAGCCTGAGCCCCAGGCCAGCAACTCAACCTGTTTAATCAGTGCTGAGTGCACAGTTCCACTAACAGCTGTCAAATTACCTTGGCAGCCCTTCTGAGCCCCACTGTTACTGCGTGTCCTGGATCACTATTTTTCAGCGTGTTACTGCACTGTCTGCTGTCGTTCCTTTTACCTGATGGGGATCTCAAAAGGGAGGCACTAAGTCCTTCCTTTTCCAAACGTCGTCGTGATGCTGGGCAGAGTGGCACATGCACTGTGGCTGTCTGCCTCTAGCAACTTGCCAAGTGCAAGAGATGAGTAATTCACAAAGACTTTGTTGATGTGACAATAAAATTCTCACAGGGGTGCACCTCCTTGGGACTCTGGAAGAACCAGCTCTTTTTTAACATTTGAATACATCCATAATACTTTACTTCAAGATAACAGTTGAACGATGTCATATTTTCATTTTTAATGACATGAAAATACACAGCCTGTTAAAATTCCACCTTCAATCAACCTTTTTTAGGGCTCCAGACAAAGAACCACAAACAGATCCATAGATCTGTCAAGGTGTCTTCTTGATTAATAATGTTTTAAAGTAATTTTTTTTACAGTTTATCAAACTTACTATTATCATTCAGTTGTAAATTTCTCCCTTCACATTGATATTATTGGCAAAATGAGAATATTAGGGCCATAAAATTAATTAAAATCTTAATTATGTGGATTTTTCCTTGAGTCCTGTGATCAGATAAAGCAGTAAGTTATCACAATCCCCCCCGCCCCAAAAAAAAAAAAAAAGGGGAAGAAAAGGCAAGAGCAAGAGAGAGCAACCTAGCAAATGATGGGAAAAGATAAAGGATTTGATTTTTATGTTAGATATGTGGGCACATAGAGCTGTATATCTTGTCGAATCAGCTAATGTGAATGCATTACCAATTTGACAAGACATGGCATAAAACAAAGGTATGAATCCATTTGTCTTAGATGCTATCAATGACACTGGGCTTGGTTTATATTCCACATTTCCCTGAAGTTCCAAATTATTTAGACCTGTTGTACTGAAATGTATGAAATGTATCAGAGAAAACAACATCCCAAACCTTTCCTTCTAAGTTAATATGAAGAAAGTTTTTTAATCCTTTTGGGAACAGAGCAGACAGTCAAAACACATCAGAATATTTTTTCTAGTATTTCTCACCTAGGCAAAAAAAATGGAAATTGTACAAAAAATAGTTTTACTGTCTCTCGTGACCAAACTGAAAATCTCATTACTCTTGATGCGGGCTAAAACTATCATTTTCAGATGTTAGTGATAACATTAGAACCTCAGTTTTCATTATTAGAAAATAAAAAGTTTCTAAGCTGTCATACTGACTACAGAACCATGATAAAATGATCAATGGCTAAAAAAAATATGAGAAAAGTCATTATTTAAAATAAAATTGTGACTTTGATGAAGAATATTAATATTAAATAGATATTAGATATTGGTTAAGAACACTGGGCTGAATCCTCATATTCAATGTTGAATATTGTCCAATATTCAACAAGGAGCAACAGAATAGTCAAAATTGCATAGAAATCAGAAAATGCCACAGACTGGGTGGAGGTAAAAGCAAAGTTGTCACCAGGGTTTTAGGTTCCTGCAGCAGTGGGGGTTTTGGTAGGCAAAATTTCCAGATCATCTCCATTTGCACCTCTTTTCAGTAGAAGAATAGAAAAAAACTTGCAACAGGTGTGGCTGCTCTGAGCTAGGTAAAATTTCTGTACATCCCACATGCATAGAAAAAGTTTTAGCTTTAGCTCATCATCAACACACAGCAAACTGTTGTCTTAATAGCACAAGGCATAATAGCACATCACATCACCTACTTGATCCCAATTTGTCTTATGCTACAGTCTATGTTCGGTGTTTCAGAGTTAGGTGGAAGGGGACAAAAAAGTCAACCTAAGAACTACAAGAGGTAAGATAGTTTGTTACTCGTATATTCAAGTATATGCTGCAAACCTCAAAAGCTTAATACAATATAACCTGGTACAGGCAAATGGAATTTTAGTTTCTTTTTAAACCCCACTGGTGACACCAACATGCTGAGTATCCAAGGGCTCATATGCCACACTCTATTTTCTCCTTCCAAAAGCATATATTTTCTGTTATCTAATCCCTTCTATACACTTGCCAAAATGTTGGTGAGATGAAACATCATTGTACATTGCCAAAACAATGGCAAGGTGAAATGCTATTTGTAAGTCATGCTTATCTGTGCCATCAAATTGACAATGGAAAGAATGAGAAACAAGTGATGAAATGAAAATGAAAGCAAACCATTTAGTAACAATTAAGAAAATGTGTTCAATTGGAATTTTGAACAACATTCAATACACACAAAGACAGATCTCAGTGACTGAAAGGAAGAACTAAATCCATAGCCCCAGTCACCCCCTAACAGTTCACCCTGCTCTGAACCTTTTTGGGTTCACGGGCCACTAACTCATATTCAGCTAAGAGGCTTTAGAAATGTAGATTAATGTTTCATGCTCTAGGGAACAAGCTCATCACCAACTGTGTTGAGAAATCCTTTTTTCCCCCCTCTAGGGAACAGAATTATATAATCAGTTAAGTACATTATGGCTTCTTTGCTCCTTCTAAGCTCTTGGGTACAGGCAACTAGAAATAACTTCTGTTGGGACAGGTGGACAATGCCAGTTACCCACCAGTATGGTACAAAATAAATATATCAGCAGTATTCCAGCTGAGCTACTCTTACTCCATTTAATTTCATCCATTAAAAAACAATGCCTATTTTCTATATGTGCTCCTTGACAATTGTCAAATGACCATGAAACAGACCATGCTTGCAATCACACACCCCATTGCTCCCCCAAACGACCAACAAACCCAAGAACAAAAGCATATTTCAGGACTCCTACCAGCACCTTCCCTTTGTCACAGAAGGATAAGAAACAGAAAGAGAATTAGATTCCAAAACTACATTCATTATTACGGTCATATCTTACAGGAGATGTGGCTACTGCAGCCAATTCTTGTTGCAACTTAAACTGAACGCGCAGCCATGTGATGAGAGATATAATGAGATTTTTAACAGAGGGCTGCATCCGAGTGTTTGACAAAAAAAGATTCAGCTGGGGTACAATGAACTGTTATTTATTTCCATTTGAGTTTAGCAAAGGTTGTCCTACACAACTGTGAAACAATTTTACACATTTTAAATGTATTAGCTTTGGACTGAAACAGTAAATAAACTATTTATTTGGAATTTTTTTTAGTATTTCAAAATGGATTAACAAGGGTGTGTAGAGAGTATACTACCACAGAGAACAATTTTTTGATGGCAGACTAATGGGATTGCAAAGAGTTATTTTGCTGGAAAGCAGATTTTCAGATGCTTTCTCTCTAATGAAGGTTTTGTTTCTCACTTACAAAGTGGTTTTTACCTTTCCTTTTCACCCTTTTTTTCTTCTTTTTTTAAACAAGTCAGGAAAAGGTGAATTGCCTTGGAGAACGATGTTGTCATTGGACTAAATTAAATCTTAAAATATCAAAGCTTTCAAAATCATGCTGAGATCAAACTAGGATCTTTGGAAGACTTAGAGGGAAGGAAAAACACTGATCTTTATGGTTTGTCTGCAAACATGCTGCTTTTCAGCTGCTGAAAATATGCAGGAGGACTATACCGTGTAAAAAACCCAACCTTCAGTGATCGCAGAGCAGCTTTTAGAGAAATCAATCTTTCCTGAGAACATGTGAAACTCACCTCTGTTCTGAGAGTCACAGGTCTTGTCCTGGCCATTCAGGCTGTTCATTTACTTTTCTAATGGCTCGGTGGTTGTGCTATAAATTTTATCCCACATAACCTTCTAAATCTGTTCCCCCTCTCCCCCAAGACTGGTAAGAATAAAAGAATGTTTAAATAAATTAAGAAGAAGGAAAAAAAAAAAAGTCTTCCACAGGATTGGAGAAAACTTATTAGCCAAATAGCTGTTATCTTCAGGTTCTCAAAAGCTCTAGTGAATGAAATGGCCTTCAATGGTCCATGGGGCCTAGAATTATTTTTCTGAGATTTGATAACTGCCTACCTATGCCTACTTGCTTCTCCTAGCAGCAGTGCATCTCCCAGCCAGCTAAGACAACTCCTGGTCTTTCTGACGAAACAGAAAGGCCAGGTGTCCGTTTGGCCAGCTTTGAATTCCAAGATACAGCAAGGTCAAGCCATGCCAGTTTTAAAATGAGTATGTTTTACCATATGAAAGATTTAGTTGTGTAAGAACAGAAGCTCCCTGTCTGGAAAAGGGAAATATCAAAGCTCATAACAATTCATTTTTCGTACTACCATTCCTGGAAATCCATGGCCTAAAACTAAAGAGGGATTGTATTCTTGGGCAGGCACCGGAGTTGGAGAAACCTTTCATGCCTCTCACTTCCAGCCTTTCCTATCAGCACTTGCAAATAGCATCTAGTATTAAACTGCTTCTTGACCCGATGGACCCGGCTTTGTGCATCTGCTGGTGGCCAGACTGCAGCTTGTGCTGTTGAACTGCTGATCACACACCAGGCGAGGTCCCTCTGGGCTGCCAGCCCTTCTCATGGCTGTTCCACTCATCACATTTCTGATAACCAGGGCCGGGTACCGCACCCAGCGACACCACCACAGCAGCCCCCTTGCAGTATGGATTTTGCTGGCCTTCAGCAATCTCAGGATGACATTTCTGAGCGCCACCCCTGCCACCAGCAGGTTAAATACCCAGCAGCGCGGGGATGTGCTTACCTGGCCCCCGGGGCTCCCATGGGGCAGGCGGCCATTCCGCAGCCTGCAGGTGAAGGGAGGCCTGGCTGTAAAGAGCAGGGAGCCACCTGGAGCAGGCGTCACCGGCAGGTGCCTAGCACAGGGCAGGGGGAACAGTGAGCACCAGGCGGCCATTAGGCCCTGAGGTAATTTGAACTGGCCAATCAGAAGCAGGAATTTAGGCGGTGGGAGCACAGGGGAGGGAGAGGCCCAGGCAGCCCCTGGCGCACACCTCCCCATGACAAGAAGCAGCTGCAAATATCATCTGTTTGTTGCGTTTTTTTCCAAAGGACCATACTGAGTTTGTATTCTCTCTTTGCTGGTGCCCGAGGAGCACACTGACATGCTAGAAAGCTGGTCCCACCTGTGGTAAGAGGTGATTTCACCTACAGCAATTTCTCCCATGCTCAAGGGGCTACGTGGAATTGCTGTGTCCATTTTAAGATGGTAGCTGTGATGATTAAACCTTCCTTATAAAGCTCATTGCCTCTCAGCAAGGTTCCGAGGGCACCACCTGTCGTGGCTTGGTTTTTTTTCAACTTACAAACTGATAGGAGATCCAAACAAACAAAAAGCCCCTACGACCAAAGAAAAAACCCAGCTACGCAGCATTTGTTCCTACTTCAAACAGCAAGCAGCAACAGTTGTAGGAAACCCATGCCGATGCAGGTCACAATCACTGACGTTTAAACAGCCTCATCTATTTTCGCATACATTTGTGAAGAAAATCGGTAGGAAAACTGCCGCAAATGTAAAGGCAGTAAACATAGATAAGAGCAAAGATTTAGATTTCCAAATGACAAAGAGCCAAATGAATCAAATTTCAATAGTGTCCAGATGCACAAATCACATCAAACCAAATCTAAATCTGTTTGTTTGCACCATATCCATAAGCACTTTCCCTCAAAACCTCTATTCTTAGAATTAGTTTATCAATGTGGATATTGAAACATAATTTTCTCTGGGATTTCATTTAAAGAAATGATGATGGCAAACATTCCTTCACTATGTTAATTCTTTACAATATCAAAAGAAAAGTGCAAGGTGAAATACATTCATTAAAGCCCTCAACGTTTGATTACCTAGTATTCACAACCAACTTAAACCATTTACAAATAATTATTTAGATTTTAAGATAACAAAGATCAATCTGACAATTTGTACTGGGAAAAAAAGATTATCTTCATCAAATTATTTCAGCAATATCCTCAGTGGATTTAAATTACCAGCAAATTTAATACAGTATATGGAACAATCACCTTTTTCAACACTGTAGCTGATGTTCTAAAAGGAACTCACAGTTCTAGCAAAGTCAATAGAGAATTAAAAGTATGTACTGTATTTTGAAGAGCATCTCACTCATCTACGTTAAGAATAGGACAGTGATTGCAAAACTATTCTATTTCACAAAGCCACAGACTGAACATTGACCAGATTTAACCACAAATTAATTCGAAATAATCGTGTCTCTGACCCGGCTTCAGGACAATACATTATTATTAATTATAATTATAAATTAGAATTAATTGTAGTTATAATTTAGACATTTTTTATAATTAGTGTTATTTTATTTCAATTATCAAACTGTTCTTTTTTCATTATTAAACTGTTCTTATCTCAACCCACAAGTCTGTACTTTTACCCTTCTGATTCTCTCCCCCATCCCACTGCGCGGGGAGTATGTGCGTGGCTATATGATGCTTGGTTGCTGGCTGACGTTAAACTATGACAGCCGCCTTGAATTCATTTCATTTCTAGAAGGTTTTCATGTCACTTTAAGAACAACATCATAGTGCAGTACCCTCCATAGGCAAAATGGAAATCTACATTATTTGTAGAAGGATACTGGGGGAGTAGAGGGGGGACCAACTGGATCAGCTCAGTATTTCTGAGACATCAGCAGCCATGTTTTTTGCATCCAAAAGCATCAAAATTGTGTTGTGTTTTATTACAATGAATCCACAAATGAGTCCAACAGAATGATAAATCCGAGTATCATTCATGCATGAATGCTACTGCAAAGCAGGATGAGAAATTATTTGACATACAAAATACAATAGATGGAGCATATAAAAAGGAAGGCTTAGTCTGGGATTTTCTCACAGTCCACCTGAACTATGGTGCAGGTAGCAAGATAAAAAGGAAAAAAGAATAACAACCTAGAAGCTGCTAAGAAATTTTGGGCATGTTCTTACATATGCACAGGGAAGCCCTATTGTCATTAGCAAAGAAAACACAGTTGACACTCCCAAATATTGATTTATCAAACTTTAGAAGTAGGAAAGGCCATTCTCTTAATTCTGATTTTCAAGAAAGATTTGCATTCCTTCAGAATGTACACCTTATTCAGTGCTTCCATCAGACTCCTGAAATGTCCAACAGATACTGTTGGATTCCTTCCAGCACTTGTTACAAAACAGCCAGATTTTTGCAACAAAATGCGTAACAGTATTCTCTTTTGCAGCACTACCTCCAAATACAAATAATTAACATTTCTAGGAAATATTGTCAGATCCAAATTGCAAACAAAAATCACACTGTTTTACCAAAACCAAAGTTTCTGAATTCTCTGAGAAGTTTTTACCGATATTAAGAACAGTGTTACTTGAAACACTTGCCCAGGACATCAGCAACCCACTTTGGGAAAAATCCAACTAAGCCTTTAAACACATGCATAGTACATTTTATGTGAACAAGAACATCACCACCAATGTCATCAGCTGTTCAGCAGCCTTAAAATTCAATACGAGCCTGAAGCATTTTCTGGATTAGGCCCTCTCTCCTTTTTTATTAAAATGGGACAGTGGCTATAAGCCAGCAGAAACTCTAGTGATAAAGTAGAAGACATAAAGTTGGAGAGAGATGTGATAAAATTCACTTCTATACATGAGGAAATGACTTCCATAACTCATTCCAGGCTTTACTTCTTGTAAATAGCATAGCACTGTAAACAAGCACACTGTATCGTCTCTAGATGCACACGACACTGATTGCTTACCAGTTTTAATTTAACAGAGCAGGGAGCATTCTGAAGGTCTTTTTCCCTTCCATTTAATTATCTTTACTGGATTTTTTTCCCCTTTGGATTAAAGGAAGGAGTACAGAAAAGCAAAAAAAAAAAAAAAAAAAAGTTTCAGAAGTAAGACAGATCTACTGAAGAGGCAAAATTCACATTGCAATTTTTCTTCTGTTCAGTGGTCTGGGTGGATGATCTACCTTTCTTTCAACTTGCCTTTGCTGGAGGCAAGAATAGTGACAGTGTGTTATAGGACTAGCTAAGGTGCAGAGCAGCTGGATTCCCCAGCCTTCTATAAAAAGCCCAACAGGATGAATTTTGTTAAGGTCTTAAACTATCAATTACCTTTACATAGCTCTTGCAACATTGACTGTTGAGATATATAACCTGGAGAAAGTTCTTCTCGCCAAATACACATTCTCCATTTTACTGTATCATGTAGCTGTCAAAGAAGTATCTATCCAAATCTTTGAAACACATAACTGTGAACAGATTTTTATGGGATGCACAAAATCCCAAGGCAACAGTGACTTTGTGTTAGTTGGGGGTCATTAATTGTTTTTTATCTCTGCGTATTAGGCACTGATAAACCAGAGATAAAGCAGACTCCCACCTTAAAGGATCAAGTCTTCAGTGACAATAAAGGCACAGAAGACAACCTGAACAAATTTATTTTTGCTATAAAACAAAGTTAGGCACCTTATTCACATAGAAAAGCGGGGTGCTCTTAAAATAAAGCTTAAAGCAAATTCAGGAAAACAAGGTAACAAAAAGAGAGTTTTATTTCCAGAAAAGGTAATCTCCTGATGAGCTCATTTTGCATTGTTGAACAATGTTGTACAGGCTAATGTACCCACAACAGCACTGTAACAGAATTTCAGTCTTGGTCATTTGTTAGGTGAGACTCCCTGTGTTGAAATATGTGAGAAAGGTGAGCAAATCAGACACTACATAACATTCTGGTTTTAACTTGGCTCTTGCAATCAAATGCAAGTAACCCTGAGCAATTAAATCTTCAGCATGACCTAGCAGAATTTCTGTCAGCATAATGCTGACAGAATAGCTGAATGCTACCTAGTAGAAATTCTGTCAGCATAAGGCTATCCCATAAAGATTCAAAGGGATAGAGGAGTTTGGTGTGCATCTGGCTTCACAGAGAAAATATGAAGATATGGTGAGATGCACAAATTCTCAGGTGTCCTTAGGGGAGTTTGTAATGTCACAAAGCCTGAAGATTGTCCCCAGGAGACCCCTCTACATTCCTCACGGAAGGCAAGTATGAGAGATGTGTTGGTCTAAGTGCTCCTGGCTAGATGTGCCTGCACCATAAAGTACAATACTGTGGAACAAACAACCATAACTTGTAGTTACAGAGATCCATTGAACCAGAAGCCAAAGGACAACTCAGCATTAGCAGGATTCAAGATAGCTTAAAATTATTTGAATACTTTGCTAGTCTGCATGTGAATTCTCAATTTATACATTAGCTAGATCTTCTACAGGAAGCAGTGTCTGAACAAGGAGAGACAGAAATTACAACTTAGAACTGCTGGAGCAGCATCTACTACCTTGCACACATCTGCACTTCAATGTAGTCTCACAAGGCCATTTGGGTAAGTCCTAGTCAAATTTACCATATTTTACAACAAACCAGGTATACATTTGTTGTCAGTTTAATGTTAATACAGGATAACAGATTGTAAGTACCTTGATTTATTTATTTTTTTAAGACTGTAGTTGATATGCAGAGTTTGAGTTAACAGAACAAAACATGCCCCAGGAAATTTCTAAGTATTTATACAAACAGAGCCTCTTGAATTTGTGAGGTATACCAACATATAATAAGAATTACAACAGGTTTTTTAACATCAAAATTCACTACAAATTATTTAAAGAGAGCTATTTCAATCAAATCCCAACTCCCTCCCTTCTTAAACACACCATTATTAAACTAAAAGAGAAAAAAAGATGAGAAAAAATACTCATCTTCAGAACTCAATTGTCTACATGAAAAGCTTTCTATTTTCAGACTATTACCCAATGGAATATAATGATTAAAAAACCAATAAAACAATTTTTACTTGAATTAATTTTTAGATTTCATTAGAATTATTTTTTTAAAATGTCTTTTCCTGATTTCAGACATCAGAGCCTGCTCTTTCATTTAGCAGAATGCTGGTGAATCTGATGAGTTCAATATATGCTTCTCTCAGCCTGCCTGAGAAGACAAATAAATACCTGTTCCAGGAAGAGTATTTAGTCCCAAACCTACAACACTTCAACATAAATTTCTACTTAGTTATTTATATCATTCTAAATAAATTACTTTAATGGGCTTGATTCAGAAGGGTACTAAGACTTGGCAGTCTCCTGCAGTCATTTGTGGTTTCAAATGGTTGAACCACAGATGCCCCTGCAGTTTTGCTCATCATGGTCTGCATTTTTGAAAAGACATGAAGTAACAGTCTATGCTCTTAGCAAAGACAGTAAAAACAGAAAAAAAGTGAATGGTCAAGTCTGATGGTTAAAAACAAGGAATGTTTTGCTAACTAGAAACCTTAACCCCAGCAAGAATTAAGCTCCTACCATAAAGCTTTCCTAGCAGTTTTCCTGAGATATACTAGGGATGTGTGAAAGCCTGTAGGACAATAAGAAAGGTAAAATTACAAGTACATGTAGCATTGGGGAAACCAGGGATTGCTTGTAGCTCAAGTATTCAAAAGGAAAAATACCAGCATGTAAAAGTACAAACTCCCAAGGGAAGACAACCAGGGAGGCTGGTTGGGTAATCAGGTCAAGTTGCCAGCGTTACCATTTTGATGGACGTGGTGGGAGACAGCAACTCAGCCACTCTGAAGACTCATCCTAGGAGGCCAACCCTTCTTCTCATAACTGATACCTCCTGTGACAGCATGCAATCTTTGGGTGCCTTACCAGGCCAGTGAGCATGCTGATACTGAAGAAAAGCCTTGGATGATTTCTCTGTATGTTACCAAATAAGTAATTGCTTTAAATCCTTTAGTTCTACTACACTTACAGAGTTTCTTTGTGCCTGGCCAAACAAACTGACCCACCTGAGGAATGGTAACAGCCAGTGATGACAGTTGCTGATTATTAAGAAGCAGTAAAGTAAAAATTTACTTCATAGATAGATGGCAAAACCGTTCTTCGATAGCCAGATTTTACCCTGAAAATAGACGGGCCTAATCCATGCTCACTACCAACAAACAGCCCTTTGCCAAGGCTTAAGTCACAGCCTAAACAAATGGTTGTACCTGCACATCTACAGGAACGTGAAAAGATTACAGATAACGTGAAATTTATGAGAGGAGAGATATGAACAGGGGATTCTGTTGTATATATGTTGTATTTTTAACATATATGTATATATGTTGTATATGTTTAACAGTAATTGGGGAAAAAATTGCTGCGCTGATCTCTAGCCTAGCACAGCCTTTTAAGAAATGACACTGCAGAAATATCCAACCATTTTCCTACTCCAGACCAAAACACAGCTGGAAATGAGATACACAGCAGCATTGCTGCTACCCGTCCTACCCCAGCCAATAACAAGTAGGGGAAGAGAAATTCCTTCATGAATGCACAGCAAATCACCAAAAGCACACATAATGAAAATAAAATCCAGACATAACAGCCTATTTTTTATTAACGAAAATTTCATGTATAATTACTTGCATGATCAAAATCCCATTGGTTTTAATGGGAGTCTCTGAATATGCAAATGTTCTTTAATCACCTTCAGCACATGCATGCATGTATGTGTAAGAAAAGATACATTACCAGAATTTCATTGTGTGTATAAAGACAATTCAACATAAATTGATTTTCTTTACTAAGTTGGCTATCAGATAGTGATATTGTTACCATCCAGATGAAATTTCCCCACAACTATGTTAATAAAAAACCATTTCTTCATGTCAGCCATGAAAGTGAGGAGTTGAGTCAATGTAAATGAGAAGAACTGGATGGCTTGAAACCTGCACCATATTTGTAAGAACTAGGAAGCTGATGTTCATGAAAGTCTCTTTTAAATGAGCCTAACCTATACAAACATGGTTTCAAAAACATCTTTTCAGTCTTGTTCTTGATATTCCATTACATTTTGTATCAATTCTGACAAAAGTATGATTATTTTTTAAATTAAATTTCCTTACATCATCTGACACTCTTTACTGTTCATCTTAAAAACTCCTTTCAGCATCTGGTGGAGCCAGTTGTTGCTGCCAGAGCTTTTTTAATTCAACAATGAAAGCAGGTGCTAAGGCAGTGGATAAAAACCTGTTAATTTTCAGGTCTTGTTCTTGATTTCTGCATCCTTAACTTGTTCTGAAATGAGTAACAATACAGCTCAAAGAAGCTGGGTTCTGGCTGTCTCCTCACCTGCAGACATTAGAAACAATTTTCTATTGAAATATTACTTGAATAAAGTTTAACTGTGTCAGTGTTTGCCTGGACTGAAACCACAACTCCCCAGACTATGCCATCCCAATTCATTCACTCAGATCTGCAGCACCAGCTGGAGAAAGCACCCCAGCACCTTGGAGGTCTCAGCCTGGATGCTGCTCCAGAGAAATGATGCTACCATTCAGGTAGAGGCTCAGGGAGCAAAGCCTCCCACCATCAAAAGGGCTCAGTAGTAGTTTAACATCCAATTAATAACCCCCAAATTACCAGCAAAACATTTAATCACTCATTAAGTTTTAGTCACTTTTAGTGATAGTAAGACTTAGCATTATGCCCAAGTGCTTTAGGATTAGAAATGTACTTAAGTATTTGCTCAGAAGTTCTAATAAATGAAAGTTTTGAGATAGAAACAAAATAATTAGCTTTGTATCTGACTACTTTTTGTCAGAGCCTCATGACTGATTTAATAATAAACTTCAGAATTCCTCCCTTTTCATAATTTTGTCATATAGAAGTCTAGTCAGACTTCAGAAAAAATAATTTTAAAGATATTAACAAACTTAAGTTGCCATTCCAACATCCAAAAAACCAGCTGCTTACATCTTTTTGGTCTTCCCACACACCAGTTTGGAAGAATCCAGTAGTTATGGCAAGGATTTTGTTGACTCTGAATGAAGCCTCCAGGCTGCCCCTGAATAACAGTCCGACTTGGGAGTAGAATGTTAAAATCTGTTACTCACTATGCTCCACAACACAGGAAGGTTCATGAGCTGGATTCTCTGAGACTCACTTACCACTATTGTGAGAATATCCTCTTCAGCTGGTAAAATGGGGGGAAGTTTATACAGCAGAAGGAAAGGAGGTTTGCTCAATAGCCACCAGGTGCCGTGGAAAGGTGAGTTTCGACCCAGAGCTACCAGAGACTGCCAAAGGTAAAGGGCAAGTCCTCTTGAAGCTTCTTCCCCAAAAAGTATCTAAAAAGAGGCATCCTATATTGAAGAAGCTTCATATAGATCGGAATCTTACCGTTTAATTTTTTCGGTTAAAAATAACCGAAGCTCTATCATACACAACTAAATTATCACATTCATTGTAAGTTATACAACACTGCATTCATATCATAACCTCCAGAATGTACAGCTACTGGTGTAATCTATGGTGAAATGGTATCTTCCTCCCTGCATGCCATGAAATTTCTTTGCCTTTTCTTGTCTCAGCCTACCACCCTGGGATTCCCCTTCCCACCGCCTCCCAGCAACAGGAGCTAAGGTAAGCTGCTGATTTTTAGAAAGGTGTAACAACTTTCAGAACTGTTCCTCATATCGAGCCTTGGCTATCAGCATAAAGAACCACCAGAATGAATAACTACTTTATTAATGTCTCTTGAAGTTACAACTTGACCTGTCTGTTTGTTATCAGCACAACTTTTTCAGTTACAGAAAAGGACTGGCCTAAGTAATTAGATAAAAGGCTGCCAAGCAATGATAATGCATAGTGATTTTTCTGTTTAAATTACAGTGCCAGTGAATAAAAGAAACGTTTGTGGTTTCTTTTTAAATGCCAGTAGGCAATGAATGAAGCCCTCAGCTTATACCTATGGGATACAAAGGAGCTAGAAATTGTTTTCATGACAATAAATATCTGCATTGCCTTCTAGTTCTACCATGTTCTGTATTGATTCTTAGTCATCGCTTACCTGTACTTTAAAAAGTCTGAATGTGAGTCAATTGACATACTGCCTAACACATTCCATATGTGCATATTTTCATTAAAAATAAGAGCAAGCATGTCAGTTCTCAGTCCTCCTCTGACATTCTCAACTATTCCATCTACCACAAGCATATGTGTAATCTAAATGTTATTACATTTGTAGAAGTTCATTCAGCAGATTCTGAAGGGGTTTTTTGGTGGTTTTATTGTTTTGTTTGTTTTGGTTTTGTGTTATTTTTTAAATAATGGAAATACATTAAGATGAGTAATAATTAAGGAAAAGATGAATTTTGCTAAAACAATAAAAATACTGACCCCCTAAAGATGCAACAAACAGATGCCCTTTTCAGGCTCCTGCAATGTTCCAAAGTTGTAAACACTTCAATAATTTCAGACTCATAGCTCAACCCCAACAAAAAACATTAATACCATGTAAATCCACCCTTTCCATCACTGTCCTATCCTAATGCTACCATCAAAAAAGAAAGTCCAATCCTGAAAATTCTTAAATCTTAATACAGCCAGTGCATTCAGGCCAATGGGTATGCAAAATAGGAAGCAGAATTGGTGCCAAACATGACTTAACTGTACTTATGAAGGACCACATACAAAATAGCTTTCAAAGATGTAGTGAAGTGGGCTAAATGTCAGCATAGACCACATAAGCCAGACACTATGAACGCAGAAAATGTCATCCTACCTGCATCACAACTCCTACCTACTTAGGAAACACATCTAACAATCACCCGTAGTAAAGGCAAATTCCTACACCAGACTGCTGAGGGTCTGTTGATACCTTCTCATAATATGGGATTATGGACCATCACCTTTCCTTTTGGAATTGCGGTTCCTGTCACTCCTTTCAGGTTTCTTAAATATTGAGTCAGATAGCAAGAATTCATTTGGATAACCAGAAGATACCTGAAACAAGTCCCACGACAGCCGTTCTCAACAATATAAGGCTATCAGAGATTCATTAATGTACTAATGACAAATTTGGAACAGCAGAGTGAAAGTCTATCTCCTCATTGATGACTGGAGCGGAGTTGGCTGGTCTGGCTAGCTAGATGAATTTTTCACATCTCCCCGCAACATCTTCCTGCCAACCTCAAAAAGCTGCACTGTGAGACAAGGAGTACCACGCTCTGTGTCAGGCACAGTAGTGTCTCCTTCTAGATCCTCCAAACAAGACTAAAGTCCATGTGAAAACACATATCAGCCAACCCTCTGAGTTTTGAGATATGTCCAGATGAAGGTCTGTATAATGCAATTTATCTTTCATTGCTAGAATTGTTTTATTCTTCAGTTTTTATGGCTTCCCCGGCTTAAGAGAGCTCTCAGGTTTATTTGGATGGGCTAGATACATCCCTTGAGAGAACCCAACTGAGCAGACAGTCTCCAAGTAAGCTCAAGGCTAAACAAGCCTCTGTACAGTGAGAAAAAACCCTAAGGTCTGAAGGCCAATACTAGCAGATGCTTAGACAAAGAAGAGCGTGCATGCCTATGGCAAGCGTAACAGGAATGTTTTCTCATCCATCTGTAATATGTCTTCTGATTGCTATCATATCTTTTCAGCCACATAAGCAAAGCTACAATTTACCCTTCCCATGTAATTTTGCCATGTGACTGACAACGCATGCTGAGAACTTCAGAACTTATCAACATATGCAATGAAATGCAAATGAAACTCATACCCCTCTAATTTCACCCAATTTCTTATTGCCTAAATGACAATTTGAGGAGCTTAGCAAAATACCCTAGCAGTGATTGTCAACTTTCATGAGAGTAAGGGTTTTCCCCCCCTCTTTACAATTCAACATTAAATGCTTTTACTAACATGACTAAATCCAAAATGTATGGTAGACCATATAATTAGCAGAATCATACAAGAGCTCTGTAGTATTTTGCCTATACTTTTTGGAAATAAATTAGTTTCCTACCTGAAAGCTTGATGCAAATTTCAGCCAAAATTCATCCGAAACAGCAAAAAGATTTTATTTTAAGAGACTGGAAACCAGGTAGATGTTTTGTGCAGCATACTTCAATAAGGAAAACTGTTACTTTCATGTCTGACTTTTTTGCTGATACTTCAGAATACACAGAAACTAATAACTAGCTTTGGACTGTGAGGCAGATTCACAGATAATTCAATGAAAAGTGCTGTTAATCCAAAAGCAAGCTTGACAGTTCTGTAGATCTGGCATCCATTATTAATTTATTAATATTTGATTAATCTCATAACAGGAAGTGATCATTAGTGCAGGAGCATATGTCTAGAGCAGTGCAGACATACTCCATTTGGGTAATATTTGAGCTGTTTTTTGCAGGAAAAAAAAACCAGAAATTGGTAACTTATGAAAGCCTTTGTATGGCTTATATGGTCCAATGCCTTAGCAGAAGGAAAAAATACTAACCGCACTTAAAAAATCTGAGGGGGAAATTTTAGTGTGCACTAGCATGTGACTATGTGTGTGTACTTCCATTACACCAAATATCCATGCAGCGTTCGCAGCAATCCTAAGACTGATTTTTGGCTTTTTAAGAAGACCGATTCAGCCCAAACTTTTCTAATCATTACCAACATGATAAGCTCTATGAAATGCAAAAACTGAAATACCAAAAGAAAGAATAGTTTGTGACTTCAAACTACACAGACCAAAATACCATATTGTGAAATTTAAATCTTTCCCTCACCTACAGGTCCAGGCCTTACTCATAAGCCTTAGGTAAGTATTTTGCAATATTTAGCTGCCCAGAGGTGAAGCTCCACAAACCTTTCTGATACTTGCAAATCACTAACAGTAACATCACAAGTATATTAGAAACCATGCAGAAAAGCTATTGCCTAACTTATGGAATGGGCTGAATGTTTACTACAGTGTTTTACTACAGAGGCCTGCATTCCTTTTCAAGGTACTTATAGGGGCACTGCGGAAAAAAAAATACTAAACCCCCAAATACTATGGACTATTAATTTTTTTACAAATTAAAATACGATCAAAATGTCAAGAAACTAATACTGTGCCTGAAACTATCAACACAAGAAGTTATACCAGTATCTGTTACAGCAGCAGGTTTTAGATGAAAACCAGGGGGAAATGGGAGCGTAAGACTGAGAAGAAAAAGCTTCACTCTAAAGGACTGTCTTTTCAATTTATTATAAAGGATACAAAGGGCAAACAGAGCCTTTTAGGAGAGATTTTCAGAACTATCTTGGAAATTACACGTTCACAGGTTTCCAGGGCTGACAGAGGCCACCACAACCATAACTTCCTGTACAATCAGCCAAAACTCATGCTCCATATTCACACACCACACAAATCTTTTGGCATTCCAGGAAATTCTTCAGTCTTCCCCTCCCATCTACAGTCACATAACTTCTTCCCTATTCCCTTCAATGAGATCTTTCAAACAGTCATAAATATGAGAGCCAGCTCTGTTCCCTGTACATGTACCCTCTGAATTTCTAAGATCTTGTTTGACAATCCCATTCAGAGGACCAGTTACTTGTGCCTTTATTTTTTTCAGGGGCTCCACACCCATACACTGCGTGTGTGTTATCCCTTTCCCTTGGCTTTCCTCACTCCTGCCTCTTCTGCACATTCTCTCACCAGTCCATGTATCATGGAAGTTGTACAGGACTTCCAAAAGAAACCTATTCCATTCCTCTCATTCCAAGGCAGGATTGTCTATAGCTGTGTTTTAAAATCCCCTCAAATTAAAGAGGTTCCACAACCTCCACCTGCCTACTGGCATGCTCCTGTAGTCAAAGTAAATCTTCCTAGGCACAATTTTTAAACCTGTATCTACTTGTTTTATATGGATGGTTGTGCTTTCTTTTCCAGATCTCTGATCCTTTTCATTGCTTTTCTCCAATCTCTCTACAGGCAGCCAGTTCTTCCCTTAACCTGATCATGCCAGGAGAGCCTGATGAAGCTCAGAGCACACACAGGTGAACACCAGACCCACTGGTGTATTATGCTGACCCGTCACCATTGTAAGGTAGTAGTCAAGACACCGTGCCACAGAAACCAAACCCATAGACAGACCAACATCAATGATGTCACTGTCAATGACAAAATTTCTTCAAAAGCCTATCACATGAGTCTGACATGATGTATTTTTCATAAAGCTGCACTGACCTGTATTACCACCTTCAATTCCACATTTATCAGGTCTTGTATAATTTATACCGTTATTAACTTGGGATCAATGTTAAAGAACGACCTGTGTCTTTACAGACCATAACCTGGCTATCGTGGCTGTAAAGACTTGCTGGTACAGCCCAGGAAAGACCAGTTCCAGTACAGTGACATTCACTGCAGTTGAGCAAAGGGCAAACAATGATATGCCCAGTGACTCACCCAGGGCATGATGTGAAATATCCCGAGCAAGAAGGGGACAGCGGTCAGGGAGACAGTTTCACACACACATACCGTGCTCTTTGAGCATTCACCCAGGCAAAGTTCATTGGAAAGAACTACATCACAAACAATGGCTGCTGAATTAATTTCCTTCTATAATACCTTGAACAGCATCTCATAAATCCTTAAATAAGTGATTTACTTTGCTATGTTGATCATGGATAGATTTTTATTAAATTTTGGTATAGATTTTTGTATAATTTAGTCCAATAAAATTTTAGCTTTTGCCTTGCCAAACACTGGCTGAAGCTGTCTCTGGCTTCCATAGCAATTTTCAAATGTGCAGTCACAAACTGTCCAAGAAAGGTGGGATGTTGAACTGTTTTCTATAATTTTGTCAATAAGCGTGACTATATTCCCTGTGGAATTCTTTCATAGCCAACTAGACTTCCTTTTCATGCAGCAATAAAAATGGAAAGTTTGTAAAACTGGACATGCAAGAAGCTCTTTCTGTCATGTTTGCAATCTACATTTCAATTCCAAATAAGAATTCCTTGTGAGCTGTGGGTTTTTTTATTTGCCCCTCCCCCCCCCCCCCCCCCCCCCGTACTCTAAGATACAACAGTAAATTACACTGATTCATTATTCCTATTAAAACAAACAATAACTTCAAATTGCTTAGCAAACCAAACAATTGCAAACAGTAAATTTAAACAGTAAAACAGGGAGCACATTGGGTAAATGTTATTTCCCTGAACAAGGAAAGCTTTCGGCAAAGTGCTTAACTTGAATACAACAAAAGGGAATTTAATTTAGTAATACAACTGGATGAAAAATGGAGACCTCAGGTTTAATAAGAAGGGGAAAAAAGACAAGCATATATCATCCAAAAGGATAATTATGAGAAACTATTTTGTATGATCCAGCTAAATCAAAGCTTTTAATGCTTTCTTACTCCTGTCAAAGAAGGGAGATTTAGTGCTTTAAAAATGGGGATTTTGCAGACTCCACTGCCAAGAAAAAATGATTTGTCCCTTGATAAATTACTATTGGGTTTTCTACTTGAAAAAAAATACACTTACATTGAAATAAATGCCAAGGAATGGCTAGAGAATTTATATTATTCACTCATATCTGTCACTGGATTGGTTGAAAAGTGACAGTGCTATTAAAAATGTCTTCTTGCTTCTAGACATAATGGCACAAAGGGCCATGTGAGTCTTTCGTGAATGGGGAGGATATGTATACAAAAATAATAGTAAGCAAGTCTTTATTCCCCTCCACCATTCTGACATGCTAGGCTCTAAAGAAAGACTCTGTGTGTGTGTTACATGCATGGGGCGTGTGTGTGCATGTGCATATTTTGTGTTTAGAAGCTGCCAATTCCAATGAAAAGTTCCCTCCCACTGGGATGGAAATCGCCCATTCATTTTCCTAAGGATTTTCAAGGGCTTTTAAATAAATCCTAGCAAGTTTTTCCTTCTTCTGAAGAAGGGGAAAACCATACATGTATATATGACGCATCTACAGGGATGTTAGCTTGAGAGCTGCATTGCAGTAAAAGCAATTTTATTCCAAAGAAAGCCCTCTAAGGGTCTGCTCTGTGCTTTTTGGATGGAGAAGCTCACTGTCCTTTTTCTGCCCAGCCCTTGAACAAGAACTGTATGGGTCATCAAGGAGCTGAAAAGCTGGACAGTCACGGACACTGGGAAGAGCGAGGCTCACTGGGGAGCAGTCCTCTCCGGTGGCAGCTTGTCTAGGGGTTGTGCGGGGACCAGAGGGATGTCACTGCACAGGCCCCGTTCCTTTCAAGCCTGCAGGCAGTAACACCTGGTAGTCACCCAAGCTGCTAAGGAAGAAATGCTTGTGTGCATTGTGGCTTGGCTAGAGACAGGCATAAGTTCCCAGCAGACTGCAGCCCTGTGTTGGACATACCGGTTGCTGCTGACAAGCTGCTCCCCCACGGGTGCTGACAGCCACCCGAGCGCTTATCTGTCAAGCTTCAATCTCTTAAAACGTAAGGTCCCCATTGCTGAGAGGCTGGCCTCCTGCTTGTCACCAGAGCAAAGGCAGAATTTACAGAGTGCATGTAGATGCAAACAAACAAAAAACCCTATTAATAAAGTTGGGATACTCATGTGCAAGGTTAGTAGAGCCAACCACATTTGCAGGACTGGGGTATTCACTTTACTTTGTACTTAAGCTATTTCTCAAAACTATTTTTCAATTAGTGCTTATTTTACCCATACTTTTCGTTAAGGGTCTGAGAGGTTTCTAAAAATGTCTTCATTTTTTAGTTTGAGGTCATATCATCTTGATATACTTTTTGTTATTCGGTTCCATCTAAAAGATTCCCCTTTTTTTTGATTAATTGTAACACCAAGTTTCCATCAACATACAAGAGATCTTTTGCTTAGCTAATTGCTGACTGACATAGATATTTACTTATGTCCTGAGAGTAGTACCAGTTACACACATTCATGGAAATCCAGAAAAATGTTTCTTTGGGCCCTGAACAACTTTTATGCCTTCTAATAAAATCAGTATCAGTGAGAGAGTTCTGAATGCATAAAAACAAACAAAAAGCTAAATAAGAGTTTTTCTATACATGCTCAGAGTTATATTTCATTGCAATCATTCAACATACAAAAAGCAGAGCATAGAACTAGCTAGAAAAACATCTGAGAGGAGTTTGACTTAAGTGCAGTAATTTTTCATGTAGAGTTCTTACTCCAGAAAATATTTGAAACACAAACTGCTTTCTCCCCTATTCACGGGGACCTACCACCACTAGACTCAATTCCTAAGCTGAGCATTTAGGAACTGCCAGAATATCAGGACAACAGCAAAAAGGAAATTCTAGCATTAAAAACAGATTAGAAAAATGCCATCTGAAAAAGAAAACCAGTATGTCTAGAAACATCACTACAAATTAGCCAAAGTTAGAGGGATTTTTATGCAGTAATTTCAAAACCATCTGGTTTACAGAGTCTTGAAATGCCTACTGTTTAAAACCATATGGGGCAATGCCACCAAAGCAGACCTCCAGATCTTTAAGCGTATTTTACACAGTTGTGCATGATTATGCCAGGTACTAGGGTACTCGAAATTTCATTTTTACTCTTTCCTCCATCAAAACGCCAAGATGATTTCACTGGAAAATTTCTATTAGCTCCAGGGGTTGTCTCACTTTTGAATGCAGCAACCAGTGTATTATTTTATTTTTGTTTTCATTTCAGAAAATGCAGTTCAGTTTTGCAGTTCAGTAAAAGCAGCATTTGTTAAAGTCTAGCGAGTTACAAATAGTATCCAAGCCTCTCTTGGTGTAAAAAAAACCCCAAACCAGCATAAAAACAGCAACATAAAAAAAAACCCAACAAAAAAAAAACAACCCCAACCACACAGTAGAAGTCACAGAAAGTATGAATCATTGTCATTTTGATGTCTCAATTATTTTTTTATATGGATTATGCTAACAAAACAAAAGAATAAAATAGCAAAATTTCAATCTATATCTTTCTTGTGACAAAGGCTCTCATAGAATCCATAATTATATCATCTCTAGCCATTTATCTTAAGTCAATAATCCCATGGCTCTTCTAAAACTGGCATTTTGCAAATACCCTACAGAAGCTACTTGAGGCTGTAATTTATTTTCAAATAATATCTTTACGTTATCCTTTGGCATGTAGGCTTAAGTGAATTGTTTATCTATGAAAGATGAATGCCATAGAAAGTTTACCTCCTAAAAGAAGTTTTGTTAGAAAAACAGATTTCTTCCTTGAAAATTCAGTTCTAATCACTAATTAGCATGCAAATACTAACATTACATGGAGAAACAAAAGAATAAATAGGGATTATAGCAGAATAATTCTACTAGAGTTCTTTCTAATATATTGTTTTCATGTTCCTAAATCTTTGAAGAATTAAAGAATGAAGCAACTCATTGTTGCTCTGTCTTTTGCAGGTATTCACTCCCGGTAGCTATTCCTTAGAACTACTTCCAAAGCAACTTCCATCACTACTAGAGCCAACAATTCCTTTCAACCCAGCGGTTACAGTCCTGGTAGAAGGCACTTTAACAGGAAACATCATAAGGCGATTCAGCTGTTGGAAGCCGATGAAGAAAAAATAAACCATTTTTAATTATTAGGATAATTAACCTCTAGAAATTCTCTAGGATGAGGTAGGGTCTTCAACAACCGAAGATAGAAGAGCAGAGAATATGGCCTTATATAGGAATCATGAGATACAGTCCTCTTTGGCCCATGCTACTGCGGATCAGCCTCTTATTCACATGCTGGCTGCGGTTATAAACTTCAACCCACTTCCTCACACCCTTCATCTAACAGCAGTGACGAGATTCGTACCACCATAAGGCATCAGCAGTTATGGAACTCTGTATCACCTGGGAGTTACCAGCCCGCTAAAGCCAACCTACGGGGCCAGCCCTCCCTGTGCACAAGCTGGAGGAGACCAGGGCCTCAGCAAGGCTGTTCCCAGCAGCTCCTGGGGATGCGATGGCACCGATGATCAGAGAACTCCTCGGCATGGGATCCCTGAGGGTGCACCTTCACTATCGCTTTGAGTATACGTGCAGAGCTCCTGGCACCTCTGAGACAGCTTTCGATCCATGCATCATTAAAACAAATCAGCTGATGATTGCATTCCCAATTTAGTGATCTCTGTTGGAATTTATGGGGCTGCAGGACATTTTCAGTTCAAAGACATTTAATCTTCAAATCTCTAGCCCTTTGATCTTAAACTGCTATGTGCTGACAGTCGGGACAAAGGATAAATCCACAAAATCAAACTGGTTTTCTAAAGCTATCTTTGTCAAAGGAGTTAAGAACAGAGGACACCATCAGAGTTTCTCTCTTACAATCCAAGATCAATTCTGAGGGCCAAATCCTCAGCCAACATAAATCAGTGCAACTTCATTCAGGTAAAGTTGACAGGATTTTATACTACCTGTGGAACCGGTCCTACCTATTTGCGAGCTCCAGTTTTGTGAGACTAATATCTGCAAAGGCCATTAATGAAAAATAGCCAATAAACAAACAAAATGTACCTCCTCATAAATCTTTCTGTAAAAATGCAAATAATCTAGCCTGATACATATGCAAACAAAGTAATTAGTTAAAGCAGTCTAGAGATAAAATTTTCAAAATACAGTAAGCTCAAGGAGAGGTAGTAGAATGCACTCACAGGTCTAGCATTTACCTTATTTTTTAAAAATAAGAGCCCTGTAAATTTTTCTGAAATGTTTATACAAAATGCAAAGAAGCCACTCCGTGCATGAAGTAGCCATTGTGAATTTCCTCATTTCTATACCATTAGCTGAAAGTATACAGCCAATTCTCAGCCTTGTATTTTAGGTCATAAATCTGCTCCCTCTGTTCCTTGGGCAAATTAAAAGCTATATATCTTTTGTCAAAGTCTTTCTGACACAGAGCTCCTACCTTCACAGCCTGAGGCGAGCTGTGTGTCTAGCAAAATTATATACAATAGGCAGTGACAGCCATGGAGTCTAGCATTTAGGCACTAGTCAACATATTTTTATACATGTAAAAACCATTCTACCTTATAACTTGCACACAATTTATACATATTTAAACAGATTACAGGAGTATGAAATAAGAAAATGCTTTCAAAAGGATAGGAAGGTGGTCCAAATTTTATATCCTAGCAATCTTTAAAACTATGCTGCATTAAGCATATGCATTAACGTCTGCATTACACTAATACAGACGGCACCATCAGAACCCTAACCTATTTTCTCATGCTTTAACAGTTGCCATGCTTCGGTTTCTGATGAATGTGTGGGCACTGCTTTTGATTTCAGCTGAATGTGCAAACAGTATATGTGTTTTAATTAAATGCATACAAAATTATGTTGTTTGGGAATGCCAGCTTTGTCATGTATCACAGCAATGGCTTGTCTAGTTATATTGGAGTTTTATGGCCTTGAAATGAGGCATTGCAAAATGGCAATATTTAAGATGCCCCACATGAATTGCTGCACTGTGCAAAATTTTCTAAGCAATGGGCTCCTGCACATCCTTCAAAAGCTGCAAGAAGCTTGCAAAGAAGTAATTTTAGCTAGAAGACACAGAGAAATATTTATAAAAGTTGAGGGTTTCATCTAATTATTTGTTCAACAACTATGCCGCTCTGCCCAAGGCTGTAGCTTTTCACAGTATGTGCTTCTCATTCTCCTTACACGGCAAGTAACCCTTGTTTCATACTTTTATCTGAAACAGTACTTGCCCTCCTTAGACCTCTTTGGTTATAGCTGCCATTTTCACGATGTCATACCCCTTACATTGTGATCAAAGGTGTTCATCTTTTTCCTTTCCTAAGTGATATTCTTGTGATAGAATTTACTTTCTCAGTTATTCTGACTGGAAGGCCCGTCTTCTTTACATTTAACACGCAGCCACAATCTGAATAGAGCTTGTGATTTGATCTGCAGTTTCCATTTATTGTCCATTCTGAAATAAATACAAAGTAGCACTACAATCCAAAAATAGCTCTTATTCCTATTTTTGAACTCTTGGTTTATATTCCTTAGGAGAGTGGTTTACCTTCCAACTGTCATCTTTTGTCCTGTCTCAGCAGCTTTAGGATGCTTTTATAGGTCATTCAATTTTTCCTTCCCAATGCTGATGATGGTAGTCAAATTTGAGGATGCGATACTACTGTCATCTCATTTAAAGAAGCACTACAGGAAGGCAAGTCATATCTCATTTAAGAAAAAAAAAGTTATTTACAGAGTAAAAAAATGACAGAAAACAGCATTAGAACTGTTTGCAGAGCACCCTGTAGTGGGACACAGTCACAGGATGGGAAGGCAACCTCAGGTTCCCCTGGCTTCCCATGGTCGTTAAGTAGATGTCCAGGCCTGGCCAGTCTTAAACTACTTACAGTCTCTTATTGTGGATTTCACACCAATTCAATTTCAAATCCCCAAGTCTGATTTAATTAGAAAGGCAGCACAATGCGGGAAAGCAACCAGGCATCTAAAACTGCTATACTCTGTAACTGAAGTAGTTGATGTTTATTGGGCTCCCAGAACATATAAACTGCTAAGCATCACTAGCACTTCTAAACTGACGGCAGTTTCCCTAATGAATTAAATAGCACACTTTTAATAATGTAAGTCACAAATAAATGAGGCTTCAGTGGGCCCAATCCGCAGCTGGTACAGCTGTAACAAAGTCATTACCACACCTGCAGGGACGTGCGTGCTTCTGCCAACATTCACACCACCAGAATGGTTCTTAAACAAATGGATATGTACAGCAAGGATGGGCAAGTCTGCAGGCCAAAATAAATAAATAATAATAATAAAAAAAACGACCTCCAAAAAATTCCCCACATACTGCCAAGGCTTCATACTGAATCGGTCATTGGTTTCTGAACACCTCTGCATATACAGATGCAAAACTTAATGTGGTTTACCAAAAAAAAGTTATTTTATACTGTTGCGTCTTGTGCTACACCGGTAGAATTTTACGCATTTCTTGTGGAGGCAGCATTTTCTAATAAATACATTTCTTTTTGCATTGCTTAGAGACCTCACATCACTAATAAGCCTCCATTACCTGTGTGTATACCGGCCTTGTGACCTTGCTCGTCTGACCCATACTTTGTGTCTTCAGTAAACTTACTGATCTCAGTAGGAACATTTAAGTAATAAAGTATTGCTCCATGTGAGGACTATCAGACTGCAATCCCAAGCAAACCAAAATTGTTCTCTTTTTAAGTTGCTTGAAATGAAAAACACCACAACACTGGCATATCTGCTTGCATTGTTATTTTAAATTATATACACACAGCATCTTAATAGAAGAAATTATATGCTCCCTAGCTGACACAATTCACAGTTAGAAATAGATGTTAAAACTGTTTTCAAATAACAAATTGACAATCTTAGTCCTGCCTTCCATGTGTGCACACTCCTTAAAAGCACAACCAGAAGGGGGAGTACAAAATTTGATTTATTATAATCCACTGTTTACAGAATTTGCAATAGATTTTTTTTTTAATCACTCATTGGAGAGAAATATTCTTCTTTCCATTTTCTTTCTAAATTTCTGCCAGAGGTCACAAAAATGAAGATAGAAAGCTACAGCAAATGCACAGAAGACATTTATGCATTTTAACTGCATTTAAATAAACATATTTGTGCTTCTAAATAGCTTCCCAATTTCTAAATGTTTCTTTTTCCTAAAAGATTGTAATCCACATTCACACACAGAAAGAGTGCATGTCTGCAGGGTAAGTTTACTAACTTAAAAAATCTCCATAGAAAGGCTGTCAGATACTGTAGTATAAAACACTAGGGCAGCAGCTATTTTGGTAGAATTATTTCAGCTTCCGAATACTGGAAAAAGGGTAAACAAAGTTTAGAAGAACTACAGTATGCTGAATAGCTTTCAAAGAGAGTTGAACGCATCTCTCAAACAGCCAGGTGAAGTGGCTGGGGATTCTTGCAGTTACACAGGTTCTCATCTGCTGTGGCTTAGTGGTCCAGAACTCTACCAGAACTCCGCTATGGCAGATACCAACAAAGTGTGATGAGTCACCTCTGAACTTACTGCAGCCTGAACTACAGAAATCTAAAACTGAAACAGAAGCTAAGTGTTAGTATAGCTATCAACAGCAGACTTCCCTTTTCTTTTTTTTTTATTTTAACTTCTGTACATAAATGGGACATTCTTCCCCTGTCAAGAATGGAAAGTTTTCTTGCATAAGTTTGTTCCTTAGTGTGCTGCCATTAACACTAGTATTCTCCTCCTTTTCCTACCAAAAAGCAAGATTTTTTTTCCATAAACCTTGAAAATGTTAGTCCTCATAGCCTCCCTAGAATGGTGATGAAACTGAAAGCTCATTTTTCAGAAAATGAATATTTAAAGATAAAAAGCAAGGAGCATAAGGGATATGGCTAAAAATCCAGGGCTCTTGGATTATTTGTTTACTTGACAGGAAGGTTTTCACCAATGCAACACTTTTTCATTAAAAACTGTGCATTTCCTTTGAATTTAAGAAGAACTGTCAAAATAAGTCTTAAATATTTAGATAGGGGAAAACAGCAGTGGTGCCTCTTGGGAATTTTAATCTTTTTATAGCTCACACTGAGATCTGCCTAAACATTTTCTTCTATGAATGTAGAGCTCAGAAAATGGAGTCTCCCTCCCACGTCGCAGTGCCTTGAATCGCTCCCATGACACAGAAGTGTTTGGCCCCCAGAGACCTGGCAGCATTACGAGGTTTACAGGCTGACCGGGGAGCCTGCTCCATGCAGCAGAATATCAGCATGAAGCAAATAAAACAAGAACATAAATTTTATTTTCACATCATGCTAAAAACTGTTGGTTTTGGAAATGTATTCAGAAATGAGGTATTGCAAATTGGTTGGTATTTCTGGTTAAATATTTCCAGAAGGGGACATGATTTCAGTCAGTGCTACTAATGACAATGTGTCTTCTGCAGTATTATCCAGGGAAGCAGCACCAACAGGATTCATCTCAGAAGCTGGAGCACACAAGAGTGTAGGGACCGAGTGCTACAGCCAATAAGCATATCAAATTAATTTATTGTGTGGATTGAACACCAAAGAGACAGTCCTTTCCTCAGAGAAGCTGGAAGTGGCAGTAAAGAGACCATATAAACTCAATGATGCAGATGAAAAACCCGCACTAGCACAGGAAGCCCACAGCAGAGAGAAAAACTGAGCGGAGACCTCACCCATCAGCGTCTCACAACCAACCACCACTACTACCTTCCTTTCAAGTTGCATAAAAAAAGCACCTTTTGTCATCGTCTTAACTTTTACTTGCCATTACTTATGCAAGGTAGATTCTAACCTGCTCTATAACGGTAACCTAAAAGATGCTGTTTTCACACATATGTTCAATTTTTTAATACTGCTTACTCTTAAGCAGTCAAAAGGAGCCATTTCAGCCAGTTAGGGCTTCAAACTTTTTTTACATAATGAGTAGAGACAGTTTCTCTGAATATCATGCTATTGTCACTTAAAAAGAGGCTAACTATGACTGGGGCAGGGAAAAAGAAAGGGGGGAAAAGCCCCCATAAATTCACTCTCTTGTCTTTCTCCCTGCCCAGCTTTTCTCCTCCTTTCATATTTTTACTTGCATGGAACAGGCTCAAACAAAGCAGTGAAATCAGACCCTCACACAATCAACAAGTTAAGAAATGACGATTGATTCTTAAGCACTCTAAAATGAATAGAGTACAACTGAAATGAAAGACAGAAATTGTCTTAAGCTAAGTGCAGCAGATTCTTAGGAAGATAAGTTCTTGTCTTCCCTGCAGCTGAAAATGAAAAGGCATTTATATATTTCTGATAAGATGATATATTAATATTATTAATGAAGTCATTCACCATTGCCAATGGAATTCATGGTAAATGCTTAGAGATGCTAGTAAGTAGATTTAACAAAAGGATTTTCAGATTTTTCCAAGAACTAAGCCTGGCCAAAATTTTTTTCAGCATTTGTTTTCCTATGGAAATATACCAGTTTATTTTAGAACTTTGCACATATAATTAAATGTAGCTTGGGATTTACCTTCAAAAATCAAGTGATTTTATTTAAATGAAGTAATCTTGGAAGATAGCTTTGCACCATCCTTTCACATGGTAAGACCACTATGTTTCCATGGATGACATTAACAGGACCGCTCTAAAACTCCTGCTGTAAAAGGTCATGCACACCTTGCCTGTGTAACAGGAAACTAAACACAGGTACAAACAAATGGCTTGTATCAAAATAAGGGTAAACAGAACCATTTAGTCCTCATGAAGTGCCCTGCATCCAACCCTGCTCATAAACATCAAGCAGACAAGCATTGCAGTGCACACTTACAGCCACTTGCATGAGGGAAAGAACCTTCTCCAAAAGCAAAGTTAAACTAAAAGAAACAACTCCTTTTGAAACACCATGGGAATTCTCTATTTTCTGACACCAACCATTTACATGAAACCCTGATCTGATTCCGTACCATCAATAATTTTGTACATATTTAATATCTATCAGTATACCTCAACCAATGAGTAGCTCTTTGCTTGCATAAAGATGTGCTAGCCACTGACTAAATCAATCTACGTATAGTTGAATTAAAAAGACCACCTTTGTTAAAACAACATTAATCTTGGCTTCTTCAAGATTCAAAAATCGATTTAAATTGAAATACAGAATAGCTATGATTAATCAGTGAGGAAAAAATAGATTCAGGTTCCATAACGTTAGTAACAGTAATGCAGCACTTCCACAGGAACTGACAGGCACTATATATTACTCCTGTTGCTCACGTTTATACTTAACGTAAGAACACATACTGGATAATAAAGTGATTATTTTCTCTGTAAAATCTGCATAGAAATACCCCAGAATGAAAGCAACAATGCACTTGAATCACAATTCTTGTTGCAAAAGGTAGGTAGGAAGGAAATGAAAACAGAACCGGGGTACCTCCTCTTATTTCCAGAGTGAGGACCTTAAGACCTATTTGAAGAACAAGTAATAGAAAGCTTTTCTGTCTTGCAGAAGTCCAGAAAAGAACACCAGAGAAGGCAATTAGTTTAGGGACCAATTATCTTCCCTGAATGTCTTTACAGGAGGGAACTGTGAGACAAGACTTGGAAAAATCAGACTTTGATAAAGGTCAGTGACATATAACGTATTTTGGCAATTACTTGTCAAATATACGACTGGTTTAAAATACATTGAAGCCACTCAGCAAAAGCGGTGACAGGGCTGTTTTAAGCAACGTGCTCTCTAATTCTTTCAAAGGTAACTCTGAATTTAACGCTGGCAATACTGACATAAAATCGGGTGTGGGAGAACAAGGAGAGAAGCAATATGCCTTTCCCCTGAGTTACCGGGCTGCTGACACAGACGTGGTCTGTATTTGCCACCAGCCACTCCAGGCTCCATCCTTCGTTCTCCTGAGGCCCAATGCAGGCACGATGCAGGTGCATCGGTGACCTATTTGTACATGAAGAGGACTGACTCCTCGCGTGCACCACGGCAGCTGGAAAGCTTTCAGGAGTTCTGCAGCACACTGAACAGCCCACTATCAAGCATCCTTACTTTGTTCTGCATTGAATTACAATTTCCTTCCCTGGGGATTCTCCCTTCGAGATCCCCATGTAAAGATATGTGCTGTTTGGGGTCAGATTTGAAATGCTTGACCCACCTGCTGTTCAAAAGCTACACAGGCTGCATTCCCCCCACCAGTTCTGCCATTGTATGATTTTATCTGTGCCAGTGGTGGAGGCTGATTGAACATCAGGAGGGAGAGAGAACATTCTATAAAACTGCAGGCGGAAAAGGTTTGCCAATTATTTTTCTTCTTGTGACTTTTAGGATGCACAGATTCCTTTTGGCAGTTCCTTTTGTTTTGTACCCATAAAATAAGTTTAATGGCTGAATTTTCTTTAAGATAATCAGAGGCTGTATAATTTATGCATCTGAATGGCATTGTAGCCAGATGTAATTTTGCTTGAAGTTTCAGCATTACAGTTAGTAATGACTCTGCTGGCTGTGTTTTGTAGAATTTGCAATTTATTTAACAGTTGACTGAGCACTGACCCCATATAATATCACCATAATCAAAATGTGGTAAAAATTAAAAATTAAAAATGAAAAAGAAATCTGTGCCTTCTGGGAAACATGCAGGCTTCAAGTGGACAGGGTATAGAAGCATTTGCTGAAAATGACAGGTAACTAACGTGGTCTTTAAAGTTTATAGCATAGACAAACTAGCCAATCAAAGATTTAGCTGAATTAAGGTTTGAAACACTCTCTCAGTAATAGCTATGGCTTGAGGCGTTTGTTTTGTCAGTCTTTGCTGCCATTCAACTCAAGTCCCTTTCCCTGATTTGCAAGAGCTGATTATTCTCTGATCAGACAAGGGAAATATCAGAGGGTATCCTGTGCTTCCAAAGAGCAGGGGGACCCTTAGGGGGAGAAAAGTTAAATTTCAATTATTGTCTATTTCTACCGTGGCTGGCTTCACAAAGAGTAATAGAGCAATGCTAAATCAGAAGCTATGTCTTTCTGAAGCACACTGTTGATGTGCACAAAAAGATAGCCCTTGTTTTCCTGGAGCAACTCCTCCCCACTCTGCCAGGCTGCCCCAGCCTTCCCCAGGCTCCAGCCCACTGCAAAACCCTTCATTGCTGCCCCCAGCCATGGTTCGTGTCCTGCTCGCCTCTTCCGCTATGTCTCACACCAGGCCCACAGGTCTCTCTTTGGGTCATTAATCTATTTTGGCCCTTTTTATAAGGTTTGCAGATAATCCACCTTTTTAGTCCAACCACTGGGTGACGTGTATAAATTGTATTCTTCATTAACATTTCTCAAGCGGACAGATGATTAATGGTGATAGAGAAATACAGTGTCATCAGCATAAAACAATGATTTATTTTGATAAAAATCCAGCACCATCAGCATAAAAACCCCCATGAAGTTATTTGAAGAACTAAGGTTAACATGGAAAGGAGCAGACCCAGAATGTGCTGCAAGTTCAGTTTCCCTCTGCTGCACACATATGTGTCCCTGTTTTGCCCTGTTGAAATAACAGTGTGACTGGGACTTCCAGATTTCTGTGTCCCTAGCAGGTATGGCACAATGGATTTGAGACACCGCACTGTAACAAGAGCGTTAGAAAATATACAGGGAAGATCATTTTCTCTTGAACTCCTCTGTGCTGTTAGTGCATGCTAACTGTACTCTTCAGCCAATTCAGATCAGAGGCCATGCTTACATACAACTTGCAGCAGGCTACACTACAATTTATGTGTCGCATGGGATACGGAGCCAAGAAAGATTTCCTTTCAAAGCACTCAAAAGGCTGAAATGATTTCTTAGCTGGCTGCCATTTACACTAGTAATCCAATTGGAGTAAGAACATTCTAATGAAGTTTAAAAAAGGCAACGCAATTGACGGCAGTGTTCTGAGACAGCAACTTTGCATTTTAGAAAATGTGAAAATCTGTGGAAAAGTTTTCACCATGGCACATGGTCACAGTGCACTTGATCCAGTGTGGGACATGCATCCAAGACTACACAGCTTTAAGATCTATGCAGCTTCCCAAAGCTTCTCAGATTAGTGAATTTTTTTTCCTGAAGAAAATAAAAAAAAAGCTAATGACAGCAAAAAAAGAAAACCACAAAATAACATTTTAAAAACTCTTATTAATTTAATAGTCCATTAGAAATGGGCACCTGACACTTAGTGTTCTCTCAAACAGTGATGGGCCACACCACATGATAGCTGGTTTACATCTAGGCCACAAAGGAAACCCATCAACACCAGTTTTGTAATAAAAAAAAAACAAAACCCAAACCCCTCCATAAGTCTTCTTCTCTATGCAAAAGCCACTCGTTCATAATACAATAAAAATACCAAACCAAACACCTTTCATGAAGGCTTGCTATTTAGAGGTAGGTCTTGGTATGAAGGCCCCTTCTTCTCGGTCAGTAAAGAGTTGTAAAGTTATTCAGTGATTTACAGATTTCAGCCATTCAAATTATTCTTCTGGGTTTGCAGAGGAAACATTTCCAGGGGGTTTAAACTGTTTTCACCCAACAGCTCACTTTAAGCAATCAAAATAAGGGATAAAAGCTCTGCTAGTGTAAGGTCATGTAGCCATCATGAAGTGACAAGGGCAGCAGCTGGGTAACAATTACCTGGAGGTTTAGCAGCTGGGTTACAGAGCCCTTTACCAGAGAGCAGTGGGCTGGGAGAACTTCTGTCCTTCAACAGCCACAGTGGTAGCACAGGGCATTCCAAGTTATTTCAAACCCTCTAGCACTTTTTCTGTAGTTTGCTGAATAGCAAAATGAAACGTTTCCTTTCTGACCACTGTGTAACACAAAACACTTGCTAAACACCACCCGTTAAGTTCTGGACTTGCGTGCTCGGGAAGGTCAGGTTCAGCCTACAATGAATGTTCAGATCACAGCTAGATTTTAACAGGCTTGTTGGAAGTTTCCTCAAGCTTACTCATCTTTGATGTTGTGTACACTCTTGGTCTTTTTTATTATTTTTCTTCCCCCAGAAAATTACTTTTCCCCTCTCCCCTATACCTACTCAGGCACAAATGCCCAAACTGGAAGTGCTCAGCTCTATAAAGCAGCAAAAGGGAACATGGACAACTCCTGTCAGCTCTCACTCACAGGTTGGAAGCAGGCTTTTCCACCTCCCACACGCAGTCTCAAAGCTACTCTGAAGGAGCCAGAGAGCAATTCTTGTCTCAGGCTAAACCTCCTGTGCCTGAGCTACTACAGAGACTACTTTTGCCTCTGTTAAAGTGGCCTTCTACAGAAGTTCCTGGAGACCCGTAATACAGCTTACCACCCTTGCTACCTTTTGTACCACTTTTATTGGAAACATTCACTCGAAGGCAGAGAATTAACCGAGCAGATTTTGAGCAGCTGTAACCTGACGTTAGTGGCAGTGCACAAAAGTCACCAGAACTGCAACAGCATAAACTAGCCAAAGATCTGGCCCATACACTTCATGAAACACAGCTGCACAGCCACATCCAGTGAGTCTGTGTGTGCTGAGACTTTGAGTATCATATTCCAATTATCCCATTGTCTCAGCACTCTCCAAACTAGCCGGCTGCAACAAAGTCTTTTACCATCACATTCCAACATGCTCTTCATGTCAGTCCCTCTGCTGCCTTCTCCTAGTCTCTCCTCTCTCTGCTTCTTCTTCCTCCTCCCTTCCTTGGCTGCCCAACTACTTAACAGAACCAGCCACAGCTGCACCTCATTTACATCAGCCAACCTGCAGCTCCTGAAGCCAGCCCACAGCTGTGTTATCAATGTTAATTAACTTCACTCCTCTACAATCCCATGGCCTAGTGTTCCACATGTTGGAGAACTACAGCTAGTGGTACAGAATGGCATCCCGCAATTCAATACAGAGCTCCTCCTCAGCTCCATTCTACAGCTTCTTTGGACAAGCAATTTGTACTTGGAGCTTCACTTTTAGGAAAAAATAACGAGACACCTTTTATTTCTCAGCTGCAATAATCTACATTTCTACATTTGTATCTATACCACTCCTTACACAATATCACTGTATCAATCTAATTGTTTGGGGACAGGTGGACAGAGAGGTAATTTACTTTTTTCATTCTATATTCATATTCACTGCAGTTATGGGATCAGGTATGCCAGTAGTAAAAGTAGAGTACTTACCTACTTGATAGCATTGTTCCTAATTATTTGCTGTTCCTTCCCATTAATTTTCAAACTCTACTATCTTGACTTCAATACTACTAAAAAAGTAATTTAGAGAAATAATGGAAAAGAACAGTTGCAGTGCCAATTCATGCTGTCCTCTTCCAAAACGTCTCTCTAACTTTAAACACTTCCATTTACAGCTAGAGTATTTTTGACCTTTATGCTGTTTCTAAGCCTCTTTCAGCCATCAGCAGCAGACTGACTACTGTGAGATTTTTTTCCCCTGCATATTCTGAGTATCCAGAGACAACAGCCACTTCAAGGGGAAAGATAAACTTGAAACAAGTTCTCCCCTCTTACAAAGGAAAAACTTCATAATTATGTCTTGTGCGTTAACATTACACATTTACAGCTACAGACCAAAGATGCAGTACATTGCACTTATGCAAAAGCATGCCAAACAGAGGCCAAAGAAACAGGGACCCTTCTTTCCTCCCTGCTCAGGTATCAGCTTACACATAAAAGCCTCTCCTAAAAGGAGGAGTACACTGAAAGCAACAAGCACCACACTAGTAAGGAGCACACACATCAATCCCCTACATGCAGATGCACCTCTTCATAATGTCAGCGAATATTTCTTAAATCAAACAAAAATGTTTCCTAGAGGTTTTGTATATGTGGTTTTACATTTCACACACACAGTGATTTGCTCTACTGACACGAATTTCAAAATTGTCCATTCAAGTGAAGCAGCAGCCAGGGTCTTTCTAGATGAAGAAATGCTCCCTGAATAGACCAGGTGAGTTTAAGACATCCATCAGTTACACGAGGGGAGGGGTGCTAAGAAGTGCCAACTATTTTCTATATATTTGTATTTAAATGCTTCAAACTACTTGCTTTGATCACATTCATAGTGTTTAAAACTAGAATATTAATGAGAACAGAGGATTCTAAATGAATAATGGAAAATGTGTGCACACAGAAAATCATTAATTCACTCCAAGAGTACATGATTGCACAGCATATATAGACTCAGGGAAAAGCAACACATCAGGTTGCTTCTGCATACAACAAAATGAACCCAGTTTACAGATCATGAACTGATTTTAGAAATCACTTTGTGAATTGCTTTGAACAACAAATTAAGCTCCATTCTCTGCCCCACTGTTGCATGGACTGTCTGGGGTGATCCGATGCTTTTAACTCTTTTTCTAAGTTGAGTTAAAATGTACTGCCCCAAAAATACTGCATTCACAGGTGAAGTGGAAAGGAAAAAGACTAGAGGCTAAATCTACTTATTTCTTATTCAGCTGGGAAAGGCAGAAATGTTTTACTCTGCTTATTGCACTTGCTGGCTGTTTTCTTTTTCAACTCTGAAAGCAGTTTCTGTAATAGCAATTCAGTTCTTGTTCCTCAGACTATGTAGAGATTCGTTTAGGCTTGGATAAAAGCCCAAAACATACTCCCAACAGTTCCAGTTCTATTGAGTCTCCGAAAAAGCGCTACATGTATCTTTTCAGAATTTAGGTCTTTTTATTTTAGTCTCAGATGAAAGCACACAAAGCTAAACAAGGAGAAAGGGAGGAAAGTGATCTGAACTTACACGGAGATAAAGAATGCCTCATTTAGAGTTTGGCTGGAGTTCTGGATGAATGACCATCTTAACTTTTGCTTTATTCCAACAGTATTTTTCAACCCTTGGTAACCACGATTCCAACTTCTGCCAAGTAAAACTGTACTATGATAGTGTGCAGAATCTATCTTTAAACGAAGAAGAGGCATATGCAAAACTTATTTTTGCACTGAAAGTCAGCAGCAGATTAACAGTCCAGTCATCAGTCAGGCATTAGCTACGTAAGAGATGGGAGCAGTCTTCACCTTAGGTTTCATGTAGAATAAGCAATTAAAACCTAATTCAAACCTTTTAAAATAATAATAAAAAAAATCTTAATAGCTTGTATTCTGAAATACTAATAAGACTTATTTTTCCTTCATGGGGCACTTCTCATTAAAAATATTCAGGAGATGATTTGGCTATCCCCATTGCTAAGTTGTATATGAATGCAATGCAAAAGCCACACAAGTAAGCAGCAAGTTGGCAAGTGGAATAGTATATCATGATCACAATCATTCTAATAGCAACCACTCTTCGAACATGAAGAAAAAATACCTTGTTCTCATTAATAAACATGAGCTTGTTTTCAGATTAAACACACCACCCCCCCCCATTATTGCCTCAAAATAGCTTTATATGAGATCTGGATTGCTGTTTAGGTTAGTAGGCATGTCCCATTTTGCAAAACAGAAAAGTTTGCATGGTGATTACTTACATTTAGAACAGATGAACAGCGAAATGAATAGGCTTCTAGGAATAGTCACTCATTGTTAACGTTCATTCATGCTTAATAAAAGTTCAGTTCATTCTTGTATGTCTTTCAGGTTCTCTTTTTACGAAGTATCAGAATGGTCATTTTTCTGAATTTGAAATTATCTACTGCTGTGCAAGAGACTAATAAAATCCCTACTCTTCATTTACATACCTCTACAATAGTGCTCAAGACGAGAGGCCCAACTCCCCAGGATGCCTGTTCAAGCACTTGTGATGGGAAAGGAATAAAATACTCTGCTATAGCATAGGTTGCGATTAAAAAAAAATCTCTTTTAATAATCTCCTCCGCTTGAAGCAATTAAAGCAAGACAAGTATAGGTTCCACTGCATCGTTTTCAAGAAGTAGCAACTCAGACAAAATTTGAATAGTCCTGTATGACATTACAAATCAGCAAATGCAATAATTCATTTTATGCACCTCATGCACTGTCCAAAAATCACAGGAGGGACTGAAGAACTTGGAAGCTCTCGAAAGATATTTCTGAGCAAGTCTGTCCCACATCTGCCTCCACTCTGTGCAGCTATACTGTGTGCAATCACTACACACAGGATCCTCTTTGGTTATGCTGAGGAAGTGTGCTCACATTTGCCTCAGGTTATGTTTATGCCATGACATAAAACAGAGCCAGGGAATGTATTTGAGCAGGGGCCTGCGATAGGCCACCCCACTTACCTGTCGGTTTTCTCATTTTGACCAGCCCAAGGCTGCTTTCCCCAGCACAAGCGCTCCACGGCAGGGGCGTGAGCCAGAGCAGCCACTTGGCTCTCTTCCTGCTCGCAGGAGAAGGCACGGCCTCACTGTTGTAAAGACTGACATTTTAGAAAGACCTATGAGACCACACACATTCACACGCACACATTTCCCTCCCTTCTCCCCCCTTCTTTCAGCTGGGGGCACCAAGTGATAGGACCACGAGGCCATGCTCACCTCCGCAGTCCAAACCCAACCCACCAGAACTCAAGTATCCTCAGGTATTTTGTCTGGGCTCAGGTGACTCTACTGCACGTGCAAAGATGCCAGCAAAGCGTCTAGCCCAGGCCTAGAAAGCAGTATAACCTCACTGAACAGCAACTTCTGGGGATGTTTTAGACCCTTGAAACAAGGGCCTATAAGCTCTCCAGTTAACTTTGTCATATGCCCTTCTCTGCTCAGTCCCGCTCTCATGGCACGCTCTTACACAAGCTCACATAGGGTTTGGATTAGCAAGGTTATTTGCGGCATATGGAACACTCACTCATATCTTCAGCTAACACAGATAATCAAGTATTGTCTCAGCTTCATTTGTAAGAGAACTCAGTATGAAACAGTCAATCAACTTTACAAATAGAAGAAAAAACCCAGCCCAGCTCTAACAGTTTTTGCATTCCTAATAGCTGGTAAATTCAATTGTAACACAATCCTCTGGTTGGTATTACAAGACATAATTTTAAAAGAATATGCATGCAGAACGAAATATTTATCAACGGCTGATTGTGAATCCTTCCAAGTTGCCAAAGACCAACCAGAGAGACTGCAAGGAGGCAACATTAACTGAAACCAGGACAGGTTTTTTTCAAGTGAACAATATTGCGGGCATAGTACAAGTCACTGAACGGGCACTGAGGAGAGGGATGCTTGCAGGCAAAATGGCAGTAAATCCCAACAGCATGAGTATTTGGTTGATCTGGAAAACTAGAGCATTAAAAACTCAGGTGGCTCGAAGGATTTAAATATTAAAAGAAAGATAGAAACAAAATGCAACAGAAAGCTAAGGCAATAACAGAAACCAGAAAAGAGCAAGGAAAAGCAGATACAGTGGTTCAAAAATCACACAAAAAGAGAAACAGAGACATAAGGATTTCAGTAAAGAATAGAAGAAATCTCTGTGTTTATTTTAATTTTAAGCTAATGGAAGAAAGAAGTCCTACAGGCATTGGAATAGTTTAATTTTCATAGCTGGTCTGGTTGACATTTTCTTTTGAACATCAGATTAAATAACACAACTCAGCTAACAGCATCTCTGCTATAAATGCTATGGGGCTAAAGACCAGAGAAGCAGCAGCATTTAAACACTTTTTCCTTATGCAAACAAGTGCTAGTAAATACTATCAACGTATGCATATTTTGAGCAAGATGAAAACACAAAATTTGTTGGCTGCTCAAGTCTGGTTTTCAGCTTCATAATCCTGATGCCAACACCTGACATACATCAGCCTAAGGTTTTCATATGAGATGACAACTCCAAAGTTGTCTTAAAAGAGAGAAATAGAAACCTGTACGTATATTTAACTAAGCACATGTCACTGCTTATCAATCATACCAGAGTAGTGTTTGGGTTTCTCAGAGTCAGGATCCCTCAACACAGAACATGAACAGATTGACGTGTGTTATGATACTAGAACTTTTTCCATCTGAAACTCCATTCTTAACAGCAATAAATTAACAGAAATATCAGCTCCTTCGTTAAGGTTAGACTACAGGCCTCAAAGTTATGAAATAATACTGGAAACTATAAATATTTCAAAACTCAAGGATGGCCAAATCTTCATGAGAAAGCATCAAATACTCAAAATTTAGATGTATATTTTAACCTTTATATGTTTATGTCATTTTTATGTACGTAAAGCTTCATTATTTTATTTTTTGAAATTTGCAGTAATATTGAAGTGCCCAGTGAGCACTATTTTCTGATTGGGGGGGGGGGGGGGGGGGGGCGGGGATCTAAAGAAGGGAAGGGGAAAAAAAAACCCAAACCCAAACCAACCCAAACAACAGAGAAGAAGGAGGCCTGGGAGAGAAGTAGTGATTTTGGGAACATCAAGCAAGATGTCAGGGCAGCACAGAAGTTACACCTTTGGGTGTACCTATGACATACATTTGCAAACTGGAACTGGAACCAGAACCACTATACCCAGTACCACACATGACTGATACAGGCCTGAACACTAGTGAAGCCCTGAAGAAGTTGGTAGATATTCCCTTGGGAAAACAGGACCATAGAGCCAGTTCCAGGGAAAAAGACCTAAATTGCATAACCATTTTTGAGTCCAGACAAGTTTCATACTCTAATATAACTACTGTAATGTCTGGTATATCTGACTTAAAGGACAGAATTGTAATAAAGTTAGAAGCGTACAAAATTGCAGAAAGGACAATTTAAACTGAAGCTTTCAACATTAACATCCAGGTTTTGAGCATTCAAAAGTGAGCTATGAAACCCCAGAAAAAAATGCATTTAACTTGAGGCCTTTGGTAAATGTCAACCAGGGGAAATGTGACTTAGATTATTAGAGAGAGTCAAAGAATATAATCCACAGTAGATCACTTCAGCCTTGGCTAATTACTAAAGGCATCAGTTCATTACACTGCTGTAACTGTATCTAATTCAGTTTGCTCTGCAGTTCATCTATTATGTCTTTTTTATGCGCTACTGTACTGGCTGTTGCAGTGTACAATCCGCTCTAAAGGTGCTTCTTAACTCCTGCAGTTTCCACAAAGCAAGTCTAGAAACTGTAATTGAGGTTTGCTCCATTTTATGCTGACCACTCATCAGCAAAAACAAGAAGGAAGGGGGAGAAAAAAAAAAAAAGGAAAAAAAAAAAAGAAGGGGAAGAGGCAAGGAGGGAGCAGGAATAAAGATACATTCATGTTTAAAAAATCAGGACCATGGCTGAGACATTTTCTATAACAAGAGCTAAGCAACTGGAGTTGGTTAATAGAAAGCCATTGTCAGATGCAAATTTGAAATTCAAAAGAACAAAGCTATTTAACCTATGATCAGACCACTTTAAAGATACACTTCATTATAAAGGCTATTGAAATTTATTCCCATGGGATTCTGTTGGCATTGAAATTTTACATGGATTGAAGACTTCAGTATATCCAAATATTCAGAGGAAAAAAAAAAAAAAATCTCGTGTAGGGTTAACAACTACAAGTATCCAAAAATTTGTAAGTCACAGATGTTTGGGGAAGTATCCTAAAAGCCTTTTTTTTATGCTTGTCTTTTTCTTGTTCTCTGCCTTGGATACCTTTTATTGACCAGTGCTGGTTACCTGAACCTTTGGTATGGCTTAATATTGTCACTCAGGCAACCCCCTATCCCCTTGATTCACTTAGTAAATGTTCTGAACACAACACTGAGAACTATTTGTATTATCTGTACCTTTTCACAGAGTAAGCATAAGGTAGCTATAGTTACATACATCTCACAAACCTATACAGCAATTGAAAGTACTTCCAGCACTTCATAAGCAGCAGTAAAACACTTATTAACAGGAACAAATATTTTAAGTTGTGCAGTATGAAGTGTCAGTTCATGAAAATCCATACTATATATCAAAGAATATTTACTATCCATATCTGACTTTCCAGTAGTTAATAATAATGAAAAACAATTTTTTAAGTGACCATAACAAATTTCTTTTACACAGTGCATGCCATTCTTGTCACTTTTATGGCTTGGAAATACAGCCACATAACAGATATTAAAACTGACATAGTCCCGTATTTTAAATAGTTGTCATCTGCTCATATTTTTCGTTTAATAGGGTTCTGAAAAGTCTTTCACCGCTAATTGGTATTAGTTTTAATTGAGTTTTGTGTAGGTATTAGAAAGCAAACTGAAAAAACCAGCTTGCAGTAATTTCCTGTACAATTCAAAAAATGCAGTATCTTTGAAGATATAAGAAATTTGTTCCTATATAGATTAAAAATGACTGAAAGGCATGAGAAACCATCAAGGCTACTCAACATTCAGACAAATACGGTCTGTGAGTAAATATGTCCTCTTTTCTTGTTTGTGGTGTGGGCAGGCAGTCCAGCTATCTCTAGCACAGATGAGGGAGACAATCAAGTGTCTTAAACCTTCCCTTGCAATAAAAAGAAAAGCTCTGGCTGTACTGGAGTCATGCTGAGCATGCTTAAAGGGAGCAGCCTCTGATGATGCCTTTAGAAACTTGCCTAAAATATAAGTTACCTGCAGCTGGATGTTCCTATTTTTGGCCCATCACCATTTTATCTTTACTTTCAGCAGTAAACTACTAAAATACAGTGTTTACTAAATTCACCAATAGGACTGTACCCTAGAAGTTTCTGTAGGGCCCCAAAACATGGCAACTTCTAAAAACTTCAGTACAGGACAGAAGCAAGTACATTTAGCCCAAGAGAAACAGCACACTAATTTGAGACAGAGCTGGACCTCTGCCCTCCTACACTTTGAAGTGTGGCTTTGTGCAGAAGAAAGTTATGTAGATAAGAGAACTTGTTATGCAACAGCACTCATCGCATCAGTTGCAAACATGTCCATAATTCTTAATATATTTTTTAAAATGCTGTGACCTGAGGGCAGCAGTCAAAGCCACTAATCTAGATGAACCTTGGACAGAACCTTCCTTCCAAATACACCTCTGTTTTCCTGGTTTGACTTCAAAAGAACTTCCAAGGTATGTTTCCAAGGGGGTGATATCTGTATACTTACAGGATCCAGTCTAAGAGGTCATGATCGCTCCCTGACTCTGCACTCAGAAGATGTGCATGTTGTCTATTGCCTATTGATGAGTCTGGACAGCATTTTCAGGAGTGTGATGGCAAACTCATGAGATACATCTGAGCAAGCTTTAACTTGTACAACAAGGGCTATAACAGATTCCCCAGGCTGATTGCAAACCATAGGTATTTAGGCAGCTGATGAGCCTGCCCTTGGGTTTTCCCTGCTTTTTAACCTGTACCAGCTAAAGGAGGGCAAGCTCAAGTATGCCTATTCACTCTTCAATTGCTCCTTTACCCAACCCAGCATAGACACATCACTGCTTTTATACAGCAGCAAATACATCAAGTCTTCTTGTGCCTCAGAGCCTCTTAATCCAAAGAAGAGATAAAAACCCTGAAAAAACAGCTGCATCACACAAAGCAATACAGCAGGGTATTGCGTGTTATCACCTCCTCACTCACTAGAGCTCACTTTGATGTTTGTGATCTCTTTTCCTCCATTTAAGCCCCAAACCTTCACACCAGAGAAAATAAGGAACCAAGGAACATAAAGAACAGCATTTTATAGCCTTATTCTAGATCTGTCTGCACTGCTACAAAGCCAAATGCAAGCATTCCTACCTGAGGCTGGAAACCAAACCGCAGCACTGCCCTGGAGTGACCCCCATTCTCTGCCTCAGCAGAACTATGCTCCACAGCTGCACCCACTTGGGTGTCATCAGCACCCCGAGGTTAGGCCTCCGACTGGACCCTTTCATGTCCCAGATTCAGCTTAAAAGTCCCCAGTGTTCGTAGATTCCCACTTGAGGATTATGACCCTGGAAATTACTTCCCCAGCTGAAGTCTGGAAAAAAGCTGTATGGTTCAGATTGCAACCCTCCACACTTAATTCCAAAATACAAAGGATACAATAACTTATCTTCATTAATACTCTCTTACTATATTATGCAAGAATAATGAAGACTTAATCACATGTTGACATTTGTTTTCCCATTCACCTTCCTAAGGTTTTCCATGTATGAGGCAAGTCTGCCAGTAACTCATGGAGTTATTGATTGCTGTATATTACATCAAGCAGGATCATTTGTCCTCCGGGTTTTCCCTTCAACACAGCAGGCAAAAGGCAAAACTCTGTTTTCTAAGGACAAAACAGTTCAGAAGATGAAATAAAGACTTTTTCTTAAGGCAAGATACAGAAAACACACTGACAGCTGAGGGCTGTTTTGCAAAAATAATAAAAAAAATTCAAATCCAGCTGTTTTCATCAGATAGCTCTTTTGCCTATGATCTCCATTCAGATGCCATACATGAAAGTAATTAGTTTATTGGAGTAATTTCTGCTAAAATATTAAAAAGCTTATCCATCACCATGTAACATAAAAAAATCCATTTAACAGCATTCAGAGAAAAGAAATTACCTTGCAAATGCATTGAAACACAAGCAACAAAAAAGACCTGTTCAAGGTAGCTCCTGCATATTGGCAAGGATAGTAAAAAAGCTTAATAAAGAGAAATTAAAATAATCTATAAGGAATGTTCCACAGTGCAACATCAGCAGCAATGCTTGGTGACTGGGAACTGATTAAAGTGATGGTGAAGCATTTGACAGTGCGATGTCTGAAGTGCTCAGTTTTGAGCAAAACCTTACACTACACGCTACATATAATACATACATAAGGCTACTTAAAGGTCTAATCATAAATTGTATTTTAAGTATATGTTCTTTTCATTTGAACCCTTACAGTGAACAGAAATTACTTGCTATCTTTTTTTTTTCAGCATTTTTTTCTGTTTCTAATTACATGTGCCACAATGATTATATTGTCTTTCTCTCCACCATGCCACAGTTGCAGTCCACTCCCTTTGATCTTCCCTAAAACAAAATGTTTGTGCCTCTATTATTATTGTGATGTCAAAAACTGATTTTCAAATTAACTTTCTGAATTAAAAGTCTTGAAAAATTTTAGTTTAGGGAGAATATATATCTTTCTATCCAAGTAAGAACAGTGGCTTTGCCTTCACATTTTTTTTGCCTATTTTAATGTCCCTTTTTGTCTAGTTTTTACTTTTGAAACAAATGCAGTATTTCCTTTCAAAATGGAAAACGCTAATACTTGCTTTCCACAGCATTCCACTCCTCCTGCAAAACTACCGCAATCCTGCAAAATAGTTTTAGTGAGAAGATGACTGTATTTTGAGTTTCACAAGTTAGTTAGCGTTATTTTCTGCCCAGTTATAACTGCAGTTGCTACTGGATTTTTGCTTCATACAGATTTGCGTGCTCTGAGGCCCTTAACAAGCAGAGGGCGTGTGAACTGGAGCATGTCCTTCCAATGGCCAAATAGCGGGTGTCTTCTAAAATGCCGAGGAATACGGCCTTTCCCATTTTGAAAACTATCCAAATTTTACAAATCCTTACTTACATAAGATGGGTATTTTCCTACAAGTTTTTCTCATGTCCTTTAGCTGCAACACAGCTGCAGCTCTGCTTCTACATTACAGCGCAATAAAGAAAACTCAGTTGGAAAGCATTAAGCTTCTGAAAATGACTACAATTACAGGTCAGAATTAGAAACCCACTGAATACAGGTTGCTCTGGAGCCTGCTGTACCTGGATTTGGCACAGTTTTTCACTGATGTCACCTCCGAGCAACAAAGTTTACTGCTCCAAGGTAAAAGGTGAAGAAAATCTGTTGTTCTTCCATATACCATTTTAGCAGATCTAGGTAAAAAGCCTTTTGACACATGGCCCCTTACAAAGAGATTGAGTAAAGTGTAATCTGCTAGAGGTATGTTACCACACACTGCTACTTGCAAAGGATATTTTTGTTTCTTTTTTGATTCATGTGCTTAAATGAATGATCTCTCACTGCAGAGAATTTTTATCAGAACTATAAAACTGGGAAAGCCAGTAGCATTTACTTGGCAACTACAAGGCTTGTGACAAAAAATACACAAATGTCTCCCAGCGACCTCTTCTCCCTCTCCATGCCTAAAAACGTTGCCACTGCAGCCAGTGACAGCTAACTGCTCAAATGAAAGCAACTAGCAGAGCAGGTGAAAGGCAAGAGTGCAGATAGGATTGCTGTACACTGAATTAAATAAATGGGAAGGGAAAGAACAGAGGAGAAGGGAGAGCAAAGCAGGGCAACATCCAGATGCTCAGCAGTGCAGCGTAGTTCAGAAACTCTCAGCCTTTGGTGCTGCCTAAGGCTACTGCGTGGCCTCACATCGCATTCATGTGCTCTTGCGTACAAGCGTTAAGTGTGCTGATGATACCATAAGGACCGAATCCAAAAAAAGAAACATAAAGCAGTTCTGAAATAACATTTCCCAAAAAAAGCTTTTCTCTAAGGAGTACTTTCCCCCCCCACTCCCTTCAGGCATCAGAAAGACAGATAACAGATAAAAAAAGGGGGGTGGGAAAAGAGGGAATTTTGAAATCAAATTCACACCAAAGAAACTGCGCGGTCACAAATAATTCAACACCTCACATGCTAGTCAAGCTGGTGAGCTGGGAAAAACTTTTAAATGCAAAATGAAGAAATCTTGTTGAACACACAACTCGCCTGATATCACCCAATCTCCAGACATTCCTATTTTTAGCTGCAAAAGAATTTGTATACCAGCCATCTCTTTCCTCTTCAAGAGAGTTTTCTAATTACAGATACATGCCAGGAGACAATATTTGAATTTAGTTTCATTTATAAATTACCTTGAAGCAGGTTTGTCCCTGGTGAATTTAAAACATTATCTAAAATTCCATGTTTTATCCACAGCTGTCAAGTGAGCAATTTCCGTAGCTTGAAATATATATATAATGCGAAGTGCTAACCCTGAAGAGAAGGGGAAAAATTAATCAAAAACTCTATCCTCAAGAAGAAAGAAATACGGTGATACTCCCCTCCATCCCATGAAATTACGATGAATTCCTACTGATACAAACTGTGCCCAGTATCAAGCATGTGGGGTGGTAGCACCACTGTCACCATTCTGCAATCTGGATAACACTGTGCGTGGCATTGTACAATGTGCAGAGAAAAACAGCTTCTCTCTGAAAAGGCTTAGTCTGCTCACAGACAATACCAGCCAAGGGTGAGCCAAGAGGAACTTTATTATCTCGGATTTGCAGAAGGACCCCGAGCACAGAGTGTGTGAGCTGACTGCACTCCTGAAGCCTTTGCCAAAAGATGAACCTGTGTGTCTCAATCCCAGTTTAACACTTTACCCATAGATCAAGCCTCCCTCATCCTTTTGACTCTTGCCTGCAAATCCAGGCTGCCTCAGCCCATGTGTAGGATCTTTATTTTTCCTCCTCCTCCTCCCCACATCCTTCAGACAGTTTCTAGTTTCTCCTTTGTATTGTGAGGATTTTTAAATCAACTGTTTGAAACCTTTTCAGGGCAATGGGCAAGGAGACCGGCTCCCACACCCTTTGATACTCACTGATTTCCATTCCACGAGCAGGCTGATAGCAGCATGGCAAGTACTGGTTGCACTGGGTTTCCCCTGGCTGCTGACTGCAATCTGTGGAACAACTGCTTGGAGAACGCAGGGTTGAGTCCCTGCTCTCTGCTGTTACTTTTGTTAATCCTATGACAGTAATTTATGCCAGTAGAGATAGACCAGTGAAAAAATCCCCAAAGCAATCAATAAAAAAATTACAGTCGAACTGCTTTAAGACTTCAACTTTAGCTCTGCGTGCAGTGGTGTTACATCAACATAAGGGATGACACAAATGATTTAGCGGCTGACCATGAATGAGACAAGCTGCCTTATCACTGCAGAAGACATGAGAGTGTGGGGTTTAATGAAACCTTGAGAAGTAAATTAGTATTTCCTATGGGAGCATCATGAAACATTTAGTCCTAATGAAAATTTACTTCTCAATAAAAAAGTAAAATTCCTCATGAAGAAAAAACCCCATGGAATTCAAACTATTTTTACTTTAAAGCAATACTACAAACAATCATAACCCTGTGATCATCTGCATATTTTGCAGTCTCAAAATCTTAAAAAAATCTGCTAGTTCTTCAGGAGCAAATTTATCACCCATCTTTTATCATAATAGAAATGAAGGCACAGTGCTGACAAAGTTGGACATAGTAAATCAATGGCAGAAGTGACTAAATATCGAAATCCCCTGATGCTTATTGCAAATATTACTACACATTACCACCATTATCAACTACCTTATACACGTACTTTCATTATCAAGTCTTAGTCATATGGTAACTATTTCAACTCAATAAATCTAGAATGAATAACCTTTTCTGTTATTTTAACTTTGTGGGGAAATCTCTATTTCCTGGAGATAGATGGCAGATTTTGTCTTCAGCGTAAGAATTCCTTGCACCCACCCTCAATTTTTTCCTTCTTATTGGTCTGTATATACTCTTTTATGCTCACCACAGCTGAAAACAGAAGCATTCAGGCTGCAGGTGACAGATTCACTGAAGGCTGTAGGATCTGGCACAGCACTGAAGAGGCAAGTGAGATTTTCCCAGGATTTTTCACAGCTCCTGAAACAATGGTAAAGTAATAAGCAGCAGTACTTGACAGTGCCAAGTGACATACTATTTCATACACTCCAAAGTTCTGGCACCACCCATTTCACAGGTTATCTCACAATTCCTCTTCTTTCACAGCATATCTGAGGGTAGGTACCTACAGCACAAAGCCTTTCAACTTTCAGAGACAAGGGAATCAGTTTTTGTCAGGTTCTAATACAAAAAGAGGAACAAAGCTGAGTCAGCAATAAAGTCCTGCTGGATCTTCCTCCAAAACTTGCATTTTATGGGAGATTTTGTGGTAAAAGGGCAATTCTTAATCCCATACCTGCTTCAGTTTCGCTGTGCTGATTACAATATGCATGAAGAAAGGAATAATAAATAGGCCTTTTGCTGGGATAAAGACCACATTCTGGACGCTCATACAATCCATTTGAAATGCACTGGATTTTGGTGTTGGTTGTTTTTTTTCATAAAAGACTCAAAGATCGGGTTTTTTGGTTTGATGGAGTAGAACTGTTCAGAAACACCATACTCGGTGTTTCTTTTGTAATATGTTCACATACAGTGCTTTAAAGTGCTAGAAAGCACTTAATGCACTTCAAGGGCTAGGAAACCTCTTTGCTACAAATTGTTCATATTAGAGAGAGCTCGCCTGTGCAATGGATAGCATTACGGCTGATGCACAAAGGAATGAACCACAACTTTTGAAAAGTTTATCATTTAAGTACTTTTGTACTAAAACATAACCATTGCATACAAATTCAATGCAAATCATGTTAAACATAGAGATCAAATACAAATAAATATTCTATTCAGTCAATGCCCATTCACATTTCAGATGAAGGAAACTCTCATATATCCCAAGTTTAGTCTGTCCAGTCTTAAAAATGCATTATTGACACCAGTGGAGCCTCACTTCAGGGACCAGCAGCAATCCCTCAAATACAAGCCTTCTCAGTAGACAAGGAGATGGCTACTATTATCCCTAGTAAGTTAAGTAAAATAAAAATAATAGGGGGAAGATGGAGTAACTCAAGTTTGGTGTCCATAATTAATGTTTTTATTCTGTGTCACCAACGGTAAGGGGTAGATGAATTTTGAACCTAGAAGGAAATGATGTCTGGTAGTATAACTCAATAAACTCAATCAGCTCAAAAGCTATTGGAAAGACCCTGGGAGAACCAGGAAAAGCAAGACTTTGTTCTTGGCACTGTTAATCAGACCAAAGAGCTCTTCATAAATCTTGGCACCCATTGCTACTGATAATACCTTTTGTTCACGATGATTCACCATTTCTAAGTGTGGGGAACAGTGCTGGCAGGCTTCTCTCTGCAGTCTGCCCTTGTATCTCTGCGACTCAGCTGCAAAGGCTTCTGTATCAGATGCTCCTCCATGTTGTGGTGGCCTCTATTTTGACATCTAGAATTGCCCCATGCAACTGTTTGCCCCATTTTCTGGTGCTTGGCTAAAATAAAAGCAGGAACTCCTCTTCTATCATTTCATATACCAGCTGTATTACTACTACATGGATCTTGCATAAGCAGTTATCACTGCAGTAAAACAAACGTACAGATTTAAACAAATTTACAAAACACTCCAAAAGCCATTGTAGCAATGAATGCTGCAGTCCTCAGTACAGCCATGCAAGGTCAGGGGTTTATTTCTCCCTCCAGACTAAAGACAAAAGCAAAAAACTGATAAAGAAAATAAATGAACGTAATGTCTCCCATAGATGTCAGTGACAGGGGAAGATTTAAAAATGAAGTGGCCTGTTTGCTCCTTGGTATTCTCTCATTATTCCACTGTCTAAATTTTTTTTTAAAATTAGTATTTTGATTAAATAAAAATTCCTCGTGCATAGTCTTAACACTGCTGATTTTAGATGTGAGTGCTGATGCTTCAATATGTTAGGCCCATAAATGCAAATTGAAGCAATCACACAAACATGGGAGCTGAGTGAAAATAGAGCTGAAAGGTTTTTAATCCAAACAAACTCAGCCACTTGATTAAAGTTCTTGAGTAATTTGCCCTTTGTGATGTTTTGGGGAAATCTACTGATATATAGGATATAAACTCTCTTTTCTTTTGGGTGCCATCTATTTCTGTATTTGCAATACAGTGGAAATATATCCAAGCTCCCTGTAGCCTTGCTGGCTGTACTCAAGCAAAGTTCATTTAGGGAGCAATACAGCCAGATTAGCACAGTGCTATGCCCAGCCTATTTCTGCTTGCTTCACAGCAGCCTGCTACTAAGTGTGCTGGAGCGAAGTTTCACTGGTGTTCTGGCACAGTTTCCTCAGTGAGGCGGAGTAACTGGCACTTCAGCTTCAAACTCTGAGTGAGAAGCAAAACACACCCTGTGTGTGTCAGTGTATAACACAGCAGCTAATGTTCTGCGTGTCTGCATAATTACGTATGCATATCCCATGAACCACAGACAATCCAAGCTGAAAAAGCATTCCCACCAATACCCGTCCATTGGCCTTTGCTAAAGCCGTATGTCTTAAGTAACTGCTCTTGTAATTGCTGTCCTGAGAATCTTGGATCTGCCTCGCCTCCCACAAGATAAAAGCAACTCCTATTGATTAGTTCATCTGGCCATTCCAAAACACTCAACCCATAGGAGAAAACACAATAAATTCTTCCAAGTCATCATTCAGTGCAAGGCGTCATTAACTCTAACTGTATCTTGCAGACATAGGTGCTCACATATGACCATATAAACACGACTTGCAATGCAACAGGATCCTAAATCACTTTGAGTCTGGAGATCAAGCTGCCATTTCCCCCCGCTAAAGCAAGCACATCAAGAAACACCACTGGCTTATAGCATCTCGGGGCAGGTTTTGCAAGACCACAAACAACCGACTAACTCAAAGTCATTAACAACTGAAAATAGAGAGAGTTCTTCAGATTTGCTACAGGAAATAGATTAAAAGAAATTGCAAACAAAGCCACCAAGTGCCCACAATATCCCTGTAGAGCCAGTCCTTTTCTTAAATCTCGCTTTCAGTGTGGTGACTTCCAGCAGCCTCTCAAGTTAAAAGAAATGCTGCAAGGTCCTTTCCCAGGACCAGGCAGACCTCCTTCTTGTTTCCACCTTCAAGTGCAAAGTACAGGTTTATCTTTTGCTCTGTTCAAAAGTCACCCTGCCTGATGCAGGAGCTTTGCTAGCTCTGTCTCCCCATCTCTGCCCACCTTTCCCCTGTAGAAATCCGCCCTGCTGCCAACTAAACGCACCCCACCGCTTTGGGGAAACACCATTTCCACCTCCTTCCACACCTGCTAACAGCAACTAGCTCAAGGCCAGCATCTCAGAAAATAATTAACTCTCAACAAGCTCAAGTTCCCATGAAAGAAGTGTGCCAGTTTTGTGGGTTTTTTTGGCACAGCTATCAAGTTGCAATAAAAAGCAGGAGTCTTTTATGGCTATATTAGAACATACAGCTTACCTTCTGTCAAAAGAAAATTAGTGGGGACCGCTTCCTAAACCCAAATTTTTTCCTGTATCAACAATCCTACAGAATATACACCAATTACTTAAAGGAATAGTTACATAGGTTTCTGAAGTAGTAATGCTCATTTTTTGGCTTCTTTGGTGCTTTTTTTTTTTTTTTTTTTTTTTTCTAAAATGTCAACAGACTGAGGAAATTCTAAAAGATTCAAGGATTGTCAAGGAATTTCCAGTTTTATTAGTATTATTATTAAATATTGCCTGGAGAACTATACATCATTTCTCTCTCTGGTTAGGAGTAGAAAAAGTATTCAAATGTTACATCTGGGACACTACCGGCAATGAAGTCACTCAGCATTGCTTTTATGGGATGCATAAGATGTAGGTGCTGTTGCAAATCTATTACTTTAGTAGTGCACTTATTTAAGCAACTTTGGGTCAGTTATAAAGGCAGCTATGCAGATGCCATATACCTTGTCCTTTAACTTTTGATTAAGAACTTGCACTGTACGATGTAAACAAGACATACCAACAAAATGGTTGACTGACTGACTTCAAGATGTAGGTGTTAATAAGAAGAAACCAGAGAGCTGGTCCCTTTCCAGCCTTCGGTCCAAGGAAGAGCTTGGCCCCACATTGCTGCAGATTTCTGTCAACAGTAAGATATGAATTTTTTGCTGATACAATTTCTTGTTGCTACAAATCTTTGTGGAGCAGTAAATAGCAAAGGCAGGTTACTATTACAGAGAGATCTGAATCACTTGCAATCTAAAAAAAAAAGTATTTTAATGCAGCCAAATACAACGTAATACATCTGGGAACAGAGTAAATCTACAAACAAATCTGCAAAGTAAATCTACAAGCTGAAAAAGCTTGTCTTGGAAAGCAGCAACACAAGAAGATTTAAAGGTCACCATATAGAAAATTTTGCAATTTTTGTGACAAATGGTTTCTTTGCTGTAAATACACTTAACAATGTGTAGTTTAGGGAGGGCAAAATTTGTTAAGTAATTCAGGTGGGGCTTATCATTCAAAAGGTGAAGATTCAGATTTTCAGTCTGCCTAGTATCACTTTTCCATAGTTTAATCATAAAACGCATGCATGTCATGTATATGGTGATATGCATACTTTTAACAATATCTGTGTGCTAAACTGAATATACTTTAGAGTTAGCCAACATTTCACATGCCTGCAGCTGAGGTCTGAAGTACACCACGCTTTCTTCCATAACAAGACTTACTAAGACAGCTGGCTTTCTGAGGTGCTTTGGAAATGAGATACAGCAGTTCTTATAGAACTTCTGCTACTTTGAAAGCAATTTTGTGGGCATTCACATGGTGGTTTTTTTCAGTGGCCTTAAATTATCTGCTCGTTCACATCTGAGTTCCCTCATATCATCCTTATATGGCCCCACAGAATTAATTGAGTGCAAGATTCACTGTCATACTCACTGCCCCTTAAGAAGAGGCTCTGTTTCCTACCCACTTCACAGCTTCAGCAACAGTCAGGAATTATTAGTGTTTGATGATCTTTTGTTTCAAGACTTCAATCTCTTGTGCTTTGAAATTGAAATTCCTTAGCCTGCAAGGGCCCCAGAATCTGACAGCTGACTTCTTGAACTTTCCTAAACTGGAACAGCAAAGAAAGTAAATCTATCAGCTCTGCCTCTTACAGTAATAGCATTTGCTAGGAAGGAGAGGGGGGGAAAAAAAAGCAAAAAAAAAAGCAAGCAGTGCTGGCAATGTCTACTAAGAGTACTGTCCTCAATTTTTTAATTTTTTTTTACTCCATTAGTTGAATTAAATCTGATCTATTTACACACTCTCTTGAACAGATCTGTTGAAGCATTGGTATATCTTTCTTGGATTCAGCAATGCCAGATGTCAGAAAGATTAGAGAAGCGAAAGCAACTGCATTCCCATAGTTTTATCAACTGCGGGGCTGTTTTTTACAAAGAAATAGCTGCCATTGTTCTGTTTTCTCTTCTTCACACCTTCTCTACTCAGCCCAAACTGTCCTAATCCACCCCTAGAGAGGAAAAAAGAAAAAAAGGAAAAAAAAAGGAAAAAGGAAACAGGTGGTAAGAATAAGTAACAGAAAAGGTAAGTAATAGAATCACAGAACCTTGATGCGATGAAGAGTTATACTACCAGAGATCATTTCCTTCTAGGTTCAAAATTCATCTACCCCCTTCCATTTGTGACACAGAATAAAAATACTAATTATGGACACCAAACACATTTTAGCAATGCCAAATCTCTCATCTCCTGACAGACATTGGCCCTCGCTGAAACACAAACATAGAAGCAGCTCTTCTTTAGGAGTCATAATTGTACCAGCTGAAGATTAAATGTAGCAGCATTTACATAGCGACAAAGAGGGGTGTATTTCTGTGGTCACATACCATCTGATCAGCAGCAGCTACCTTTTTCCCCTTAAACTGAGTTGCAGCATTGCATTCTGATATGAATATCCCCTCAGAAAAGACTGTATCCTTGCATGCCAGGAATGATCAAACCTCCCTCCGTTCAGCAAAATAACACAGTAATAAGGAAATCACAATTTTTCAGCTAGAGGAAGCAGTAGCTCAAAAGAATACCCAAAATAACATAAGCCGTGACATTCTATGGTGATTTTCTTCCCCGTAAAGGTCTCAACAGTAGTCTAACTCTTAAAGTACTGATAGCAAAGATAAAACTTCTATTAACTTCTAGTTTAACGATTATTGATACCTTTTGAAATATTTACCTTAAATTAAATATAGCTGTATATAAGGTTATTGTTAAGAGTCATTAAAGACAGATTCAGGCATTCAGAGGATTTAGGATTTGATAGAAGAAGAGGAAGGTTTTACTGTTCACAGAAGCAGTTATTGAGTTTTCAAGACCAGTAATTTTAAGATACAAATAGAAATACATCTTGGAATCCAGAGAAAAAGCTGGGAACCCCAGAAACACAAAGCACAATAAACAGGTAAAGACAGGATCTTACATAAACCACAGATTTCCATTATTAGCCCAATTTCAACCATCCTTTCCCATTCATGGTATCTCTGAAGAGAGTTTCTTTTAGGAAGGGAGAAAGGAAAGAGACAATCCTTTAGCAAAATCTAAAGGTTACTAGACAGCCTTCTTACAGCATAGAGAATATTAATAACTGACACACTGACAGTGAATCGCAGCCCTGTATTTTGGGAACAAGGATGATATAAAGATTGCTTTTAACATAAGACAACAGCCCACCAAAGTGTCAGGTACACACAGTATGTAAAATACTGGTAGTTTCTCTTTCAGAAACAAACATTGCTTTGAGTTTGTTCAAGCACAGAGAAAAATACCCATAGCACTCTCCTTAACACTGCACTTCTCTTGTGCAGCCAGAGGGCCAGGGCATGCAGAGGGCTGAACACAACATTTAAGGCTCAGAGCTGAGGAACGTTCATTCAAGCTAAGAGCAACTGCTTGGCCCTTGGATGTTTCTGCCCCCATCCAGCCTTCACACAAAAAGCTTATCCTAATCATACAAAAGTTTAGAATATGTCTTCTTTGCATGTAGTCTCCAATTCACTTGGGAACCCTTCTACGATTTATTTTGTACAACAGAGTACTAGGCAGATTTCAGCTTAATTCCACAACTGGATCAAGCTGCAGTGACATACACCAGATCTATTCCTGTATCTGTTCCTTTAGAAAAATCAAGAAGAAAACACTGTCTAACAGACAGCAACAAATAAGAATATCGACACTTCTTTTGGACTGGACTTGAGGCCGTCTGTTTCAGTAAGATGGCTCTTACAGCCCTCAGCACTAAATACTTTAGGAGAAGCAGCAAAATCTGTATTAGGCAGATAGCAGATAATCCTCCCTCAAAGTGGATCTCTTTAAATTCTCAGTAGAACTGGAGAAAATTCCCCAAACAGCAGAGTTTTAAAATGAAAGGGTTAAATAAAACAGTTTTCAAGAAGCTCACAGGTTAAAAATAAATCAAAATCATTTACCAAATGAAAATACTATGACTAAAAATCATTTAATGAGATTGTCTGGTGGGGTTGAAGTGGAAGGGAAAATATTTTTCCTCTCTACCTGGTCCGTGAAATCTACTGCCAATTTCTTTATTGTACTGAGAGTAAGGTGGAAAAGATTACAGAAATTTCTTTAGTGCCAATATTTCTGTGTGCACTGCATTGCTACATTAAGCCTAAACATCTCAAAGTTGGTTGAATCATTAACATCATACTCTGAGCCACAAAAAACTGTTGCATGCCAAGCACAGGAGCACAACCAGCCAATTCCTTCATAAGCAGAAAGATTTTTTTAGTCTCACACAGATGCAATCAAAATCCAGCAAGACAGCTAATTGTAACCTAATCTTGTCAATTCTATGTGCAAAAGCAATTTTAGGTATGATTGGAAAATGTGCAGAGGGAATAACAACAGGGTATTTGTGGCACCCTCTGGGATTGAAAAACCAGATTCAGTGGTATTAAATAAAGTAGCAGGGCTACGTTTGCTAAATCAAATAATATTGGACTAATAAGGACATCTGGAAACAGTTGGTATCAAATAACATTTGATTTGTGTTTCCTTCATGACTGTGACGCTTGGCTAGAACAGGTGCGCTGGTCTTTGCAGCTGAGGTGCCAAGTGCTGGACACTTAAGGGGAGGTCGGGGAGAGGCAGTTGTGGATAAAACTGGCAAATGTATCTAAGCATAAATAACAACACTGATTCAAGGTCATCACATTATTTAATGAGAAGAGAGCGTTTTGCCCTTATTAGCATATTAAGAATTACATTTAACTATATCCTCATATTAGACTTGATAAACATCTACTAGAAGAACAGACAAAAGCATCGCCTGAGCTTTCAAAAGGAAAGGAAGGACATTAAATGAGTCTTTATGTCACTGTACTCCTTTTGGATAAAAATAGGGATTGATGTCTCCCTTTAAATCTAGTGCCAAGCCCTACTTGGTACCCACAAGAAGCTTATCTAACATAAAACAAAGATTTGGGGGGTTCAAGACCTTGATGTTTAGTCAGGCATTATACCTTATGAAAATTTACATTTTTCTTAGCATCTTATTAGAATTTTCAGATCAATAAATAGGAGTGCAATGACCTTAAGCTATCTTAAATATATAAATATACATATATATATATAAATATATTAAAAATATATAAAAAATCCTGCCTCAGTGTGCCACAAAGCATAATGAATCTGACCACTCCTCTTTCAGCAAATAGGACCTATAACCATTTCAAGTACAAGCAGCTTAGTCTCAATTATTGAACCTGCCAGGATTATCCAACAACTAGAAGAGAGCCAAGTGTGCATAAAAGGAAATGAAGCTCTCCATGAAACTTCTCCTTTCACATTAGCTAGCAGAACTGGACCAGACAGTGCTATTCATTGCTAGTATTATTCCTAAGAGGCTGAGCTGGGAGACATTTTCCAGTTGAATATTTTGCCTATGTTATGAAAATGTGTGTGTTCTTACGATGATTCTTTCCAATAATTTTAATAACAATAACAAAACCCAGTTATTTGGGGGAAGTGGAAGAATCAAAAACCAATAGTGTGTTTCAAGTGTAAGGTTTTGAGTTCTCCCTTCAAAAGGAAAATTATGCAAAAAATCTATAGCTTAAAATTTTAATTAATTTCTCTGACACTTTACACACAGGCAGGATAGTCCCTCTTTGGAATAATCTACAGCAAGGGCAAGCTGAAGGAACATCAAGCAGACATGCAACAGAAAAATCAGCTTCTCAGGGTCATACTAAGCAGATGTGGTATCCAAAGTCTAGGATAAAAGAGATAAATTTTCCCAATCACTGCTTTAATCTTTGGAACATGCGTCCACTCCCGACTCAACAAGAGACAGATCATATTACTCAGCCCTTCCTTCTGGTGCATCAGTTCAAAAACTTTTGCAGACCTCATTACACACATTACACCATTGCTACTTGTTTTATCTAGAGGACTAATAATTTCAGTGGTCTGGAATATGCTGTCTGGGATTCAACTGCTGAGCTATCTACAACATCAACCATAACATCACTGTAATAGCACTTTGATACCCAATTATCACAGCAGTAAACTGGTTATACTACTTTGGCGAATTTAGCTATACTACTGATGTCTGCAGATCTGTACTGCTATAATAAATAAATTTATCTCCCACCTAAAAACCAGTTATTTTAGTAGGAAGTTTAGCTAGTTTAACTGTGTCAATATCAGGGGTTTTTAAGCACTGCTGACCCACTGAGGAACTAGAAGTCATATACAGGGGATGTAGCAAATATTCTAAGTCCAGAGGGTGGCAGAAGACCATGTTTGTGATAACCTTACAACACCAAGATTAAAGTTTCCTTTGCTGAGTCAGGGGACTATCCATCATTTCTACAAGCACAAACACATACTCCCACACAATGTGTACAAATCAGGGAGTCAAAAATTGTATCAGCAAAAGCAGGAACCATTCTTACACTTGCAGTGTTTGCTGTGTTCAGACCTCTCAACAAACTCTGTGTTCTTGATAGAAAGGATAAACAGCAGCTGCCCGTTAGGTGTGTCTTTAAGCTCATTGTCTACCAAAGAAGAATCACTATAAAAATACCTGAGTAGCAGTATGGACCTTGGCATTTTTTCAGACACTCCACGGATTCAGTGTAGTTTCTTCAGATTTTGACTATTCATTCTCCTCTTTGTTAATTATGTATATTGTTTATGGCACAGCATGCCCTAAGGCACAAGCCAGAGCATGAGGTGGCGTAAACTCTTGTTTGGATGGCAGAAAAGGAGTGATAGCTTTCTCCTCTCTTTGTCCAATGCAAATAAGAATTTAATTCCTGAACTATGTACAGCAATGCCAAACCTTCCAACTTTACAACTTGTATTAGAACACACTTTCTCTTTCTTTATCTTTTCCCTTTCCTCTTCTATTTTTCCTGTTCTGTTCTTACGTCTGTATTTTTTCCCCTCCCAAAAAACAGCGAGGGATGGAAAGCTATAGAATATCACAGTTATCCCTACCAGTGTGAATCTTTTATTAGTGTAATAAAAGAAACGGAAACTATTCATGTTAGAGGGGCTAGTCCCCTACCCAAATTACCACAGACTGCACTTAGCTGTAGAATTCCTACATGGGTTGGACACTTATAAATCTACTTGTCACAACATACTTAAAAGGAATCCTCTTGTTATATAGGGGTAAAACTGATATCTGAATAAGCAGGTCTGTCAGAAAGCAAGACAGTATTTAAGGGACTTACCTACCTACAACTAAACTCAATTTCCTAAGCAAAAAGTTTTGTCTCTTCTATTAATGGATGGCACTGGCATAAGACCAAAGCTGACCTCAAAAAATGTTCTTAGTAGAAGCAGCTGTCGTAACAGAAGTGTAAAATCTGTGCTGACACTGCCTACCTCGCTTCACAGCTGTGGAAACCCACAAGCTGTCTCTTTACAGGAACTGGGCATAGCCTCACCAGTGACCAGCAGCTGGCTTCCACACCATGAGTCTGAGACAAGGAATCAGACAATATGGAAAGATCATCGGCCTGCCCACAGAGAAGGCACAGGCTGGCGGGACTAGGAAAAGTCCTGCAGCAATCCCATGCTGAGTGAAAGGCCCAGGAAAGAATCCTCTGTCCTCCTGAAATGGGGCTGGAGACGATACCCCACGCGTGGCAGGCTGTCTGAGGAGACAGAGTCATCTACTAGGATGGGAGCTACTGCTAAAATAAGCTTTATGCGCATTTTGGCCCGCTGGTTTACCACAGCCAAAATGTTTTAAAATTGAATAAATCTATTTCAGTCCAGAACTTCTTTGGTAGAATCTCAACAAATTTGAGTTTATTGCAAGATTAACCATTGTACTATTAAACAAAGAATTAAAAGACATGGGGTGTAGTGCACAGATCTGTTAATCTTAAGCAAAAAAGCCAGATACGCAACAACCATATTCCTCCCTCATGGGCTATGTAAGAGGTTACTAACAATTCTCTGGAATCTGTTTCTGAGGGCCTTTACATAGGAAATAGAATTATCATGAAAGTAATATTAACATAAGTCAACTAGGCTAATAATAGACCTAGGTTTTATGCAAAAGAATCCAAGAAGAAATGGATAAACTTTAAAAGCAACGAAATCTAAGACGAGTAATTTAGTATGCTTTGTTGTTCCTATGTTGAATTTTATAATCTGAAGTTTATCCCTTTTCCTCACAAGATAAGAAAATAGACTCCTGTTAACAGCTTAAAATCTCAAAAGTTTCATTGCCCTGAAGTACCAGACTGCTCCTGGACAACTTCTCTATTAGTGTTCATAAGATTCTATCCTTTTCTGCATAGGAAGTATCAGATCTCCAGGTATCAGACTTGTTTTCTAAGTGTTATGCTCCTACAGATTGGTTAATCCTGTAAAACTTGTGAGCACATGGAGAACTGTTCTGCATGTTATTTTTACATTATCTCTCCTAGCATCAAAACTAGGTTTGTGCAAAGGGGGAAAAAATGCAAATCCACAGGCAAAAAGAGAAGTTGTGTTCTGCAACACACAGTTCAAGTGTTGCTTGAAGATGATTAATTTACCTTGAGTTTTAACTTTACATTGTTCAGAGTTGTTAAAGAGACTGCAGTGTACATCCAGTCTCATTTCAAAAATTCAACAGCTGCTTAAAATGATTAAAAAAAGAACAGAAAAAGATTTACAAAATGCAACTATTGCTTCCCTGTTAGGAAAACAGATAACAGTCTTTCGTAAGATTACTTTATCCCATATGCCCAGCCTTGTCAGATTCATAATCCTCTCTTTGTTAGGTACAGGATAACATCTGCTTACATTGCCAAATTCCTAGCCAGCACCATGAGGCTGGAGCTCCTCTCCTGCAGTCTTCAAAGACTGATTAACGGTAAGAGCAGGTGCAACTCCTACAGGCTTCACTTGATGACTTTCCCCTCTCCTGTAACATTCCTTCCACCATCTCCCCAGATACCTGTATTAAAAGACTCTAATATCAACACATCTGAGACAACTGACTTTTAGATCAAATATATTTCTTGTTCTCAGCTTCACTCAATTATTTCAGTCTTGCCTTCATGTGCTGGCATTCTGCTTGCAAGCATGCTATGCACTTTGATGACACTACAGGGTCTATGACACTGAAATAAAAGAGCAAGCAAAGCCAAGCATTTTCCCTACCTGAACAACCGCAGTCTCAGGGATCCTGCCAGTGGCTGCTCGTGGTTTCCTTTACTGTATCCTGGCCCTGACACCACAACAAAGTACAGAAGGCAATGATTCCTAATCAGGCATGAAACATGCAGCCTTCTTTGCAAGACATGTCAATGAAGAAATTTAAGAGATTTAACATTTTCATATGATGTGAAATATACCTGTAGACACCAAATTCACCTTTGCAAAGAGAGACACCATAACTGTACAGCCTGGAGACACAAGCTGGATCAGATCTCAATGCCAGTGAACACAGGGTTTTTTTAAGTAAAATTTAATGAAAAATATGAGCCTCAAGCTAAACAGAGGGCCACCTTATCATTTGAAATAAAAGGAATGTTAGGAGTTAAAGTAAGGTAGAGATCTTCTGGTTATTGTTTAAATATAACAGAAGACAAAGAAATGCAAGAACCACATCAAACAAATTGCAAGAGAAGAGGAAGAAATCACGGATAAATCATTTAACTGCTTTCCTATGGAAAAACAAGCAAATAAAAAAGACAGACTATTCGGTGAAGTGTTGCATGATGAAATCTTGGGGGAGCAGCCTTTCATTTGTACTTTGTAAGTAAAGCACTGCAATCTAGACAGTTGACTCCATTGAAAATTTTTCCCCAAAACTGAGCAGCCTGCAAAAACCCAGAGTTTTTGTCTAGTTAAGAGGACTAACTGTAAAGAAAATGAGGTTCCAGAGTAAAACAATGAAATGGGGTAATTCAAGCATGAAAAGCTTGAAAAGGCAAATATTGATACTACTGACAGACAAAAAGGAATTTACTCGAGCTCATATCAGCTATTTTGCTGCCTCATATGTGATTCTAGCCCCTTTGTCCATACACCAATGTTTGTAGCCTTGATTGTGCACACAAGATCTGTTAACATTAACTCTTTCACTCTATAAACTCACATTAACTTCAACAGGGCATTCATCTCCACAGATGTAGTATTCTGGCAATAAAGATTGCAATTCAGAATCCTGGAGTTCTGATGACTTCAATAACTTATGAATTAAGTTTAGGAGTGGTGTAATTCTTTGCGGGATTGGGACCCAACCTCAAAATCTCTTCAGGAAAGAGACAGTTCCTTCCTGTGTTTTTATACCACAGCCCCAGTCTTTACTGCAGCTTTTATGAGACACTATAATTCAAAACTCAGCTTCCCTAGATTGCTGCATTGGTTTTTTTTCTTCTTTCACCTTTGCATTTCACTTTACGTGCCCTGCACAATCTACAACGAATATGAAAGACCACGTTTGCCAAAATAAAGGAAAATGAAAAAACACCCTTGTCTGCAGTGGCTACCATTTCGGCCTGTATTGTCATTGATCCAATGATATTTTTTCACATCCCTCCCTCCAGATTTATTCTTGAAAAAACGATAACCAGTCAGAAGAGTTATCACCTTGTCTCCTTGTGGAAATGCATTGCCACCCGAGCCACAACTCATACAGTGAATATCAAGGCCAGCAGTGGAATACCTATGAAACTAAGGGGTAGGAGCATTTCTTTTAATGATGAAACAAAACCCACAACAAAATCCCATTATGTGTTTCTTGCTGAGATAGGTTTTTTTCTAATAATATTGTTTCAAAGGCAATTGGAGTCCATGTTGTTCACACCTGCATAATGAAAAACTTCAGACAAAAACTCCTCTTCCCTATTGCTGTTATTAATCCACAACTTGCATTATAGATCAACATGTTTCAGCAATCAGCAATGTGCTGTGTGCTGAACATTTGTTTCAAATGGAAACAGCTAAACCAGAATCAAAGGAAAGTGTCGTGTCTTTGATGTAGATCCATACATTTGTTATGCTGCAAGGGCTAAGGCTGCTAGACCCAGCTGATGTCAATGGATTGGTTAAATCCTCTTTTAGACTTCGTGGAAGGGACAATTAAATCCCTGTAGATATGGCCACAAACGCTTTAGAGATGCCACAGTTTTTGAGCTATTTAGTTGCCTGGTTTGTTCCTTTTGTGTTTCTGGGACAGGCTTAAAGAAATTGCTGAGACCAACATCCAGCAATAAGACAAAGTGAGGTCTTCCAGGCTAGATGGCTAATCACTGTGTCGAACTGGGGCACCTGAGCAAGGGGATTTTCTGATTGTGCTTTCCCTCTGTGATGAAAAGAACAACAGCGTGTGATGTCTGTGGAATGAAACGTCGGTGTATGTTTACTAGATACCTGATTTTGGAGATGACTTTAGACAAGGACAAAGAACTAGAGGTTTTAAACATACTAAACTTGTAACTACATCGCTGACCCAAAACTGTTGCAGAATATGACCAAAACATTTCTGTCATTGCACACATGAACATTTTCCTGGGCGGAAGGAATTTGAAGCTTACGAACCTGTAATCTCCTCAAAGGCAGTCAAGCTCCTGTCACACATCATTATGAGGTGTAAAAAAACCCACCCAACCAAAAAAACCCAAACAAACCACAAATGAACAAAACCCCCCCAGCAAGCTGTGTAGGCTTTCTTAAAGGAAAAAATAGTAATTCACACAAGTGGCATAATTGTATATAATATGTAACCACAGGAAATAACTACTTTACCATGTTCATCCATTCAGAACGGAGAAAATGGAAGTCACTCAAGCTAATCCTTTTTAGACTTGCACAGACTGCCTCCTGATACAGTGGCTCTGGTCTTGTACTGCCAGCTGCAAGCACTGCTAGAAAGCTGGTTTTAATTCAGATGCGTGGAGCCTGTGCCCACTATTACAAATGAAGAATACCCTTCCCACACAGTGCTGCATTCAGCTTTCAGATGGCTGAAAATATTTTGTCTCCAATGTGAGAACCACTTATATTTCCTTAGAAAGGAACACCATAGGGGTATGTAAAATAAAGAACGGTTTAGTTCAAGTTGATTAGGCTCCCCTGTTCATCCTGAAAAATAACACCAGAATAATGGGGAAACTCAAGCAGATGAGCTAGAGTTAAACAGGAAGAAAAGTAAAAGTACATGAAAACCAAATATATGTTGTGGAGCTTTTAAGCAGTTGACAAACCAGATACATATTTTAAGGGAGTTAATGTATAGAAATATGATTTAATTTTTGGTTTGGTTTGTTTAGACTTGGAGTAAAACCAAGATTACTCAAGATTCCTTCCACACCAGAATTAGATGTAATAAAATCACCGGGAGTTTGAAGGCACAGGCTTTGAGAAAGAGTAGGCCATTCTGAACAGAATTTGCATTACTATAATTAGTTTTATTGATGTCAATGGGGCTAGCAAAGAGATAAGGTTCTCCCCAGTAATGGTAGCAAGCTTAGATGAAATGTAAACAAAGCAATCGGAGATGTGAAAGTTCACTGAGGTTTAAATTCCCGTTGCCTTATGTGACACATTTAAGCAGGGCAGCACTCGGCTCCATGGAAAGTCATGTATCATCTAGTGTCAGACACAGGGGGCAGACACCATTTGCTTTGTTAGTCACCTCTCTGTGTACCACATACCATGCTACATTAGCGTGCAGAGCAGAGAAAGGGAACAGCTTTTGGCTGCTCAGAGGTGAAATCCTGTGCTTGGTGACATTTCCCTGGAAACCACCTCCTGCCAATATCTACCTTAAACTGTCCCTTCAGAATGTCTCCAGACAAGCTGACCAGACAAACTTTTCTCAAACCATGTAACAATAGAACACCAAGTTGCTTTAAAATCAAAGCATTAATTGAATTTCCCTGAAATACTTTTTAAAAAAGATGCAGACATTTTGAAAAGTCCAAAGCAGCTTACTTTGACCAGACAGAAGGAATATTTCTACGACACATTTTGAAAATACTGCATTGAGGATCATGTACAGTAAACCTTAAAAGTTAGAATTAAAATATTCAAATTCAGTGAAATCTATTAAATGATCCTTGGGAGAGGTGGAGGAGGATTGCAGGGGATAGAAGAGTCTTTTTCTGTCATTTTGGTTTTGTTGAATGTTGGGGTTTTTTGTCTTGTTTGGTTGGGTTTTTCATGTTTTTTTTTTTAATGCAACCTCAGAGATTGCTTTTTTTTTTTTTCTTCCCCACTCCAATGCAGAACTGTGCCAATTCTGAGATGTGCAAATCTTTCACATCTTTACCATAGAGCTCTTAGCTGCAGCAGCACATCACAGCGCTTCATAGTTTGGGATGTCCCTAGTAAATGGATTAAATGGATCCATTAAATGGAGTTGATTTTGGTGCTTCATAATCTTATCTAGACAGTCCATACACACTTGCTTCTGACACAACTGCTTCATTGCAGAGATTGCAACTGCTTTTGCACCAGAGCAAGGTTACCTACAAATATGTTAGTCACCCAGGCATTTCTGCAGCTCGGGCATAGCTTGTTAGGAGCGTGTTGATCCTGGCCCTCAGTCTACAGAAACTCCTGCCAGTAGTTGTAGCTTCCTCCATGAGTTTCATACATTCCAAGCCAGAAATCACTGAGCAACGCTGCCAAGAACTCGGTCAGTATCAGCTTGAAGGCTCTAGATTGCCAAGGCTTTTTTGTTGGGTTTTTTTTTTTTTTTTATTACCACTTTAAAAGGGAAATTTATTATGTAGTATTTTTAAAGCCAGGAATATTTATTTTTTTTAATTTTATTTTTTTTAACAGAACTATTGTGGAGGAAAATAACCTTTGCAAAAGAAGTTAAAGAAATAATAATTTCAGTTTATGTGGTACTATGATTTATAATAAAATTTAAAAATTGATCTTGACATGGGAATGGTTGTTCAGGATATAACAGCCAAAAGCTTTCTCAACAGAGATAAGATGGTCTGATAAAAGCAATTCCTTTACACACAGAATGGTCAGGAAAACAGCTAAGGAAAAAATAACCTTTAAGTTATATACCCACAGGAGAAGTAGGGAGGAAAAAAAAAAACCAACAAAAAAGAAGTCACTAACTCCTGGATAGTTGAGAAACAATTATATGATTGTATTGCAGATAATTTACAACACCTACAAGAAAGGATCATTTGGGTAATAGCTATGTCAATTTATTGAAAGAGTTAAGAGGACCAAAGAATGTTGTTTTTCTATTCTTGGACTGCACAGCTCTCCATTTGAAACTCCATTTGAAAAATGTTCACTTGTAGTTGCTCACAGCTAACACATCATCAAAATCCAAATCAGCAGATCAAGGCACCATTGAAACTTTAAACTTAAAGCACCAGGCAAGGCAACTGCAACATTAAATAACATGCAGGAGAATATCAACCTCCCTCCCTTAACAGACTTTTTATATTATTTCTTTAAGTCCCTTGAGAGGTTATTTAATACAGGCGTCAGTGCATTTATCACTTTGAAGAGGATTTCACTTTTAATTTTCTAGCTCTAGAGGTGCAGCTTTTTAAGAGCTGTGGATGTTCTTGCTTAGCTATCTGCTCTGTTACATATTTCATATAGAAATTTTGACTTTGCTACAACTTCAAACCTTTTAAACCCTATGAAACTCAAGTGCTAATTCATACTGCATGATCTGAAAGCAAAACTGGTTCACAGATGGTGAGGCAGATCTATCAGAATCTGGATTGTTATGATCTCCAGTAACTAATGCACACTGTAAGGTGACCGTTTTTCTTATTTGTGGAAAAAACAAGACAGTCTCAATGTGTGTATGCACACTGAGTAACAACTTTTAGCAGTAAGCTACCCTATGTACTAAAACAACCACACCCATCACCCATCTACTGCTTCCTATCCAGAAACAGGAAAATTTCCATCTTTTCTTTCTACACATAATTTTTTTCCCCACGGCCACATCAAAGAATAAGGTGGCACTTCAGGTGTTCCCTACTGCAAGGAATGTCCCTCCAAACATGAAGCAATTCCATTATGGACATTTACAAACCTCAGTTTCTAATCACTAACCACTAACATATTTTACTTAGCAAGCAGGCTACCTTAGGATCACCTGATTAGTTACCATGGATCACAAAATTGTTTAATACCCATTAACCTCAAGTCTGAATTCAGGTGATAATCATCTTGAATTAAAAGGATACTTAAGTTAACCACAGAATCATACTATAACACAGACTGGAGGGGACCCTCAAGAGGTCATTATGGTCCAATCTCCTCCTGCTCAAAGCAGGGCTAACTTCACTGGTGGATAAAATTTCTCAGCTTTGTTCTCGTTAAGTTTTGAACTTCTCTGAGGATGTAGATAATGATCTATAAGTTTACTGCAGACCATAAGAAAGTACAAAACTGTGTATAAACAACTGAGGGATTTTAATTAGAATCATAGAACTATTTAGATTGGAAAGACCTTTATGATCACAGAGTCCAAAGACTAGAATCTATAGCTCAGCATGTCTTTTCTATGTAGTAGTTTTGACTAAAAGACCTGACTCTATCCCATACTTTGTTTTAGGTGTCTATATTGCCCTTTTGGTGGTTAATTGCATGTTGTGAAGTTTTCTAGCTTTGATGCCTACTGATTTGAAATGGTATAGAAAAAGCGAAAAGGAAAATTTCAGTCTGTCTTGACCTCCTAAGCTGCATACATCTGTAAAAATCTTATTTTGACAGATTATCTCTATTTAGCTTTTTCCAAAAGTAAAGATTTACTACTATTGCATATATCAGAGGCATCTATCTTCCTTTCGCAACTAATTATCAATTGAGTAAATCTGGTAGAAGTTGGTTTCTGTTTTGATCTTTCTCAGCAAAATTATTTTGTAGGTAAAGAAACACAAAACATCTCCCATACCACAAGTTTGTTTGCCAGAAAATGGAAGAACATTCTATTGAAGCTGCATAGAAATGATCCTATTATATGTGAACCATTTAGAGCACAGTGACTTCTTAACAATTAGAGCTTTATGTATTTTGTTCACAGCTTATATAAAAATTCTCAATTGATTATTTGCCCTCTCCTTCTCCCACGGAAAGTTTGAAAAGGGATCAGTAAAGATCCTTTACAGCATCTCATTTATAATCTTGAAATTACCTGCAATTCCTTAGTAAAAGAGACATTTTTAAATGGATTATCTCTCTGCCAATTACAACCTCTCTCATCGTGTGCTGGCTCTGCAATATGACAACTTTTCCAAGCTAGGAAAAAAAAGACGATACTTTTTTTTATGGGAGTTTGATTTTGTCTTTAAATTCACAAGTCAGCCTTGTGAACTGTATTCAGAATTCAGGTAGAAGCGCTCTGGTTTACAGTCCTGTGTAATATACCTTTGAAGACCACAGAAGCGTGGAAACAGGGAGATGGTGGTGATCTCTCTCCCATAAAGCAGCTAATTACACGATCATCTTGAACTCTCTGAAGTCAATTACTGTAATTACTTCAACTATTGTGTTGTCATATTTCATTTGGAACAAAATGGTAGCATGAGAGGAAACTGCCAAATATGGTGTTCCAGAATTTTTCCACTTTATAGAAATGTGTTTAAATTGAAAGCTTCTGTCAACCCCAATAAAGTGTTCGTAAACTCAGGAGGCATAGTCTCTTGTTACAATACTCCCAGTTAATGTAAACCACTGTAAAACGTAATAAGATTAAATAGAGGGAGAAAGCTCAACTTCAGTATTAAAAACACTGCCCCAGCAGTACTGAGAATATGCAAGAGGTGTCGGCACTGTCCATGGGGCAGCCTGAGGACCAGTTTCATTTTCTTCCCAGCCTCCACCACAGCAAGCAAAACAGCTATTCAGTGTCCTCTTGCATGTTCTGTTTCCCATGCTTATGCTAGAAGCCCTACATAAACCAGGAGATACTCAGCCATCGCTTTAGTTAACTGATGATCCCCAAAACAGAAAACTGCATCTACATCAAAACTTTTCCATCCTCAAGAGGTTTTCAGGAGTTTGCCTGGCTTAAACCATAGCTTGAATAAGAAATACATTATAATACAAGGTTAACCTCAAATTCATCCTGATGGAACTACTTAGCTGTCACACAAAGATAGGTATATTCTCTGTGGACTACTTTTTTTAAGGGCACATACACAAGTTATTTTCTTATGACAGTGAGGATGTCTAAATAAATCTCTTACATGCAAGTAATAGGAAATATTTCAGCTCCAGATGACTACACCCAACTATTTCCCAGCATTCGGGAAAGCCAGTGAATCTCTAAAAGTATCAGTACTCCTAAAAGAACAAAATAGAGACAGATTTACAAACCACAGTGGTACCAGACTCTGTATTAGCCCTCACTTCTAACTTCAAGTAACACGAACTCCTCTAATACTTGTTACCACACAAAACATGCCGCACTGTATTGTGATTCTGTTTTGCTTCCTCCACACAGGATATAGGTGGTGATACAGGCAGTAGTTTTCCTATGCTTTAAGGTGCCATAAATATTCATGCCTCTCTCCTGTAACTCCCTGTCTCAGGAAAGGCTGAGCAGATTCTCCAAGGACCGATACTGAAACAGATACTCAACTGAGCCATGCTTAGGGATGTGTGAGTTGCATTTTGTTTTTAATACAACTGGTTGTTAGAAATTTGTTGGGTCTATATACAAGGGTCTTAGCCAAAACTCACTGAAAAAAACATTGTAAATAACTTCCTTTATGTCCCATCAAGCCTTCTAAGCACTAGTCCTAGCACTAGTCCAACTTAAGTGTCCAAACTTTTTTGGGAAAACCAGAATACCTGCTTCAGACTGGCACACACTGCTGAGGCAGAGCCTTGGACTTGGGATGATTCAGCTTCAGCAGGCCAGGCCCCCATCACAGGAGTCAATGCAAAGAGAAAGCAAAGCTAAAATCCTTCTGTCACAGTTCACTTCTTAGCCCCTTTCCTCATGAGGCCAATGTGCAGCACGTGTATCAGACAGGAATGATAAGGCACTGGATATTAGCAGGGCTTTGATAACAGATGGCATTATCTAAGAGTAATGAAGAATGTTATTTTGTATTGAATTATAAAGATGCCTCAAAACTAAAAAACTTTTTTTTTCCCCTGTTGGCTTCAAGCAATTCAGAATTTCATGCTTAAGGTCTCAAAAAAACAAACAAACCAACCCAAAATCAGAAACCCATTGCAAATTAACAAATACGGCCTGTATTCTCAAGTGAAGTTTTACAAAACAATACATCCTTGCCTTGATTGCAAATAGTCAACCCTCCATACATAAAAGGCTTAAACTGAGAACTTCTATATCACAAAAAGTTTCACTGTAGCGCTACTTTCCTTAGTAGGAAACATTACTACTTTTTCCTAAGAAAACTCATTAATTTTGTCTGTGTACTTTATGCTACTTCCTGAAGACGTTGGCAGTAAAAAGGCTACTTTTTCTTGGCCGTTTTTGTTATTTTTCATATCAATTTACTTTGAGATTAACTGAGTCAACTGTTAAAGGAGGTTGTGAACAGATGAAGGACAATGCAGCACTTTCATGCTGTTATGGATGATAAACTAAATAGTTTTCATTCCACAGTGTTAAATGTATTCCATGTTCTCACAATGCCTACTTAATAGTTTTGGGACTGTGTGTGTGTTTCCCTTAGAAGAGAAAAGCAGAATGCACTTCACCATTTTTTTCTCCTCCTGGATCTAATTATTCTCTAATTTAAATGCAAAGGCCAATCCAGGTTGCTCCTGAGACACTGTGGGACTCTATTAGGATCTTTTACATTAAGACTTTTTATGATAACGATTATATGATAAAGAGCATCTGGAGTTTAACACAATATTAACACTATTTCTTAAAGGTACAACCCAATTTTTCCTCAATTTAACATTTAACTTCTCTGTGCTTACACAGCCTAGCTTGAGAGAAGAGGTTATTTTCTTCCAAGTAGTCTGTATCCGTTATGACAGTATCAGAAAAGCTTGGTGTGGGGACAGTAAGAATAGTTTTAACAACCATTAGAGAGAAAGTTCTGCATCTTCAGGCTCTCTTTAGTTAAGTCCATACTATTCCATTATCTTTTCCATAGAAATGACCTGCTGTTTCGGTTACGTAATTTGAAAAACAACATGAAAGGTTTGAGGACAGCTCTGAAGAAACAATATGCTCTGCTACACACGCTGTAACACAGTGTTATATTACACTCCTTCATAAAAACCCCATGCTAAGAAGCAAGACGTGGTCCAGAATTGCATTAATTCATAAAATGAACAGGGCATATCATTCTCTGTGTAAATCTTCTAGCTGTTCTGATATCCGATGAAAAGTAAACATATTCACTGATTCAGAAATCAGGTGGTCAGGTAGAACATACAAAAGGTAAGCTTCTGTTTTTATAAACCAGATTCCCTAGAGTCTACGAATTGCTTTAAAGATCACGCTTAGTAGTTCACTAAAACGGTTTGGGCTTTTACTCTACTATACTGTATTACAAATCAATGGAAACAGATTCTGCTAGATTAAGAACAATCTGGCTTTACTTTTATGTATGTAAAATAATATACTTTTTTAAAATATAAATTTATTGATTAAGTTTTCAAGTAGAATAATGATAATTTTATGAAGTCCTCCTACACAGAAATAGCTCACAGATAAAGAAAACATTAAAAGTAGGCAGTGAGAGACAAAATGAGGGATTTTCATCTGCAATGTTTAAAGTCCATAGGCTTCATTGATTTGTCCAGTTTGCTTCTTCCTATAATTTTCTCATATATTGCATGCCACTAGGTACACACCCAATTACCAGAGACCAGCACTCATAAGATCAGATTTTGAAAGATCCAGCTTCAAAAAGGGCTTGAAAAACACAGTTCTCACTCCAGAAGTTGAAAAGGGCTAACTCCATTCCTTATATTTTTTTCATGTGGAGTACAAACTTTTTGTTACTGTCTTTTATGAAGTACTAAACATATGTATGAAGGAAAGTATCAGGAATATGAAAATGCTTTAAGATTTTTTTAAAATGTTAGACTATACAACTTTAATAATCTTATTATACTACCACACTACTGCAACTGCACTGTGCCTGTAAGGAAAGTAGCAGGCTAAAAGAACAAAAAAGCCACCTTGCATTTGTACATATACTAAGCTATTTGTTTCAATGTTTCATCTGTGGCCTTTTTGCTTTACCAGTGAGCTAGTAGTCTTCACCCTTATATGCTGTCATATCACCATAAACTTATCACAAACAGAAAAATTCCACTGAGTACAGTGTCCATATACAAAAGTAAAGTGTTTTTCTGCGTTACTGTAACTCTGTGATGATGAGCTCAATAGCCTACAGGCTATATTATGAGAAGACAGGCACTTTCCAATCTGAGATATAGTTTCAATCTATAATTAATGCACACATAAATGCCTCTTTATTTCTGTACAGAATTGCAGGAGGGACATTTTAACTGCACGTTTTTAACCAAATAGGACCTATTAGTCAGCAAACTGAAGCACAATATCAAGAAACTCCTGTCCTCAGTGTTCTTGAGCTGAAAAAGCTCATCGAAGCCTCTCTTAACAAAGGAACCAATGAGTTGAGTACTTAGTACCATGAAAAATTGTCATTCAGCCCATGGTACATTTTCTCATTCTCTCACTGTAAGACTAGATAGTTTTCATGGTCTCAGATTCACGTTCCATGTTTGCACCTGTTCTGTTCAGTGAATAAAACCAATAATACCCAATTTGATAATTTTTCTAATGCTACTTTGTGATGCAGCTCATACACTCCCTGAGGAATTACATGTAACTGAGGAGGAGCAAGGCAAGTGATCTCTTGGTAATTTTTTTGAGGGAAAAGAGAGCTAGCACATGAGACTAAGAACTATGAAAGATTTCTAAAAAAAGTATAAAAAAATATCTAAAATTCAGTACTAAAGACTTGATATAATTTGACATAAATCAGCAGAATAAATTTTGTCAATTTCTAGGCCTACGTTATTTACTCAGAGTATTTTTATATTCTAAGGTAGCAATAGGAAAAAAAAAAAAAAGCCCTTAAGTGCCCTGAAAATATCCGACCATCATTTAGATGCTGTTCTCTGGAGAAATTAATGTAGCTTCAAGACAAACAGGAATGCTCTAATTTATATTATAGGTATCCTTTGCTTTCCAAGGGCAGAGCAGGCAGTTAAATCTATATAAAGCCAATATCCAAAGTTGCACTGTTTCTTAAAGAACAAGGATGGAACAGTCTTCTGGAAAAGGAAGAACTCCCACTTTTGTCATACCTTTCCACTCCAATGCTTCACACAACGAGATGTCAAAATGAAGATAAGAATCTTTCAGGATCTAGTTTTAACATATAAGTAAATTGAGGTCTTGAGGTTATAAGTAGCCCAAGGGCCAGCACGATTAGTTTCCTTTTCAGTTAAATCACTTTCTTGATAGGATTTCATGACACTGGAAATTTGGTTTCTCAGATGTGCTTTAAATGTGACTGGTTTGTTCACCAGGATATTTACATAAACCTATTCATTGATTATTATATTTTTTTTTTAGAGGGGAGACATTAGAAAAGGTAAATGTTCCATGATTCATATTCTACTATTAGAAAAATGATCAGACATTAGGAAAAGAAACCACCTCATTATTCTCAATATGTCCATTAAAATCCAATATGTGACCATGGAATTACTGTTCCATTGCTGCCTATAATTACAGGCAATCTGCTTCCCTGTGCTGTCCAATAACTGGTTGGTACTATTTGACAGCACTCCTACTCTTAGGTAATGCCACGAGGTCAGTCTGGTCTAACAAAACACCTAAAATTGGCAAAACTGATCTAGTTAATATAACCAAACATTTTTATTTCTTGCCTTTTGTATTTGTTGTAGCTTTCATATAGGACTGTGTAGCTTCGTGAAACAAAAGACACCTTAGTTTGTGTGTGATTTTAGCTCAGGATTTTTGAGTGGAGGGAAAATGAAGTCAGTACGTCAGCTATATCATTCTGTTCAAAGCACCTGAAATTCTTTATATCCTATGATGATATTCTCAGACAGAAAATCTCTGAGAATTTTAGACATTCTGCTGCTCAAAATGCTCATTATTTTGAACTGTGTCTTTTTCAACTTGGTACATTGCTGCATAAAATAAACTGCAAGGTCTTCCTATTTGAGAATCAATTGTCAATGTTTTTGAAAAAATTTAAGGATCTTTTTTTGTGTCTTCACTTTAGTCCTGCATGTTTAGGGAAGAACCACGAAACCTAACTAACCACTTCGCAAAGAAAAGCCCCAAAAAATAGTGAATTACTCATCGTACCTTAGTATGTAAAGCCTCTGACAAGGGACTCTCAGAGTCTAGTATATCCTTCAGGCAATAAAGGGAAATCTGCATTACAATATGATGCATGATTGACTGGGGACTACCAGTCAAAATGATGACATTATCTGCCAATCAAGGTAAGAGGCAGTTAAAAGAGAAATCTTCTTCCAATTACATGCCATTAGGAAAGGGGCTAGTGATATGCTTAATCTTTCCAGTGCCCTATACAATGCAGTCTCCAGGTTTTGTCATTTCTGACAGTTTTGTTCTTGCATATGGCATATGGACAGACTTTTAGGTCAGAAAGAGGCTACGATCAAGATGTATGCTTTATGCCCAACTACAGTGAGGGCTAAATCTAAATCCATGTTTAAGGAGTGATTATACTGCATTGAAGTTAGAGCCAAAAGGATTTCTTAGGGGTTTTAGCAAGTTACCAATTGATTTAACAGGAGCAGACCTCAGAATTACGAGACAATCCATCTCTAGTTTTTCTGATTCCACCTCCTTTTGTAGCTCACAGCCTTCCGGGAAAATGATAATAAACTCTGGGACAAGATTCGTAGTTGTTAAGACCAAAAGGGACCATTAGACCATCTAGTCTGACTTTTCACAAGGCACGCTAGATAGTTCTTACCAGTAATTCATGCACTTGAGCTTAATAACTTGCCATCTAGAAGATATAAAGACAGAAAAAACTACCACGTGTATTAAGTAATAGCCATGTCTGAACAGTTAACAAGCCTTGTTGTTACAGTTAAGATTTATTTCTAGTTAAGATTCTTTCCAATTTTAATGGCAACTCTAATTTCCATGACCCTGTGCTACAGTGACTGCAACATCGTTGACTGAGCTGATTTAATGGGCAGAACAAGCTACAGGCCTATGAAACTTGGTGGTGACCTGCTGGTTTGACAGCTAAACTATCCAAAGATTTCACATTCCTTGAGTGTGTTCCAGTACATTCCAGCTCTTTGCTGCACATGTGAATAAGCGAAGTACATAGTTCACAGACCATTACTTCCACAATAGCTTCTCCTTCCTCCTATGAGCAACTGTGACAAGAGGACAGCTGTCATCTGTCTCCTGTCTTCTAAACAGGGATCTTTTTGAAAAGCAGAAGGTGCTGGATGAGGAAGAAGCACGTCATACATACATGAAGAACGCTTCAGGAGACAACTGAGCTTAAGGGGGAAAAATGAGAAGGGTTTTGATTTATGTGTAGAACCAAATACAGAGAAAAATGTGTTGGAAAGAAGATTTATTCACAGACACAAGGCAAAATATCCAACAGTTTGGGAAATAAATCATACAGCCATCTTAATCTTAAAGCTCTCAAGGAGAAACTAGGTGTTTTTAAAACTGGGGTTCGGTTAGGACCACAAAGTCAGTCTTACTACTATAAAGCTGAACATCTTTTGATTTGCAGCTAAAAATGCCAGTGGGATGAAACAACTTTGACTACTGGCAGTAAAACTCATGGTATCATCATTTCTTACTACCTGTGATTACAACTGTGTATGACAAAAGCTTAATGATTCCTATAAGAAAACAAGTTTAACCTATCTGCATAGCCCTTATAAACAAAGCATGGCTTCTGCTTGTAGACACCACCAATTTGATAAAGATATAAGCAATATTTACACTATGCTACATTTCCAAAGTTGGTGTAGGCCATTGCATTACTCGGATCCATTCCTATTGCCCTATAATACTATTACAACTACTCTAACTTTCAATGATGCTACAGTAAGCCATGCTGTTGTTTGGTCTTTTTATATTAGCCCCTAAAGTACAAGACCATTTTTGTGTATTGAGAAAATTTTGTTCTTCATATGTTGCTTATTTAATTTAAAAATAAATGAAAACTAGGTTATAGTAGTTTAATGTACTCCTTTATTTTTTGGTTGGGCAGCTATTTTCATGGCTAAGACTTTTATTTCAGATTAGTACATAGAAGACGGCTATTATGCAGTCTACACACTACAACAGTGGGGAAACATATTTTTTTTTTTTCAGTACAATCAGCCAAAGTCCAAAACACAAGAGACTGCTGCACATTTTCCAGCCTGATGCTATGAAAGTATGAGTGTGTACCATTGGTACCTTTCCATTCCAATGGTAGAAAAAACTGCAATAGCTATCAGCAATCAGGTAAAGAAGTCCTTGCACATAATAAGGTTCTGTATAGACTACACACAGGGCTTTAGATGTAACAGATGAAGGTTTTACAGATGAGTTAAGTACCCAACAACCTAAAAACTTTCATCCAGCATGTCTAAAAGTATAGTAATAATAATAATAACAACAACAACCATCCCCCACCCCCAAGTTTGTGATTTTCCTTTCTTCATCAACTTGAGATGGTTCATCCAGTGGCATAGAAATTATTTTCTTCTTCTTCATCATCATCATCATCATTATTATTATCATTCTACCTTATAATAAATAATAATATTATTTCCTTTACAGAAAGGGTAGTCAACGAGTTCCCCAACAGCTGAACAGCTGCTTCTCAACTGTCTCTAACGAAGAAACTGAACTGACACTGGGAACTAAGGAAAGGAAGGATGTGGTCAGAGACCTCATTGTTACATCCACGAAGCTTTCCTACAGAAACCTGGAGGGTTTACTCCAGGTACTCAAAAAAGAACTGTTAATAGAAGTACTTGTCCTCTCCAAGCTAGACAGTCACTACCAAAGCACTGTGGAGTGGAAAATCAAAGGACAGCAGAGGGCTTTCCTGCAAGGCCTAGTGAAGAGCAAAATCTTTGAGGAAGATAAGGAAGAAATCTAGTCAGAAAGCAGAAAATAGTTGTTTGACAAAGGGATTAGAAGAATCAAAGGCGCTTCCAATCTCTCTGGATTAACAAACCATACTCAGGAAACAAAGATTTATGTATCTGATGGCCATAGCAGGGATTTCATTAAACAAACAAATGAAAAAAAATAGGGTTTGATGGGACAACCTGATGTCCTGCAAGCATGCAACTTTTCCCTGATACTTCCTTTTTGTTAAGGACCTCTACTGGTAAAGAATCCCTGACTGGAGGATTCCATTGCTTCTTTATCCTTAACATTAGGGGTTTTTCCCCAACAGCCGGGCTGATACTATCTTGCAAAAATCTAACTCCTTTACCATTCAGGTAGAACACAGACTATTCCTTTATTCTTTCTATCAGCTTATTATTTATCTGAATGTTGTCCTTAGGTACTCTTCAGATTTAGAAGTTAGAAACAAAAGAAGCCTTTGCTTTCTCTAATAAACCCTCACAAATGCAATTTAGCATTCTGCTACCGCATGTATGACCTAACGAATAAATCAATACATACATTCACCCAGCGATGTCTACCTTGTGATGCCACAGAGATATGCTGACATCACAGACCTTGGACTATGATCTTTTATTGTGGTATCAGGTATGTAACTCATAATTATTGATACAGAACAAGATGCAAAAACCACCAGGTGTTAATGCAACCTGGAGATGTCTGTGATACCATCCTGCACTCTGTTATCCACTGCCATTCACATCTTGACTCTACTGTGTCTCTGTCTTGTCCATTTGCCTGAATGTGGACAACAAAACTGAAAGGTTTTTCCTGCTTATCCACAGCAAGGGCTAAAAATCAAGCCATGCTCCTCCTTCCCCTTCTCTTCCTGCTGCCTGCTCCCAGAGGGCAGTAGCACATCTCTCCATCTCCAGAAAAATGAGGGAACAAAGCTACAATACATAGGAGTAGAGTGGAAGCTGGGATTCCTGGCAGGTGGCTGTACTGAGGTGGCACCAAAATCATTAAAGATTCAAATGCTTTTTCCATCATTATCTAACATCACCTTACGTTGTTTCTCTTTTAACAGCAAGAACTTCAAATCACCCCTTGCTTAAAATATTCCCAAAGCTAACAGAATTACTGAGAACTTCTCTGATTGAGTGCCAGTACTACCAGATTATTCATTCTTCACATCTGAAAAGTATTCAAAAAACCTCTTATGATCAAAATCAAAACTTGTGTACAACTCTTTGTATTTTGCATCTAAAATTTTCATTTAAAATAGCATGTTTTCTACTTCTCATGTTTATTTTCTCTTTTGCTTAAGATTTTATTTCACTTTCACCTTCTATCAATATGGACTTTAAAACGTGGTCTGAGCTAAAATTTAATATGCACAATAAAATTTACTATGTAGCTGAACCAAAAGTCACTGCACCAAAAATGGTCCAGTCCAGCAGTTTTCTAAATGATGTAGGAGAAAAATAATGGGGCAGAGTAGCAGAAGCCTGACCCTATTCCCATAAGACTGTAAGATTTATCACCTACATAAGCAGAATGCTACAGAAAAGAGATCTATTGACCACAGCAATAACTCACAGTCCAGTAAAGCTAGCTGAGATACTAGTCTGGTATTTGCTGATAGTACCTTTATTATGTGGTACTTGGAATCTTTTTAAATAGCTTTGCTCAACAAGCTACTGTTTTTAATATTATGCACCACCTACTCTCTTTTTTAGACCAGCCACTTATTTACAGTACTGATATTCAGGGGAGGAGGGAGCTACAGGGAAGGATTTATAGTAGTAGGGATTTACTGTTTGAATTAAAAACTGTGTTGCCACAATTCTTGTGGATTTCTGGAGAGGGGGAGCTATAGGCTATCCTGGTATAACAGAAATATTACTCAAACAGAAGTATGTTTGCATAATACCTTCGATTTGAACAGAATATTTACTAGGGAAATGAAAAATTAAAAAAAAAAAATCAGAAAACTACTATCACTTGCAATGCACGGACTGAATTTTTGCTGGTTTTGGTAGATGTAGGAAGATGCTCAATTAGCTTTCTGTTTTGCAGAGCATTTCTTCAAGGGCTTGGATAGCAAGGGCATGAGGTCTGTAAGAAGCCATCCAATACCAGAAGGACACAAAGGGCATCATCTTTTCCCAGTGAGCTTTTGTAAGAGCCCCAAGCACAACTTTTCCCCGGGAGCTTTAGCTGCCAGTGCTCAAGGCCAGTGCTGACAGGGTGCCTCAGCCTGCAGTAAGAGCTGTGAGAAGCAGGGGTCCGGCCCCCTTTGCTTTGGATCAGCATCTAAGTCAGGCCACCAGGCCTTGTCGGCCTAAGCTACGCTGCAGCCATGCCCGTGACTGGCCATGTACCCCACTGGTCTGGGTCCTTACCCATGGGCTTGACTTCATGCCTTCAGCTCAAACCCATCTCTACAATTCCCCTAGAGAAAGATAATTTTCTTCCAGCAATCTTTAGCTACAATGTAGCTATTTTAGCCCAGTAAGGAAGTTCAAAATATACACAGTGGACTGAAGACATAGCTCTAGCCTTTATTCCCTTCTCCATAGGGAGAGGTTGTGAAAAAACCTTCAGCGGCCAACATGCTTCCCATATCCTTTCAGGATTTAAAAGAATATGTAGTGGGTTTTGGAAGTCCTAAGCAATCACAAGTGGTAATAAAACATCTGTTTACGATTCTTTAAAAGTTATTTCAATTATTTATTAAGGTGACTAGCTCAAATATCAAATACTACAGATCCCTAAATAAAAGAGCAGAAGCTTTATCAAAAAGGATTCTTGGGAGTTAGGTGCATGAAAACATGCTATAAACAAAGCACAAATAAAGTAACGGGAAGTGTTAATACTGCAGCTGAAGCCAAGAATCACAGCTAAGTTGCTCACCTAGCTACCTGGTCCCACAGAAAACCCCACTGGAGAGTATCACAGAACCACAGTTGGATGGGGCCTGGAAAGACCACCTGGTCCAACCTTTTGTGGGAAAGGGAGCCTAGATGAGATTACTCAGCACCCTGTCCAATCCCATCATGAAATGCCCCAGCAAACAGGTGCTCTACCATATCCCTGGGGAAGTTGATCCAGTGAACAACTGTTCTCACTATAAGAAATTTCTTTCTTGTAGAAATTTTCTTGTTATCATCTTATCATGATGAGATACCTATGCCGGTGTTAACACAAACACTGCCCAACGGTGCCAGGGACCCTGAGCCCCTCACAAGGCTCGCCCCCAGCCCCGCAGACGGCAGCAGCGGCACCAGCTCCCCTCAGCTTCCCGCCTTCCCCCTCAGCTTCCCGCGAGACCGCCGGCACCGCCCCCCTCGCGCCCAGCCAACTCTCGCGAGACCTGCATCCCGCCTGCCTGTCCCTCACACACGCACGCGGGCGGCCCGAGGGGACCGGGGCCGCTCACATGCCGCGGGAGCTTCACGCTGCTCACGGCAACGGCAACGCCTGTGCTGGTGCCGCTCGCGTCGGCTTCTCGCCGGCAGCGCCCCGGTCCCGCCTGCCCCTTGCAGGGCGTGCTGCCTGCCAGCCTGGGCTCCGAGGGTGCCCGGGCCCAAAACTCCTCAGACAGACACCTCGGGGGCCTCGCAGGCCTCCCAGAACACGGCAGCTACTGCAGCTCTTTTTACGCCATAAAATAATCCCGGATTCCATCAGGGTGTATTATTATTTAGGTATTTATTAATAGGAAGAATCATATCTTTGTTTCTCAGGGGTACATCCAGTGGACAGATGGCAGCTGATCCTTCTCCTTATCTCTGTGAGCAGGAGAGGAGCATTCTGCGATGCTATATGTGGAACAGAGACACTGTTGCCTCGTAGGGAAGGACTTAACAGCTGCCAGAGGTTCATAAAAAGTAAGACTGAGAAAAGGAATTGAAATGGCTTTTATACTTCTTCCTCACTGTTGCTCTGAGAAACCACAGCAACACTGGGCATGTTTTTTTGACCACTTAGCAATCTCTGTTACAGCAGGCTGTGAGCCTCATACTACCTTAAAAGTTTGGTGAAATTTATGCCTGAAAATTAAGTCCATGTAGTGAAGTCTGTCCATGGAAATACTTTTCAGAACACACCGAAGACACGGGCTGAATATATAGCTCTATGATACACAGCCAGCCTTTAGGGGTTTTGCCTATGTGTTTGCTCCTATAAGCCCAGTGGTTTTTACCAGGGATCATTTAAATTTACAGGGTAAAGAGGCACAAAAGCCTGAAATTACTTTGGTTTTCCATGTGAAGCTTTATTTTCACAGCTCTTTTAAAACAAAACCACAAAGATGACATGCTAAGTTCCTATTAGACTGTCAAAAGTAGACTCCTTTCTAAATTAAGAACAAAAACATTTTCATTTCTAGTGCAACCTGGCTCCCGCCTCTTGAATTCCTCCCAAATGTTGCCCACAGCTACCTTTACCAAACAACAGTAATCCTCATTAAAAAACAAAACCCAGCCTCTACCCTCTGGACCTCTAAAAATCCACTTGGCAACACAAGTCATGCATGTGAAAAGATCGATGCTTAGCAAAGGGTGACGTGCAGCTGAGTAATGGCCCGGTTCTACTTTGGCCTATAACAAAGTTTGAGACCAAAATTTCTTACAGCACAGAGGTTCATATTTCACACCACCACCACCCCCCACCACCACCCCCCACCCCCCCAAATCATACCAAAGCCAACCAGCAGCCAAGTCATTGTTCATGCACACATGCACATATAATTGCCTCAGGTAAAATCATGTAACTTGAACAACAAAAGAAAATTCTACCACACAGGGTACATATGTTGCCATGTGCTTAAATTCTCTATGACTTGCCAAAGTAATTTATCCACCCAGAACACACATCCAAGCTGGCCAATATCTAGTACTGAGCAGAAAGGAAATTTAAAGAAAGGCACATCATTTATCATTACAGACAGCTCAGCAATATTGTGAACAGGGAGCACAATTTCAGTGGAGGGGGAAGAGGGAGTAGGAGAATGAAGATTGGAAATGGTTGCTGAGCTCAGAGCCTGCTGTAACAGCAGCCTGACATCAGGATCTCAAGGGCTACTTCCTCTGAGAAAAGAGGAGCACAGAAAGCCGTGTCTAACCATTCAACCCTGTCCCAACACATATTGTAATTCAATGAATTGCTATTTTGTGATGTAAAAACTTGCTGTCTGAAAATTTTTGACCACCCTTGCATAACCTGTGGTAGAATTTAACGTGAAGAATAAACAAACTCACCACTCTATGGCAGTCTTACATTAAGGCTGAAACCTTCCAGAATTAACTGTTAAAAAAAAGCTCGTTTTCATATGCTGCATGTAAAATTCTACCCCTTCCTCTCCACAGTTAGAGGAGTTCTTGGCAAGGGTTTCAATGCAGTTATTTGGTACAAAAGCCTGTCTGCTGAATCTTTCAACACACTGTTCAGCTTTCTAGGCTACAAGATGCTAGGGCAAGGTGAGGAAAAGGTACATTACCACCGGTAATTTTGCTTTGATTCCTCCCCCCCCCCGCCCCCCCCCCCCCCATCTTTATCAACAAATCAAGTTTAGATAAGATAACATACTGGCATATGGGCATCAGCTTCATCCTACATGGTTCTCATCTCAGGGCTCATTAAAATTAGGGAAGACTTTAGCTCCTAGCATCAGAAAAGAAACCTCAAATCCATGAGCCAGCTGTAAACAGTATCTTTGTGAGGTTTCAGGCTCCCTGGAGCTTATACGCCAGACAGTGTTGTGTTGTTCTTGATGATGCGTCAACGTGGATGCCCAGTGAGATACTTGGAGGCGAGGAGGATGTAACGCAGCTCCAGATAGGAGAGGTGATAGGAGCTGCAGGGAGTAAATTTTACTGGAGGCAGATTTTAAACAAGTAGTTTGGGAGATGTCTGTATTTTCAGGAGCTATTTCAACTGAACTGCCTCCAGCACAGTCTTGGCTGAAAGCACAGTTGCAAGCTGCTGAATGCAAGCTGCAGTTACTCGGCTCCTACTGCACATGAAAAGTCTTACTCAACTTTGTAAGTGAGCATAGGCCCTTCTGCTTCTACACTGCTTTTGGAGATGCTGTGGCAGTAGCATGCCTTCTTTCTAAAATGAGACGCTTTCACCTTTCCAGGCTGTGGACTAGAGAAGAACAATCGGCAATCATTTTAGCTGTGCATGCAGCCAGAGATACAGCAAAGAATTTCCATTCTTCTCTTGCACATATGCCAAAGAAGTGTGTTTTCAGTTCTCAGTTTCTGGGAGGTCCTTGATTTTTCTGCTCCAGTTCTGGAGACACAGAAATGACACAGTCATTTCTCTGCCACAGAGCTAAGTTGAGAAAAATCAGCTGGCTGTGCACAAAAACCTAGATTATTAAAAGACATGTCTCTTTTTTAGTCATGCTGGAGAACTTAAACAACTGTACAGTAGATATTTTATCTGTCATGAGACCCTGAAAGCCTGCGGTACCACTCTCAAAAAGAGAGGAAATTAAGGAACGGAGCGGGGGAAATAGAGAAAAGAAATAATCAGAACCTGTAGATATTCCAACAGAGGAAGAATGGAGGACATACTCCTAACCAAATGTTTAAATAAAAGGTAAATGGGCAAAGACTGAGGCCAGTCCTTACTGTTTATGAACCAAGACGTAGCCCATCATTGCAGAAGGATGAAAGGCATTCATTCTCCATCTAGATTATCCCTGACACATCAGTAGTACCAGATGAGCCAAGATGGCATTCCTTTTCTAGATGCCATCAACCTGCATTGAGCAAAATGGAATGGTACTAGATCAGGCTGATAATGCAGCCAAATTAATCCTAACCTGTTTCCTGCCTGCAGTTTGGGGAATTCCACTGAAAATATTTCACCCTTATTGAAGAATGAATGCATTTTATAAAAACCCATTTGACCAGTAATAGTTGAGTCAGATAATCTGGATAAAAAAAAAAAAAAAAAAAAAAGCCAAAATCCCAAACAACACAAATCCCAAAGGCACAGAAAAGCAATTAAAAAAACCAAACCAAAACAAAAAAACCAAAACCACCAACCAGAAAACCCTACTACCTCCCCCAAAAACCCAACCAAAAAAAAATAAATCAACTCCCAAACAAACAAAAAAAGCCCATAGGTCTTTTCATCATATCTTCATTCCTTTTCCAATGCGATGTTCACAAAGTTTGTTAATCCAGATTGCGCATAGCTTAATCCAATGTTAAGGAAAAAAAACCACCAAAAAACAAACCTCAGAACAGTAGTACTGGCAAACAGAAATTGTCCCCGATCTGAAGGGTCTTAAGTTTAATGTGGTGGAGGCAGAAATGACATACACATACCCCAGAAAAATATTATATATATATATACACACACAGAGAAAGTATCTTTCCGTTTTCTGTGGCTTTCATAGAGAGTCAGAGATCAGCCTGGTTTTGCCTGAAATAGGATGTAAGTTTTCACAGCACTGTCAGTTTGTTAAAGAACACATGGAAAGGTTCAAACTGAAATAACGCCTGAAACTAGGTAACTTGGCACCATGTCTGGACTGTTTTAAATAGTTTGCATAGTTCTAGCTGGGAATCTTTCAGCCATACTTCCTGTCTGGTGGGTGATTAAGTGACATGTTTTTAAAACACAAAGCATTGGCCATTTTGTGTTTCTGGTGCCATCCTTTTAAATTTCGTGGAAATGCAGTGTGACCAACCCAGACTGATTTAGAAATTCCTACCACTAACTGTACTTTGGTTACCCAACATACAGTGCTTATTTGTGTAATACTTAAATGTGACAATTTTTATAAGGGAAGTTGAAAAATTGTCAATAATGGTGGGTAGGGTGGTGCGTTCTGCTTATTCTCACACACCTCCACAGGTTCTTGTAAAATTATTTGGACTCCTCATGTCGGTGTCATAGCACAAAACAGTAAATTTCTTAATAAGTTTCTCCTGCCCAAAAGAAAATAAATTTGTGAAAAGTAGACATGCAAAGCACATATGTTACTTTTTAAAGTTGTTGTAACAAGTAGAAGGCATAAAGTTCCATTTGGCTGAATAGTACATTATCCAAAGGAAAAAAAAAAATAAAAATACAGTTCCTTTATGGTAAATCAAATGCAAGGAATCCTTATCTTCATCAGTTGCTTCTTCTCCTTAAGACTACAACTTATTTTCCAAATCAGTTGTACTGATTCGGTCGTTTCTATGGATATATTTCAAAACAGATCTGTACAGTGAGGCACCTGTGGTATTTAAAAAATACTACCCCCTCTCCAACTCACATTCACCAGCTCAAAGAAGAGGATTGTTTTGCAGAGTGGGTCTAGTGCTTGGCTATGTTAAACAACCATTCAAATGGTTGAATCTGCACTGTATGATCATACCCGCTGTCATGGCAAGTTTGAAATGGTTCAGTCAAAAAAAAGTCTCCTTTCCTAGGCCAGATTTATCATTAAAGAAATCACACTGTGCATCTGCAGGCTAAATCCAAGTTAGGGCTCATTATGGTCAGGTCTCTCCCAGAAACATCTGCAGAATGCCATCCCCATCACCCCCTATTAAAGTTAAATCACTTATTATGTGTATATCACAGCAGGGCTTGGCCTTTTGTTCATTGTCAATAGTGTAACTTGCACTGTACTGTCCAAAAGCCACACAGAGCAGGCATCCTTTCCATGTTATTAAAAGAGAACTGGTGCCAGTCAACCTAGGACAGTGCAGAGGCTGAGCCCTATCTCAGAAAATTCTGAGACGCTGACATGCTTATAACAAAATTAATTACTACTTTATATAGCCCAATTGACAGAAACTGTAGGCCCTTTGACAGTGACATATCAAAACGCAGTTCAGTGTGGATGTAGTAAAGCATACTGAAACTGGCCTTGTACTATAAGTATCATCAAACATCAAGTGCAAAAAACCCACAACTCCTCTTTTTTGAGGTGGAGTTACATTTTTATTTTCATAAAAGAACAGGTATTGAATTTCACCTAAAAAAATAAATTGGCAAAACCAGTCACTTATCTATTCTAATGATTCTAATGTAAAACACACAGCTGTAATGAATATTTGAAATGAAGAGGGTGAAGTTAAATTAGTCCTACATAACCTACAGATGTTGTAGGCAGTCTAAAGCATATGTCTTCGGTTTAGTCATTTTATGAAACGCAGAGCCATATCGGCTTATCTGGAAAGTTAATTTTTATTTCTAACTTTCTAGCCGTAACATATTTGAGCACAGCCTCATTCTTTTCATTGTATAATCATAACTGGAGATGCAGATATTTCTTTGTTCTTTATAAGCTTCCTAGAAATAAATACAAGAAGCTATTCTGCAGGGAAGGCTCAGACTCTTAACAAGAACAGCTTTTGCAAAATAATGTTGTCGAAAAGCTAGGAAATGAAAGAGGGACTGTAGTTTTAACATATTTCCAGAACAGATTCCTTCTATAAATTTGAATTGCTGCAGTTATCTGATACAAACTTTGGCAGATTTTTAGCAGACCAGATGTCCACAATAAAATGTTATCTAATGTATCTGTGAACAGTTTCCAATATGCAAATAACTCAGTTTCTGCAAACGTCTGATGGACAACTGCCAAAATGATGGGTGTTCATTTCAATAGAGTAGAAGTGGCTATAGAGATTCTTAGAGTTCTGATAAAAGCACCATTTAAAAAATATTTACTTAGTCATTTTATAATAGTGCATGGGGAACATGTTTGTTTCTAGCAAATAGTCCAAAAACATAACAAACTTGGTAGTAAAATCAACAATGCCTTCAGGGGTGGAAAGCTGGAGGAAGAAAAAGCAAATTATCCAGAGGATGCGTAGCCATTTTTGTCCACAAAAATGGTACGAGGTGCTTTCACATGATTGCTGGATTTCAAAGTACTCTAATAATTTGCATTACTCTGTTTTAATTTTTCTTTCTATGATCCTCTGACACCAACCGGCACAGTAATACAGGCCAGCAGACCAAAAAAGACAAACTTGTCTTAGGGTATGAGAAAGTGTCTTAGTGTATTACATCCCCCAGACAGATCACTCCTCAACATTAGGAAAGCTAACTAGATGGTAAATTATTTCCTTTATAGCCTCCAAAACATCAACAGCCACCTCCTCTTTCCCAAAGTACAGGACCTAGGGCAAAAGGCAACAAGGTAAGTAGACAATAAGGGTTTACAGTTGCATAATTTTAGGTTTTGTCATGTTAGCTATTTTCTTGTTTTCCTGAACAATTGAAAAATTTCACCCAGCTGATGGGTCTTCTCAGTTTGTTACAATTTGATTTTTACATAGTCATCTTGCTGACGTACCAAATTGCGCCCAGATTATTTTATTAATCTTATAAGAATATTAACAAAATCAGTTATGTATGGTATTTACTACTGCAGATCAGTAGTGTGTTCTAATTTATGAGAAAGCCCCTTTCCCTCTGACTCCAAAGGAAACATGATTGACCCTGACACAGTTATGTGCTCCAGAGGGGAGACAGTCCGTCACGTTCAATCATTTCTTGATCAAATCCAAAATGGCAAGTTAATTGTTTAATTAAAGGAACAAGACCCTTAGAAACTTCCATGTTCTACATAATTTTATAATAGGTCTACATAAATAAAGTAAATAAGATCTGATTGAACGGAGAGCAATTCCATAAGCAAAACCAGCACTAAATATATGCGATACTAACAAAAAGCTATCAACGGCTAATCTCCAGCAGTTGAATAAAATAAATTGAGTTTGATCTAAATATTTTGGAATTTACGTGAAAAACAGTTGGCACATTTGAATGCAGTTGTACCTCATTAAGGTTGTATCACGTTTAAGACAAAGAATGGACCTCAAAAAGTAAGAATTTTCGTTTTGAGGTAATCCTGAAAAGCAGGATTAACGAAAAACAAAGCGATTTGCGGTGAATTCCGCTACCAGTGCTGCAACATTCAGTATGCCTTTTGGATTTTAGAGGATTGTTGCCATCAAAATTGCTGCTGCCTATATCTAGGGGTCACTTTTCACAGCCAACAAAAGTTCATTTTTATAATACAAAACTATCCATTTGGAACTCCAAACTAGATACTTAACCGTGCACTGATTTGTCTGTGAATGGGCCCACGTACGTGATAAATCCCATCCTGTGTAAAGCAATGTGAAATGCACTGATTCTTTTTGATACGTTATTCATTCAGTACAGCATACCTGCACCTCTCATTAGGGAAGTTTCTCCCAGCATTGTATGTTCTGAATAGTTTTTGGGAGTCTCTTTCACTCTCCCAAAACTCTGCCACAAAAACTTTTTCTTTCTTTAAACTGCCATGATTTGGTTAAAACTCAAAACAAAGTTAATCGTTAATTTTTGAACAATCACAGTTTTAAATTCTGACCTCAACATACCTAAATAGATACTTCCTTGTGCCATTCTGCTTAAGAATACAGAAATGCAATTTGCCTGATATGCAGTGGGCCACGATAGGTGAGAAACTGGCAAGAACACAGAGTGTGTTCTTCTGCCAGTACTGGCTTGCACAGTTGCTGGGGGAAACCAAATAATCCTGCCTGGATTCATCAGTGTTTAATCAAAACCTTACTTTTCCCTCCCATTAATTAAAAGATTTGCAGAAGGCAGAAAGAGGAAAAGGTAATGAGTCCAAAAGTGATGAGGGAACCAGAGGGTCACATCAATAAAGACGCATTTTGTAACAATTGTCTTTGCTCCAGAATGAACAAAGAAGAACAAAGAATCTACTTTCTCCAGCCATGCTGAGGAGCTGTGCTAAATCTCTGATGAGACAAAGATTTTCTTTAAACTTTTATAGGAATGAGAAGGTCTCCACTAATGAGAGTTTAAGGGAATTTCTTAAATCTAAAGTGAAGGATACCAGGAGTTGAACATAACCTGAGGGTTTTCCTGTACATGTTCACTAATATTACAAAGAGCTTTCAGAAAACCCTCTGAAGATCCCATTTCCTGCAGGAAGAAAAAGAAGCAGGGCAGATAAGACTTTTGGGAGCTGAAAAGGAAAGAATATTGCTATAAAATTACATACACAGTATGTTGTTAGAGAAGTGAGAGTCTTCCAAATACCACAGCACAATTCCTATATCTGGGAGGTAATTTGAAATAAATAATAATTAAAAAAAAACAACAAAAAACTCCCACCACAGAAAGAAAAAGTTCTCATCCCTTTGTAAGACAAACTGTTCTAGCATACAAAACTAGTGCAACCTGAACAGGAATACAATATTGTAACTAATCTCATTGATAGTGCTTGTGAGAATGTAATGCCGAACCTTTCACAAACAGTAACTGAACTCGGGTCTTACCAGGATCACACCCAAGGAAGAGCTGAGCAAGTACAAAAGGATTTTTCACCCTTCCAGAGATGGCGGTCAAAGTCCTCTGTCCTACCTACAATGAGGAACAAAACCATCCCCATTCACACCTAGATGGCAAATGAGCCATTTGATATTGCTGTCTGAAAAGTGTCTTATAGGCTATAGTGAACCTAAAAAACAAAACAGCCATTGGATCGTTAAAGAGGTGTAACTTAATTTCCTTTTTTTGTGGGCATTAACTCTAAACACAACAGACTTGCACTGTGCTGCCTGTCTCTGTATCGAGCAGGGACAAACAGCTGATCCTCCTGGAATTCCCCTGTTACAGTGATAATTGTAGCATGTCAGAACATGAAAAAGTTTAAGGTGCACTTATTCAATGATCTATTGTTGGGGGGGTGGGGGCAGAAAACCAAAAAGCCCCAACAGTTACACCAAACTCACATACCTTTATTGTTTTCAATGGAATCACTGTTTTCTAAGTAGTATATTGCTGTACAGCAGAGACAGAGGGGAAGATTTAACCTTTGTATAAATGGAGAGCAGTCAAGGGCAATAAAAGCTCATGTCAGGTAGGAGAGGCTTATCAATGCTGACAGGGGTAGGAATGGAGAAGTCAGAATACTTGCTCCTGAGCACCAGGTGTCAGATTCATGGAGACCTTTATAAAGCTCTTCTCTGGTTCTGTTTTGTTACAGAAAGCTACTTTTAGGTTGGGAGATCTGCTGGGAAGGGAGCCACCTTTCCAAATCCTCAGGAAGTAGCTGCCTGCCCTTCCAAAACAAGGTGACCGAAGTAGGACATGCTGCTGTGGCAGCCACCAGAGCAGTAAAGTGACCAGAGGGCAGCACTTTGAAGTTTTTGGTTGTGGTTTTTTTTTGTTGTTGTTGTTTTTTTGGGGTTTTTTGGGTTTTTTTAAGACAGGACATTTCAGCAGTCCTTCAGCTTGTGGGACCTGCAGATAGCTTCTGGGACCAGCCTGTGGCTAGCCCTGAGGTCTGCAAGGGAGCACCAATCGATGAGAGCCCTGGGGCAGTACACAGGAGGATGGGACATGAACACAGGAAAGATATGCAAGAAATCATCATAGAGTTGGTAAACTGGCATAAAGAGAATGAAATGACAGCCAGGTGAAAGAAGAGCTATCAAAGCTAAGGCGTATGAAGGACCTGAAAAGCTGCTGTGACCAGTTAGCCCTGAAAGCATCACAAATTGTCCACAAAGAAGCACATTTAAGTTTAGTGCAGGAAGCTTACACTCAGAAGAAAGGTGATCAGAAGTTTGTAACTAGAATAAAGTAGAAAGAACAGATGGGAAGTTTGGTGATGTGTGGGAAGGAGATGGACAAAGTTTGAATGTTGGAGAAACTTAAAAAACAAAACAAAACAAAAAAAAACACCCCAAAACCCACCCCAAAACCCCCAATAATACATTTCTAAACATTGAGAAAAATCCTGGGGCAGCATCGAAGAGGATGTGCCTTCAGAACTTACAGTGAAGAGGGCACAAAGAAACTGCTGAGCATCCTGCCTCCCTCACGCAACACTGTATGCGGCAGCTACAAGGGAACCTACAGCACGTTGTAGTGGAGGAGCGACTGGTGGATGTGCGACTGATGTTACCTTAAGAGTACTCTCTGAATCTGGGGCTTTCCCTGGCCCTTTTCCTTCCTTTGGCCTCAGCTGAAACAGCTTGATGCTGTTACCTAATATTAAATCACACCACACACACTTGTCTGAAACATCTGTCTACACATAAGTGCCATAGAACCATCTTTTATCCGCTTTTCTCACATTCCTTTCTTCAACAACTAGAGTTTGTTTTATTAAAGATTTCAGGAAAGATATTAAAAAGAGATGCTATCATTTCATATGGATTAAAAAAAATAAAATAAAGGAAACCAAGCTCCAACTCCAATGCTTTCAGCTAAAATATGGAAGTATTTTGCTGATAATAGTCCACACGGTGTTTCTTCCAGCTTGACGCACAATGGGAGCTTGCATGTTTGTTACTCAGAACTTCTGTGGCATAAGCCCAGAAGCAGCTTGCTAAGTGCAACCCAGCCTGGAGGTATTTGTATGTGGTATCCCCATATGCTGCAGAACCAATCTCCTTGCTATTATTCCCACACACACAAAAGACTGTACAACACTTCCGATTTGAATCACCAACTCTCATATATTCAGCATCTAGGAGTACTATGTCTCATATTCTGCAGGGGAAAAAACAAAACAACAAAAAAAGAACCACCAAAAAAAACCCCAAACCCAAGCCCTCTGAAGGTACTGGGAATGAGGATTACTAAATTTGAATTTGATATTGAATAACCTGTATGACATGATCATGATATTCTGTAGGTTAAGGAAGCTTTCATAAAACAGTATGTCAGTGGTTGACACAAGGTTAACGTTTGAAAATAATCCTGTCTCCAGTGTTCCACTTTTGTGCATATTTCACACTACTAATACCTCATTTGTTAAAGTCTTAAACTCAGTTCTGAAGTGAAACTTAGAGAAACATGGTTTTTCAGAACCAGAAACTCGGTACTGTCTCCTTAGCATGTACTATACAGCTGTGACGGTTCTGAATAGTATTTAATGCTGTTTCTTCTTAACAAGAATTCTGTTTTCTTGCCAGAAAACACAGAAAATTTTATTCAGTATTCTAATAGCAGCACAAGTGTCCTAGATAAAAAACATAAAATAGTTGGAATAATAGTAGTAGCTAGGGGGATTGTGTTTATGGACTATTTGTTATTATGTTATATGAATTGTAGGAAGCGACTCAAGTGAATATTTGTACTTGTGCAATCTTATTTGCTTTGTATATAGCGGCTTGCTTAATGCGGGCATTAGTGCAGTCTTTGTATTTTACATGGCTTCCCGAGAGGAGAAGCAGTACTGAAACCAATAAAGCCTGCAATAAACCCCTATTAATAATGTATGCAGAGCTATAGATGTCTATTTATATGATATGATATTAAAGTGTAAATGCACTGCTGAGGGTTTTTTTTTTAGATGAACATGAATGACCAAAACAATGTTCTTAGCTTTTTTTACCAATGACATCTTCATAATGCGCCATGTTAAGGAACTGTTTCAATACATCAAAAAATGCCCCCAAATCGTTACCAGTCTGTATGTAATTATAATATAGGTAAGAAAAAAAATGACAAAATTTGAAGTACAGAAAATATATCTTGAATATTCATGTTCTTACTGCTTTAGAAGATAAACAGAATGTATTAATTCAGTAAAAAAACCCCAAGATTTATCCAAATATGCTGATATTTGTAAAACTCAATTAAATTCAACAACATCTGTAAAAACTTGAGCATTTATAGCTTCTTCATTATTTCTCATCTAAGTGATGATGCTGACTGAACATCAAACAGTACAGACTGCCACATCTTCATTTGAAACTGTGGCAGAGATACAGTCTTGCCTGGACTTTAGCCAAAGATAATTTTAGGGTTTTTTTTGTGACAAATGTTAGTAAAACCTGGGTTTTAGGTTCTTGTTCATATCATCTGATCACCTGTTAAGAGTGCTTTTAGGTCATTACAGTGGCTTAGTGCAACACTTTATATTCACAATTTACTAAGACAGTGTGTGACTCACAACTAAATGAGAAGGAAGTGTGCGGCCATTGTCAGGGGAGACATTGAATTTCACTTCAGGACTTAATTTCATCATGCTGAGAGCATCTTCGGCATACATATTTGGTTAACTGGTAGATCTGAAATATCATTAGTAATGGATATAAGAAGTGGTTTAATTGTAAGGCAGTAGTTAACATTGTTATCATTTATTATTTTAACCAAGCAGATCGCAGATCTGTTAGCAAGGCTCTGATGCCCCACTTTTTTGGACTCAGACAAAAGTAGAACAAGCAAAGTTTTTTTTTCTTCTGTAGTGACAAGACTACAAAGTAGTACCCTCCTCTGCTGGGATTTTGATGTATGTGAAGACAGACCAGAAGTATTTGTTTGATCAAGTGCTTAATTTTATAGTAGGATCTGAATTTCACTTTTTACTTTATGCAGGTGACAACTGTGGACCCAGATCAGCAGTGTAAAAATCAAATTAAACTAATTTTATGACCACAGTTACCCACATGTTTGCAAGCTCCGGTGAATTGCCAAAGTTGTTCTGACACTACTCTGTATTCAGTCAGCTCAGAATAGATAGGTACCAAAGCCAACACATATATGTCATTGGGTGGCAGTCCTAAGAGCAAATTTTTCATTATGTCTATTATGAAGTAATACTTTCCCAGCTATTTCAAACTAAATACTATTCTAAAATTGCATTGAGGACAGCATGAAAAAAATCTTTTTGATCATTTTGATTCATGCTGTAGAATACATCCAGCTTTTTATTCCACACAGGAAGAACCAGCTGTGTCCACGTTCCCAGTCTGAGACACTGCAGCCTCTCACCCAAAAGGTGGACGTGTGCATCTTTGGTGTACTGAGTGCAGCTGTTCAGTGCTTGGGATGGCTTTGACTTCTACCAGAGCTCCATACTGGGGCGGGGGAAAAAGACAGACTTCTATAATGGAGCTGCTTTATGTCTTTACAGTCTCCCAAGCAAACCAAAACCATCTTGTCCTCTCATCTCTCCCGTTTCCTATCACTGTCTCAGTTCTTGTCTTCACTTCTTCCTTCACTAACTTCACAGGTTAGAGGGGAGAAGCTTTACCTGCAGCTGTCAAACAGGAGAATTGGGAAGTATGCAGATACAAAGGAAATACAGGAATTCAAAGTGACTGTGATTTAAAACATTCTTCAAAAAAAGAAAGATCTAACTTGGTCTTTGGGAATGACAAAGTGCAATTTTCTTATTTTTGCAGAAAGTACTACACACATCAAGGGAGAGCAATATCTACCTGAGAACTTTTGTATAGATATATCTTTGAAGAAGGAGCTTCCGGCATAAATTCTGCAATTACCAGGGGATGGACAGGTAGTCTTTCACAGGAGGAATAAAAAAAAAAAAAGTTATAAACAGAAAAAGCCAAGTAGCTGGAGAATAGAAACAAATCAGGACAAGAATAAAAAAAGACTGACAAAAGAACCTGTCCAATGTTTTAGAAAGTTTCAATCTATTCAATACTTGTTTGCAGGATTGCTGAAAATATTTGTACCTGTCTGCAGTGAAAGATGGACCCTTGAAGATTTAGATCTTCATGTTGGATGAAGAGACATGTTTTCAGCATCTCTAGGGCTCAGCACTCTGACATACACAGTGAGACTGGGTAACTGCTCAGTCCTACAGGCACAACAATACTTCAGTTTAACAAGAAACTTCTGCCTAGAAAAAGCACTGAAAACATACTGGATTTGAGCAATATTAGGATTAAAGCACATGCTAATAGAACAGAATCAAGATCAAACTTAAAAAGAAATGTTTAACTGTCTCACCTATCCTGACTGAGATGATATAACTTTAACTTTATGATTTTCATTAATACAGAAGAAAATAAATAAATGTGAAAAGGTGATTGCTAAATGAGGAGATGCATTAATTTTTTTTTTAAATAAAGCTCTCAATAAATATAAAAGAAGCTGCAACAAAGAAGTAAAACCTAAGCTGTTTGACCTGCAGGACAAACAATAAGCAAGACCCTGAGGCTTCCCCCAGCTCCTGCTGTGTCTCTTTGAACAAATCACATCATTTCTCTTGGCTTTCACTTCCCTCCTAACCTTTGTCAGTCTTGTCTAGCTGGCCTGTAAAGATCTTCAGGCCAGGGCTTGTTTCTTACTGTGCTAGACCAAGCACAATCTCTGTCAGGTCTTCTGGGCAGCCAGGTACAAAAATATTGATACCTGTAGTACCATTGAAAACTGATGAACAACTGTATTAGATGTATCTTTATTGCTAGGAGCATAATAATGTCCACACAGAGTCAGACCAAAGCCCAGTGCAGGGTTCAACTGACCTCCCTGTTGCCAAAGGGAATTGTCCAGGAAAAGGCATAAGCACAGGGCAAGCATTCAGGGATATTTCCTTAAACGCTGTCTTCCCAGCCCATCTTTCTAGCTCATCGACTTTTCAAGCCAGCAGCAGCAATACCGGTATCTTTGTTTAGATGTTGCAGTGCCAGCTAAACGTTGCAGCTGAGGAGGACATCCTGCAGGAATTCAGGTCACTAGTGCAGATGGTGAGTTAACTAATGAAAACTGTTATTTTACAACGATGCAAGCAACCGCAGAGTTCATTTCCTGAGAAAGTCACACAATGACTGATAAATGTAGACAGTGAATGCCCTTACTTATGGGCAGAAGTTTCTTCCATGATCTGGGAGTGACACAGGGTTGCTACCAAAACTCCTAAAACCCCAGAGAGTGTATTATATACTGCTTTCCTATTAGGAATCATGTCAGTGCTGATGACTTCCTGGTAACCCGGACTTGCATGTAAACTGCTTTTCTGTTACTTTATGTCCTCCTATTTATTCAGAATGAAAGGATTATAAGGATTTTGCTTTATGGAAGCTGGTTAACCTTATGCTGAACTAAAAATCAGACTTGCAGTTAATTACCAGGATCTGCAATCTAAAGCCCTGCAATCTAAACATTTTACATAGAGAAAATTGAAGCACAAAGAAATGACTTAGGCCAAAAGAGAAAATCTAATCAGACTTTGGCAGAGTTCAAAACAACATTAAATCTCTTATTGTAATTGCAAAACGTATTCCAGCAAAAACTGATCATCAAATAGCAAAAGGAAATAGCAAAGGTATTAAGAACTGCATATACAGTACAGCATGTGGGATGCTTTATTTCAAAACTCTATCAAGCCATTAACATACCTAGTAATACACTACCAGTTAATATTTATTTTTTTTTAATAAGTCAAATATACGGTAGATATAGGGGACACAATTCTTATTCAGTTAGGAAAGGGGGACATAAAAATGTCTAAGAAATATGCACAAAATATGATTAAAGAAAGCACTGCTATCAGAGTACGTTGCTAAACACTTCAAAAAGTAACTCCTTTTTTTCCCCAAACGGCAGAAAGACAGACTTCCCTCTCTGCACTTCCATCATTTTGGTTCTGTATTGACTACCTTGTCAAGAGCGATAAAGTAATAGCCAAACACTAAGCCAGCTGCTTTTATATGAACATGTTTTGACGTCAAGCTGATTGTACCCCAGAAGTTTGGGCAGATGCCTAGTCAATCATTTTCTCAATTTTCAAGAGCAAGCATTTATGTGCATATCCAACACAGGCACTCACTTTGGTAAGCCTGTGCCAGCATACACAGGTGATACGGCTGTAGATAATCCAAATGTAATCCACTATTTCTTCACTTGGAGACACTGCAGAATTACCTGGAGAACACTGAAATCCTCTGAGATGTTGCAAACATAGTGTGAACCTCTTACAGCTGTGTCAGGTCAGCCTGCGTGTAAGCTTGAAAAGCATGAACAAGTGGTGCTCTAAAGTCCCATACAAAAGTTCAAAATTCAATGGAGAAAGACTTCAAACACTTAAAACATCCATAACTCGTATCAGCTTTACCTACTTTTCCTGGACTTTGGTTCTGCAAAGTGTTCAGGATGAAATACATACTCAAGAAACTCTTAAGTTGTTTAGCCTTGTTTCACTCTCAACAAGCGTGCCAGAAAAATATGTCCAGGCTTACATTGGCAGGCATAGTGGTTCTTCACTTACATTGCCGCTGCCTGGACCTTCCCCTGCTTGAAGTATTGTGCAATGTCTCTTTTTCCACTCACCGTATCAGCACACCAGCTACGGCACCTCAGTCTCACACCTCTCAGGAAAAAGAGATATGAGGTAAATAGCCAAAACTTGCCAGGCTGGAGGAGTAAGTCTCCAGAGTCCATATCTCTATATAAACTGCTCACTGAAGCCAATTTGAAATTTGCTTTAATTGATCTAGCATTGTGCCCTTTACAAAGCACTGAACTAGGAACAACAACAGCTGTTAATTAATTGTCAGTTCACCTCACTCCCCCATTCACCTGTGCAGTGGATCTGAAAATGTACCCACCTGCAACTGACAGCCCCAATCAAACAAGAAGGAAAAAGAAAGAAAAGAAGAAAAAAAGGGGGGGGGGGGGGGGGAGAAGAAGAAAAAGACCCTCCTAAAGCTATGAAAGTTTATGAGAAAAAAAAATAAATCTCTCTGAAAAATGTCCTTGTCAGATAGCATTCAGTAGGTCTTCCAATAGATAGTTTTGTACCAGGCTATTGGGACAACTGAGGAAAACACACTAATGCTGTGGACTGTTTGGAACTCCTAGAATAACTAATAAATTGCACTTTGTGACTCTGAAACAGCTTTTTGCTTAGAATCTTGTGTTAGTCTATGGAACTTTACAGATAAATAGATGCAGACACCAGAGTGAAGCTTTTACACTACTAATTTGCAGACAGGGTAAAATAAGTAGGACTGCCATTGCAGTCAAAATCATCAAGAACTAGTACATGAAACAGATAAGATACCTTAGGAAAAAAAAAACAACAAAACAACAAAAAAACCCAACACCAAAAAAACAATCACCACCACCCACCTCATCCTGTAGTGTGGCAAAAGCCTTTGTTCATCGTAATTTATTCCTTTTTTATGTAGTTTATCTTTTTAACACATTTTGGAGACATGAAGTTTAGTCTCTGGAAAAACAAATGCGTGAAAAAAAGCACACATCTGTTCAGATTGACCAAAAGGTTTGAAAGCAAATCTGCCCCACAGCCTTTGCTGTGGCTGCCCTTTTTTTCCAGTCCTGCCATGCAAACACTTTAGATGTTGTGGAATATTCTTCCTTCTCCATCTCATCCTGTCAGAAATATCCCAAGACTGAATATGACACAGAACTTACAGGTATTGTATCATAGAATCACAGACTGGTTTGGGTTGGAAGGGACCTTCAAGATCACCCAGTCCCAGCCCCCTACCACAGGCAGGGACACCTCCCACCCGCCCAGGTGGCTCCCAGCCCCGTCCAGCTCAGCACCCTCACAGGGAAGAATTTCCTCCTTGTATCTCACCTAAATCTACCCTCTTTCAGTTTAAAGCCATTCCCCCTGTTCTATCACTAAGTGCCCTTGTAAAACATCCCTCTTTATGCTTTTCTGGAGTGGCAACTGGTACCAAGTGGCATCTGAAATGGTACTGGACACCAGTATTTGGGAACCCCTATGGCTGGGTGCCCTTTGTGCCTCACAGAGAAGGAGTGATTCTCCTCCCAGCACCCTGAGTCAGATGCCAGCAGCGCCAGACCAAGACAACCCTGTTGTCTCCTCACCATCTGCCTACACTCCTTTAGGAAAATATACCTTCCTACAGGATTATTTTTTTTTTTTTAAAAAAAAAAAAGAAGATCAAAATTGCACAATAATCCTATTGCCCTAGTCACTTAGCTTGGTAATTTACATCTATGGGACCTACTAAATCAATGCAGACCATAAAAAAAAACAAAAAACACCACCAAAACACACCAACAAAAAAAAAAAACCCAGAGAACATTAAATACTAAGTGCAGAGATTCCTCTGAGACATGTATCAGGGTGGGAGAAAAACTACAGTAGTTATTATTGTTGAGAGCCTGATGCAATTCTGAGCTTTCCTGGTGAAATTCAAACCTGCAATAAACATACCTCTTTCTTTACAGGGTGTCAGGTTTTCTTGGTGTACTATTTTTGAGACATCTGTAGTAACAACAACAACGGGATAACATTATTTAAATAGATATATTCTATATGCAGCATCCCAGAAATCCTGAACTACTTAATGACACTATTGGCAGATATAAACCATGGAACACTGCTTAGTTATTCCTTTCCCAACAATTTTAAAATAATTCAGCTCAAACAATGCTCTTACAGTTTAGACCTGCTTTAGATTTTTTAAAAAATATAAATATTTAAGCTTGAATGAAGTTGGTGATAATTCAAGAAAGAAAAAATAACAATTAATACACAAAAGGGGAAGGAATTGGCATATTTTTATTAGAAATGATCTATCTAGGTTTCACTGGTGGTGGATTGGGCATTTGGTTTTGCAAAAGGCTAGGTACAAACTGAGGCAGCATCAGTCTCTGTTGTAGACCACATGCTGTCAACAGTTTGAGAGCAGCAGAACTGAAGCAATGTCCTCCCTCTCGGACCAACTTACCAAGAGGGCCAATTATCTTAATAAGATTGCCAATAGCATGCTGAGCATGTAGCCAGGTTTTTTTGCAGACATGGCTAAAGGCTGATCAACAGGGAGCATGCACGCTCCCATACCATCTTCGCCCTTGTGAATGGTTTTGGTGGCCATCACAAAACTTGCATCTATGGCCTGATTCTGGAACATGTCCAGGGTCATCTCTTGAAAAACAGTGATGCAAGATTTCCTGATACACAAACTCTGTCCATCCTTCCAAGAAGGGTGGCTCCAAAATACTCATCACTTTATGTCACAGCACTGATGACCTTCCAGTGATATGAATACTTAGCATTTACAAAGTGCAGAAAAGTGGAGAGGACTGACATCAAGCCAGCAGGGTTTTTTGTAATCCCATTTGCTATTTGCCTGTCTATCATAAATTCAGGATTCAGCATGTCATAAAATCAAAATTCTGTGGCTCTGTACTAGAGGAGGACGACACGTTTGGACAGGTAAGCATTACTGAAATCAGTGCCTAACAGCTGTAACAACAGCAGACAAGAAGGAGCAGTAGGTGTGTAACTACTGGAGAAGGCTATAGAACTGAGGGAGAATTCAGTCTTCAGGAACAGATGTTGCTTTTACCCAGTGTAAAAGGAAGGTGACTACTGAAGCTTCCCTCCAGTGACCCCTTCTCTACCTTACTTTGCCACCTTCTATCTCTCAGTGGCATCTCACTCAGCTACATGGTTAGCATTCCAAAATACTTATTTAGAGACCAATAACTGGTTAAGCTGGCAACAACCTATGATTGTCACCATCTGACAGCTGTTTGCTGGCATGCAGAAAGTAAAGTAGTCTGCTTTCAGTGTGGAGCAGGCCAGGTGTCCGCACCATTAAAAATGTCAATGGCACAACTGTCACTAAGTGATGCCACCAATGTCTGCAGAGGCGCCAGGGCTGGGGAGTGAAGAGCATGCTACCAGCCGGAGGACAGTCAGTGGAATCACTCCAGCTGTATTTGATGGGAGCTAGACAAATCCATTTGCAGAGCTCCTCCCCCTGGCCCCTGCATTAGTGCACAAGTAATTTAATAAAGTGACAAAGACAAGATTCTTTTTTAAAATGCTATAATACAAGAGCTGAATCTTGCCATGGTTTGCAAAGGGCTGTGAAATCTTTACCTTGATGAGCCTTGTGCTGTCTAAAGCAATTTAGCATATTCTTCCCTCCACTGAGCTATCAATGACATCTTATGCAACGATCATGTAAAATAGGATGGCAGAATCCACAATTCTGAACATAAAGCAAATAGATAGATTTCTTTGGAACAGCTTAATCATTTATCTCCCTACCATTCCATGGGTTTTCTGGTTTTGCTCCACTCAGCAGCTTTGCAGTGGATGGGGGCACTGAAATGCATGACCTTATAGAATTAGCTACCTGCACAATTCCAAATATAAACTGCTCTCTCTGTGGAACAATCAAAGACACTTTCTTTTTCATCAAACTCAAACATGTTAAGTAAACCACCATGACAAACTCTGTACTATTGCAGTCAAATCTAAATGGCTGTTCAGTGATGCACAACAACCTCTTCTTTTAAATTCTAGCCTGCTTTGTCTCTCTAACACAACCAAGTACAATTATATTTTTCATTCTTTCCACATCCCTTCCAACCACCTGCAGCCAGAGCATGTGTTTCCCATCCAATCAGTTCATACTCTGTACCTGCCAATGCAGAGATGACCTGAAGTAAATGGGTAACACAACCCACCTGCTACCTGATTCCTGTACTGAATAAGCTTTAGGAAGGTTTTCTACAGCTCAAGTATGTTGGCAACTGGGAGCTGCCTTTGGAAGTATATAGAAATAAAACATAATTAAGGATCATTTTGTGGTCTGATTTTAGTCATTACTGCCTTAGATTTTCTGATTTGGCACTTCAGTTAGCTTTACCTCACTCAGAATTTCTCAGCACTGCACAATCAGGGTCAAATTTACTAATTGTGCTGGGATAGAGTTAGTTTTCTTCATAGCAGCTGGTATGGGGCTAGCTTTTGGATTTGCGCTGGCAACAGCACTGATAACACGGGGATGTTACCCTTACTGCTGAGCAGTGCTTACAGAGTCCTTTCCTGCTCCTCACCCACCCCACCCCACCAGCGAGCAGGCTGGGAGCGCACAAGAGGTTGGGAGGGGGCACAGCCAGGACAGCTGACCCCAGCTAACCAAAGGGATATTCCATACCGTATGGCATCATGCTTAGCATGTAAAGCTGAGGGAAGAAGAAGGAAGGGGCAGGGGTGGTGTTTGGAGTGATGGCAGTTGTCTTCCCAAGTCACCGTTTCTCATGATGGCGCCCTGCTTTCCTGGGGATGGCTGAATTCCTTGTTTTGCTTTGCTTACGTTCACGGCTTTTGCTTTACCTATTAAACTGTCTTTATCTCAACTCACGAGTCTTCTTGCTTTAATTCTTCTGATTCTGTCCCACATACCACCAGGAGGGAGTGAGCAAGCATCTGCGTGGGGTTTAGTTGCTGGCTAGGGTTAAACCACAACACTAATATTGCAGAAACTAGCCCATAATTTAGCCCAGCAGTGCTCCTTAACAGAAGCCAGACATTGGATTAACCAGATTCATGTGAAGTAGAGAAAAGCAGAAAAATGGCAGATGCAATTCTAGCATAGAATCTGTCCACACTGGCTTAAGTGAGACACTCTGGGTAAAATAAGAACTACCTTTAATTATTGTAAACCCAAACAAAAAGCCATTTTTGGAAGCCCATCTGTTAAACACAGTGGTGGTTTCCAGAGCTATTCAGATCCCTCCAACATTTTCAAGTACCCAAGAAAATAATGCTTGGTATATATTTTACTAAATTTGCAGTCTCTTCCTTTCCTTATGTCTATGCGTGTATTATCAATATCTACACATACTGTTTCTCTGGGGATTTACATCTGTAATTTAGCATTTCTCAGTTTATAGGGAAAATTAAATAAAAAGGGACTATCTGACAATATTAGGTGGTGCTGGATAGTATTACTCAGCTTTGTAATTATCTTATCTCTACCTGCACAGCCATAGTTTCAATCGGAAAAAAACTCAGTCACTTCCACTCCTGCTGCAGATAACATGGGCCAACAGATCACTTAATCTACACCTATTCCTCCACAGAGATGATAACAGAAGTACTAACTTCCCTAGGATAATCTTGCATCAGATTAACATCTGAGTAGGAGAATCACTGCTGCATGAAGTAGTGACACACAGAGAAGCAATTCTACCATAGTTGTGTTTCCTTGAGATCGGAAGTTACAACTCAGAGTAGATGTAGTTCCTATCTAATTAGTTTATTCACTTCTCCACATACACTCACATCAAACACTGAGGGTTTGATTATCTCATTATGGCTGTACAAGGAATAAAAATCATTTTGCAAGCCCTTTCTTTTTTCATGCAGTCCTGTAACACTGTTATAAGAGGTTTTGTTCTTCTCCATAGCACCGTGGGAAGAAAACAAGGGTGAAAGGACACATAGGTGAGCTCTGATCTCTCATTGCCCACTGTGTCTCAAGGCAAAACCACATTCAACCTTCAAAACTCATTTGGGTTTCCAATATTTCACTGTTTAATTGCTATTAAAAGTTTTCCCTCTGAAGTATAAGCCAAGTAAGAAATCCTTAAGGGGGGGGGGGGGGGGGGGGGAAGACAGCAACCCCCTCTCCAAGCCCATGAAATAAATACAGCTTCAGGAAAACAAATACAGCTTCAAGAAGTTCAAGAAGCTATCTTTTGGATACAGTTCTATTCAGTAGCGAGATAAAATTAACCAGAAGTATTTTGCCAAGGCTGTGACATATGTCAACTGCAAGCATTAGTACTGTAGCATACACCTAATTTATAGCTTTTACAGAGCATATTCAGCTCTAATTGTGCTTCTCTCACACTATTTAAATATATTTTAAAAAAAACAAAGAGCCTTGTAACACATATTCCCTAATGCACATTTGCAAGCAAAGCATCTATGGTCTCAAATCCAGCATGACTCACGTTACAGAGCAAAAAGAGTAAGATGATTAAATAGGCTGGCTCACCCAGCTTGTTTTTACACATCAATAAATAACCTCAACACAGCAGAAATAGAGATGTGGTTTTCTGTTTGGAGTTAATTCAAACACTGGCTCTTCTTCAGACCTTCCACACCATGTAAAATAGAGCTGGGTGAATAATTCATTATGAATTATTCATTCAATTAATTTAATTTCTTCTGCTCACTAATTAACTATCTTGAATTTTTTTGAATGTTTTCATTATCTGAAAATTATTTACTCAACAGTTTCTATGAATAACCCCTTGCCTCTAGCTTGTTCACAAACAAATGACTGCAAGAAATCAAAATTGTAAATTCAAGCTGTGCTGAATAGTTTTAATTAGACATGGAAGTCACATGGAATTTTGCTGGCTCCTTATTGGATGTATGAAAAAAAAACCAAAATCCCAACACAACAACAGAGATATCTTCTGCAAACAAACCCATTCCAAGACAAATAATTCTTGAACATACTAATTTTACAGCATAGAATGATTTTGTCTTAATCTTTGAAAAAATAGTAAACTAAGCATATTAAATCAGAGAAGTAAAACACATCTTGTATGCATCTATTCTTTAACTGCTTCAGCTTCCCGGACAAGTCTAGGTCTTCTCAGTTCAAACCTCCACCACAGCTCCCTGCTCTCAGTCTGGATAAGGGAGGAGTGACAGTGCCACCAGTAGGAATAAACCCAAGAGGTGTCGGAGTCTCCTCTTTAGTCTCCTTCCAAGGAGAAGGTAATTTCATGGCCAGGTTTAGCAGGCTGCAGGGAAGCTCTTAGGGAGGCTATGTGGGGTTTTATCTGCTTTCCAGGGGAAACAGAAATATTATGGGAATAAACAAAAAGGCCATACAGAATAAGTTTTGTCTTTTGATGCAAATCATACCTAAGCATTGGGTTCACTGTTTCCTTACAGTGGCACCCAGGCAGGTCATTCAGAGATCCATGCATTGGGTTCACTGTTTCCTTACAGTGGCACCCAGGCAGGTCATTCAGAGATCCATGCCTCTGTTCCCTAGCTACAGACACAGGGACAGAAACATGTCCTTGTCTTGCTTGGTTGATGTGATAGTAAGAAGTATAAAAGGTAACGATGGAAAGGGACACAGCCGCAATGAGGACACGGTCAACAGCGGTGAATGTCACTGGGGAATCATCTATATACACAGAGGCAAGGTATATAAAAAAAGCCTTCCAGCTTTCCAAAAGCTGAGCAAAGGAAATTTTCCCCTACCTCATATAATAACAACAACAAAAAAATCCCCCCAAAACCCCAAACCTACCTTGGACGTATCTTTCTTCTTCCTACAGCTGTTGTTGCTTGTAAATGGGAGATGTTGAGTTCCACTTTCTCTAGGGTGAGGGAAAGGGAGAAGTTAAGATGACAAATAACAGTCTATCAGAGCACAGAGTATTTCAAAGAGAAACTTAGAACTACTGACAACTACCTACTGATTCTCAGAGGAGACAGCAGCAGACCATCTCATGTGGGATGGAAGAATGAGAAGCAGCTATGATTGCTGTAATCATTACTTGCTATGACCTGAGGGAACTCAGCTGCTGCCATCACTAAAGTTAGTTGGCAATTCTCTTGCCAATTTACAGCCAAGAATTATATCTGCTTCCCACCCACCTGAGGTGGAGGAATTGTGCTGTGGACATCTTATCAGGTGTGAACAATCAATCTTAACTGAGCTCATGAGACACATGTGAGGCGAGTCATCTGCTAGAAGTTCCAGATTTTGAACCGAGGTGATAGTTAACAAAGTATGTGTTTTCATAAGAAACATGCCAGATTTGGATGTGTTCACCCACAAGAACAAATCTTTAACTTACCTCTGTGCAGATGATAAATTATTTTGATTTAAGTCCTAAAGTGTCACTTTGACCTTTTTTTTCCCACACATTAAGACCCCAAACTCCACCACCGAAGACTTTATGAAATACCTGGGGTTTGCCAAGCAGAGCTCTTAACATAAGTTATAAATGAAATTGTCTTTTAAAATAATTTTCAGATGGTACATGTTACAAATAGATAAAATATGATTTCTGTGAAAATAATTTCTACCTCTGCCTTTGATCTAATGTAATGTATTTCCAGCCAATTAATTTCCATTAAAATTAGTGTCCTATAGTATTTTCATTGACAAAAAAATTTCTATAATACCACATGCACCCATGTTGATTAAAATCCTAGGAGACTTTCTTAAATATTTAGAGCTGAACTTTAATTCTGCTCACAAAAAACAATCTTAATTCATTTCTTGACTACTGGAATTCCTCTTATTAAGTCTGTAGCATACGTGTTACAGCAAACAGATGAAACTCTTGGTGACAATATGCATAATGAAGAGACCCCATTCCTTACAGAGAAGGCTAATTAATCATTAGGTGAGTGCTAGTAAATTTTCTGAATCACCAAGCTTCTGACAGACATGCTGTTAAGCCAGCAAAATGCCCACAGATGTTACTTGCCCATCAGAGGGGAACATATTCTCTTGAGGACTCTGAGCATCTTGTCACGGTTTATTTATTTATTTTTGAATGAAACAAAAAATTAGGAAACCCATGTAATGATTAATGTATATGTGCAAGCAAATAATAATAGCATGAAGCCTATTAATAATTAAAACTAGTGCTGGATTTTAAGACACTAAAGTAGAAATGTGAATTGCTTCCCAGCAGCTCTGAAATGGTACAGTTAATAGATCTACTGCACTGCCTCCCCTAATGGCTTAAGCATAACTTAATTCAGGGAAAACAATCCTGAATTTTCACAGTAGGATTCTCAGTTTTACTTTACTTTCTCCCTATGCCTTTTAGTACTTTACTAGAGCCATTTCCACACAAAAGCTCCATCACTAGGTTCAATAACCTGTGTCATTCTCTCCCACTGGATAGAAAAGCCGGGCAGAGGCTAGGCACAGCTCCGTGTCTGCCAAGAGCCACCCAACCCATTCTTCAGATGCTGTGCATCACCAGCGTCCACAGGGAGCCTGGTTTTGCTGGCCAGGATATGGCCAAGTACGCCACAAACCCAAAGGCAAAATTAGACCCAAACCAAACAGCCTTCATAACGCAGCAGGTACTGGGATCAGGCTTTGCAGGATACATTGCAATGGCACCTTAGATCTGCAGCTTCATTTAAATTCCCATTCTCCTTCACAGATTTTATAAGGATGGTCTCAGAAAAAATATTAATGAGTACTTTTAAAGTATTTCTGTAATGACAGGGATATTTTTCAGGTGCAGAATTCCAGGCGGGTCCTCAGCAGGACTCAAGCCTGAAACCTCCCTTCCTCACTAAACGTTTTCCTTTCAACTGTCTTTAACTTTTCTTTTTTTCGCCCCCCTGCCATTATAAAATATATCAGGGGTTGGCATATATAAAAAATACTGTTTCTTTTATTCCTCTCCCTCCCTCCCCAGGTATTAATTACATTATAGTTCATTAGCCAAGCTCATTAAGACCACAGTACAGGTAGGAAATAGGTAATTGGCTAGGTACAATTATTACATTAATTTAATTAGCTGGTTTGTGCTTTTATCCAAAAGGTGACCTCTTCGGATACCAGAATAGGTTTCGCTTCCATGCTGCTTGCTGGGTTGCAGGCAGCCATGGTCTGTGATTACCTCAGGGAATGGAAAGCCACATGAAAATTGCTTTTTCTGTGGTTCAGACTGAGGGGAAGAGGCAGCTATACCCAGTTAGCTGTCGTACAAGATTATTGGACTTTAATATGACTCTGTCCCTCCTCAATTACTTGAACGCCACTGACACTTCACTGTGCGCCAGGTGAAACACAGGCCTGCATACGGGGAATGGGGGTGCGCACTCCAGCGCCTTGGAGGCCCCGCGCTCGAGACAGGCTGTAGCTGTTAAGGTACCATGACAACAAAGCTGGTGCAAAAGAATTAAAAAGCATGGAAGAATACACAGAATATACACACATCTCCATATAACTGCAACTGAGCTAGCTGGTGCCAGCCTGGGAGGCCCGGGGATGTCCCTCCCATCCCACTTCGGGGACAGTGCCTGGCAGAGCAGGCAGCCCTGACCCGCAGCGGCTGGCTCGGCGGCAGTGCCACAACGGGGGCAGCAAGCCTTTCACCCCACGCCACTGCTGAACACGTGCACAGGGCTCATCTCGGGCTGCCCCCAAACACTCCTGGAGGGTTCCTTTTTATTTTAATATTGCTTTAATTAAATAAAAAGGATGATTTCTTCCTGAGAATATCACACAAATGAACACCATTGATGTGAAGCAGCTCTAGGGATGCTTTCAATTAAAACAGCAGTTGATGGGGGTGACAAGGCATGGTCCAGTTCTTAATGAAGTAAACGTGACATCTCCCAGTGACTAAGCTGGGAGCTGGACAAAGCTCAAAACAGAGAATGAGGGAGTCAAGGAGTGGTTGAGTTCAAAACAGCTTTGAGAGATTTACTTGTCACCTTTATAGGAAAAGATCTTTGTGTAGTCTACAAAGTAGACTATTTTCCAAAGAATCTTCTATCTAAACAAAATGCAGAGGTGCACTGTGTTAGGTAAAAAGAAAGCAAGATTTTAAGTGAAAAAAAATGAGGTTTTTTTAAATTTCATCTTTTCTCTACAAAAATAAAATATCCGTGGCTATTCTGAAGCTTAACATTTTTGTTGGTTTTACAGATACTTGCTCCTAAATCTCACATTGCTAAAATCCATGTTTATATACTTACTGCTTCAATGTTATGTAACTTCCCAGTGCTGGCAAACAGCACAAATAATACCTCTGTTTCTGCAGTCACACAGGGGATGTAGCTGGGATTATAAATTACCTCCAGACAAATAAGAGGCACAAAACATAAGCTTGTCAAGTCAACTGGAGCAAATTGGTATTGTGCTGGAACAAACTGGAGAACTAACAAGCAATACAGATGAAATCATGGACAGCTGAAGCAGATCCATAGTTTATCTTCCAGAGTCAGTTAATGTCAACGTCAGTGGAATTTGCACAAGCAACAAACCCTCAACCTCAGCTCTGCACTAGCTGACATTTCCCTCCCTTTAAAATTGGCAGTGTAAGCCATGGAACCTAAATTTAACCTCTGGAGAATATGCCACATGACATCTGTGTTCTTTACATGTTCAGCTTAAGACTTTGAAAGCTAATTTATCCGTGCACCACCTCAATAAGTGACTTGCCTAGCAGCTACAGAACTTCTGTCACTTGTTGGCTTCTGCTGGCAGAGCCTTTTTCTCTTGGGAACTCATTCTTTAATAATGACCATCCTAGACCCCTGAGGATGACACTAATGAGCATTTGAAAATGCCAAAAGTATCTAACAGCATTCACTGATTTCTGAAGAAAAAACACTGTTAAAAGTGGACATTGCACCTATAGATTTTTGCAACAAATTGTGCCAGGTTTTGTTATTAGATTCATATTGACTCTCACGTCCAAAATACAAACATCTAAATAGGCACTTCAAATACTGAAAGCCAAATTAAAGATTTCTTGCAAAGTGCTGCTTCTGTTACAGGCTGAAGAGAACAGCATATGAGAATTGCTAAACAAATATCATCAAAGCAAACCAAAATAGCTTCAAAAAAACTATTGGAAGAGCTGTAAAGTCCAGTCGTATCTCCTCCCCCTCCCTAAGACCTCCTGAAGCCAGCTGTAGGTGAAGAAGGATATGGGGAAGTGCCTTTTCCTCCAGAAATTACCCTGCACCTGTCCTTACACTGATGGAAAGCAGCAATGCTCTCAGCCACAAAAGAGGCACTGAACTTTTTGCCTGCCATCAACCTGCGTATCCATAGAGTTTCTGCAGCTATGCAGAGAAGTCACAAATTGTACAACCATGTGTTTACTGAAGTTCCCTCATCAGTGGAAAGTAGTTCTTTTCTTTCCACCTATGCGGTCTTTGTTCCACGTACATCCTCAAGACAAGAATATGAAATAACTCCATACCTGCAAAATAAACATTATCGACAAAACAAATGCATAATGCATTCATACAGTGGCCAAAGAGCCTGGCTTCATGGCGACTCTGCTGTGCATTCCCTTTGGTCTGCAAACCCTCTGCTTTTCTCTCCATCTTCCCCTTTTTTTCTCTGAGGTTTCAATGCTGTATGGGTGTAGCAGTGAGAGAAGCCTGCAAGGTATTTACATGAGTTTGAAATGGAGACTATAAGTACCAAATAAAAATAGATACTTCTTCCCCTAAAGGAATAAGCAGAGTTGTACCCAACTGTATTAGCAACAAATCAAATGTTCTGCAAATGTCACAAGGCCAGGAGAAAATGAGTTTGAGAGATTATCCTAATTCTTCACTTACACGCCCCCATTTGTGGAAACACTCGACTATATCCTCCCTTTATATTAGAGCAAAATAAATTTAACAGGTATATAATTCAGAACAAAAGAGGATAAATAACCAGTAATGCAAAACCACAATTAATGAGGAAATGTTACTTGACAACAGATGGATAGATGTGCGTGCACACACACACAAGGAGTCATTTAACAGGTTTAAAACTCTGCATTTCATGTATCCATAGTCATTTCAATAAAATTATGTGCTTGTTTTGGGGGAATCCAGCTCTTCTGAAAGCTAGGTAAGAGTTTAAATTACTCCATCGATTTACAGTTATTGAATAGCGAAGTGCTAAAGGAAGCTATGTCAGAGAATAGCTAGATAAATGTTGATAGCATCTTGTCACCAGTCTGAGATGGGTTCTTGTACTTACTTAAACAATCAAGTAATTTTACTCAGGAAAAAGGAACTATTCATATGTGTTATCAAACCACTGTATAAATTCCATCTGGATCAGAATCATAGATCGTACTCTCTGTAAGATAGGAGCAATTTCTTTAGTATCTATTGACTTTAAAACACATCCTGATTCCTGTCTGTAGACTGTAGGCGTCAGATATAGCATTAAAAAAGACCAAAAACCTATACCCAAATTTGTTTGTTCTGCCTGAATGCACGCACCCACATGCTGAGGTGTACACGACAAGACTATGCGCTTTGTCCATTATTCCAGTGAGTAAGCGAGTGAGGCTGGGGTCCTGGAAACTAGCAGAAAAGTAATTCAGATCAAATGAAACTATGGCTACAGGGAATGGCCTTCGTTCCAAACTATTAGTCCCAGAGAACTTGCCATCTAACCCACTAGGAAAGCTGTGAGAAAAGAAGCTTTGTTCGCAGTGTCATGATTTTGGTGGGCAATTGCTGGCAGATATTAAAGACAAAGCATGCTAATTTCAAGGCAACCCTTTCCTCATTCTGTCTTTGGTTACTGAAAGTTGGTTTTCTGCTTACTGATTTCCTCTTTCATTTAATTCAACAAAGATAAACAAAAGCAGAATCTGAATTGCACATGATTAAAATGAATCTCTTCAAATTCTACAGACCCCAAATCCTCTTGGTACCATTTTATTTTTAAGGGATGCCCAACAATGATTTACTGTGAGATGAATAATGCATTTATATCACATACCAGTTGTAGCAAAAATAATCTATGAATGTTTAATAAATATTCTGTAATGCTTTTAGTGAGCATGTTATAAATAAGTAACAATAGATTTGCGATGAAATATTTATATGCATTTTGGTTATTGTTATGCTTTAAGTGTTCAAGGAGCCATTACTAACAAAGTGAATGGAGTTATCAAGGTTATAGATATGTTCTGTAAGCCATTTATAATGAAATGTTCTACACTTAAAGTAAATGCATTTGTAGAGGTTGTTGACGAAGCATAAGTGTCTAACAAACCATTCATACTAAACTCAACACAGATATAAATGATACGTAGTCATTTGATAAGTCATTTATAGTGAGATATGAAACTCTTCTCTACTGGGAATATATTGTAAAACCTTTGTGTGTTCCTGTGTACTGACTGTAGCATACTTACATATACACGGGTAGATCTTGGCAAATCTCTTACAAGTCATATTATTAAGACTGCATCTTGGCGGTCACCTCCAGATAAGCTGAAGGTTCAAGAGCATGGATAACTTCTAGAGAGCCACAGGGGTCAAAAAGCAGCTTGAAGTTTCTTCCAATAGAGTGAGATGCTAAATATCCACTGCTTCAGGGTACGGCTCTGGAAGGTGCGCATCACAGCGCTAGCTGGCTAACAGGCTTTAGGAGTGCTGCAGAGATGGTGCCAGCCTAACGATTTTGGCTGATGCCATCTCATTTATAGTGACAGCAGCTTAACAAGAAAACACCTATTACTGTCACAGATACATCCAGAAAATAAATAATATAGCAAGTATTTTAAGGAAAAGATTCTCAATATTAAACTATACACACATCCATCCCAGTATCAAGAACAGCTATTATATCAGGTTGTGACCTGGCCAAGATCACTGCACCCCCTTGAGCTTCAAAAACTCAGAGTAGTCCTGCTACTCTTTGAAAAGATAGACATGAATGATTCATAGGGGTAGTAATGATGTATTTGCACCACACACTATTCTCATTCACTTACACTGCAGGTTTCAGAGCACCTTTGTTTGTGGTGGGGAGCGCATGTGGTGGCTGCTGGCTCCCACAGCTGCTGTAAGTGTCGCTGCTTTATACTCCAACCATCCTGAGCACTTTCACAGCTCCTATCAAATACACCGGGCTCTCCAGCAACCGTGTGTTCACAGCAATTCGTGACCCTCAAAGACTGAAATGCTCTGGACAGTGGCATTGTTTTCATGACAGAAAATCACAGTGATTTCCTCAGTGAAAAGAGCACTACAAATGGATGGGAAGGTTTAAAACCTGTTTTAAATAATACTATTAAAGGTGGAAGGATTTAACTTCCTCTTACACAACCACTCACCCAGGGTTTAACAGTAGGGGATTTGGCTTGAAAAACTGCAACATATCAGAACAACAAGTTGAATACAGGAAAAAAAGTAATACTCGTTTCTGAATTCAGTTAATCTTCCAAAACATAGGACTATTACAGTCTGCTGGAACGTGCATATAGCCACAACAGAACTGAAAAATAAATTAAGACTTCCTTCCAGTCCCTCACAAAGATGATAAAGTGGATGCCATTGAAGGGAAGAGGACATCAACATGAGATAAATTAGCCAAATCACTTGCTCAAAATATGGGATGATAATACATTAAACTTCTAAGGAAATAAACACAATTTTAAATTCAATAACTTTCTTTGACATTAGGAGCTATTGTATAGCAACTGTAATGCAAATTTAATTGCTATACTGTTTTGTATGTAGTTCTACAGTGCTGATTCACTCCAGGGTCAATACGAGGTTTGCTCATTTTGTGTCTCTACCAGGAGCGTCAGACACATGAGACGTATTAGATTTTGCTCTTCACTTATCCCCTTTCAAATTGCAAAATAAGTAAGACCTGAAATATGAAAATAACCTTCACTCTGTCTTTAGCTACTTGCAAAGGTAAATTCTTATCTCAACTTTATCCATATCCTCAGTTTTATAGCAACACTAAAACATTAGAGGGAAATACTTTCTAATAATGATACATTAATGAACAATAAATTACAGAGGAAATACTACTTAGAACATCCATATTAATACTAAATGAGTTCTTCATTATTAATATAGTATCATAAATATAAAAAGGAATTATCAATAATTAGGCTATGATTTTATATTGTTAAACACCAAAAAATTATATTTTATTTCAAATAATTTTAATAGATGTTGAAAAAGTCATCCACCCTCCTGCAGGGAATTTCACGTCAAGTGAATCGGTCTGTGCAAAGAATGGGTGCTTCAAATGCACAAGTCCTGCCATGCCTGCCTTAAGTCAGCAATTACTTCACTGACTAACAGGGGAAGCTTGTTTTCCTGAGGATTATAAGATTAGAAGGAACACAGCCATAGATTCCAGAAAAAGGAAGTAAATAATAATTTGTATGTGTATAACACCCCCCCTTTTGTGACCATAAAGCACTTTATAAGCAGAGTACTCAAATAAGAACCATCAATATGAAGTATGTCCCAGTGCTCTTGTGCCTAATGTCCACACTAGTGCAAACAGCAGCTTTTTGATTGGAATTCATCATCCCAGGTTTCCAGATTTTAGATTCTGATAGTGCAGAAGATGAATGTGGCTCTTTTCCAGCAAAACCTATTGTGATGAGACAAACTCAGATTTATTTTCCTATAGTTATTTTCCTTTTCCTCTCTCATTTCTTAAATTTCCCTGATGAAAGATCTCCAATCCAGCCGCTAAAAACCCACTGCTGCTGATGCTACTTCACCACAAAAATGAGGTAAAAAGAAATGGTGTTTAGGCAGTGCATAAAACAATAAAAAATACATTTTTGTTACTTTTCCAGCAGCTGAGAAATATTGATCTGAAGGAATCAAGTAATTATGTGCTTAAGTGGGAAAATGGGAATTTCATCAGGTATAATAATTACATCTCATGCAGCAGAATCTACTAGTGCATTTGAGGGGTTTGGGCTGTTTAGATTTATTTAAGTGATGGAACTGAGGGAAGGGACCTACAAAACTTCTTTTTAGTTTTCTACCTTCTCATTATTTAAGGAGAGCCTTCTGTACAAAGATGAATTTGCACAACCCATCATTAATAAAAGCTTGGGAAGCTTAACACTTCACAGTTCTACTTTGTCACAGATTTAAAAGAAAAGATACCCAACATGTACACAGCAAGTGACAAACTGCAGTCTCACAAGCCACCGTGTCTATGCAATTGCTGTCAATAAGTTTCTAAACAGCTCGCTCATTGCCAGAGACTCATACTGAAAATTGAACCTCTTCTTACCAAGCAGGTCATTTTACCTTTAGATAACGCAGTTAAAAATGTAACTAACTTGTTGAGATATCATTTGTCTTTCACATTCTTTGAAGAAGCAGACGAGTCAGAATTTCGACTGCCAGCGATAGAGGGAAGCGTCACCCCCGCAGCCAGCTCCCTGCCAGCCCTGCTCCTCTTCCCATCACCCTCGCTGGGCTCTGCAGAGTCCTCTTCTGTTCACCAGCACAGATGGTTCTCTGAATTATCACCGAGCAGATTCCTGTTGCCAAATCGGTGAAAGAACCCACAGACATCCTTTGCACTCTTACTGGGGCTGGATACATTGGACACTGGGTTACCCCTGAGGTCAGAGAGGAGCAGCACTTGGGTCAGAGCCGGCACAAGGGAAGCAGTGGAAGTGCAAGACAGCAGGACAGGAGTGGGACCGCCCTGCTAGACAGCAGTGACCTCTTAGTTCCACTTTACCTTCCTATGTGAAACATCACAAGAGAAGCATCTGTAACCTGACCTAGTCCGAAAAAGTGGGTTTGTGTGATGGGATTCTCTGTGTCCATCACAAGGAAACTGAAGAGTCTTAGAGATGTAGCTGAGCTATATATTCTGCTCCTGCATATCCTTCATGGAAAGAGTAATGTCAGATGGGGACATAAACTGTAATCTGTGGTCAGCTAAAAAAAACAAACAAAAAGGACTGCTGCAGCGTCACAGGACAAAAAAAAACGATGAGAAATATTTAGAAAGAGGAACATGGCTATATGATCATTTAATGAATGTTTGTGTTTTCATGTGACTATCTAATGTCATAGTTATGGTTCAAAATAATAACGATCAGAGAGGTCTATAATTAGGGGAAACCGAGAACTTCACTGCAAACTGGAAGAGCCTGTCAGACTGAGATTTCGCTTTCACAAACTCCTGGAATTGCAACGACAAGAACTAATTTAATGGATAGAAGACAGTGATACTGCTGCTTTCTTGTGTCACTGATCTTGCTTTTAATGAGAAAGCATTTTTGTTTTCCTCTTTGTTGAAAATTATGCAGCAAGCCTCTAGTCTGCTCAGATGCATTCAGTGCAATTGAAAAGGTGCTCCCAGTTTCTGAGGCTGTATATTCAATTAATGTAATATGTCACAACATTTTCAAAATGCAAGTTTCTTAGAAAAAGAGACATTACTGTGAAAGAAGGAATTTAAAATACATGTAAAACACATTTTCTTGGGGAAGTATTTGATTCAAATTGTTAGAAGATAAAAACCTGTAAAGGTCTGTCTTCTGCCTTCCTTCTTAATCTTCAGCCAAAGTTTCAGGACCATAAACTGGCATCAATGGAAGCTGCATCTCAGGAATGAAAGGAATATATGGCCTTTAATGGAAGAAATTTTAACACTTAAAAGAGAGAGAGAGAGGGAACATTTCTATGCTTTGCAGTCATTCAGCATAAAATTACTTACTTATTATTCATGACTATCTTTAAATGCTTTATTGAAGCATAATGCAAAAAAGTACCTGTCCATACTTAAAAACCAAAATTTCATCTATCCATCCTACATTTGGGTTTGGGCTTCAACATCTATTAAGCAACTCCATTATTTTGCCTTTTTTGACATTGCTAGGTCAGTGCACCAGTCATTCCTTGGGTGTGACAGGGACAACGGCTCACAACAACAAAAAAAAAAATATATTGCAGCAAATTCAATTGTATTGCTTGGAAAGGGAAAGCTAAAGATGGGGTTGCTAAGCAATAGCAAAAGAGAGTCTGAGGTACAGTAGGACTTGTGGCTATTCAGTGTCCTGGGACCCACAGACTGCATTTTTTCCTTAAGGGTTGCTAGTAGTGTTTGGTTTCCTTGAACTCAAAAGCTTCACATACCTCCATTTCACTTCAAAATCCTTTGACTTATTCCTTTCCCCTGTGCTCAGTATATACAGATTGTGCTTCCTCAGATATTCATGGGAGGAGGGAAATGGAGGCCGCTGGCTTCCTCCAGCAACCTGTCTCAGATTCTGTGCTTCTGCAAATCCTGATGTATCAGCAAGCCCTTAGTCCCACCGGGGGCTGCATCCCAGGCGAGCAATCAGCTTGGTTTTCTACACAAAAAAACCATGAGCTTCTGAGGAGCAGGCAACTATCCTCCTGAATTTGTCTGAAGAATAACAAAACAGAAAAAATATCTGCCAGCTCCTGGATCAAGCCCAGCGTGCTTTCAGATCAATTCCATCAAAGTATTAGGCAGACAGCTTTTAAGCACTTATTTACAATTTGTAAATATTGAATATTTTTTTCCAGATTATGAGGAAATGTCTTAGTGAAGAATAAGCAGTGTTTTCATTTTGCAAACTATTTCATCTGTTAATGGTTGCAGATTTTCTGATATTAGGAAGTGTCCTCTGCTTTACTTCCAACTTCGGGTTTATGCAAGTCCTTCTCAGCAAATGCAAGTCTGCTGGCTTCTCCTGCTCTGCACTCCTCCAGCTTTCCTCAACAGTGCTGAAATTTCACGGAGAGCCCAGCAGCAACCCCTGCCTGTTCGCATTTCACATTCCCTGTTGCTACCGCACATCCCCGGGGGTCTGCTGCACACACACTAGAGTGGGCAGACATTCCCCACCGTCCCTCTTCATTTCTTCTCATCCCTGCCTGCACAGTGGAGTCCAAGCTACATTCCCTTACTTAGAGGTCACAGGTGTAAAACAGTGGCTAACACATTGATACTCTGTTTTGCAGCTGCTATGGATCAGGGTACGAGGTGAGTTGTTTGCAACACAAAGATTTGATCCACTATCATTAAAGTGAGACTTAAGCCTTTCTAGTTGTTTCCCAGGCAGACAGAAAGGACAGGACGTCTGCCTGCCTCCTGAGGAACGTGGGAAAGAAGAGCAGCCAGCTATTCCTTTCCCATGTTGACACATATCTTTGCAATCCCGGTGTCTCGCAGAAGTCAGTGCTTGCACCAGAGATGGAAATTGAAGTCTTCTAAATCTCAGCGGAGAGCCCCTCATCACTGTGCTGCCTTTCCTGATGGACAAGCTCTGTCAGGTTCAGTGAGATAGTTTTAAGTTAATGCCAGAGTCGCCAGCCCCCTGCTACAACAGCAGCGGCTGTGCAGCCGCTCCTTAGCCACCGCCTTTGCATGAATCTCAGCACCACCCTGTCCCCTTCGGGTTTTCCCCTGGCTTGGAAGCCCAGCACCCCCAGGCAGGGCCATCCTTGCTCTCGGAGCGGGAAGCCTGAGTGCTGGAAAATAGTGCCCTCGTAGCCAGCCCAGAAGAACGAGGTCAGCCAAGCTCAGCATATCAAAAAAGGCCTTTTCCCAATTTTTAACGTGAACCCCGGGTATACACCTGTATAACGTTATTCTGCAAATGAATGGACTTTTCATTCTGTTAGCATCGTCTCCCTGTTGGTTGGAAGTTTACTCTTTCGGCAGTTATTCTGGTGGAATGTAATCATTTAACTGTGATTTATGGTACAGCTATATGCAGCTGGCTTAGTGCAAGGTGAACGCACAGCAGTACTTTAATAGTTCTTTTCCATTAGCAGGTATGTTTTTCAGTTGGCTTCACTGCGATTGGAAGAGTTGATAAATGTAACATATAAAACACTGTTGGTAAATGTCTTCAGGCTAAGAGTAAGCTTACTGCTTGCCTCTCAGAAGGTGAGATAACTATATGCCTCTAGAAAATAACCTTCCAGGTGATAGCTGTGACTAAAAATGTGATGGGGAGAAGGAAAGAGTGTTTACGGTAGTGAGCTTAAAAGGAGTATCTATTCAAAAGCAGATCTAGGGGGGAAAAACAACTTTCTCTTTTCTGGCATTGCTGTTCTTGCTTATAGGCTACCTTTCTGAATATCGACACTGATGTTAAATGGCCTTAATAATTGCTAAATTATATTAAATTGTATATCAATCAAACTAATAATGTCTACCATACTTGCGGCGTTTAGGTTCTTCAAAATCACTAGCATCTGCTCCTATTAAAAATGCCAGATGAATTGCAAATCCAAACTTTTGGTGAAAAACATTAGCTAACAAGGTGAAATTAAAATTTACATCTTATTCCAACATAATGAAGATAATTAAAGAGTGATAAAACCCTTTGATTAACCCTCGTCCCATTTTGCACAGCACTATTATGCAAATTAAACATTGAACATTGTAAACTTAGTACCAGCAAAAGATTCCAATTTAAAAATTGAGAAAATACAAACCCATGTCATTGGATCTCTGACTGCACCCTTTGTCACTGCTGAATTAAAGAGCAAAACCGGGGGCATATGCCGCAGTGAGATAACTCATGTCTTGAGTTGCTGAAGGATTAGAGTTTGCTCCTGTTTCTTTCTTGTACCAGGCATCACATTATTCCCACAATGATTTTGGTGTATAGTTTAATTAGCCTCCCTACTATAATCAAGCTGTGCTCTGTCATCAGAAGCGTTTCAACCCCACAAAATACGCAGCAGAATTGCTGCGTTCTGGGTTACTGAGGTTTGTTTTGGTGCTTTTAGTTCAGTTTTGTTATTTTTCCAGTGGTAAAGGTATCGCAAAAACATTTGTTTTAAGTCCTGCCTGATGGAATGGTGTCTGGCAGCACTGTATGGCTCTGAGCATTTAAAACCTTTGTTCAAAGTCCTTGCGGTTCCCCAGGAGTCCTTCCTTTGGTCTCTACAGCTGCTCTGTGAAGGCCTCAGCTGAAGACAAAAGCACATCAGCAGTACTGAGGTTTAGGATTTCTTTTTCTTCTGTGTCGATGTTTGTTCTGGAAGGACAACTCACAGGTTCCTCCCTGCAGTTTTTCAGGCGGGTGCGCCTGCATGTCTGGCACAGGACTAGGACAGCTAACAAGTATTCAAAAAAGAAACTTCTTTAAATTCACAATATCCGTCTTGCAAAGAAAACTATCACTGTGCGGGGACACAGATGAGGTGGTACACGGGCTGTAGTCTATCTCTCAAATCCCAGCTGCTGCTTAGAAATACTGTATACAGTGCTCTCTACCAAATCTACAGTAAGTCATTGACCAAACTACTTGTGTGCTTCTTCCCCCCACCCCACCCCTCCCGCCCAAATTAGAGTAGCTAACTTAATGAAAAATGATTTTTTTTCTTTTTGTTGCTTAGGAGGGTCTGAACATAAAGCTCTTATCACCAAGCCACAGCTGTAGGAGGAATCCTTTAATCACAGCCTTCCTCCTTGAAGAAGAATATAGATTTATGACCGGACTTTGGTTGCTGAGCGAGAAAGAAATATTGCCAGCAGCCACCATACTACTTCCCATAGGCTGTAAACAGCTTTAATCTGCTTTAGCTGTCATTTTGAAGTCGAGAGATATTAGAGTACAATGTAATTATGTAGTTGTGGGCAGAAGCACAGTTTATTTTCTTTAAACTAAAGTGGCAGAGGTAAATTCGTAGACTGTGCCTAAACAAACAAATCCTCCTCCCTTGCTCTTACTGCCACCCTGGCTGCAACAGCCCCCTTCCTTTTGTGCTGCTGCGCTCACTCCGCTCTTCTGCTAATACACTTTCATGGGGAACCTGGCTTCCCATCACGGTGGAGTGAGCTCCCATCTCTCTCTCTCAGACACACATAAAAAGATAACGTTTTCTTGGATACTGAAAAAAGCTACTGGAAATGCTGTATGCTGTTTCTGTTAGGGGCACAACAGTGACACGGTCACCCGTGAGCTTCCCAAGGCAAGAATCCGCTTCCATGAGCACAGATGCTAATTTCTTACTTGCTTAAATACAGCATAAGTCTGTTGTTATAGACAGAGGTTTAGAATAACCCGATTAATTATTGTTTATCTTCGCTTTCATATCTAATAAGGCTTGTCAGGAAAGAAAACTCCCACTTAATATAAGGTCATTTGCCTTTTTTCTTCCATATCTGGAAAAAAGAAAGCATTCCCTTTTGAATGTTTTGGCAAAAAAAGACCTGTAAGTTCACGTCTGGAACATGCAAGCTCCAGGTACAGCACTTACTTGAACAGGTTCCTGTATTCTAGGTGAATGTTGCAAACATTAAGCTACAGTCATCCTTCATCTGACCTAACATGTTTTTTTGCGTATGAAGTAAAATTTCTTCAACAAAAAATAAGGCCACTCAGAGCTTCACAATCTTTAGTTCTGTCCTGTACTTGAGAAATCTTTGCAGTCACTTGCTACCAGTAATCTCAAAAGATGCACCTATTGGATCCACTTCAGTAAAGCGGAGCCATAAGTGCTCAAGTCTAACTTAATTTAGCATATTATCAAAGCACACACTTAGGTTTGCTGAAATCTATAAATTTATAAACCTGTAATCAGCATACAGATACATGTCCTCACCTTATTTCTTTATTAAGTGAACATAATGAAATGACATGGACTTATTAAAGGATATTTGCTTCTTGGTTGAGTTTTCAAGGAAGAAAATACTAAACCAAACTTTCCTCATCTGATGTAATACTGCTGTCTTTGCATGAGTTAAGACAACAAAGTGCAGATAAACTGCAGTCTTCCTGGATTTATATTGTTCTATGCTGCATATTGCATTTTAAAATTCATAGATTGAGCCATCTATTTGCCGTCAGCTACATGCTATTGCCTTTTCAAAGAGCTACTCTAAGTATTATGCAGGACATCATAGCCTCTCTGAGTTTTCATGCAATAATCTCCTACTGATTGAATTTGTCCACCTCCCAAATTCTGTCAGAAAGTACTTAAAGAGTCTAAGCCTGTTGTGTGCTGAGTGCCATCAGTTCAACTGATTTTAGAAGGTGCTTAGATAAGATGTCATGTAGTAATACCACTATGGCCTAGAGAAAAGATGTTTATCCATTAGCAAAAAAACCAAAAACAAAACAAAAAACCACCAACAAAACCCCCAAAACAAAACACAGTTTATTGGACAAATTAAAAGGAGAATGATGTGCTATAGTGCTAGGAGCAATAATTATCAATTCTGTCTGAAAAGGGGAAAAAAATGTCCTGCAGGGATTTTTGCAGCATCATTTTGCCTCTGTATTCCAGCCAGGCATCAGTCTCCATGGAATCCAAACAGTTATCCAAGCAAATTATTCCTGCTAAAAGCAAGACTTCTCCTAGCAAGCACTTAAGATCTTGATGCTGTGGGCCTACCAGAAAGATCTATTGGGCTGAACTTCTGATTTCAGAAGCTGAGGAATGTACATCTGTGCTAAATATAAAGCAGTAAAATACAGCAGCATACACACTTCAAGAGCCCTTCCTACTACCCTATAGCTCCCTCAGTTCTTTATTCAAATGAGAACACAAAAAGGATAGGCAGTTTTAGTGTCACTTCTGAGCTTTAGAAAATGAAGTTGCAGCACAAAGAGGACTGACAAAAGTTCTGGTATGGTCTGAAAATGAAACCACACAGCTTCCAAGACTGAACAGGTCTTGTGACAAAAGACAAACATTTTCAGTTAATAACTTCTATGATAAATTGTGATAATTGAAGAGAACAGAGACTGGGTTTGTATGAAGTGTTCAGGAGAGTCAGTGACTGCATGTTTCTCCATGCTTTTCTCCATTATCATTCACCAGACATCCTAGACATTAAAATGTTAAGCATAATACTGTACAAAACAGCACCATGGTCATAAAAAAAAAAACACTAAAAAGCAGTCCTATCATTTCTATCAAAAGCAACAGGGATGTTCACTCAAAACTGGCATCTTCTAGTGGAGATATCAAAGATAACCATCAAGAAAATCTTTGTTCAATTAATGTCATAGGTGGGGTCACGCTGACACCTTTTTGTAGTAAGCTCTATGATTAATAAAACTGCTTGGAAAGTGGTTCTTTTAGTGACAGATATATATTGTATGACCCAAGTTCTTCAGAAATGCCATCTTACTGTCAAAATGCTGAGGGAGAAATTTGATACCATTAGTGTTCTTTCTTCCTCCCTATTCCCCACACTGATCAAACAAAAGGCGGCTAATCCAGTTGCCTACAGTGAAGCGACTAACAATAAAACAGTGATTTCTGCAAAATTCAGTCCTTGTATCTTAAGAAAAACCTTAAATTTTACCCATTCTGCACTGCAAATAATTAAGGGACACGAAGCAGAGGCTGGAAGTGACCTCCAGAGATTAGTTAAATGTTTCCTTACTTGCAGGCAGAAAAATCTTACATGGGGCTTCCCAACAGATGCGTGTCTATCTAAGGTTGTTAAAGACTCACAGACTGGATCTCTGCAGCCTCCCTAGCCACCGTGCTCCAACATTTCTTGATCAAGGAAAAATTTTTCCTAACATCTGAGCTAAATTTTCTTTTCTATAGTTAGATTTTCTTGTCCTGCCTGCTACCAGCATGGAGAACACATGTGCAGCTTTCACCATTATTTTAAGCTTACCCAGGATGACATTTTTGTCAAAAGGTGTGATCCCAGGAACTCTGGCTGCACATCCCTGTTGGGTCCCTTGCGATGGCTCCAGTGCTTCAACATTTTTTCACTGAGCTGCTGAGGCAGCTGAAAATGAATTGAGAAAAACAAGTGAGTAGTTTTGCAGCAAATCAATGGCTGCAAGGCACTAGGAGGTTAGCTCAAGGATTGGAACTTCTGATGTAGCTGCTACTAAGAAAAACATCTTAGGAGCACCAGCCCAGTATCCTTTCCTACTAAATTTCCACCTAGCCAGTTGTTTTCTATCCTGTGTTTAGGCACTTGATTATTCCTGTGTAAACCCAGTACTTTCCTCTTGTCTCTATTGAATACAGCCATATATCTTTAATAGTGTCTCGTGGTTTCACCTGGGATAGAGTCAGTTTTCTTCTCAGTAGCTGATACAATGCTGTGTTTTGGATTTGGTATGAGAATAGTGTTAATAACACCCTGATGTTTTAGTTGTTGCTAAAGTAGTGCTTACTCCAAGTCAGGGACTTTTCAAGTTTCCCGTGTTCTGCCAGCAAGGAGGGGCACAAGAAGCCAGATGGGATCAGAACCAGGCCAGCTGACCCGAACTGGCCAGAGGGCTATTCCATACCATAGGGCATCATGCCCAGTATATAAACTAGGGGAGTTGGCCAGGGGCTGCCAAGCGCTGCTCGGGGACTGGCCAGGCATCGGTCGGTGGGTGGTGAGCAACTGCATCATGCATCGCTTGGGTCTTTCCCCTTGGGTTTTATTATTCTCTGCTTCTCTTCCCTTTTCATTACAATTGTTTTTGTTATTATTATTTATTTCAGTTGTTCTTATTCTTAACCCAGGAGTTTTACCTTTTTCCTGATTCTCCTCCCCATCCTGCTGAGGGGCTGGTGAGCAGCCGCGCAGTACTTGTTGCCATCTGGGGTTAAATCATGACAATGCCATGAATCTATACAAACCCCCCGTATATCTAATAATCTCAACTATCTCAGCTACTCAACTCCTGCCATCTAGCATTTAGATTTACCTAGCTGGTAACATCTGCAAGTTTAGTAAGTCTACTCTCTATCACAGCCTCCTGATTATGATTAAAGAAAAAAAAAATTAAATAGCATTTGTATTAGACACAGATAAAATGGTGGGTTGGTTAATGTTTCTGTAATTGAGTACACCTGATAAACATTTTAATAAAAAAAAGAATGGAGTGCTGTTGATACATCACTCAGACATTAGGCCTCACTCCTACCTCATCAGCTGAAATATCAGAAATAGAAAAAAAGTACAGCAAACAGTGGTTGTGTGATAATGAGCCCAGGTTCTCTAGAGAATTAACTTTATTTAATTTCCTTTCTCACACTAGCCATAATGGTTCTTCAGAGAGATGCAAAAAGTACAGTGACTACTCATTATTTTATTGTAGCTACAACAATTAGAAGCCAAGACTTGTGAAGAAAAGAGGAGGACTGCCTTTCAGGAGGAATAAAACCAACAAACATTGGATGGAAAAGTTCTGCAGGTACTTACTGTCTAAAGAAAATCAGTTTTCAGCCACTTCGTGAATATCACTGCATTCAGTCATAATCTCCAAGTTGTAATTCTTTGATACAGGATGTTCTTGAGGCCAAGAGCTACAGCAGACCTAAGACAGTTTCCTTCATGTTAACACCAGCAAGGCCCTCTGTAGTCTCCATGGGGAAGATGGAATTGCCAGAGAAAAGGTTGAAAGACATTACATAAACTTGTTTCTAGCAGAAAAGGCTGTTTGAAGTGTTAACTGTGGGTTCTCAGATAAGGTTTGTTTGCATTTTGTCCTTGTAAAAAGCTTCCTGATAAAGACTCAGGGAGGTAGAAGGGGGTGAGGGAGAGAGATGGACCCTATCCAAGCTAACCGTTGTCATCCAAACAGCAGCGTTCAGAATTTAGATTTGCCACTTTCCATCCAAATTCCTCAGCTACTGGGATCTGCAGTTACATTGTTCCTCCCTTCCCCTGTAACCAGTATCTACCCTTTTTTTCACCTGCTTCATAAACCTGAATGACTGTTTCTTATATGAACCTCAAGAAATGGGACAACTAAATTAGATAGACTACTGGCTAATCTGTAAGGTGATTCTCGTATTCCTCATGGAGACCAGTTCCTGGAAAGTTACACTCGTGAAGTTAAAAGTCATTCCCTATGGAGAGAACCAATATCAGGCTTTTGTGACACTTCTAAGCCCTACACCTGTTGAGCTGCATAGATACATATTTAACCCACTCCTATTAGTGAGCAGGAGCTTCAGGATTTGGTTCAGCCATTAAAGAGACTCTGGAACAGGTTAAAAGAAGAAAAAGAAAAATAACATACATGTTTCACCTGCACAGGTTAAAATCCTACAGGGTGTTTTCTACTAAGAGGAGTTTTACAAAGTTTAGGCACATAATTTGCTGTTCACAGGGGTACAGTACCATCTCTCACCACTTCCTCGTGTCCCTTCCTCTACCTCAGAGACTGTAAATCAAACGCTTGTTTCTTGAATATAAGAAAATTGTTAAAGTATCACAGTTTAATTTAAGCACCAGAAAAATATTTACGATTAGGGCATTATGTGGTAATATAAAATTCAACAATTAAAATTACTTGCATCTGAATTTTATCACCAGTTAATGGCATCTAAAATAATATAGATAACAAATGATGCAGAATATCTTCCCAGAAGTCTAATTCTGATTCATAAAATTGTTTCATATGCTGGCTTGAGTAATGATACAATATATATTGGGAATAATACATCCCATTTGTTGATGGTTTTCTGCAAGTTCTGTGTTAGAGTTTTCTTTAAACTTTCTTTTAACAGAAAGTTTCTTTAAGCAGAAAGCTCAAGAAAGTAAACTTCCTCATGCGTAATTGGTAAGTATGTTAAAAAACTGTCTGAAACCAGCTCCATTCTTCCTTGTAGTATTAACAGTACAAGTGGAAGAACCAAAACAGACCCCAAACTCGACAAGCTTTTAATGTTTACAAGGATTTTCAAGAGATTCTAGTCCAAACACACCCCAAGATGGCCTCATTCCAGTGATCACAGTACTGCAAGGAGTCCTTTCAGCCCTTTGAGCAAAAGTAAGGCACAATCAAAAGAAACTCTGGCTCACTGGTATGCAACAAGAAAAGGAAGCAGTCAACAAGAGCTCAGGTAGCTGCTAATTAGCCAGGTTTTCCCATGGCTCTGAGAGCTTTCAGAAGTAAGCATTCAGCTTATTTACATGTGTTAGAAGGTGAGCACTTATTGATGACTCTTGAGAGCAGTAGAGGGTTGGTGAAACCCAAGCACTGAACTGCTCTTTTTATTGCTCGTGAAACTTGCTTTACTCCATAGACTTCCTGGGATTGCAGATACGCTCCTCCAGCGGGTTATTTTTTTGCTACTTTTCATTCATTCCTCAATAAACTCTTGAGAAGAAGTAGTGTTTATAACTCCTTTATGGACCTAAGTCAGCCAGTTCATGCCATGTGTAGTAAATGCTCTCCAGTTGCCCTCTCTTACTGCACCTCACTTGATACTGCAGACAGGACTGTGCTCAGTCTCTTTGCCTAAATTTTGCAGAAATTAAGGTCATCAATGAAACAAGTCATAGCCACAATACAGATTGCCTTGATTCACAGCAGGAGGGAATGCTACATCTGAAAGCAAGTGCTGTCATTTCAAATGTCACCCAGTATGTCACCAAATGTCACCTTCCTAGATTTTTTTCTGTAATGACAGTTTAAAGCTATATGTGATGTTTGCTGAACCCCCTGGTAGATCATCTATTATGTTCCACTTCAGAATCAGATGCTAGACCTTCCTGACATTTGGCAAATGATTGCCCTGTAGTTACAACAGTACAAAATGAAAATAAACCCAAAACATCTCCCTGCACACACAGATGTGCACGTACATGCACGCACATGCATGCTCACCAAGCCTTTACCTTTCAAAAACAATTTCTAAATGTCTTCTAATCCACACATGCACTTAAAGATCACATCAGCACCTTCACCTTTCACTCCCCATCTGCAATCGATTTGTCTGCTGTTTGTGGTCTTTAGGGGTCACTTATTTGGAAAGGTGAGCATTTCTCTAAAAACAGAGATTACACACTACCTTTTCTAAAATGAAAATTCCAATAGAACTGTCAAATACACTGGGGTTCAGATGGGTGGACATCCAAGTTCTCCCTTTTTAGACTAAACAGATGTTTCTAAACACACAGACATGGTAATGGATCCCAAGTATGAACATTTAGAAGAATTAATACAGGAAAGCTTGCCCCACTTTGCCACTATTTTTTATCAGTTTGCATTCATGGTTATACATTTTTGAAGTGTTAGTGTTATTTCTGGTTTATATTGGCCCATTTTGTGTATCAGCCACACAGGATCAATAACTGGAATATATGAAAGAGAAAAAACAGCTTATGTACATTTTCACAGGAACTCTTAACAGAATTAAACACTAAATAAAACTCTCAGATCCATCGAATGTCACACCCCAATATCATCCAACTCTTCTACAATTTTGTATCTAACACCTGTGCTCTGACAAGCCTTACTTTTAGTGACTTGTGTCTCTAAAAGTGACCTAATCTCTTACCCCCCATGCAAATCTGAAACTAACACAGAGACATTTTCAATTGCATTAATTTTTTTATTAGCATTGTTTCTAAGAACACCTACAAAAGAAGTGGGCAGCTTTATTGATGACACTCTCCACTGACTGACTAGCCCACCATTTATCAAAGCTCATTTTTTTTCTTCCCCTCAACTTTCCCCCTGCTCTTTATTCTTAAAATTCTTAACACTTGATGCTTCTTCAAAGCTGCCTCTGCTACGTTTATTGTCCTGCCAAGTGTAAGGCTCCTTTCTCTCTCTGCTCTGCTTTTGACACTAAACTCAATGATCAGTTGATCAGTCTAGCCTGTGTGTCTGGCTGTTGACATTGAGCCCCTTCAAGCTTCTGTTTTCCTGTTCTATTTTTGTATCATTCAGCAACTTGTGTTTTCCTCTGAGGTCACCCTTAAAGGTCCATGTGTCATGTTTTTCATTTCTGCCTTGTCAGGAAAATCTTGCCACTGCATCTATCAAAGTAATCATCAGGCCTTGATGTAAGAGTGCGGTTCCTCTCACATTTTTCATTACTAGATAATTTATTAATATCCTCGTGAGCAAGACTAAATTTATCTTGATAAAACTGCTATCAGTGGCGACGCAGTATACAGCACTAAAAATGTTCAGCTAGTTTGGCCGATGCTCAGAGAAGAGGTGCCCTTTAACCTCTCCCACCACTTAAATCCTCAGTAAGCTAAAAGATTTTGGATCCTGAAGCTCTGAAGGCTTTTGGTGTTGGGCCACTTCAGTAAAGCTGACCTGCCTCAGCCTCCCCAGCACATCTGGCTTTTCCTTCACGACACTCTCTGTTGCTGGCATGGAATAAAATACCCATTAAATGCCATAAAAGTAACATAATGATATATATAGAAGTGAAAGCTGTGGAGTCAGGAGCACCATCTGATATCAAGAAACTACAGGCAGTCATTTTGCATTCAGGTTGGACAGCCCCCCACACTGCTCTGGATATTTTCTACCCGGGTGGATATACTGTTTTCTTCTAGCAATTGAACCCTGCCTATGCACCCCTCCCCATCTCCACACACTCTTCCTGTAAGAGCCATTTCTCTTTTACATTATCTTTGCTGGAAAAAAACATTGTAAGGCTACTCAGCCAGCTCCCCACTCTATTATATACTGAAATTAAAGCACAGGAGGCCCTCCACAAAAGCGGCTGGCTAATGACTCTCCTGGTGGACATTAGGCAAGAGATGCATTTGTGACATGAGTGGCAGCTGTGCAGACACCAGTTTATGTGATTCAGCACAGCTATTTCATTAATTGTGTTTCATGGTTCATTTCCTCAGATTACACTCAAAATAAATAAATAAATAAGAGCACAAAGCTGCTGTGTTCTCTGAACCATCCACTGAACAAAAAGAAGGGGGAAAAAATGCCCTTACTTTAATTGGCTTCCTACATATTTTTCTGTCTTAGGTGCTTTTTAAGCACTAAAGTAAAAAATAAAATAAATTGCAGTTATATTCTGCTGTCTAATTATCTCTTCAGTTTTCCGCAGAGACTTGATAACTTACAGAGAACCCCGCTATGAGGAAGCATGCTCTAATGAAAGTGAAAACGTTGTAGAGACTTACCTACAAACATGATGTATCTGTATCTGCTGCTTTACATGTTTGTATTTTGTGGGTTAAGTTTAACACAGAAAAACTGTGTGCAGTCTTAGGTAATCAACAGCTTAGTTTAAAAATTGGCCCTTTATGTATCTTTCATAACTATATGCATAATGGAAAAGTAATTACAAGAAACAATGAAAAATGCAAATGCAGAAGTGGAAAAAAATTGCTTTGATTCAAAGCAATATTGTGAGTGCTCTTAAAAGACATCCAGCTCCTCTCTGAACAGGTAGTGACAAGTGACTTGTTCAGCACCACAAAAAACATCGAAAGCAGTCAACGTGTTCATGAATTTTTAAGATTAAATGTTAGGGGAGACAGTCCCCCCAAAATATTGTTTGATAAAACAGCAGTTTTCACATCAGAAGGTGTAATTTAAAAAACTCAAACCTTCTGTAAGGAGCTTTTCCTAACATGTAAATTAGTATGAAACCCTGACCCAATTCCAGTGGTTGTTGCTGCAACCTTTGTCCCTCATAGCTAAAAATCGAGCTGAATCAGATACAGCAACCCTCCAAAGACCAAAATCTCTACAGATTTTTCAAAAGCCTTTCCTTAGCAAATTTTTCAGGTTTCCAGAGGAAGAGATGCACCCAGGACTAGCATTCAGCCTTGCTGTAGAGCAGTCACGTGGGAATGTAGGTTCAAATCTTCATTCAAAGATAGTCAGAGCACGTTCCAGCTAAAAGCTTTATAAAGCACAGAACAACTCTTTATGAGAAAATGAACAACATCCCCTCAGAAAACAACTATTTTTGACAGGTAAAATATCTAGTGCTTCTTTTTGCTTGTTTTTACAAAAAATGCAAATGTTGAAAGCTCAATGTTTGTAAAAAAATTGAAAGTTAACATATTTAGAAAAATATGGGGCAGAGAGTCTAGGCAATTGCTGAGTTATAATCATCCATCTACTATAAATATCTGCAGTGTGAAAAAGGCTCTCTCTCCCCCTGTGTTTCAGCACTGCTGCTAAGCACTAAGCTTTTTTGTGGTTTCATTTTAGTAATCAGGATCTCTCGTACTTCCCGGACAGATGGCCATTCACACTTCAGTACTCATTTAAACACATACGTCAATGATAACAGAACATTTCAGCTGAGAACAGGCCAATGTAATCTTCCAAATTCAAGGCTATCTGTCATTTTTGTTAGTTATATAAAACCAGAGTCAAAAGAAAGTAGGACTGTTCTTATTTGAAAAGCTAGAAAGAAAATGGAAAATTCCACCTGGCTCGCTGTCAACACAAAGCTCAGGCAAGGCTATTCACAGTGATTTGAGACGGTTTGAATGTCTGGCCTCTGCTGATCCATCGGCAGTTGCTCTTGGGGCCTGCTAAGAAATGGGAGAAGCTAATATCAGATTAGAGAATGAATGTTGGGCCTTGCAGGCTGCTCAGACCCCCACAAGAGCATTAATTCTATATATCCTCTTCAAATCCATCCCATCTTTATAATGTAATGGTCCTTCGTTTGTCTCTTAAGGTTTAAGGGAAGTACATGCCAGCACCTTGCAGCTGCACCCTTCAATACACAAAACAGAAATTGGAAATGGAGGGCAAAGTATAGAATCATAGAATTGTTTAGTCTGGAAAAGACCTTTAAGATCATCAAGTCCAACTGTTAACCCAGCACTGCCAAGCCCAGCACTAAACCATGTCCCTGAGCACCATATCTACACGTCTCTTAAACACCTCCAGGGATGGCGATTCCCCCAACTCCCTGGGCAGCCTGTTCCAGTGCTTGGCCACCCTTTCAGTGGAGGATTTTTTGATAACATCCAATATAAACCTCCCCTGGTGTAATTTGAGGCCACTTCCACTTGTCCTGTCACTGTTTATCTGGGAGAAGAGACCGACCCCCCCCACCTACACCCCCTGCCAGGCAGCTGCAGGGAGCAATAAGGTCCCCCCGAGCCCCCTCCTCTCCAGGCCAACCCCCCCAGTTCCCCCAGCCGCCCCCCATCAGGCTGGTGCCGCAGCCCCTTCCCCAGCCCCCTGCCCGGCTCTGGACACGCTGCAGCCCCTCTGCGTCCCTCCTGCCGTGAGGGGCCCGACACTGACCCCAGGGTCCGAGGTGCAGCCTCACCAGTGCCCAGCGCAGGGGGACGGGCACTGCCCCGGCCCTGCTGGCCACGCTGTTCCGGGTACCAGCCAGGGTGCTGCCGGCCGCCTTGGCCACCTGGGCACACTGGGGGCTCACGCCCAGCCGGCTGCTGAGCAGCCCCCCCAGGCCCTTTCCCACCGGGCACCTTCCCAGCCCCCTGCCCCAGCCTGTGGCGCTGCCGGGGCTGGTGTGACCCACGGGCAGGGCCCGGCACTGAGCCCTGTTGAACCTCACTCAGTGGCCTCGGCCGCTCGGCCCGGCCTGCCCAGACCCCCCCGCAGAGCCCCCTGCCCCCCAGCACCCCCCAGCTGGGGGTCACCTGCAGCCTGACTGAGGGGGCACTCGATCCCCTCGCCCAGCCCGTCGGTACAGACGTTACCCAGGGCTGGCCCCAGCACCGAGCCCTGGGGACACCCCGTGTGCCCGGCACCGGCGGGATGTGACTCCATCCCCCACCACGCTGTGGGCTCAGCCTGGCTCCTGCACCTCTGAGACATCCTTCTTGAATAACATCCAGCCTTCCTGAACCCCTTGGCCCTTCAAAACCATCTCCCAAGGGAATCCGTCAGCCAGGCTCCTAAACAGGCCAAAGTCGGCTCTCTGGAAGTCCTAGGTAGCAGTTCTGCTGACCCCTCTCCTTACTTCTCTGAGAATCAAAAACTACCATCTTATTATCACTATGCCCAAGGTGTCCTCTGACTACCATATCACCCACCAGCCGTTCCCTGTTTGTTAACAGCAGTTCCAGCGGGGCATCTCCCCTGGCTGGCTCACTGACAGCTGTGTCAGGAGGTTATCTTCCACACGCTCCAGGAACATCCCAGACTCTTTCCTCTTCACTGTGCTTATTTCGAACATCCCAGACTCTTTCCTTTTCACTGTGCTTATTTCTCGCAGACATCCAGTAGGTTGAAAACCCCATGAGAACAAGAGCTAGCGATCATGAGACCTCCCAGCTGCTTGTAGAATGTTTCACCTGTCTATAAATCCTGGCTGGGTGGTCTGTGACAGACTCCCCCCAGGATATCCACCTTGTTGGCCCTCCTCCTCATTCTTACCCATAAACACTCAACCCTACTGTCACCATCACTTCAGCTTTAGGCAGTCGGAACACTCCTGACATACAAAGCTGGCCCACCACCTCTCCTTCCTTGCCTGTCCCTTCTGAAGAGTCTGTAGCCATCCATTCCAGCACTCCAGTTGTGAGAGTTACACCACCACATTTCCTGCTGCACAGTGGCTTTCAGCTCCTCCTGTTTGTATCTTGCATGTATCTTGCTGACCCTGACGCTGATCCCCTGTGTTTGCTCTGACTGGGCACAGTACTTAAGTGGATAAACAGACAAAATTATTTTCTGCCACTGTCAAGCCAAAGAAGAAAGAGAGCATTTAAATTTAATAACTTTCTCTTCAGCTTCAGGGTGGGCTATGTATAAAATATGGAAATCTGAAGCATGGGGAAAAATAATAATAATAATAAAAAAAAATCTATCCATGACATTTCTGGTCCCTGCCAGTCACAGCAAGAACTTGTATTCAGCCAAGAACGTCTACTTAACTGAGGTTATCAGCAAATAATATTTTTCTTTAGTTCAAATAAACTTTACAGGCAATCTTTTGGGAAGTTTGCCAAACCTAAACCAACCTATGAGCCATTTAAAGTTCAATTAATTAGTAATTAGGAGGACAGAATTAACACAGGGGAGCATTTAAGAGAGTGTATATGTAATCAGCCAATAATTATCAACACAGTAACAGAAGTGTGACACAGTATGAGTTTCCAGCATATCCACCTAAGTGTATAAAGATAATGAACATAGCAGTGGCTAAATATTTTAGCTTGCCATCCATGTGAATCTCCAATAAGTCTTACTTCTGCAATTAGCACCTAAGCTAGTAACCGTAAAGCTAAAGAGGCTCAACTGGGAGTAAAAAATTTCCCTAAACTTACAATGCTATTTAACAGCTGACTTTCAAAACTGTATTTTTCAGGAGTACTGCAAATAATTGAGACATTTATTGTACTGTACTTCCGTCATTTGTGTCTACAAAAGATGATTTCTCATCAATAAACAAATTGCAACAGTGGATCAAGAGTCCAGTCAGAGCTGCTAAACAAATGGGTCTTACAATTAAAAAAAACAAAGGTCATGAAAGTCAGTTTGACCCTGAATGAGTCTATTATTCTGAAAGTAAAAGCTGTGAAAACTGCAGAGTTTAGGGAACACAATTAACAAGTGAGTTAACTGAATTTACACTGCAGTGACTTACACAGTCAGGGCAACTATCGCCATCCCGCTGTGGAAGTCTAACACTGGTAGTACTGGAAACTACTAGTGCATTGCAAGAATGCAGTCATGATCCTTACATGTGGATCGTAAAAGATCAAAGAGTTATCAAAGCATTCGGTATTTTTCTGACATTACGGGTACAAAAACTTAGAAACGAATTCCTGGGCTGAATAAACATCTTTGTCATAACAGAAGGAGTGTAACTGCTTCCAAAGGCTTAAAACACACCGGTGAGTAGTTGGATTTAACCTTAGTCACGTGGTTAGTACTGGAAAAGGCCCCTTAAACAAACTTGTCTTGTCAAACACATTGTGAAATAAAAGAAGCTGACCCAGAAGGATCCTTCAAGGCACAACAGAAGAGTGACTTTACAGATCAGCAGCTTTAACAAAGCAAAGGAACTGACCCGGGACAGGATTAGCAGGATAGGCAAGCGGTATGTTGTGAGCACCTGATCGAGCTGGAACAAGACAGAAGATGAGAATAAAATACCCTTCAGCTTCTCACAGAACCCATTGCTAAACTTTCTAGGGAACAAGATCAATCTTGAAGGAAGAGAATAATTAGCTTTTCAACTGGAATGTAATTCATAATTCATTCTGACTGAAGAAAAAGGAATATTTTGGGGGGTTTTTTTGTGTGTGGGGAAGGCTCAAGGTATCTGGAAGAATCTCTGCTCTTCACCTTTTTACTTTATCTGATTTAAGGTTTCTCCTGCAGCTGGTGGGAGCATTTGGAGTTGACTGAACGTGGATAAGAGGGCAGGACGGTCAAGACACATGTTCTTTTTACAAATTGTTTTTCTGTATTTTATAATCTTCTGTGGTTCAGGCATACGATGAGATCTGCCACATCTGGTTGACACTCCTCTGTGGCAGTGTCAGCAAAGCAGAAATTGCTTCTGGGTGAACAATATTCATTTAAAACATCATTTTTTTGTAGAAAGCTTTAATCTAAAATTAATTTCATCATAACTGTATGGAAATGCCATCACTCTTCCTGAAAGTAACAGATGACTCACTGTGCCTCCTATTGTAAGTTTTATGTATTTTACTTATGTATTCTCTGGCAAAAATTGGTTAACTGTCACTATAGACTTGGGTGCAATATACATCACATACTACAGATCTCCTTTGAGTAGATCAAACTGTTTTACTGCTCAGTAGTAGATATTAATTATATAAAGAATTACTGAATGCTTAATTTGAATTTCCAAATTTGGGTTTGGTTTGTTTGTTTTTCAGTTACACATGATTTGACACTCCCATATGGTTTAGGATGGTTTACGAAAGCTCTGAATTTCATTATTGCAAACTGCTAAGTTCTCACCTGTAAACATGTATTTTGAAATCCAAGTGAAACAACAAAATGACATAAATGAGCTTATTGAAGCACTTAGATGTGCAAATGAGTTTCTTTCAATATCCTTCCCATAAACAGATTATTATAGCAGTACAGGCTGTCCAAAGCCTGTTGGCCTCATCTGAATTTTTCAAAATGTACCTTTCAGCCAGAAAGAGATATCTTGATCTGCACAGTAACCTAAGCCTTGATATTATGATTCCTTATGTTTCTCTACATACAATTAGCTCACTGCATGCCACCTGAGCACATTCTTCTATCAGTTATAGGACTTATTTTAGTTTCAGGTTTTTTTGTATACTTCTTGACTGCATAATCACTACTAATGCCTACTAATCAGGCATATATTCAGGCTTCAGTCTGTGTCAATACTGTAAGATCAGTTCCTCGGTAGGACACACAAACTTTTATGCCTTTTGATATATAGCTTCTTCTGGGGATGCCCATCAGCTCACAGGCAAGGGGGAAGTTAATGTTCTTCAGTCTTCACAAATCATATAGAATCATCATAGAATCACAGACTGGTTTGGGTTGGAAGGGACCTTCAAGATCACCCAGTCTCAACCCCCTGCCACGGGCAGGGACACCTCCCACCCGCCCAGGCGGCTCCCAGCCCCATCCAGCCTGGCCTTGGACATGCCGGGGATGGGGCACCCACAGCTGCTTTGGGCAGCCTGTGCCAGCGTCCCTTTCCAGCTTTCTTGTCGGCCCTTTAGGTGCTGGAAGGCTGCTATACAGTCTCCCCAGAGCCTTCTCCAGGCTGAACCACCCCTATTCTCTCAGGCTGCCTTCACAGGAGAGCTGCTGCAGCCCTGTGATCACCTTCATGGCCTCCTCTGGACAAACTCCCAACAGATCTATGTCCTTGGGTTGGGGCCCCAGAGCTGAACACAGCGCTGCAGGTGGGATCTCACGAGAGCAAAGTAGAAGGGCAGAATCACTCCCCTTGACCTGCTGCTCACACTTCTTTTGATGCATTCTGTTTGTTGGTCACCTGCCTGTTTCAGTCATTGCATCACCTCAGTCACACAGCCAAAGTGGGTAGGTGGTTTGGGGTTTTTGAGACCTGAACCATCAATATGCCATTTCAAGCCTTCACTTGAGCAGGACTGCTTCAGCCTGATGCAGTCAGTAGCAACAGGAAGAATATGGTTGTCCTATCTTATTATTTGTGGAGCAGTTCTGTTCAGTAATATTAATGACTGTATAAATAACAAAATAACTTCTTACAGTTTTACAAGGTGTAATTCTCTTTTAATACCTGACCTTCTTCTGTTTTAATAAACTTATTGAAAATCCTTTTTTAATTATTAAACACTGTAGCTATAAAAAGAGAAAAAATGCTTGGATATTGCCTGTGGTTTAAATATCATAAACAAGAATTTTGCCTTTCAAATGTCAGTTGTCAAACATTGTCTTGAACATATGTCTTTCATTTGAAGATGATGGTAGCTACACTGCCTGAACTACTTTAAAAATACCAATCTATAGATATTACCGATGCAGCCCATTTTTCTACCTTCACGTATCTCATAATAGCTTGTACAGGATATCTTGCCAAAATCTAACTCAGTACAGAAAAGAAAGGGCAGCCCCATTCATGCAAGACTTATTGTGTAATGATTACCAATTTTATTTCTATCATGTCAGTGCCCGGGAGACTTGCCCCTTATAAACAACACTAGCACCAAGAATTGCCCTAAAGTCCTACTACTAAAAGAACTACAATCTAAAATCTTTAGATTACACGTTCTATGAAATTTTCTCATACTTAAGTTTAGAAACTGAATGTTTCTAAGAATATTTCTAAGCAAATGGACTCTTCCTCCTGTTTTCTTCAAACACACATCACACCCCAGAAACCTGAATGGCAACTCAGTTACATGAATGTGAAGTTAACAGATGAACACAATAACAGCAGAAGATGTGAAATCACTGGCCGTGACTCACTCAGTGAAGACATACCTATTTCTCTCTAGAGAAAGACGTTTGTGTGACATGTCAACAGCAGATCTGTAACCATGAGGCAGAACCACTAGGAAGAAAGACTTCAAGGGCTAATGAATCTTTTGGAAAAAAAAAAAAAAATGTTTAAGTAACAAGGTTGTCCATGCACAAGCTGAAGTTGCTTTGAAAAAATCTTTAAGCTCTATTTCTTCAGGTAAATCAGAACTCCCTAGCAAACCAATAACCAATGCCAGCATAGCACAGTTGAACTTCCCATGCAAATGGAGCAGAAAGGACTGATTTTAGTAAGATAGAGATCAGTTAGGAATAAATTGCCCCAAACCTCCAGAACACTTTTTTCTAAGTATCTGTATTTGTTTGTAAAAGAAGAAAGGAAGAAACTCTAAGTTTTTTCTTGCTTGTGTTTTCTGAAATTAAGTTATACTTACCATTATTAGAGTGCCTGAATAATGTCTTTTGCTACCTCATACCCTAAGAAACAATTTGGAAAATTGTGAAACCCTATTTCAGATGGAGAGTAGTCTCCTAAAAAGCTAGAATCCAATCTATGGCTGCCTCAGCTCTGTAAAACAGATCATTATTTGATTATCAGCCACACATGCCAAGTCGTAAACTAATATTAAAGTCAGTGATGGGACCTGAACCTTGATCTGGAGGCTTCCCAGGTGAGTGCTCTGCACTTGAGGTAATAGAGTAATTAGACAGCTTTTCCCTCTGAAGGGTAATTGCTAATAGATGTTAGCTGTTGGAGAGGAAGCCCTCCTGAGGAGCAGATATGGGTTTCCTTTTTCATTAAAAAAGAAACTTAACTTTTTCAGTGGTTAACCTTCAGCATATTAAAATGTTTAGTGCCTAAGTTAGATAGAACTGTTGCTCTGGGTAACAAACAATTAAACATAGCAGATAAGTGGGAAGGTAGGACTATGGTTCTGAGACAAATCTACAGTGACAAGTAAGTAAAAGCTGTCCTGCTAACCATTCTGTGTAGGCATAACCCACAGGACCACAAGCCAGCCCACAACTAGCACAGTTGTTGATAAAGGCAATACACCCACGTGATCCATAAGAAGTTAAGAAGCAGTCTATGCATTACCCACAATTACAGTTTTTCAGAGATGATACCCGAGGTGGGTCACACTGCATCTCTCCCACAAGTCTCTCTGCTTAGGAAGTGCAAAGGTTCAGTTTCCTCATTTTTCCTTAACTCAAAAAAAAAGCTCTTGCTTTTGGAGAGTCATAAACCTGCTGATATATATGCATATACATTTGTTAAATAGATCAGATGAATAAGTGTCATTGGATCTAGATCTATCTTAATCTTAGAAAATTAAGATTACCCTAACTCATACTAGGAAAGAAGTATCACATATACTGAGTCTTAAAAACTATAGATACTCAGAAATTCTGATGGATGAAAGAGAATTCTAAACCTCATGAATACAAAATGTAATACCATGTCAGAAGCTCGGTTTGGTCCACTGCAATGTGCAGAAGTTTTCCTATTGACATGAATTAAACCAGGTTAGAATCAAAATCATTTAGGTCTGATCCTGTCTTCCGTTATATCTTCCGTCTGTTACCATTAGCATTTTAAAGACTGAAAGTCCAGCGGATATGAAATGCTGCTAGTCTATTTGGTCTCAGAATATAAATACCAAATTTTCCTTTCTTTTTAGGTATTTTTACTTCCAGAAAATGGTTTTACTTTCAGAAGCGCAACTTAAGATATATCTCAATGTATTAGAGGTGAGTGCATTATGTTACTGGACAGATTCCACGGGCTTCATCTGTCTTGGTAGCTTTGAATGAGAGTGACAAAAATCTCTTCAACCAGATTTCATTGCTAATGTGAGACAGTTTTGAGCAGCAGAGCATCCTTTCCCTAGTTACAATATTTCTTTTGCCCTCTCACAGAAGTTTTCTATAGCATCTCTTTCTTTCTACATCTTTCCAGGCTGAACTGGCATTCCTGGAACTCAGCAGTTCCTGTCAATCACTGAGTTAAGGCCACTTCCAGAAAATTTGAACTATCAGCATGGCAGCATTAGTGCTGCGGGGACAAGTGGCATGTCAGCAGTAGTAGATGGAGCCATTTACAAATTGCATTAAAAAAAGAGAGGGTATGATTACTGACCCCTGGAAACAGAGTGAAAACCTATTATAGCGGTTTTGGTTATCATCCCAGACTGCACAGTAATTTTCATATGATACAATAATAAAGTGCCCTTTTGTTTACAGGCTACGCTTCCCCACTGCACTACTTTACAGTCAGCATCAACAGTATGCTGGTTACTCTCTTCTGGAACAGTTGTAAAGTCAAGCTCCTGTCCGTAAGTGCTTATTGAAGACCGCTCCATGCTTTTTGCACATTTGGAAACATTAACTTCATGTTCTATTTAAACTTCAATTTGAATCACCATGTATGATAGCCACTCAGCTTTGACTTTCTCAAAGAGACAGGAAGAGACAGGTGATTTTCTTGAATTTCTCTTCATAACTATATGAACATATATTTATGCACACATACGAACCTAACACTTCATTCCGATAACAAAAGAAACAATTCACTTTTTCTATTTATATTCTTCCTCTATGGACCTGCTCCCACACATCCTCACAGATAATCCCTTGACATTCACACACCTACTTGGAGAGTAAGTACCTTGCAGCACAGGTGGGAGGTAAGGCCGTGCCATTGCACTCTGTCACAGATGGGAATGAGAGAGACAAAAACACTAAGGCCCACGTCTTCAAAATTATTGATCCACCTGTCTTCACAGATCTTAAATGCATTCATGGATCACAAAACAGTGCATCCACAATGAACAGAAAACTGAAACAAACTTTCTGGAATCTCGGATTAGTGATATTTCCTATTCCCAATGGCAGCAAGTTTGTGTATCCCAGATCTGCCAGTACCAGGGGGGCCCTCGGAGCCCCACAGCCCCTGCGTTTGCACTGGAAGGCAGCACGCGGGCAGGCACACAGGCTTCATCATGGGAGGGGATTTAGAGTTTTATGGATTAAAAGCTGCGGAGAGGAAGATTTCCCTTACAACATGAAGCAAACAAAGGAGAGCAGCAGTAGAGAACTCCCAGTATGCAACCTTATTGCCAAGGTACCTCAGGAAGGACAATTAACAAAGGCCTCGTGCCTGCATATTCATCAGCCCTTCTGCAGAGACTGCCAACATGACTGACTCTGAAAGCTGCTCGTGGTGCTGGCTGACAACTGTCCTCCGAGAACCTGATCAAGAGCACTGTGACCTGCAAAACTTCATTTTACAGATGGGAGCTTTTGGGTCGAGTTTGGACCTTCAGAACTAAATTGGCCTGAAATGAAGGTCAGCTCAGGGGTTGGATTGGGTGCAGTTGTTACCACTGCAGCTGGGAAGGGTCTCCAGGCGGTGAGATGCCCCTGTATAATACTGTTTTATGAAAAATGCTGTGTGAATGTTTTGGAGTGGGAAACTATTTAACAAACTCTGCATCTTTGTCTGTTGGCAGGTTCCAGTTCTGTAATTTATTCATCCCTGCTTTATCTGCCAAACTCCCTCCAATTTTTAGTCTATTAATTGGACACCAACAGAGTACATTATGAGTATCTGATATTCATCCTATTGTTTCTGATTCTCCTCCGGGTGAGAAGAGGCCTTGGCAACCAGCTTCCACTGTGACCACTCATCCTTCCAAGTTCTGCATTAACTTTCTGATGAACATTCTCTAATAGTCATTTAAAATTTACTGTTTCAACAACATTACTGCCATTAAATTTATTTGTTTGAATATTCACAGAAGTCAGCCCAAACAATATGAATCCAATATGTTACTGAGTATAAATGAAGTTAGAAACATATGTATTAATCTATTAAGTTTTTGTTATTTGAGTATGATGGATAATATTTCTGTCTGCCATGATGCTGATGCCAAGGTATTGATAATATTTCAGTTAGGCAGGCACTGTTTGCAAGGGTTTGCAGTCACTACCTTTTATGTGCCAACTGACATGCACACCATGGTTTTATTACAGTTCATTTATTAACCTGGATCTGAAGAAACTATTAGTTAACATCTTAAAACTGACAACTCTAGTGACATATTTCTTCTTAAACCTGAAATGTGTTTATAATAGTGATAGAATTAATTTTTTTCCAGTGTATAGGATCCAAAAAAAGTACTTTATATAGCATAATTTCGTTGGGTTTACCATGATTTTCTTCACCCATCTGCGTTTTCTGACTGCATTATTTAGCATCACGCTTGGCGCAGACATTTTAATCTACCTGGCACTGAAAGAGAGTTGTCTCTCGTTTTATTTCAGAATTGCTGAAAGTAGTATTTGAGTCTATTTCTTCATATCTACTTAGGTGAACTCAATATATATTAAAGGAGCAAACTGTGTTATGATGCTGGCCTAAGAGTTTCCTTTGAAATTTATCTGTGTCTTTTAAAATTTGAAAAATATGCTTGTAGAGAAGATATGGTCCATGTGACACAATGACCATTCAGTAGTCAAAGAGGCAATTACTGAGTCAATGTTAGCAAGGAGTTCAGGATGTCAGCATGACGAGATGAAACAGAATAGATTCTGCATGAAGCCAGGGGCTCTGTATCTGCTTTGGGCTCATTCCATTAATCCAAAATCACAGACTCAACAGATCCATGAATAAGGAGACCAGACATCCTTTCGGTTTTGTTGGTGATGTTATTGAATAGCGAGCTCTTCTGTGTGGATATGAAGATTACAGGTGCTCCCCCCCACCCTCCCCCCGAATTCTTATCTGATTATGCAGTAGAAACAGCCTTTAGGATACCTAAGTTCCCATCCAGTTTTGTTGGGTCTGAAATGGAAAAAAAACCCCACCCAAATCAGTGTTTTCTACTCACTGTGACTTTCTGAATATTATTATTCCTCTAGGGTTGTTCTGGTTTTACATGATTTTGCATTTCCCTAGATTTTCTTAGCTGCCTTTAAATGTTACTGTAAATCCCTTCACCCATTTCCAGCTTGGCAAATCAGCTTTCTTTTTGTTTAACCCTTTGTGACAAACATATTTTAAAAGACACTCTTCTCCCCTCATCTTACTTTCTAGGTTATCAAATAAGACCCTTGGGATCACTAAGGATACAAGGAAATTTTTCACACGAGGAGCCTAATGCCCTGATCACATTCGGGGTTGAGTAATTGCATTTCATGCATAGTGTATGAACACGTGGAAGAATCTCCTCTTTGCACTGTCAGCTAGACACAGCACTATGGATCAAACTGCTATTTTTCGATTGCTAGAAATGCTTTGTGGAGAGAAATATATATCTGCCAGCAAAGCATTTTCCAAATGAAGACAGAGCATAAAACCACCCTGCAAGTAACAGAAACTGGTAATGGTGACATTTTGCAGTATAACTGCATTTGCTAGCACAGTAATAAGAGGTAAAGAGCAAGGTTTTCATGTGCATGCAATGTCAGGGAAAGTTGACAGCATTAGCACACTGCTTGTGCTGGAAAAATACAGGAGAGGCCTCAGCAGTGTCAGGAAGGATTTCATCTTGACAAATAGACCATCTCCTGGCTTCCTCGTTCTGCAGCCCTACAAGCTGGGTCCCACAGTGGCAGGTGAGAGCGTGCCCTTTGCTCAGCAGTCCCACCCGTATGGCTGTGAGCAAACACCCAAATCACAACCAGAAACTGTATGTACAGTCTGTGTTGCTCTCCTCTTTTGCAAGCATTTGTCTCCTCTTCAAGGAAACAACACTGAGTTCTAACAGAAGCAGCATATGTGAGCCCCTATCAAGTGATTTTTTTCTTTTTCCCCCCCGAGGAAAAGCAAATAATACCATTACTGGTGCAGTTGCAAGATGAGTAAAAAGGTGTGGTTTCTTTAGCTAAAATCTGCTGCTAAAAGGGAAAGGGAATAAGGGACCTTGCTACAATGACTGCTTTACTTTATACATCAAATGCTTTAAACTACTTACCCTTTTTTCCTGCAACTTTAAAGAAAGGTTAGAAATATTTTTAGAGGTGATTGTTTGCCGTGGAAGTAAGTGGGTCAAAGTCTCTATACTTGAAAGTCTGGATCTTTTCTGATTATTTAACTCTGTGCAGTGGCAACCCAGAACTTTTTGGAGTCACTTATTCCATAAAAAGTAATTTTATAGTTCCCATAGAACAAGGAAAAAAACCAACAACTTTTTATCCCTCATATTTAGAAAAATAAAGGGCATTTAGTTACCTAGAAGGAACAAAACATGGTATTCATATGCTTGTGACATCAAATTTTAAAATTTTGCAACACTTGATAAGAGAGGCAGAAAAGCTATACCAATTTAAACTTGTGAGAAATGTGAAAACATGCCAACATTAGGGAAACAAGATTTTATGTAAATCTAGCCCTCAGAGGATAACGGATCTATTTTCACAGTCTGGAGACTGGAAATGTTGGCTGTCAGAGGGCTAGGTTCGCTTCCGAAACTAAAAAGGTCTTTAACTGTTCGCACAAAATCATAAGTCAGCTGATAGCTGAACAAAGACAAGATTTCCCCGTTTCTTGTCTTGTCATCCCACACGGATTTATTTGAGCTTCTTTTTCATTTAAGGGAAAATTTCAAGACATCTGTCTGTTTACAAAAAATGTAGCACATCCCTAGATCAGAGCATTAATGAACCCCAATGTAAAATTGTTTTTTTCCCCAAGTAACAACAAGAATTGCATAGCTGTCCTTGTTTATTTAGTCTTTACTCATATGGGTATTTTCTGTTGTGTTCTTTTTTGATTTCGTAGCAATTCCTAATGTTCTACTTAGTGTTTTGGCAGCAAATCAGCACTAACCTGATGTCTTAAGAGGACAATTTACAATGACTTTAAGATGTCTTTTGTGAGTGGCAATATTTAATTTGGAGCCCATAACGACATAAGTAAAGTTAGAATTACTTTCCTTTCTATAAAAAATACTTGGAATTAATTGTCCAATAATTCAATATTCAGTGATCCTCTGTAACTTTTCCACGTCTGCTATAGATTAAGTTGTCCTGCATAAATTTACATCAAGCAAACTTTGTCAGAGAAACTCTAAATATACCGCACAAAGTTTAGCACAGAGCCCTGCGAGACTTCATTAATAACCTCCTTCCAGCATGAAAATTTAGCATCTATGCCTATCCTTTGTTTGTATCTTTTAACTAGTTATTAGTTCACAGAAGAAACTTGTCCCTCTTAAAAACACCTCTGCTGACAAAGGTTTTGGAAATTCAGGTTTGTTATGTGGTTCAGATCAGCCTTATCCACACAGCATGTTTGCTGCTGGCATCCATGGATCTGCTCAGTCACTATGAGTGTACATATCAGGTCCAACGTTGCTATCAAGAAAAGGATATCATACACCTGAAATCTGCACAGTCTCCACACCTCTTTCTGCAGGGCATTTAGAAGCTTGGGGAAAAGCGTTGAGATTGGAAAACACATGCATATGTAGCCATAATCTTTTCATCTGATGAGCTAACCTGTACTCATCAAGCAGCCTAATTCAGGAAAAAAACAGATTATATGCTTTTGTTGTTTTACCAGAGACTACTTCAACACGAAGTGGTGATACAGATAGTTTTGTTTGTTTTGTTGTTTGTTTTTTTTTAAAGTATGAGTCCATACTAGGTTTTGACTCTCAATCAATACAATAGGACTGCAGCCCTGGATGTCTCCTGTGGCTGCTTGAGTCCCAGGGAGCTGCTAGCACTCTGGTCCTGGTGGCAAGGGGTGCCTAGTGTAATGTTGCTGGAGCCAGGACTTGCTTATTCTTTGTTGCTGTTGTCATTTGTGGGCCTTTGAAGGTTTGACATGCTGCTTGGACCTAGCAACATAAACCAGTGTTTCCTCCACCAAAAGGCAGAGGCCAGTATCTGACCCAGTGATGCCATACATTCCTGAGCTATGGCTCTTTCTCAGATACTCATTACATTTTTAGCACCTCCCTGATCAGTTTTAACCAAGCTTGACATCAGAGTAGAGGAAGGAGACCTTGTTATATCCTGTCAAAGGGGAGGCAGGGTGGTTCACCTTTGGCAGAAGCAGCTAGATTGCCCATCGATACACAGGTGGCTTCTCACGGTGGGGACTGACCAAGGCGCTGGAAAGAGGCGCGGAGTCAGGGTGCTGTCAGGACCACAGAGGAGAGGGAGAGCCTTGGAGGGGGAGCACTGGGGACACAAGCAGGTTCCTGAGGGAAGTGTGGGGTGGGCAGGACAGTGTTGGAGGGAACCGGAAAAGGAGGTTGCAATACAAAGAGAATGCATACCTAAAAAGTGTTTGAAATGGAGATATGCGGGGGATTTAAGATGCAGAAAAAAGTGTTGGAAGGCAGACTTCATTTTCTGCGGTGCACAAAAAACCCCTCATTTATCTTCTACTAAGGTCTCCTTGTTAACAGTTGTCTTGGACATCAAACATTTTCGAAGAACTAACGGTCTCTATCTACTGCAGATGTTTTTGGTTGGTTGGTGTATTTTTGGGTTTGGGTTTTTTTTATTTAATGCAGCTATTTTAATTGTTAGTTCCTACAACTCTGGTGTAATTCCAGATTCTGAATTAATCTCCATGCACTTTCAGGATATAACTGTCATTACTTATTGAAGCCACTCATTAAATTCACCCTATCTTATTCAAGAAGCATGCTGAAATCCTGATGGACACTTCTGTTACTTCTTGGTTGAGGTACCTTCATGTGCTTGATTTGTTTTGGCTTCCTAATTTCTCTGTGAACTGTTTTGCAGTGATCTATAATACAGCAAATTCTGCTCCTTGAACTCACTACTTCTGTAGCTTCTCTGATTCTGTGCCTTATATCACACTATACACAAAAAACCTAACGTTAGCCTCTGTACTAAGCCAGTGATGTCACTGAAAATATTTCCCACCCCACTTCATTCATAGTCACCATCCAGGTCACTGGCTAAAGCTGACTCCCTGCTAAAGGCTGTAAAGCACAGAAAAACCTGGGCAGAGGCAAATCATTCAATGATTAGGTTTTTCCATCATTGATTACCAGTAGTGAGTCTTCCAAATCTATTTGCATCACACTGTAGATGGCTGACTTTCAGCCAAAAAAATAACTATAATTACCATAAAAGAATGTGAAACATATTTAAGTTTCTTTATAAAGTTATTTGTAGTTATATACATCATGAATGGTATATGTTTTAAAAATATATATATATAAAAACACAAGCAAAAGAGTATACATTATTTCTTTAAAAGTAAAATTTCCCCATCTTCCCAGACCTTCCTGCATTACTTTATGATACAGAACAGTAGATTCAGTATTTGCTAACTGATAGCAGTTATAAATAGCAGGAGAAAGCTAACTGCTGATTAAATTAATCAATACTGAAAACACTATCTTGAGATATTTTAAGGGAAAGCCAAAGGCTTGACTGTTGCAGCTGAGATGTCAGGCAGGTAGCTGGACCCATGTATTACTGCCGACTTTTAACAAAATTACTAGGAGTCTACCCAGATTCAGACACATCTACTTTTAATTTTAAGGACCAGGCCTTGTTACTGACCTAGGCAAATTTCTGTAGCATTAGGGGAAGCTGATTTTCTCCTACCACTCTACTCCTCCCACCTGCAAAGCACAGGGCAAAAGAGGACTGTGCCCCCTCTATGCCTCCCAACCCTCAGTTCCCCCCGAGTACTGTCCCTCTGAAGCTCTCCTGGGCTTCAAAGCTGAGACACGAAGTTGTGACAAGAGCTTCTGCCCTCACATTTGTCACATGAAGGTTCGCTGTGAGAACTTCACATGGTGTTGCAAAAAAGCAGAGTTATACTACATGGATGAAGAATCCATTTCAAACTATGCTCCTTGTTTTTTGAATCTAAATGTGACATGCTCTCAACAGAAGGCAATTTAATAGCCTTGCATTTGTACAGGTGGCTTATAAAACATATATGTCTCTCTTCTAGCTAGTGACTATTAAAGAGAGCAGGTAATACACAAAGACATGATCAAGCCTACTGCCTGAAAATGTGGAACAATTAAGATATTTTATTGCATGCCCCTGTTTAATGTCAGTATAGTTACAAAGTTATAATCTGCAGTACCTTAAAACGCAAGAAAAAAATAAGCATGCTGTTCACCTGAAGAAGGGTACGTTGTTCTTAACTGATTTGTTTAAATGATCTGAAAAATAAACTAAATAAAGCTTTCTTTAACTAGCAATAGCCAACTCCAATATTTCAGTTTTCACTGAAATGGTAGTGCAGCAGGGGATAATCTTCAAATAAGTAAATGTAAAACTATTACCACCTTAGTATACAGGAATAGACAGGAGAAAAAGGCATGTGTGACTGTTCATTCTGTTCTCTAGTTATTAAAAATATGTTGCATTTCAGCTAACTAAAGGTACTTAACAGGAAAGGTTGAAGTGGTAAGGGTGAGAATGAGGACAGGTCTAGGCACTTTGATTAGTAACATTCATATCTATTTCAGTTGCTATGTGGGAGAGGAGAAAAATTATTCCCATTTTAGTTTTAAAATCTAAAGCCAAAACAGTTTCAAGATCTTTGGCAAGCTTCAAAACAATTGTATGACATTTCTGCTTTTTTTCCATTTCTCCCTAATACCATATATGAATATATGTACAGTAAACAGTTTCTTCATTTTGACAAAGACTTCAAAATAGGGAAAAGTGATGGCAAAATCTATATCATAACAGATAGCCAAACAACAACGTTGACTCTCTCAGAATGGCTGTCTAAGTAGATTCCATTCTCGAAAACATGTTGGCATTATATATCTAGTCATGGTTTTTGAGACTGTGTTTCCTTAAAACATCCGCGACCGTACAAGGCTAAAGGGACCTACCCATCCTGAAATCCAAATACAGATGGACTCAGAGACTAATACCTGTAAAAAACAAAGACACACCATCTGACCCATGTAGCACAACAGCTTCAACATCCTTATTTACTTGAATACTGATTTTAATTAACAATCCACGTGATTTCAATCCCCATAATGAGCAAGTTTATGAAATATAGTTGTCCCACATGCTCCGTGTGAAAACAGTATGATTCCACAAAACCAGCTATGTGTTAAACTTGTTTGCCATCAGCCTTTATTCAGTGAGACTTGAGGAGAAAAGCTGGGGCACACTTGCAACTCACATGAGCCTGAAACTATACAACTCTTTAAATCAATATAGTAAAACCTGCAGAAGGAATTTGCAAAGAGAGAGGAATTAGAAAGAACAGATTAGTAGGTTTATACCGAGGCAGAGGTCCACCAGCATAATCGACGCCATACCGAAGTTCCCAGAAGAGAGACACTCCCTAACTGGGATGATAAAAATCACAAAAAAGGCTTTTAAACATAATGGTAATGATAGCGTGCAAAAGTGCTCTGGTTCCTTGGTTGGAAAAGTGACGTGTAGATACTGCCACTGAAAGAATTTTTGTAGACCTACACAGAAACTCCCTGTATGCTTTCAGGGTTGAAATAGCATAGCCTGAGGAACACAGCTGTTGCTCAGACTCTAGTCAGAAAACGTTGTCTTTTTAGCTTTATAAATCAATCTAGTTGAGGCTTTCCTGCTTTGACATGATGTTCTAACCTCAGAGAGGGAGTTTTGTGGTTGGGTGAAAGATGGAGGGTAACAGATTTGCTGAACATTTTGCATAGCAAAAAAAGGAGACCTGGCTGCTTTCTGACTGTGCTCCCCGAAGCTGAACAGGTTTCTGTTGAAATAAATGGCAAACCAAGCAGAGAGCGCTGACAGAACAGACGGACACCTTGAGTGGTAAGAGCAGAGCAGAGAACAAGACTTTGTTCTGCAATTAGTTCAGCAGCCCACAGCAGATCACCGAGCTCACATTCTCATTTGCAATGACTGCAAGTCAGGTGATCCACCAAACCAAGGCTATTCTGCAGTAGCCCAAACCCAGTCTTGCAGAGCACCTTACAATACATTTTTAAAATACACATTTGTGTCCCATGACCTTTCTAATGCATCATCCTGCCTGAAGCGTGTGAGATTAAAGAATGGTGAACAAGATAAAAACAGAAGTTCTATTTAACTTTTGCTCTATTTGTTCTGTTTAACTTCTGCATCAGTAGAATATTTTTCATGTAACACCCTCCATATCAGCTGATGTGCTAACATCAGTTTAGACAGAAACGGTACCAGCTCTGGTGCCTGCATCACCTCCTCCCCCTCCCCCTCCCACCTGGGTGCTCCCAGGGCAGTTTCTGTTTTCCTCAATCTACTGGTCAGGGCTTTACCCCTTCTTAAATCTGTTTTCCCAGAGGCACCACCAGCATCACTGAGGGGCTCAGCTGGGCCCAGGGGCTGTTGGGGAACTGGCACAAGGCAGCCCCAGCCTCTCCTCGCAGAAGCCCCTGCAGCCAGCCCTTGGGCATCGACACCCTATACAGGAAGGAAACCCAGTACAGCAGCTACACGTCCGATGGGATGGGCCTGAGCTGTGCCTGCTTTCCCAGAAGACAATGACATGAGATTGTTCTGTATGACACTATGCTGATGCATGAGGCATCAGTGATGCTAATTACCAGTGCTCATTAATCAACCATATGAAACACAAGTCCTAATGTGGCATGGAGTGGAATAACAAAGGCCCGCACCTGAGCGCCACTGTTTGAATGGCAATTATGATTTCAAGGTATCAAGCATCACATAGTCGATTCCATGTAGCTTGGAAAACAGCATGTGAAACTAGTCAGGAGGCTTGGTAAACATCCACAGTTATTCCAAGGTAGGTATTCAGCTATAGAAGACTTTACTGTAGCTACATGCATGTGTCATCATAATCAACATATGCACCAAGTGAGCCTAGTAATATACAGAAGAATACCAAATTGTGTCCAACAAATCCAACAGGTTTTGTGAATAGCATGGCTGTGTAATGTGAAATATGCAGTTATCTTGCAACAACAGACAAGCTTTTCCCAGTCCAGAAAAGAAGTTATAACCCAACCGGCCTTTATCAAGTTTTTTTTTTCATATTTACACAAAACAAAATCTCTTTTCATTTGAAGTTCAAGGGGGAGAAAGTAACACGTGGCAAACTGACTGCATACTTGGTTTACGAAAATTGGGCAGCAGACTCATAACTAGTGTTCAGAGAATAAATGAATGAGCAAGCTACAGTTCATATTTTCATTGTAAGGAGCAGATTTGGGGTTTCAGAGGGGAAAATTGAGGTCAGGGGATGTTGGCATTAAAGAAAATGTTGCCCTTGTTTATGAGCAGTAAAGGGATTGGTGAAAATATGCATTTCACTCTCAGTGCAGAATTATGCTAGCTCAGGAGAGCGCTTTAAGACCCGTATTCTGTGTATATTAGCAGAGTCAGATATACAGAAAACACTGTGGAGGATTTAAAAGTATGAAAGGCATAAGGATTATATAGACTTGAACTGTGAATGAGGTTGAAGTGCATTCAAGAAAGCAATAAAGACTAGTGAACCAGAAACGCCCTGCTCACTTATGATAAAATATCTAGTTAATACCAAAGAAAAGCTTCAAATAGACTTGTCTGGTTCTTTAGAAAGTCACTATAAAATAATGCCAGTATTCTTTGTATAAATACTTTCATAAATAAAGAGTCTCTTTTAGAGGGGAGATTGAACTTGGTAAGTAAGCAGCTTAAGCAGTAAGGAAAAGCATATTAAAATTATTTCTTAACTTGCAGAAACGTTGAATAATGGTCTGTGGGCATGTTCTGTAATGACAAGAGACCATACACTGTTCCCAGAGTAATGTAGCTTACCACATTTTACATACAAGGCACACACCAAAAATTTAATTTCATCCAAAATGGCAATAAAAAATAGGTAGTTAAACGCACCAGCTACTAACTTTTTAAATCTTTAATTTTGCTCATTTTCTTGAGAAGTGGTGAATTCACCAACTAACCTACACTCTTCACCACCATTCTTTCACTGTTCTTAGTGAAAAAGATACTTCAGACTAAGTGGATTAAATTAATATAATTTGACTAACCAAAATTCAGTGATGAAAAGCATGAAATACTTTCATCTTCATTCCCTCAGAGGAGGGAATCAGTAGACACTGTAGACTCTAGAAGTGCCTTGTTTCGTTTATAGGAGGTCTTACTAGAATTATAAGACTCAAGTGAATATGCAAGAAATAAAAACACATTCTAGCATAAGAAGCATTATAGACACTAAGGCAAAACTCAGCACTTCTCCATCTGTTACCAATTCAAAATGTGATCCTCATCAATTTTGAATGTGAGACTAATTTTGGTAAATTGGGCATTCTCTTACTCTTGAGTGAGGATTTTGTTTTCCCTTTTCAGCTAGGGAATTCAGGAACGTGAACTGCAAAGCAGTGCTAATCAAACAAAGCATCTGAGTAGAGCCGGGAATCCTTCTTATTCTCTGAAAGCTGTGACCATTAGAGTTGCTTGGGGGAAAGTGCAGGGAGAGGGACAATAACTAAAGTCTTACAGATGCTGAATCCTCGCTCACCAAGCCAGCTCTAGATCTGCCTCCTAGCACCACCATCTCACTGTCTGTGCCTCCACATTTGCAAAGCCTCATTAGCAGCTCATTAGGAACACTACAGATGTGACACACAAACTTGCTCTGGGAGAGGGAATTAGGGAATCTGTGTCAGAGAAGGAAGTCAGAAACCAGGAGACACTTTAAATGATTGTTCAGAGAACATCCAGATCATTATGAGAAAAAAAATAAATAATTTTTAGCGAACACTGAGTAAAGAAACAGATGCATCTTTTTAGAGTTTGAAAGGTTAAAACAAAAGGATTTGCCGCCTGGGTCAATTCCCAATTTATACTTGGATTCACAGTAATAAAAGAAGGAAGTTATAGCTTGTACTTAGTGCCTTCAGGAAGGACTTAGTTTACTTAAAGGCACTCGGTGTGTTTGTACAGTAATGAAAAGGAGCTTTCTTTCTGCTCTGCTGTTAGTACCAACAGGTCCCAAATAATTCTGACAGTTTCTTCACTATTAAAAAAAAAAAAAAAAACAACAAACAAACTAAACACCGAAAAAACCCCAAACAACCCTGCCAAAGCAGCTTTATTATTCATTTATTGTGTTAGAACAAGCACCAGTCATCTGATACTTATTTCACACCTAGCTCAGCCTAAAAAAATGACATATTTGGAACAGATTCAGTCCTCCTCAGAAAAATACATAACAAAATTCTACCTTAATTCTACAGGATCAGCCACAGCACAGCATCATTCACAGCCCGTGTCTCGGGAGTGCTTTTTAATGACAGAATAGCTGGAAACATACAGTTAAAGTGAAAACGTTGTGACTTACACTTGCTCAGGGAAACTCTTCAAGTCCATCTGTAATACTTCTGCCTGAGAATGCATGACAGGGATACGTTTGGTAAAGTTGTGATGGGAAGAAGGGCAGAAATAAAGCTCAGTGTAAACGGCTGTCGCCCCTCTGATGTAACCTTGAGTAGCGGTCCTTGAACATAGGGAAAAAGTTGAATTCTTAGTGCAAATACCTGAAAAGTTGAGGACTCAGTTGTACTCTGTGTTATACTCTATTACATATTACCCTCCCCACGCACCAACACCAGCTTTGTAACCAATTACAGTCACTTCAGTGGGGTTTATCATAGCATAATTGGGAAGATAAGGATTATTTTAGGGCTAAATTTTTCACAAAACAAATACATAGAGGCAAGTTTACCTCTGACTTTATCCAAAGCAATCAGTTAGCAAGGTAATTACAGGGGCCATGTTCTCTTTCTGCTATTCTTCCTTTCTAAAGTAATTTAGGCAGAATTTATTTAGTCAAAATTTTCTCTTTAAAACATTTAGCCTGATAAAGTATACAAATGCAGAATAAATATCAAAAGGAAAAAAAAACTTCTGAGGGTGTTCATGGAGTTACTGTTGCTATGGAAACTATATAGCTGCTACTCACAGCCTGTATATTTGTCTCTAGTTCCTAGAAGGGCAGCAGCTGCCCTGCACTGTGAGCTCAGGGAAAGGGAAGCTTGTCAGATGTTTTGGAAATATCCATATACACAAATTCCAAAGGTTGTCTGTTAAAATGGACCTGTGAGAGCCGTCCTTCAGGCCCAGCCGGCCCCAGGGGGGTCCCCGCGGGGTCCCCAGCCCTGCCCCAACCCCACCCGGGCCCCTCTCCCCACGGGGTCACAGGCCCTGCCAGGAGCTGCCCCAGCGCCGCTGCCCGCGGGTCACGGCTCCTGCGGGCACCCCCTGCCCCGGCGTGGGGTCCTGCCCGGGCTGGGGGGGGTGTCTGCTCCCTCATGGGCCTCCATGGGCAGAGGGGGACACATCCTGCCTCACCGTGGGCCTCACTGGGCTGCTGGGGAACCTCTGCTGTGGCGCCTGGAGCCCCCCGGCCCCCTCCTGCCCTGCCCTGGGGGGCTGCAGGGCTGCTGCTCTCACAGCCCCCCACCTCTCTCCAGCTGCAGCTGCTGTTGCACAGAAACTTTCCCCCCTTCTTAAATATTTTACCCCAGAGGCACTGCCACCATCACTGCCAGGCTTGGCCTTGGCCAGCGGCGGGTCCGTCCTGGCACCGGCTGGCCTTGACCAGGCATAGGGGGGCTGCCAGCACCTTCTCACAGGAGCCATCTCTGTAGCCTCCCCGCTACCAAAACCTGGCCACGCAAGCCCAGCAACATCAGGGAATAAAATACTCTTCAATATTTCAAAGGGTGATCACATCTCACATACTGCTCATCATGGTATTTATTTTGGGACTGCATTCTGTGTTTACATGTCACACCAAAAATCTGGTAGGCCTTCACACATGAGAAGCATAGCCACAACATTATGTTTAGACTTCTGTTATCTTGGGGACTTTCTAGGCCAAGATAACATTCAGCCGCCACTGAAAAGAACAGTTTTGGAGACTCATTCTTTTTCCCCTAGGAAATACTCAGAAACTTAATTACTGGTTTGTATGTTTGTCAAATGGACCTCATGCATGGTCAGCTCATAAACTTGAGTACTCCTGGATACTCTTTCCAATATTCCGACAATAATTCCAAGATTAGAATTCTTGCTAATCACAGAAGAATAGAACAACTACAGGTGTAGTAAGTATACATGAGAGAAAGAACAATGGTGTTGGGGTTCGATATCTTTTCCAGTTTCCCATTAGTATGATCCTGTGCAAGGATTTTATGTCACGTATGCCGGTTTCTAATACAGAAAATGCTGTATACGTCATCACTGTACATCTACTATGTATATGTAAGCCTATTTGCAGTAAAGCCTGACACATCCAGATGAGTCACACTTCCCATATGTGTCCTGGCCATTTAAGTCACCGTCTCCACCTGGTACTCTGGACAGAAACATTGGAGTGCCTCGTGTGACTGTGCATTTGTGCCATCAGCTCCTTCCAGGTTGGGGCCATGTCCATTTCCAAGGCAGCAGACACAAGGCATGACATCAGGACAGTTTCAATTTAGAATTTCTTACACTGAACAAAGCCACAGAGTCAACTAATGTGTACAGTCAAGAGATCAATCTGTTCTCAGAAAATTAATATCCAGACCCAAACCCAAAATAACATAAGTCAATGAGAGCTGGAACAAGGCTGGTAATTGAAAAGCTCATTCCCAGCAGCATACATCGGTAGTTGTACGAAATAACTGTTCTAAAATCCCATGAAGTCTAACAGTCAGTTGAGTAAAAGGTGGTTTAAAAAGAAGCCCTGAACAGATGAAGAGACCATAATCTTCATGTTTCTGTAAACTAGCCTCTCACTGAGTAGGAAAAAAACCCCCAACTTTTCTGTGTAGGTAAATTATATCCTAATTATCCTGTTCAGGGTTTCTTATATTGCCTTCCAAATACCTCACCTCAGCCTCATCTGATGAAAGGGTACCAGTCTAACTCAGCATAGCAATTTTCATTTACCTACGGTAACTCTAAGGAATTTTGTGTAGGCAGATTTAATTTCATATTGGCCGTGAATTAGTGTGGACTTCCCAGAATAAACCCTTTGACTGTGAAAATTAAAATGCAAAGTTCCTAAGTTTTCCTTGGAAGGACTTCCTAGTTTTTATAATATATCTGTTTTTTCATGTTTTTTAAAACCAGTTGTTACCCATAAGAAAAACGCACATTTTTGTTAACATACATACTTTTCTTTGTGTTTATTTCCCTAAATTTAATAAGACCTTCTAGCTATCAGGTAATTTAGTCTCAAATCCCTAATTTCCGGTTTGGTTTTCATTATTTCACATGATCCTTTTACCCTTATTATAGAAGCTGGCTTTATTCCCAACTCATAAAGTGACCCAAATTCTCCAGGAGATATTTTCTAGCATTGATTTTTCTTCGTTCATAATGTTAATAGCATGACTGTTCCTACCATTACTTTCTCTACGTTCTTAGCTTTTATTATTTTCATAATCCCACACTAACACACTATTTTTTCCCTCATCTAGACCACACAATTTTTTTTCTGGTAATAATGCTATGTATGTTTCATTTTCCTTTTTCTCCCCTGGCTAGTTAGACAGTAGGAGACATGCCTGTAGTGAATTTGGGGTTTTCTCTGTTTTTACCGTAATGTCAAATGAGAATACCAAACAGCGAAAATTTTACAATAATTTGAGTCCCTTTTTGACACTTTCTATTAATCTGACCAAAAATTCCCCTCTGAATATATTCCAAAAGCTCTTTATATGGAACATTTTTCATCTACAGCAGTATCAGTATTGTGTAAACATGGTTTTGGGGATGTCATACCCACTTTCTTGTTAATGACATCTATAAGATTCACGACATTTTCCAACCTAGACTTCAAGAGCCTACATCTTACACGATGAATTATTTTCACCCCAGTGTATAGCTTGCCTCTTTAATAAGATTGTAGATGGAAAACTTCAAATATTGTTACCTTTAGTTTATAAAACCTCCTCTTTTTTTCCCCTCAATGTATTATTTGTTTTTTATATCTACACTTCCTTTTATTTCTTTAGTTTTTTTCATGCACTATGGCAGTTTTTGTGAGATAGCCATTAAAATATAGGAAAACTTATCATCCTGTTTTCATTTAAGAATTAAAATTTGCCATTTAATTCACACCAGAAGGCCTCACAATCCTCTATCAAGTCACTCCCATTCTTTCTTAGACTGATTTCTCTGTTCCTTGCCTGGACAAGGTACAGTAACTTTTTTCTCTGTGGCCGTGCTGTTATGTTTCTCACCACTGAATGGCACGGAATGATCCCAGGCAGGTCTCTGACAGAGGGAAGTTCCACTGCCCAAGGCCTGTTCCAGATCACTAGTATCCATAACTAGTCCTTTGCCATACAGCTCTTCTACTGTCTGCTTCTTTAATAGGAAATTAGGCAGCCATATACAAGTCTTTCCAAAAATCAAGGCCTTCATTCAGCAAATTGAAACTTTTTGATTCTGAACTTCTAACCTTTTCTTAAATAGAATTTTTTAATTTTTCTAAAGCCTATTTCACCTTCCTTTACAAAAGGCTCTCCACTTAAGAAAAAAATGACGACAAAATATCATCTCTGTTAAATTACTTTTTCAATAGTAGATGATTTATAGTTGATTAGGTAATTAAATCAAATACAAGTGGCTGAAAGTAAATCTATTTTTATCATCCCTGTAAATTAAAAGTTCCGCATCATAAAAAATCATGACCATCTTGAAAATGACTAGTCAAGTGCTTTTTATAGGCAAGCAGGATTTATTGTCAATTAACGTATTGAACTGGATAGTCAGCATAACCCTGTGCTCAAGACTTTTTAAATTATTGGCTTCCGCTATCAAGCTGCTCCATATCACAGTAATGAAATGTATCTAGCTATTCACATATTGAACAATTCCTTAGGTTGGGTTTATATCTCACTATAACAACATTTCATTTTATTATTATCTCCGATCCCCTGTAATGAATACAAATACATTCCTTTTTTCCATCATGGATTTATCAATTTTCATTGATTTGCCTGTAATGAATGCAGACAGGATGGTGGAGAAACAAAATTTAAAGAGATCCTATCCATTAAAACATCTGTAAATTCAAAAGTTTTCCACTTGCAACAGAATCAATTAAAAGAAATCATTTGGAAAAACAATTAGAAAGAAATACTAGTATAAGTCTTAATACTTAAAGAATTGTGGAAAGGAATTTGGAGGCCTCTGTTTTTGTTTTTTAAAGAATACTTGCTTTTGCAATTTTTTTCCATAGACTTAAAAAAAAAAAAAAAAAAGAGATAAATTTTCATTATACTTTTGCATTTTGTATAGATTGGTTTGTTGTAATGTACCACATTTTTCTTTTTCAATAAAGGTCAACTTGACTAATGATAATGTAGCTTATGGTGCAATGTGTGACTTACTATACACAAAATATGTTTGAATATTGCTTCTGCCAGCATCTCCCCTTCCTATTGGGAAGTCCCCAGCCCCAAAATCAGTCCTCACTGAGCAGAGCACTCACTCAGCACAACCTATGTATTTGCTACAATTTGGGTACTGATTCTTCTAATTTCTTTCTTAATTCTGAAACCTAAATAAAACCACATCGGTTGAAGACAAATACAGACATCTTGAAACTCACATTCCAACTGTGTTACAAACTTTCATATTGAAAACCAAACTTTAAAATGAAAATACAAGCAGTGTTCTCAGTTGTGACATTTTATTGCACAATAACAATTGCATCTGCTTGTGTTTTGCAATTATATCATTATGTGACAATGTAATTTGATATGAAATGAAGTGATACAATAACATCCTGGCTTTCATTCAGGCACAAAGACAACCACAAAAAATCCATGTAATATATAACATCCAGTCTATCCAGGAAAACAATACCTTCAGCAGGATTTGACCTATTGTATTCATGCTGTGTGGCAGAATAGGACAAGGTGGGCTTCATAAAGGAAAAAAAAGAGAACTGTTAGGCAGAAAACAGCTATCCCACTTTTTATATACACTCACAGTCTCATTTTAATAGGTAGAATACTTGTTTGAAACAGATGCACAGATAAGATCAGTGTGGTTTTTTTTAAATGAGGAAATGCATCTGTCTAGAAGAATCCTATATGTTTTAATGCCTCAGGAGATCATAATCGAGCACTATAATCAGTTTTTCAAAGGAGGTGGATAGTATGACCAATAGTGAAAGCATGCTTCGAGAGGAGAAAGACAACTCAACTGTTGGACATCAGAACATAAGTTGCTTATTATTCTTTATACTGATTTCTTGTCTAAAGAAGGCAGCAATAGTCAGTATTCTTTGTGATCAACACAACATGATCCTTCTCATTATGGAGAAAAGGCATCACTGGTCTTCTGCAGCCCTGCCTGAAATCTCAGGTAACTTAGTGTTAATGGGAGAAGAGTAGAGACAGAAAACTGCATCTGGACAAGGAATCCTAAGGAAAGCAGAGAAGAAAATAACATCTGTTTCCAGATTACTTTTCTCTGTCCCTCATACATATGTGTGTTGCGCAGAACAAAAATACCCTACACCACCCTCTTCTGTTTATCCCCAATTTCTCTAAAAACACCGTGTAACATCTCTGAGAGCCACAATTCTTCCAGCACTTAGCACAAGTGATATAATTAGCAAAAGCAATCTGGTCCCCGACTGGTGTTGTGGGTCACCACCTCCTCTAGAAGCAAAACCAGAAAAGATGCTGGAGAAATAGAACAGGCACTTAGTGTACTTCTGCCAGTTACCAGAAGAGGTGCAGAAAACTAGCAGCCAGTGCCATAACAGTAATTTCCAAACTGCAGGTACCCTACTCCTCCTAAATATACAGGATCCTTCTCAGAGACAAGAAAGATATGGCTAATACCAGTTAATATAGTTAGAAAATGGTGGTTCTCAGCATTGCATGTTATGCCCAAAAAATTAATTGTCATATGTATTAAAATTCTTACATATTACAAAGCCAAATTATTTTTCAAGTTTAAAAAAATGAGAATACACATAAAAATAACTCAAGACCTCTTTAGTGTTGCTAAATCACGAAAGAAGATGCACAAAAAAGAACAAGTACTAATAAATTTCTTCCCTGTTAAAAAGTTCAGAAGCTGCCAGACTGATTCCCTCCAGACCTACTGAAACTTCTTTTTCCAAGGATATTCTTAAATTCAGTTCTCTAAATCACCCCACTGAAACTCCATGAGAGCCTGCTATCTAAGTTTCCTGTGCTGCTTTGAAAATGCCAGCCTAAAGCATTACAAGCATGCTTTGAATAAGTTACTTCAAAGTAAAACCACCATTATCTTCTATCATTTTAACAGCTTCAGAAGGCTTTCGTGTTACTCTCGTCAGTAAATAAACTAGATAATTTTCAGAGCTGATTTTTTTTCTCATATGTAATATCGTAAGACACAAGCTTATGTTTAATACTTAAATAATCGGCATGGACTAAAGCTTAATATAGCATTATGCATAAGGAGCTAAATGCTGCATGTTGAACTCAGTGGTGCTACTGCAAGGTGTGCCAGATGGAAGACACTTGCCTTGCAGTCTTAAGTGACAAAAAATTTGCAGAATCAAAGAAGCTTAGAAGACAATGCCTACTGTAAAACACACAGATGACTAAGTTTAGTTATGCTCTTTTTAGCAGTAATTAATTATCCTTTGATCAAAAAATACTTGATTGGGAAAAGAAGTAAAATTATTTAAGACTATAAAGATTACAAGCATGTAAAAAAAAAAAGTAATTACAGGAAGGGTCTGCTGCAGATTCATTGTTTCTTAGGAAACTTTAAACCACATTATTTTGAAGCTAAAACATGGATTCGCCATTGAATGAAAATAAAAGTAAAAATTAGGAAAAAAAATTGTCATCCCTTGGAAGTTTCTTGTATCAGTGGTAAAGCAATCAGTATCATCTTCTGATGTGTCAATGTTGAATCTGAGATGTGCTGAGTTTTGTGTCATCTGCCCGCCTGACCAGAAAACCATCATAGTTTTCTAATGAATAAGGCTTCCCTAACCTTTTCTTAAGAGCATAGTCTTATTTTTTGTGCATCATTGATATATTATATAAAAATAATGATATAACGTAATATTTGCTCCCAAGTCCAAGCTTCCTTGGTAGCTTCAACATTTGAGAGTTTTGCTCAGGTGCTCTGGTGGAAATGCCTGGGCTGGCTTGTTACAGGAACTACTCTTCTGAAGGAGAACGTGCTTTGCATAACAGGTTTGGAAATATTAATATTCTTCCTCAGAAAATACAAATGAAGATCAGTAATGAAAAATCCAGCCTAAAAGTTTGCCCACCAGTCAAATTATGATGTTTTGGAAGAGGTTTCACACCACTGTAATCTGCTTCATGCCCTTTCAGTGTGCCCTAGCCTCACCACAAAATATTTCACATCTTTCCCAGTCTCTACCAATACCATCAGAAAATCTATTAATAATGACAGTTTACAATCTGAAACATGGCAGAAATGAAGCTGGTCAGAGAGATGCTGAGCATTTATGATTTACTGAATGGCCAGAGCTGACTGTTTAAGAAGGCCAGAGGCTTAACAGCTTCATTGGAATAGCGACTTTTCATTAATGAAGGAAAGATATAAAACTAAGTAAGAGACAGGGGAAGTGACCTGGTTATCTGTGACCCAGAAGATCCTGATTCAAACCCAGAGCCTAAGAGGAAGAAAAATAATGCTTGCTAAATGAATGGACTAGGATTCTAGCATACTTTTTCAGCTTGACAAAGAGGAGACATATTTGTCTGCTTTGCTCTAAACAGGTTTATTTGGTAATAAACTCTTTATCAGCAAAGACATTTTCCTCTCACAGTACTCCCAACTTACTTTGTGATTCTCTTCTGCCTCCCGTGACGTTTCTGGACGTTTCTGAACAATTTGAGAAGGCGAGATCCCTGTTTGCCCAATGTCTCATTAAGACCCCAGGCAGACAGAGGCTGTGCAAAGTCATCCTGACACAAAGCACATGCTGACCCCACAGGGGCTTTGTGCAGCACAAAGAACATAGATCATTTGTTGGGTTTGCTGCAAAGGTCATAGCTCCTATTACACACTCACAAGCCTAAAAGCCTACCACTGTCTTTGAAACCCTGGTGATAACGGGCTCCTCAAGCGTTATGACGTTTTTTGAGAAGACAACCAAACAAAAATATGCCAGAAGGTGCTCAGAAGCACACAGATTAAATAAAACCTGTTGCATGATGGGTCAAGTGAGCTGACTCTGCAGACACAGCATCATCTGCCATGCCTAGCATAGCCTCTCCACCTTCAAACGCTTTACAAGACACCTCAGTAAAAGAACTTCTTCAACCTCTTCACTTAAAAAAATCGATACTCTTCAAGCTTCCACAGCTTCCTTTGAGACTATGGTAAATAAAATTGAGAGAAGGCTGGAGGGATTTGAAAAACTATGGAGTCAATTGAAACTCAAAAAACAAGGAGAGGAATTCTGTAATAAAAACTATAAAGGAGAGAAAATAAGCATTATGGAGCTCCTGAAACATTAGGAGTCTCCGGAAAAATCAACAACTTTGTCATAGTACCCAATGTTCTGCGCATCTTCTCTGAAAGATCCAAGATGGCTGGAAATTTATGGAAAAATCCAAAGCAGACATAGTGAAGAAACCCCTGTTATATCGAGCAGCAAAAGCAATACATCTGCATGAATGTTCAAGGCTCGAAGTGCTGCATAGAAAGAACATAATAATCACAGAGAGCATGTGACTGAAGACAGAGTTTGAGCAGTGGCCAAAGAATTAGAATAAAAATGGACATCAGCCATCTTACCACTCCATAAACCCTTGGCAAAGGATGCAAAGTAACTTCATTTGAAGAAAGAAAAAATTTTTACTGAATGACCCTGCATCAATCTTCTATTCTGCCAGATTGTGATTACTACTCTTGAGAGAAGAAATGCAGCGCTGCTGGGAAGCAGAAGCAGCACAGAGTTTCACATAGAACTGAACAAGAGTCAGCAGGAAGAAGTTAGACAGCTAAACCTATCAAAAATCCTCCAACCTATTTGTTTCATTCCTTTACTGAAGAAGATGCACTTGAGCATTATTGTTCTGGAAAAAAACTCTTTCCCCTTTTACCCAGTATGGGGGGCATCGGTGATTTTACTTTTACATGCTAGCATGAAGGAGTATGTTCAACTAGAATAATGCAAAATGTAATTAACATAAATCATTATAAGGCTGGTGAGTTCTTATCAGTAAATTAATCTAATTCATAAACTTTGCTTTCAGAGAGCCAATTTTTACATTTGTCTTATGATAGCATTTGAAGATCACTGCTTAGACGAAGAACTTTGCTAATGTATATTACGAATATGGAAGTTAGCACATCAATGTTATTCTTATAACTAATAATTTTTACTACTACAGTACAATAAACAAACACATAACAAATACCTTTAATAACAGTTTGTTCTTTACTTCTGACAAAGAATCCAGCCTTGCTATTTCAAAGAACACTTTAGGACACCTCCTCTTTAACCTGTTGTCATTGGTTCAAGTAAAGCCTACATCTTTAGTACCCTAGAGTGAAAATATCCTTGTGTATCTAAGCTAGATATATTTATTTCTGCTGAACTGAGATAAACTGGTATATTGCACCCGAAGGGAATGCATGAAGTATGCATGATAGTGACAGTGCTGAGAAGGAAGACTCATGTGCGTCCATGTCCAGGACAAGGACACATGCTCAAAGATGATCATTAGCTAACAAGAAATCAGGTAGATCAATTGATGAGAAATGTAGAAGATTTTGATCAGGTGTCAGGGCTCTGAGGGCACCAGGAGACCTTCTTGTCCTTGAGCAACCTCACCAGGGCCCCACACCCTTTGCCCATGGGCCAACAACAACAGCTGAGGTCAAGCCCACCCCAGCCTTGCTTGACATACACTGTAGACAGGCCTACAAGAAGAGAAACTGCTTGCAATGAAGTATGTTCTAAACCAAATCACTGCGTTCTACAGATTTTCTGTACTTTCCAGTTGCGTAGTATGGTTTGTATGGTAGTGTTAATAAGACCTAAACAAAGTGGAAAAAGATGCAAATGCAAATATTTTGAAGCAAAAAAATTAGAAAACAACCACTTTCCAACCCTAAAATGTAGAAAGTAACATCTTCTCCAAGTAAAAAATTCAGAGGTACACACTAAAAATTTCCCTACATTTAAAAATATTATTTATTTTTTACATTCAAACTAGAAGCGTACAGTTCTACTGACATCCTTACTCAGAAGTATTGGGGTTGAGCAGAAAGCATCTGGGAATAGAATCCACATATTGTTAAAGTATTTACTGTCTAGCACAGGCTCACATTTTTGAGTTGGCTTGCTTTCAGTTTTTTGACTTATGCATATACGAAGGCTTCTGTGGCTGACTGGTTTGTTTGTGGTTCTTTGTTGCAATGTTTTGTTAACCTTCCTTTATGTATTTTTAATGAATACTACAAATAAGAAATGTGTAAACTCATCCTGAGAAGAGGCTATAATGTCTTCCTGTGCTTTTGATTCACTGCCTCATTTGCAAGATTGCTGCTTATTCACGAATTAATTATGCAACGGCATCTTTAGCTAATAAAGTCTAAACAAAAAACATTTAATCCAATTCATAGTTTTCTCTCAATCAAACCAAGTCTGTCAAACATAATTACATTACACATGCAAAGCAGGAATGAGCCAAACATGTGCCACACCTGCTTAGCACTTCTTCAGGCAGACGATATACAGTAGAAGAACAGTTGGCAGCACAGATGGCAAAGCAGAGAAGACTTGTGAAAAATGTGGTTGTGGAGTGTGGTTTTGTGCCTTTTATTGATGGGAAGGGTCAGACAGTGCTCTCAGTTTATGTCAAACACACCTTTCTGGTACCTTTAGGCTTGACAACTCTAATTTTGGAGATGCAAACCCCAGTAGTCTTGTGCCTTCTAAAGGAAGAGACCTCTGCAGCTCATAGGGACTCATTGCTGGTTTCCAACTACAGCCACGAGCTCTGGGGACATGTGTGTTACCACTTATGATCATGGAGACCGTACTGTGGTTTAGGGTGAATCTGAACCCCACCACCACCAGCATTGTTGTATATCTATATAATGAAACACATTTGGCAATAATAAGGATGGTGATTCTGTATATTTCAGTGCATCCAGTTCACAAAGTCTAAGGAACCAGCTATTTCGCTTACGAGCACAAAACCAAAAGATAACCCAAGCACTCCTGGGTAGATTTTCAGTTTTATGGACATGCTTAACTGATAAAACAGACATGATTTAATATTAACATGCATTTGTTGTGATTTCTACTTTAAAACTATGTAATTATGTGAAGATGTAGAGTTTCTGACAATTGCTTTATCTAGATGTTTCATTGTACCTCCTATACCACTGAAATGATATCTACCATTTCATTTACAAAGTATCTTGCAGGAGACAATAACCAAACCCACTCAATGCATCATTCCTTACTTCATAAAAGATTTAGCCTTTGGCTTCCCATAGACACAGGAAAGAAAAAAACTCAAAAACCCCAAAACTCAAAATGTTCTTATCCAAAACAGCTTATGTCTCTTTTCTCAGTTACTGTTACCTGCTTCTCCTCAGCACTACAAACTTCTCCTCTACCAAAATCTTTTCACTTCTGTTCTATATATTATGTTGTAAAAGCCTGGTGTGAAACCATCACTGTAGTTAGTTGCTTTGACCACATGTCCTGTCTTCGAGGTTCTTCATCATTTTCTCCAGCTTTGCCAAGCTTTTGGGAAACATTATTACCACCACACAGGTTTTCTTTCCTGATAGACCGAGACAACTATTGAAGATGATTTTGGGTTAGACCCACAGAGGATACATACATAAAGCAATTATAAGGATGTGAGAGCAAGTGGGTTTTGCAAACTTTACTAATTGCTACAAAATATTTCTCATTTCTTTCATTATAGTGAGCCTATCAAAGATATCGTTTAGTCTAATATTTAAGGAAGACTTACACCAGCTCATGTAATGCACAGAGGGACAGTATGTCCTTTTCCATCGCACATGCAGTGTGTCCCTGCAGTACTGCATCACTACAGCCCAGTGGTCCATGCTGCACTGGTGGTACCATGCTGACTGGGGAGAGTTGGGAGAGAGCATGGGAGGGAGCTGCCTCCCCATTCCTGAACACAATAATTCAGAGAGTAAGAAGAAGAGACTAAGTTCCAAGTGAACAAAGTTAATCTGGGGGGGCTCTCCACTTACATCTGGCTGTGAAATACTGGCTGCAAAGTTTTAGTAACATATTTTAATAGGTAAATTAGCTTATTAAGAACAGTTTCTAATAACAGTCTTAAGACTCAGTTTTAAGTTCACTGTTTGTACCCCTGCATCAAAGCAGAATACAGCCCAAATATATGCATAATTATTTCACATCAGGAAGAATGGACCTGTCCTGACTGCTGTGTTTCAAGTATGTTATACATTCGAGGAGCTCATTCTCCACTGAAGCTTTCCTCCTGCTTCCAAACTTGTTTTCCACTTATGTGACCAAAATGCTAACAAAGCATTCATACGGTATTTCCCACAGGTGTGGGTACGCTAATGGAGACTGCAGCATCAAGGGCTAGGAAAATGGTATTGAAAACAGTGCATGTTCAAATAACTTCTGCAGTAGTCATTCCCTAGAATGCTAAGTTTTTGACTCTATTAGTGTGTTTCCAAATTCAAAAATATTCCAGTACAGAATATTTTGTCTGCTTTTCTCCAAGGACACTTGACCAGAGGGCTGTTAGCAAGAGCTGGAAAACTGTCAGTGGAACAGAAAAGAGAGTAGTAAATAAATAAATAAAGCACAAACAATTTTTCAGGGATTGAGTGCAAAAAATTATTCAGAGGAAAATACGTTGGGATTTAACTTAAACAAAGTTTAAAGAAATTCACAAAGTTTAAATTACTGAGTGAACAACAAATGTCCTGGGAGAATCCTTATGACAGCACAAGTCAGAAATAAATCAGCAGAAAGGAATACGTATGTTTTTCTGAGAAGAAAAATCTCAGTGCCATCATAAGTGTTAAAAATAAAAATAAAAAAAAATTAACCAGACACACTTATTCAGAAAGCATATCTGTTCCAGAGCCTCAGCTCCATCGAAAGACACCAAGATGAACCAGTGAGCAAAGCTATAAAACCAAAATCCCAAACGAATAAATAAAAAGGCCATCTTCTGTTTCAGAAATCAGCAGTCCCATAACACATTGCTCTATAAATTTCTTCCCCACAGACTGGAAAGAGAATGTTCTTGACTAGCAGATCTTTCTTGCTGAAATATCACCTGGGATGTATAGTACTCACTGGCAGGCTTGCACCATCTGCTTACTGAGGCTGTAGTAAAGTAAGCAGCATAAGTGTTTCATGTTTGCATAGCACTGATTTAAAGGAAATTGTATCCGTTTTCACTTTGTCACGCGGGGACATTTACAAAAAGCCCAAGTTTACACCATCTTATTGTCTCAGATGTGTGCTATTCCAAATGAAGCTCAGTGAATGTTTTTCTAAATCTAGAGAAATCCTGTTTCTCTGGTATTTATATTTTGGTCTGAGCTAGATCAGAGCCAGTGAAGTATCAATCAATAAATTCTAGTGCTCTTCATAGATGGTCGTGGATTCATGGATTATACTGACAGCTGGTTTGAAGGATGACACAGGGCTGCAACCTGGGCACCAAAATCTCTTCCTCGCCCCCACTGCCCTGTTTGCAAGAACCATAGTCCTGAAGTCTTTGGGCATTTCTGCTGGGTACGATGGAGCACAGCACAGACAGCACCAAAGTAAGACCATTTAGAGCCAAAAGCAGCATGAATATGGAGCTTTACACCAAGCAAGTACTTAACAGTCTTCCTGAGACAAGGCAATCATTATCATGGGGTGCAATGCTGATGAACTGAAACAACGTAGAGGATATAAGTGCATCTTGCTGCAGTGAGCCAGTGTTAGTGCTAACAACCCTGGAAACGCCATGGGTAACATTTCACAGCACTGTGCTGCGTCAGGCAGGCATAGCCCTTGCAGTCAGCTCTGCTGTGCTTTGTAAGGATGCTGCAAAAAGTCAAATGAGTTTGGTTTTTTTTTTAAAAAAAGTGTCTTCAGCAAGCCCTATGCATGTGAGAATAACATGAATCTCATATGCCATTAATACCACCTACAGACAGAAGGTGAGATATATTCGAGTTTTAAAGTAAAAAAAGGACCGTTACTATCTCAGCTTTCAGCCTTTGGATTTTACTAAGGATCTGGGCTTGTTTTCTCCCCAATCAGATACAGGTACCATCTATTATTAGAGTGATGTGATCTTTCATCTTTTAATTTTTTCATTTAAAAATCTGAAGTACTGGAATAATAGACAATTATTCTCTCCCCTATAATTTAATACCAACATTGAAATTACAATGTTTCACATAGAATGCATGAGATATGCAGTATCCAGATTTGTCATCTCTCATCATTGTGGCAACTGTCGCTACACTTGGTTTTCACTTGAAAGCAAGATCCTGTAAGATTTTGAACTTTCATTAAAAAGTGCTAGTTCTCAGAGAATAAGAAGATATTTGTATATGCTTAAAACACTCAAAAATATACAGCAAACGACATCTCTCCATCTTTATTTTTTCCACTAAGCTTTGTTATCTCTGTACCCACCTAATGGTTTTTGTTTGAATGTCTGAAATTGCCTATGAAGTTATCCTTTATTGCACAAATGAATGTTGTAAATATTTGTGTATGATTTAATCTAAGTATACAGCCCCAGTGGTGATGTTTACGTGCACAACCATAATCATATGCATAAGTATCTGTCAGACAAGTATCTGTTTAATTCCAGAACTGATTTTAAATAATTGATGTTTTTATTTGGAAACAAGATCATTGGAAAATGACTTCTTTAAACTTGCACTATTTCGTACCCATGAAAATGTTCCAGATCCGGAAAACAAATAACATTATTTGTATTTTTTAGTAATTATTTGTATTATTTAGTAATAAAAACAAACAAAACCACTAAACCAGATTGATAAACTTGTAACAAAGTGTGGAAATGGCCATGCAAAGCCCTTTGATTCTCCTGGCGTTTAACATTATTCTAGCAAAAGGAATATTTGACAACTTTTCAAGTCAAAATATAGCCAAAAGCAACTTCCATTAGAGCAATGCAACATGGTAACTTAAACATTCAAGTAAAGCAGGAAATGGATTTTTGCCTAGCCCACTAAGGACTAATGTCTCACCCACTGCTATGGGTAGAGGTGTCAGAGTAAGCTTGCTGTCATTCATGTCATAGTTTTCTTTTACCCTCCCACACACTGGGTTCTTTCACTCATTACTGAAAATCAGGGAGTTCTGCATAAAGTGGCAGCTCTTCAACAGTGGAAAGGAAAACTTGCATGTGCCTGTGTTCTGCTGATGCTCCACTGATGGAAAAAAAACATTTAATTGTAGAACTATGGAATTTTAATAAATATTGATTTTATTTCTGTCATGAAGAGAGAGGACTGTGAATCTTGTCAAACCAGCATGAACACAGATTAATATAGGCTTATATACTGATCTGTTTGTCTCTTTACTAAGACTATTTATTCTTACAGTAGCAGAAAAGCAGCGAATGATGCAAGCATATTCCAGAGATTTGTAAATAATGAATGCCTAATCTCACTCAGTATTTGATGTGGAATAAAATTCTCAACACCTATATATTGCCTTGTTTATGATAGATTATGAAAATTTGAACTAGTAGACACTTTGGAGTTGCAGGCAATGCCAGGGGAAAAGAGACCAGGATCTTGCCATTCCTAAATTTATAGGAAGATTTTTGGTGGAAAAGCTCTGCTGGAATTTGTGTGCTACATTCCTAAAATACATAGGCAGGCCTGTAAAACAGCTCAATAACCTTGTATGCAAAAGGAACACAGTGACAGCTGAAAAAGATGTTCGTACTTCAGGATTAAAGCCAGTATTTATCTTCTTGGCAAAGGTGTCTACATGAAAGACTAGAGTAATGATACCATACTCTACAAACTACTACAAAAACAAGATCAAGAAGAATTGCATAAATACACCTATATAACATCCATCACATTAATGAGAATGTAGAGACAAATGCAATTTGCTGCTAAACTTGGCATCTATTGACTACAGAAGAAAGTTAGATACTGCGGAGACAAATACTATCCTAAAGCCACTGGAAGACCATGGATCTGAAAGTATTTGACACAAACGGTCATCTGTCCAACAAAGTAGCATCTTTCAGGTTTGACAGCCCACCAAAAGCAAAAGTGAACGCTGTTTTCTCAGCAATGGTCTTTTCAGATTGGACCCTGCAAGGTGTGCTCGGGCAGCTGATCTTGCACAGCTAGAGGAAAGGATGCTAGAGTATTAGAAAAGCATCACTCACCAAAGGGATAGGTGAATGCTATTTAAATACCTGAAACTGACAAAGAAGGTAGTTTTGGCTGAGCTGATAGACTAGGAATCTGAAAAACAGAAGCGTTAAGTTTCACATCAGATGGGGTGGAAGTGAAAGGTCTTTTCTTTTTGACCAATGAATACACCGGGTTATAGGGATATTTGCTCAGTATTTTTCCTCAGAGAATAGAAGACTTTGCAAAGCTAGTAGGGGGAAGGTAACGTATACAGTGAAATCTAAAAAATTTCGAAGACAGACAAGAAGATCTAAGCTGGTGAAAAAAGTACCCACGTACTGTTCAGTCATACAGATCAGAATTTTTAGAAGTGTCAAGTGTTAACTGGATTCCCATTTTCAAGCTTTTATAGCTTAGTAAATTGAGAGAGTAAATACTTTACTCTCTGTTTTCCACCTGTAATTCTGAATTGTTTTTCAAGGGAAGGTAAAAATTAGAATTCCCATGGAAGGTGGAACTGAGAGGTTACAGTTTTTTGGGTTGGTTGGTTGTTTGCTTTCCTTTCTAATTCCAGAGCTCTATTAAGCAATTTTTTATCATAAACCAGACTTGATGGCTTTATAGTTATGCCATCATTATTGAATCCTAAAGTTAAAACTCAAAATAACACTTTTATGTTAATTGTGCTCAGAGCTATTACTAATCACCATTTTTTAATTTTTCTTTTACAGTAGTCAGGCAAAGAAAATCTCTGTAGCCAAGAGCTACGTACAGAGGATAAGTGGTTTTTCTCTGCTAAAGTTAGGAGACAAGATGCAAAAGTTTCAGGTTACATAAGAAGTCATAAAGAAACCTTTGTTAATGATTGCAAGGGTGAGCACAAAGTGAGAACACGTGATACAAAATGCCTGTATTTTGCTCAGAAAACAAACCAAAGGAAATAAGGTCCTACAGAGAGCGGAATCATCGTGAGCCGCAGACAGCAGATGGTTATGAGTGCGCCTTGAGTCCCACAGATATGAGTCAAAGTGATGATTGTACAGCCTGCCTCCAGTCCATACAACAAAGAAATAAAATATCCACAAAAGGATGAGGCTGTTAAACATCCCCTTTTGTAAGAGAACCCATTAAATGTTTGGCACGAAGCTCTCTTAGCGCTCCGAGTTTTCTGTTTCTGGTGAATGCCAAAGGCCTTCTGCATCTGTGTCATATCCCTATGTCAGCAAATGACCGGCAATTTCTGCATTGCCTGACAAATGTTTGAAAAGGCACAGTGTGAAAATGTATGCATTTCTAATGCCTCCTCCAAATTTTTATGGCCAGACCTGAAAACAAAACAGCTCCAAAGGCACCAAGGACAGAAAAATAAACTGAACCCAAGTTACCGCTCTCCCAGATCAGTGACAATCGTAGCTCCCCTCCCTAGTCACAGCTCTTTGCAGCTGTTTGTTGTCAGAGCGGAAAGTACGGGCCTTGGCACCTCTCCTTTCTGCTCTACTCTGGATGGCTGCTCAGCACATCGAGGTAATTGACTCATCTTGGCTCAGTCATAACCTCAATCAGCTGGACCATCTCATTTTCCCCACAGCCAAGGAATCCTGCCGTTCTTAATATTAGGGCAGCAGCCAACCTGTTTTCACAGGGAAGCTTATTGCAGAATAACCCTCGTATCCCTGGGAATTAGCTGAAAGCTTAAATGTTTCTTCTGAAAGAAAATACTTTTTCCAAGGAAGGAAAAAAAAACCAAAAAAAAGATCACTTTCCACTTTCTTTCTGAAAAATCTCTGAACAAAAAGCAAAACCCCAAAACAGCATGGGGAAAAAACAAAAGGAAAAAAACATTCTGGATTAATCATGAGCCTCACACTTCCGGAATTCACAATCAAAATATATGTTCAGTGGATTTGAAATCCACTGCAGCTTACTTTCACCTCATCACAGAGTTGTGAAATAGAAATCACAGTTTTGGACATTTGCAGATTTTAAGGCATTGGGATTCAAAGAATACGTCAATAAGAGTGACAGCCTTTGCCTTGCCTCCCTGGAAAAGTAACATTGCTCCTCCCCTGCCCCCACCTCCCACTGCCCCAGCAATTGTGATACGGAATGCAGCAAACCTTGATCAGACCTTTATAAGTATTGAAGTGACCAAGTATTTTTATACATTCACTGTCACCTCAGTTATAGCTATAATTGGGGTTTGTGTGGCACACTGCACTACTTTATTCTTGATTTTCATTTTGCTCCATAAACAGAAGTGAAGTTCAGCAAAAAACAGGCAACCTAATTTTAGGAATTTATACTGATGCCAGACTATAATTTTACTTCAAAGTCAGATTGTCAGAAACTTCAGGGAATTTGGAGGTCTAATGTTAACCTGGTCCTTCAGCAAATGCAACTTTTCAAGCAGTTGCTGCCCCTTCCTTAGCACTTTTTGTGTGGTTTTGACAGCAGTAAAGCAGGGCAGAGAAGGGAGATAGGGGTACAGCAAGAGCAGCAACAGGTTCTTCGTGAGCCGAAAGCAGGGAAGCAGCAGGGACATCAACTTATGATTGAACCATCTTGTTTCAGCTAGTTTCTGCCAAAGGCTGAACTGCTGGGAGGAGGGAAAGCTCTTTCCTCCAAGCAAGGCAGAAGGCTCTGCTCAGTGCTTTTCATTTCTCTGTCAGGAACCGGTACCTGCGACTTCTTTCTTTCCTGAGAAGCCTGGGTATGTGCTTTCCCTTCCCACAGCTCCTGGACCAAGCCCCCGTTATACTTCAGTGTACCTTACCTTCAGAGCCAGTTCTCCCTGTTTCTCACAGACTGAATGCTCAACAGTAAGGTAGTGACACCCCACTTTACCTTGCCTGTGTAGGAGTCTCCCAGCCCCACATCTCTGGCCTTATCCTGGTACACAAGGAGCGCAGAGCCTGCCAAACTGACATCCTGTCACGGTACTTAGTGCCAAAACATTTCAGTCAAGCTCTGGAATTTACTATAACACTGGCATATATAATTACAACTTAGAGAAGAAAAACAGCTTTTCAGCTGGTGCATTACAGAAAGGAAAATAATATTTTCCTCCAGAGCATTAAGCCTGGAGAAGATTATCTTCCCCCTCTGCTGCTGGCTTTTATTTTTGGAAAAAAAAGAAAAAGAAGCTCTGCTGATGCTTTTGTGAGACTGTGGTGCTCCGCACCAGTCATTACCCACACAGGCTCTGGCCCCTTCACAACTGCTTCGATTGCCCTTCACGTAAACACAGTGCATTTCCCCCTCCTTCCTGATTTGCCTCTGGGAATTATTTAAACTAAACTGAACAACAGTTCCTGGATGAAATTGGTGGTGGTACGGTTCTTGCCCCTTCTTGTCTCCATTTTTGTCATTTGTTTTCAGCTTGCAAAAATCCTCACTCTTTAGGCTCATCCCTCTGCAAAACTGTTACTTTCTAACTCAAACCCATCTGAAGTGGGGGCATGAAGATAAACGCATTTGGACTTTTATTCTTGAAGAAAAATGTCTTTTTTCATCATGTCTTTTCTCTCTCCCCATTCCCACCTTGGCAATAACTCATTTGCAGCTTTTTCCTTCCAGTCTTCCTCTCATACAATCTCATAAGATGAGGACAACCCCCATAAACATAGACATCACACTGGTAGAATTTAGCTTCTGAAAATATTTTCTGCTATGCCAAACTTATCATTTGCTCTGGTTTTTATTGTGACACACGGAATTTCTCCTTGTAAGTGACCTATGCAACGCGAGGTGCACATACAGCTTTATCAGAAAATACTTCTTCATTTATGAAAGTTCTGGAACTGAGGATGCAAAGTGGCCACTAATAGATACTGAAAGCTTGCAAGAGGATTATCAGTGATACCAAGTAGTATCATTGTTCTGCAAAACACATCATTTCCCTCAGAGGCATCTCACACTTTATCACAGAAAACTCTCACTAAATGATGATTACTTTCACTTCAGTTCTGTTAGAAAAAAAAAAAAAAAAAAAATATCTAACAGGGGGTGGAGGGGTGAGGGAAACTGAAATGCTTCCAATAAGTTTTCTGATGGAAAAACATTCCACATGTAAAAATCAAAACGTTTTGTGGGAATGTGTTGATTTCAGTGTATTTTTGATAGTTTTCTCGTGTAAGCCTGCCCAGTTCCTATCTGATGCCCTGCCAGCCTGCCTGTCTGTTGCTTAAGCCCAACAGCTGTCTACCTGGTGGCCTTCCAGAGTCGAGCTCCTGAGTAGCCCAAATGTTGTGCATGGGCACCAAACACCACCGGTACTCCTTAGCCACAATGGAGCAAAAGGCATTGTTCCACCTTTAAACCTGTTGGGCACATAACACACAGAGACATTTCTTGCTCTGCTCCAGGCAGCTGCTACGTAAGTGTGCTGAGAAGCGTACATGTTACACAAAGGGCTGTAGCATAAAGGTATGCTGGTGCTCATGCTGCAGGAGATGTGATTGCAAATTATCATTAACCGCTAGCAGCAATTACCTGTGTATTACAGCTTACATATACACACGCAAATTCTTGCTCAAAATATATGCCAATATGCACACCCTTGTACACAAGTGCATAGAAGTTTAGAGAATGCATTTTGTGCTCTCTTGCATAAGAGGAGGTATTTTTTGTTCAGCCTTCTGAAAACTAAGTAAAGGGTGCAAAGCAAAGAAGCTACAGAAGTTGGCATTATTTCCACTTAATCAGTATGAAATCATTATAGCTTTGCTATGAAAATGAAACAACCCTAGTCATACAAGATACATCATGACACAGAAAAATTAAAAAACACTGTGAGCTCTGCACAGCAAGATTTGTAAGCCTGCCAGCAGAATCACAAACTCGCACAGCTCTAATTTGTCTAGGAAAAAGGGGTGTTTAATTGCTGTGCATAATAAACACACAAACGTCAGAAAGCAGCCATGGATAACATGCACAAGTAGAATCCAGCTGTACTGCTAAAGAAACATAAAAGTGATTTATTTTATATCTTGATCTTAAGTCCAATAAATCACATTAAAATAAAATGACCAGATTTCCCTAAGTGCTCAGCACTCGGCAGCTCTTGCTGGCCTCACTACTGAGCTCTTTTGGAAATGCATCGACTTCATTTAGGTATCTGCAGGATACAGTGCCATGTGGCATTCCTGAGCTACAGTGGGCTCCACATGCAACAGCTTTTTAGCTCGTTCAATTAGCACATACAAACCCAAGCACTAAGGTAGTTCTCGTGCTTCTAGTGCCTGAACTCATTTATTGAGAGCTAACTCTGGTCAATTTTATCTCTTCTCCATGTGCAAATCCCCTAAGCATCAGCTGATTGCTTTCAGAAGCCTGTCCAGTTTGTGTTGCCTAATGAGAGTCTTCAGGGGCCAGCCCTTGCACACATATCTAGTCAGAAATTCATCTTTGTTCTGCTCCTAACTACAGCCAGTACAGATCACCAGGTACCTGATGAGTAAGAGAATTGGCTTATTATAAAATTATGTTTATGTCTCAGAGTTTCTTCCCCCCCCCACCCCCCCCTCCCCAGGGAGAGTTGGGAAAATACAAGGAACCAGTCTACTAGAAAGGACTGGGGGAGGAGGGGGCAGTGAAGGGGTGTCTGTCTTACCCATCTGCACCTGGCCTAACATCAATACTCTTCATACTAATTTCTTCTCAAACTCTTCTTTTATTGATAGCTGGCTAGGTGAGCACATGCTAATGCAAAACATTCCTATAGGCAAGAAGTTACATTTGGCTTGGCTGGGATGCGATCCAAGCTGCAATTTAACCCATTGCAACTGTCCATCATCTCAGTGAATGCTTTAGAGTATATTGCGACTTGGTTTGAGTGCAATCTACTTTGTATACACTTCGGGTTTAAATTGTTTTTCTGTTTGCAATTATTAAACCTTTCTTTCCAGATATAGAGCTGTCTAAGATTTTATTGAATCTTTAATTCAGATCTCATAAGTCTTTCCAAAGTACTGTTTTTTGTTTGGTGGTTGGCTTTTTGTTTCCAGGGTTTTTTTGGGTTTGTGGTTTTGGTTTGTGTTTGTTGGTTTTGGGTTGGTTTTTTTTTGTTGTTTGTTTGTTTACTTTAGGACAACTTTTACTTGAATAATCACTTCCTTGTTACCTTTCTTTTTCTGGCTGACTGGCTTCAAGAAAAAACAAGAAGTGCTCCTTTCCATACTGACTTTACAAATCACGATCAATGGCTTGAGCAGCAGATGACAAACCACCACTACAGACTTTTTTTCAAGGCTTTAGAGACCTTGGGATCTATCACTCTTAAGTCCTCTGTTTGCACATAACATTCCTACTACCTCTGACACCTACTGCAGAGCATTTCTTTCATTATAGTCAGTACAAAAATTCTGTTGACAATTCCCCTAAAAAGTAATGGGATAACCAATAAAGTTGAATATTTGTGATTTTTTTTCTACGTATTTACAGCACAGGATTTATGTGAGAATTAGACTACTGTTTACTTGATGCAGGAAGAAAATTGCTGACTTGCAGGGTCTCCTGAAAAAATATTTATAAGTTAGCCTGTTACGGGCTTGAAATCAATAGCAGAGATCAGAACCTGACTTGTTTTATTTGGTTAAGTGCACAAGGTCCATCCTCATCCTCAGTGTCATTTGTTTAAATACGAATAACACCCTTAAGGTCTTCCAAGTCCTTCAGAATTTGCAACAGTCTAACCAACACCAGGAAATCATGGTAGTTTAATTGCTTTTTCATTTTAAAGTTGCAGGGTCCACGTTTGACTAAAAACTGTATAACATTGAGGACATTTCTCTACGCGATCATGGCAATGAAAAAAGTTTTACCTGAACATGAAGCAGATATTGCCATAATAAATACAGATAATAAATAAATTCATCCTTTGTTCTAGTGGAAGGTGCACAGTTGGAGAACGGAGAGGCTTGAGACTCAGTATTATTTAGTACAGGGGACTGTTCAGCCATCTGTCCATGAACAGATAGCATCCTCTCCCATTTGTGCTGGAATAATCTCTTTGCAACATCTTGCTAGATCAAAGTTGGTAATGAAAAACTGACTGAAAGAACTGGATATAAAAGTCAGTTGAAGAAAGTTATTAAGAGAAAACCTTAATAGAGAAGACAGTCAAAAGAGAGCGTATTATGATGCTAAGAATATAGAGACAGATACAAATGGTGCCTCCCTAATCTCTTGCATACTCAGAGTGTGAGAAATTTATATGAGACAATACAGCTGGAAATTTTTCCTTGAACAGCACAGAAAAAGTACTGCATTTCATTAGTTAGCTAACAGGTAAAAATATTTAAAACCGCACACACACTTTAAATTAAAATATATTTTTGGAATTTTAAAGTTATCAAAGGATGAATAATAAAACCTAGTAAGAAAAGTCAAGTAAAACATTTGCCAGAATCACTTGTTAAAAACCTCTTATTAGCTGTTGCCATATCACAAAGCAGAATAAGCAAAGATATCAGTTTTAAACTACTTCAAAGCATAGTAAAAAAAAAAAAAAAAAAAAAAAGAAAAAAAGCACAGCAAAATGTAATTCTGTTGCTTGCACAAGAGTTAAGTTGCCTGAAGAAATATAACAAATATAAAGAATACATATATTTTTTGGAACCAGATTTCTTCACAACTTGGAACCTACATTTTCTCTGGGGATTGAAAAGTAGTTAAAGCATTAGGGTGAAAGGATTCAGGCATTCAAAGTGTGAAATCTGTGTTTAAGCTTCTAATCTATGATTCAGCTACAACCTTCTATCTTCCTGGCACTATTTATATGGCAAATAGATCATTGTTATGGGATTTACATAACTGATCTGTATATAAGCACAAAATTAAAATAAAATGTTTCACTTCCTTTGTCAGAAATGGGAAAACATACACTTCCATTTTGCAAATTAGTGAGCAAACAACAGATTTAAAGCTTGCATCTCAGAGTACATATGAATCACATCAGGTTGTGCGGTCAAACGCATAAAAGGCTAGAAGTCTTCTAATGACTTTACAAGTCATCTTAAAGCCATTCAATTTAGATAACCTTTTCAGAATAATGGGTTCTAAAGCTGCAATTCAGCACAAATCTGGCAATTTTACTGTACAGCACATCCACATCTTTGAGAAATGATCAAGGCAAGATTAAACCACTTCACAATAGGATAAACTATTGCTTCAACTTGCAGTTTTAAGTGAAGTACTATCAAGATCATCTTGAAGAACCCCGCTTTAATATTTAGATTCTGTAGTACCCAGAATGCTTCTTTAGGTTTATCAGATTTACAATAAGAGGGAGAAGGGAGATTTAGTAAGTCAATAGTGCTTGCTAAACTACATTTCTCAGGCTGAGTTACAAGCACATTATGCTTTATAAATTAAACTGGACTGTCAAGATAAATGCATAGGCAATACAGTGCTATTTGTAAGTAAATGCCTCTTTATGTTTAAACAGGTTCTTATAGACCAAGAGGCTGAATCTCTTTTTCCTAACAACATTATAAATCTAAAGCCAAAGGAATAAAATGAAAAGGAAGTGGGCCCTAGGTCTTTGTGAAGGATTGATGACTTAGGCAGTACTAAGTCTACTAGAAATTATTATTTTTCTTGTCTTTAGTTGGCTTAGTCTTTAGTTAGTTCAATCATCATGGGGAGCAGCAGGGGGAGGGAGGGCCAAGTGTGGGAGACAGAGAGGAAAGGAATAAAGAAAATGCAATTTTAGCTTTTTACTGCTTCTTTTAGGAAAAAATGCCTTAGTTACCTGCATGTCATGAGATACAGATAGTACTATGTCAGCAAATTACTTGTTCTGCTGGATATGCTGTACTTACCATGATTCACCCTGCCACTTACAGTGAAATGACACCCTATTGTAGTAGCAGAATGACTACACTTTAAGGTTGCAGAAATATTCACCAATTATCAGCAGCAAGAATGGAACATCAGTTGGTAAACTACATAATAACAATCTCCTACCCAATTCCCAAAAGTCTGCCATCCATCTCTGCCTATTAAGTGTAATGCTTCTGCATCAAGACCTTGCAGGGAATCAGCAACCCATAAACATGCTGCAGGAATGCAACAGCAATGCAGGGGCCTCAAACCCTGCAGCCCCGTGTGCCCCTGGACTGTGGCGGTTCTGCTGCCAGCTACCCGGTCTCTGCATTACAGGGAAGGTGGTGGGTTTTTTAATGTCTTTCTTAATCTACCAGATTAATGCCTGGAACAGTTATTTCTGTCATCTATTTGAGAGTGCTATAGCAATTTGAATGGGCAAGCAAAAATAAGCATCTTCGCAGCAATAAAACATGTAAAAGGCACTAGAGCTATTGCTCAGTACAAAGCAAAGCCCAAGTTGGACAGACAGATCTGATTTCACAAAGCTCTTTGCAAAGATGGCAAGCTCTGCTGTTAAAGCTAATGACTCCTCTGGCATTCAAGAGCATATCCACAAGCTTGTTTACAATCTCTGCATAAGATACAAAAAGATATACGTAAGCATTTGTAACGACATACTGCTTTACGCTTGGCAAGTCAATATAGATTCACAGTTTGCAGTGTATAACTCATTAGCTGCAGGCCAGTACAGCACATCCTACATTATGAATCATTAACAATGCAAGTTATGAAACCTGCAAAATGAAATATTACCTCGTGTACAAGTCTGTCTTCTCAGCTCTGGAGCACTGGAAAAGAGACTGCCACAGACACAGAGAGAAACTTCCTAGGCTGCAATTGCTCAAATGGCAGCTCTTCAGAAATCTTACAGGGTAAGTTAATTAAATAAGTTAATCAAAACTAAACGCGTAAGGCCTTAAAGCCTGAGCAAAAGCAGTTGCTTACAAGGAACTCCCCATGCAATGGACACGTCCTGTGCAAACTGTAAGCTTTTAATACCAAAGTAGCCAGATGAAGTGAAAGTTTATGTCTGCCAAATGAACTGCCTGTTGTACAGCTGCCAAGGACAGAAAACAAATTCAGGGTGTGACGATGGCTTAACATCAGCATCACGTGTCCGGGCGCCAGCCACAGGCCCTCTGTGAGGGGACATGGGTGCCCCCGCACAGGGCCCAGCCCCTCGGCCAGGCTGCAGCTGCCCCGGCACAACGTGTTTAATGAAAAGGCAAAACCCTGCCCATGGGATTTTTCATCTTATTTTCTCTCCCCACCCTATTAAGGAGGGTGAAATGAGCAAGTGGCTGGGTGGACACCTGGCAGAAAGCCAAGGCCATCCCAGGACACAACTGTTAAACTGTGCAGTGAAACAGGAACGTTAAAGCGCCTTTGCGCTATTCCCTCCATCCACGTCTTTTCATGAGCTTTGCTGAGAAATGCGTACAAAAAGGAACGCCTGCTCTGTTCGAAGACATAAAGTAATAGGTAACATCCAGTGGTTTACTGAGAATGCTGTGAGAAAGTGAAACAGAAATGTCTGACATTTCCAAAACGTGATTTTCCTGACTCCATAACAGCTCCTGAGAAACGATCAGTCTCGGAGTTTCCAAGAGAAGCGAGTGCAATTTAGTGACAAGTCAGCAGAAGCGTGTGTTAGGCCTTTGGGGAACAGCAGCAATTGTACGTATCATTGTCACATGGAACAAGCCTAGACAGAAAATTAAAACGAGCAGTTATTGCTTATTACAGTGAGGCTGACCATTTAGAATAAAGTAACAATTTTCTGTATAGCCCGGCATGTGGCAGTAACATTTGCTCTGGTGTTTATATAGTTATGGTTTACCTGAGTGGCCTAGCAGACAATTTAAAAAAAAAAAAAATAAAAAGAAAATCAAAAAGGATCCACCTCTTTTTATTTACACAAAGCAGAGCAAGAGTCCACTTTTTCATGTTGCTGCTGCCCCAGCCGTCAGAGCTATACAACGCGTGCTTAATGTCTTATAATCAGAATATCTTGGTTGAGGAAACTGCCTGCAGAAGCTAGTTTTCAGACTGGAAATGTTATCACAGAAGGTGGATGGAGAGCACCAGCTGTGAACTAGAAAAGTGAGAAACACAAGTCCCTGTCCGAAAAATTTCTTCTCTTGTGTTTATTAAGAAAAGAGTTCCCTGACCTAAACCTTTAGTACAAACACTCTTGCTCCTCCAGCAAATACAATACCAACAGAAGCGCATCCTTCCTTCCACAGGAAGTTAAATCCTGACCGTATGCAGGGCATCACTGCCTATTTACATCCTCACATGCCACGTGCTGGGCATGGAGGAGACTGGCAGAAAATAAAGGGCCTGAATACTCCCAACAGTACAGCATGGTGGGGAGTACGACTATAGCAGGAGCTGCAAAACCCACCATCCATGTCTGCTGCTGGACACGTCTGACAAGGCATGTGTTTCCATAAAACAGCATGCCACACTGCACACTGGCAACTCTTGCCACAGAAGAGCTTTGATGCCTTGTTCAACAGCTGCTTGCAAGTACACAGCCTCCTTCCACAAGGCAGTTAGAAACTATGGCTGTAGATGTCAAGAAGCCAGCTAACTAGGTAGAGAAGCCAACTAGAAATAAGCAATCCAGGACTGAAAGAAAAAGATACTCAACTAAATTCATGTTTTGTCTTAAAGAGGTACTAATTTGAAACAACTACTGTGAGGTCACTGTAAATAGTCAGCTGTAATTGAGAACAGAATTTGGCTGTTGTATCCAAATGGAAATGAAGAAGCAAAAAACCCCATGAGGGAGTAGTTCAATATCACAAATTGTCATTATTTAGCATAGGAAGTGGCCGGAGATGGGCTTAAAACATCTACGTTTACATGGTTTAGGCTTTGTATGTCCCCCCTTTTTTTTTAACCCCAACTGAACAGTAATGGTAAAATAAACATGCTCTAGCCTGTAACATCTAAACCATTGTCTCTTCTGTAAAGGAATGTTTTATCCCAACAGTGGCTGAACTGCAGACCCCAAAGTTGCGTACGTAGGTCTGACTGTCCAGAGCAAATGCGTGATGTAAACGTTCTGATTTGTGCTGGAAAAGAATAGCCATATGCAGTAGTTCTGCAATAGTTTGTGGCTACGAGAAGACAAATCTCTCACTTTGTAAATCCTTTCCTATCCTGTCAATTAAATATTTGATCTGCTAGTAAAAAAGAAAAGGCAAATTCCTTAGTGGAACAAGTGCATAGACTACATTGAAGGTTGTTTTGGTTTTGTGTTTTGTGTTTTTTTTAATTGCATGGACTGTATGGACATCCCAGAATACAAAGTTTCCATCCAGTGCCTGTAAGAACAGATTTGGTTTAATTTCTTGTTTTGAACAATTCATCGAGAAATGGAGCTTTTTTCCTACCATTTTTGTTTCACTTTATGCACTTGTTATAATACCCAATGAATGTAAAACATTTCTGCATCCCCCCAGTCTAATTGTATTTAGATTTCAGTCTGTTTTAATCAAGGCATTTTCACCCAGTACATAACTCCCTCAGTAGCAGTTCTAGTTAGAAAGAGGAGATGAGTGGTCCCTTCATACAAGGCTACCTTCATAATGATCTGTGGAGGTGTCGCTTTTCATCTACTGCCCTTTGATAAGAGAGCAGAGATTTCCCACTCAGCTGATTAAAACTGAGTGACTGCATAATCTTATAATAATCTCATCTATTACTCAAACAAAATGGTTACCTACTGCATCATAGTGGCTAATAAGAAAAGAAGGCTCCTTTCTGTGTTGAAGTTTTGGAAATTGCCTGCTTTTCCATATTTAGTCCATTGCTAAGTTACACAAGATGTCTCTGCCTTCATGTTTTTCCCTGTATTAAAATGTTCCAATTGGCGGTGGGGTTATGCTGTCTACAGCTGACGCTACAATTTGGTAAAGAGACAACTTAAGATCACTACAATACTTCAAGATAGCTGTGGGCAGCCCACCTTCTACTCCATTGTTTTCAGAAGCCTATTAAAAAAGTCTGAAGAGCACCACTGGCATTTTCTAAAGACATCATATTATCATTTTCTTGTGGTCAAGCTCTCCCAGAGAAGTCACCGAAAAATCATGCAGTGCACAATGCAAGACAAAATAGCTAAGTCATGGGGATCCAGCTACTGCACAGCAATAAGACCTACTGCTACAATTTTCCTCATGGCCAGGACGGTATCTGGGTCCGCTGGTGGTATTTGGCCCATGTTGGCTTACTTACATGATTCTGTTTATAAACTTACAATCCTTTTTTTTTTTCCTCTGAGAACCTCTCCATTTCCAACACAAAGACAGGAGAGGTAAGTTTCCTTTCCTTTCCCCTCCTTTCCTCTTTCATCCAGAATGACAAAGTCTACCTTTCAGTTGTCCTGCCCTAAATCTCTCATCAGCATTCCTTGCCTATTGTAACATGCTGTACATTAGTGCAGTAGCTAATGTAAGAGCTGCCAGCTTAGAGGAGCCAGATTGCCAGGATCACATCCATAAAGACCTGCTCACCTGCAGTCTGTTACAAAGTTCATCCCAGGATTAACTTTGCTCCCCTGAAATTTAGCTCTACTTCATGACAGTGGGTGGAGCTATTACAAAATTTACCTGGTGATAAGACAGAATTGCTATCCTTCCCTCTGCAAATTTTTTTAATTAGTTCAAGTATTATTATACCCACTGCCATGTATCAACGAGGGAAAATGTCACTTATATGCAGGCATTCCTGTTGGGAAGGATTGCTTCAAAATTTAATTTGTGTTGCAAGGCAGTAACAACATTATGTTTGTAGCACAGTAGCGTAAAAAATGGAGATCCTTTGTAAGCAGCCTGGGATCAGATCAAAATTATTAATTTGGTACTTGTGAGGATTAGGTTTTTTACTTAGAGCAACAGTCACAGAACATAAACAAGGACTTTCTTCATTGTGGTCCCCTCACTTGTTACCCAGTTTTGAAACACCCAGAAAAGTAATGATTGGCTGTACAAAATGTACCGTTCTACTTCATTAACAGTCTTCACCTAAAAGTAATTATATATTCTTGGCATGTATGGGTGGCCACACAAAAGAAAGTCTTGTGCATCAATTTATCTGGGGTTCTTTAGTTCCTAAAAGCACCCAAGGTTCCTCATCTTCAACAGGCTGAAAGCTTTTATAAAGTTTTGAAGGTGACAATTAACTGTGTTAGTGGTTATTCACGCTGTATGTACAGTTTATAGCAATGTGAAAACTGTAGTTTTGAGCTACAGTCTCTGTAAGAGTCTCAGAAATCAGGAGAATCCTTGGTTTCTGTTTTCTGTCAACATTAAGGTATCAGAACAGCTGGAGAGGGATAAAGTGTGGCCTTACCCCCTTCAGCTCAAGTTTTGCCCTTAAGCTCAACAGGCAAGTAAACAGGACTTCAGTGATAACAAGTATTTTGTAGTCACACGCTACATGAGAATATCAGAGCTCTCTGTAAAGAGCCTGAAATATTTCTGTACTGCTCTTCAATATATTATTGGAGTTGCTTGCATAACAAAGCCTCTCTTTAAAGTCCACATCCAAAAAGTGATACACTTCAAGAGAACATGACTTCACCTGTATGTATCTGGCTATTACACTGCAACTCAGACATGTAAATTTCCAATTTTCACTGCAGAATTTAACACTGGTACAGAAATGGAAGATTTACGTTCTATTAAACGATAAGCCATCTCAAAAGGGGGAAAAAATGTATGTATTTCCTGATTAATTTGAAACCACTAAGCAGCTTTTAACTGTCCAATTAATAGACTCTCTAAAGGAAAAACTATAAAGGTTCAGTATGCAACTAATAGGAGGCTGCTTACCTACAGTAATCTATAGTTTCTTCCTGCAGTGGCCTAGGGCGTCTTTCCAAAAGGTAGAAGAATGATATTCTAAAACAAAGCAGCATGGGGATTTTAATTTTCCTTATAAAAATTAATTTTTTTATTACCAGGCTTTTTGCTGCCAATGTGCTTTTTGTTTGGCTTCTGTCTTTATCTCTTGCTTAAAAATAAAGTAATAAGAGGTTTTTATCTTGATACGATACAAACAAATCCATTCATTACCTAGTACCAGTTTCCAAAAGCTGGACTGGTTCACAGCAGGAATGCTTGGGATGCACCTGGAAAGGCTAGATCTAAGGCAGATGCAACTGCAGGGCTACTGAGCTCTCAAGGCTGCCGAGGTCCTTTACAACGTAGGCAGCTAAGCATCCTTTAGAGAGGCACTTACTAGCACAGTCTGAACTGTCCTCAGGGTAGATCTGAAAAAGTGACAGAAAGCCATGGTGGGGTTTTTTTTTTGTTTGGTTGGTGTGTTTTTTGGTTTTGTTCCCCCCCCAGTCCCACAGCTGAAACTTCATTACACAAGGGACTATTTTGGACCATTTTCTCTTCATATTTTCTAGAGCAGTTTAAAACAGGTTTTTTTATTATTATTCTTTACAGTTTAAGTGTCAAATTATGCATCAAAGTGTATTTTTCAGTGTCTACTATTACAGCCTGACATTTATTCATCTAGTACACTGTTTTTTTTCTAGCTTCTCTGCTGGCAGTCATGCAAATAGTACTAAAACTTCTTAAATTTCAAAGTTATCTTTTTGTATGAATGCAGCACAGAAGTTGTCCAGAAGTATCATTTAAACATTGAAGCTTCAAAACAATGGTATTTGTTTCTTCTACATATATTCGAAGAGTACACTCATACTGTCATCCTTTTGCTCTGTAGAGTGCTGAATCACTCCAAGTTGCAAAGAACCTTTAAGTGCTCTTTGTTCAAAACACCCATCTAAGTGTAACATCACTTTAATTTGTGTGAAAGTGATCACAAACTTGAAATTACCTTCATGCTACACACTTTGTTAAACTAACACTGGTAAGAACCGTTTACAGTTTTAAAACATTTTACAAGTAAGAGCTGGTAAACAAACCATCCCTTTCTGCTGTGTAGGTGAAAATATTTTTTTTTTTAATTATTTTTAAAAAAGAGCAAACTTCTGAAGAATCAACTAAGTAATTTGATCTCATACAGTTACGGACATTACCCTTTACTAAAATGATCATTTAGCCTTATGCAATGCCAATATTAGGGAAATGTCATTAACTGAAGAAAAATTACACTCAATATCTGGACTCCAACTCTACCAATAAGGCAGCGGCAGCATTCAGACATTGGCTTGGAAGGGCAAAATGCTTTAAAAACTGCTGGATGGTGACTCGAGGGCTGTGTATGTCCTCTTCTGCTGACATTCCCCAGGCAGCGAAACTAGCTCAGGTCCAAAGCTTGGCTATCAGATGGGCAGTACTACCACATTGGGTCCTCTGCTACCCCAAAATCCACCCATACTGTTAAAGGCAGAGAGGTCACCTGGAATTCCAGGTGTAGAGAAGAGGGAGAAAAATCATACTGCTCTATTCCATCACACACTGTATTTTAGCTTTATTTTACTTCATCTGCTTAATCTCCATCTGAATAATAGTTTCACAACTCAATCACAACCCGGATTAGTTAAAAAGTAGAAGTATCACACTGTGTATCTGTGTATCACTACCTACCTTACCTTTCAAGCCAACTATTTTAAACAAAGTCTATCACCCCAGGAGAAAAAAAGCCAACACCACCAAAAAAACCAAAATAAACAAAAAAACCCAACAACAACAAAACTATTTATCCTCATTTGCTGAGGTACCACATGAACAATGATGTAACTCTGCTATTGCACAGTGCTCTCTTACTATCTCAGCCAAAATACCAAAGGTCTTTAAGGCCGGCTTGAAAAAAACCACAAGTATATCCTTGACAGAAAAGACATAAAATAGAAATCTGTTCAATTGATGTCTCAGTGTTTACTTCTGTTTTCTTATGCACATTTTTGCAGAAAGGAATCAGCAGGGAACACACATCACCTTAATTAGTTCTGTTCCTAAGTCTACAAAGGTGACTGGTGTATTTTTGAAAGGCAGCAGCTTTAAGCACATAAAAGTAGTATATAGCTGAAAAAAAACATAGAGGAAAACAAAATTATGGGGAATTTTGGAAGACATGTATGTATCTCAAAATTATGAAGACTTTAAATGATGGCTTTAAACTAGTGTTCACTTAAGCCATTACCTGGACTACTGCATAGATATGTCTGACCATATAACTTATCAGAGAATTGGTTCAGAAAACCAAATGCAGAAGGAGGTCATGGTATTTACTGACTGTTACACAGAGAATTTTCATGATGATTTTATGACTTCATTGACAGATCTGTAATTACCTTCTGAAAGATGTCATGAAACTAATGAATCAAAGGGAAGAGACACTGTTGAAAACATCTTAGAAAACACATCTAAGACTTGAGTAACTAGGTCAAATAAGCTATATGGGTCGTGCTCTCCACAGTCTTGAACACTTGAAGACTAATACTACAGAACTTTAGTTCATGAACGTTTTTCCTAAGCTGATGGAGGATCAGATTTCATTACTGGGGGAAAATAAGTCTCTCTTGAGGGTCAAAGAAAAACAAAAACTTCCAGCCAAACCCATGACAGCAATCAGAAGTCATTCCTTTGCGATGTGTCAATTGTCATTCTCTTATTTCTATAAGATCTTTCCAAATTAGAAAATACAGGAGCTGTAGCCCTTTGCCTCCATATCAGCCTCTTTCTTCCTATTGGGAGCTATGACATCCATTGAGCTCAAGAAAAATTTTCCAACTTAGAACACAGGTGCTGCAACATACTGCCCTATTTTCCCCTCCCTTTGCCCCCAAATCCTGGCAGAACAATTGAAATGAAGAAGCTCTCAGTCTTCTATAAAGCATGTTGGCTGAAGGCCCAACAGCAGTGGAAAACAAAGACCGCTGCATTTAATTAAAATGAAAACATTTTCTTTGCTGCATTACCAGACAATCATTACATTAAAAACATTAAATTTGAAGCCTTTGTTACATATAGCTCTGTGTTCACACAGACACAGAGCTCTGCTTTGACACATAATAAGGAAATACGGTTTTCTGTATTCCAGGGTGGAAGTTCTGTAGTTTCTCAACATCTAGTTTTGCTGAAAATTTCTCTCCGCTCCTTCTCTCGAACAGGTTGCCTACTAAGAGGTCCACTGTCATTCAAACTGCATGGAACTGTCTGTAAATGCATTACTAATTGAGACAAACTTTCAAGTGATGGATTACATATTAATTTGCACTTTTCTGTGATAATTTTATATTCATTAAACGCATCATATTAATTAGGTCAAAATTAAATTAGCTCTTAGAAGGAAAAATTAAAATTAATTACTTCATGGCAGGTTTCATAAAATACATCAAGTAGCTCTGGACTGAACTTTACCCATATCACATCACAATATTAGTAAAAATGAAGACAAGTCTGGTCAGAAGTGGAAGTTTTTAATCATAGAAGGCATGATAAAGTTCAAGTGACAAAGATTTAGAACTTGATTCATGGTTGACACAAACATTAAAATACCAGTAGAAACTTATAAGATTACGTAGGTTTAGATAAATGGTCAAGGATAATAAATCCAAAGGCTCACTGCACTCTTTCAAGGCAGTTTATATAGCAAGTCTAGTTGTTTTCTACCGGTTAGTGTAAACCACAGATACACTGGGATTTTCAGTTATCCCCAAAGGTAGAGCTCTTCAGTTATTTGTGTTCCCACAAAACCAAGACGTATCTGCCACGGATAAATCCATGAAAGCCAATGCCACAACTGAAGAGGACAAGAAGTCATCAGGAAAGGAAAAAAACAAACAACCCCAACATCTGATAGAAGGCATAAGAATATCAGACCAAGAAAACAAAGAAAAATAGTGACACTGAAAACATTTAAAAGGAGACTCAAACACGCAAACCCTAGCTACTGGTATTCACTATTAGCAGGTAGTGCTGCGTATTAACAATATTTTTTCTGTTCCAGCACTGAGCAAGGAATTTAACTGACAGCCACTGTAACATAACACTCTTCTGTTTTAGTGTTAATTGTTCAGCACATGCTACCTTCAGTCATTGTTACCTCCTGTCTGATGCTGGTTTCACTACACTTTCAGCTCATTTAACCTAAATAAATCTTTCAAAAAAGAAGTCATAATGCACTAACCTTATTTCAAGTGTGATATTTTGACTCCAAAATTTCAGGACTCTTGTTCCTCAAAATTTCTAAATTTCTTATGAGTTTAAGGCTCAAATTGCAACTTTTTCCTTGGACTTGACATCGTGACATTCCCAGTAGATACCTTTAAGTTTCTTTCAAAGACCAGAAATAAATTCATAGATCCACTTCTCTCTTTACAGTAGAGTAGATCAGGAGCAATTCTACTGAAGTCAATGGAGCTGCAGTGTACTTCAAAAAGAAAACAGGGAGGATAGTAGACTATATTTAACTGACTTTACCTTCAGAACAGGGAGTGTGATCCAGCCTGAAACAAGAGCGTTTTCCAATGCAATGGTAAAGATTCATTATAAAGGTTAGGACGTAAACATTTTGGAGAATATTTAGTGTAAGGTTCTCATCTATTGCCTAGTCTTTAAATTACTTGAAATCTACAGGTTATTAAAAAAAAACAATGCAGTGACTCCCACAGAACAGAAAAGCACACTGTTAAGGTGCCCAACCAATTCCAACAAGAGCTGAAATACGTTAGGACTTGCCAAAGATCGTAACAAATCATGTAATGGAAAAGGACAGGGCACGGGACCCATCTAGCTTACACATTTTTCATTTATACCTTAGTACAATGGCAATGAACAAACAGCACCACTTTCAAGTCTTGATAGCTGTTACTAAGCTAAACTTATTAAATGTTAAATTCTGGATTCTCTTTGGCCAATGGCACAGAAAAAGAGCTGACTCTTGCAGCACAGTGCACTTAAGGGCCAGGTATGAATACAAAAATTATTCATACCTAGTGCTTCAGAGGAGGAAAAGGCAAAGGAACACCTAGCACTCTACCACAGCGTAGACCCCTGACTGGTTCTGCTGGCTAGATGGACAGTTTAAGTGTAGATTAGGTTATATTACAATTGTTATTCATCTTTTAGCAAATGCATATGCATTTGTCCTACGTGACCAGAGGAAGATGAGACGATCCTATTGCAAAGTAATCTGGTGCTGCATACACACTTCTGCAGAGGAAAATAAATCACTGCAGTGTGACTTCTGTGTAATATAAATGTGCTGTTCCTCTTAAAGAATAGAAGTACAAACACTTCACAGTCTGTGTGATCGAACGATACCCTTGAAAAAGAAAACCGCAGCAGAGGATATCCAACCTAACTAAGTATACTGAATGTTAAGTGTTGTTCTATCTAAATACAGGTGAAAGAACAGTTGCTTGGCAGCAAAAAACTTGGTTTTAAAAAGCCAGCCAAGCTATCTGCCACAATTTGTAACAATGTATTTTCTCATCTCTTATGACAGGAATTTTTCAGAAGTTCAAACATTAGTTGCACTGATCTATTTCCTGTCCATCACAGATACATTTTCTATTTTGCCAGTGTAAAATTGATCACGAATGATGAGTCTCTGACATCTATGTATCTGTTATAAAGAAAAACACACAACCTCTCATACATGCATTGCAAATGTTGCTATTATAATTCCTTACACATTAATACGGACAGGGATACATGTGAATTTAACAATAAAAAAAATATAATCCCGATGAGTACAGTGAGCATTCCTGACAAATCACATGTTGCTTCTAGAATGCCAAAAGGCTTCTGATCAATATTCATTAAAATGCCTCCTTTTCCATCTTTAAAATACATCTTTAAATAATCCAGCCACAGAGCCTACAAATCAATTCAGTCTTTCACCAGGTCGACAAATGGCAAACTTGAATTACTTTGTTCTTCATCTTCCCACCCATTTACTTCATTTTGGTTTTCCTTTGTGCCTTAAAAAAAAAATAAACAACAAAAAAAACCCAAACCCAAAACAAACAAAACACACCAAAAAAGTGCTCAACCTATTTTACTGAGCTTTCATCCAAAGGGAAGATAAGCCTTTTTTTAGGCTGACTCTTTGCTTAAGCTGGTGATAAGCTGAAAATTGCAATTAGAATGCAATCAGGTCTGGAAACAATATATGATGATCAGAGGATTAAGAAACTAAACTCTCCCAGCTTAACCTTAGCTAACAGTTAAGAGTTGAGCAGGTCACAGTTTGCAGTTTTCTGTGGAAGATATTTACATTAGCAGCTTTTAGTCTAGCACAGAGGAGCACAACAAGATTTGTTGTTCACAGTTTAAAATGGGACAGATGCAGAAGAACAAAAGGATGTGTATTTTTTACCTACAAGTAACCAACAACCAGCGCAGACTACTTAGGCGTGTGGAAGTCTGTCACTTCATGTTTTAAAGTCAGCTCTGGATATCTTTCTAGAAAATGTGACATCACTTCATGCAAACCTGGACTTGCCCCGGCAGTGACTGGGTTGGGCTCTTTGACAGAGTCCCATCGAAGCTCCAACAAGAGGTTCACAATGGTTCACCCTTGTCTTAAATTCATTATTCTAAGAGTTCATGTGAGGATACGGAAGTTTAATTAAACAGTGTCTGAGAGGCTCTGAGATGCTATGAGGGGAAAATTGTTTTGTTTCATCCTGAAGCTCTTTTTAGCATTTTATCATACTCAACAGTCATACTCATGTTTACAGTATGATAAGCTCTGAGCAATGGTCATCAGAAGAAAGTCAGCTCATAGCAGAAATGATGCTAAAGTCTGCAGTATCACAAGAAGCCAAAAGATAACATTATTTAAATGAGAAGCAAGCTTCAAATCACAAGCAACATTAGAGCGGAACCAGACTTAAAAAAAACAATTTCAAAATATAATACAACTAGAAATATTTTTGTATTTCCTGAATCCTAAAAAGCGCATAGCTCATTGGCTAACAGGTTGAGGTGCTTGGAATCAACTGTAAGCATACAAAGAAACAACTTTGAAATTGACAGCCTGAGGACGAAGCAGTTTGATTAAAGAGTGTAATTATTATTTTCTCTTATCCTGCAAACAACAGAATTTACTACTGCACTTTGTCATCAACACACGTTCTACAAACAATAGGAATCTGTCTATCCATCACTGATAAACAGATGTAGTGCAGATAGATTTTGTCTTGCTCATAATTACAATGCTCAGAACATCCTCCCCATTCGCACATGCCATTATTCCATTTGCCTCACTGAATTCTGTGCTTTGCTTAGAAATTAAATCAAGTCTTGAATTTGAAACCAGGACAATATTGAATCCCAAATCTATCAAAAAATGCTGTCTCCTTAACTGAGCAAAAATTTCCATTTTCCCCCTCAAACTATTAATATTAAGATACAATCACAAGGAAAAAAAAAAAGCTGAGCTGAGCTTTAGAATATATCTCTTCTCTGAATAAGTGACAAAAAGTTAAAAGCAGTAATTTAGGAAACTTAAATGTGACAGTGTGTGATAGATGTGAGTTGGCAAGGCAAGAAAATGAGAAACATTAAAATCATATATTAGAATAGATCAAGCTCTACATACCAGTTTATGTCAGCAAATTTCTTTGATATGTCAAGTCCCTATAGGGCTAGAATTCAAGTATACTTTGAAGATGTATTTGGAAAAGGAATATGTTTATGTTTAGAAACTTAATAAGGTCATGTGTGTATGAAGACCAAAGAAAAATAAGGTTGAATGCAATATTTTTAATTTCACTGCAAGTTTTCTCACAGTGCAGCATTTCTAATGTTTTCCATGTTCTTCAGAACATTGCAGATTCTTATAGTGATAGAGTCTTCTGCTTTCCCAGGTACCAAGCAGAATGATGTAAAAGGCCATGTGGGACTTTATCCTGAGCCATTGCCTATCAAAAATTACACCAAGTCAGTGAATTGCAGCTTGGTCAAAGGACATCAAGCAAATTGAATTCAGGCGTGCACCATCTCCCACAGGATGCTGTCAAAGGCTTTGTCACTACTAGCAGGGGAACAAAGGCCACGTTCTTGTCAACACTGAGCCAGACACAGGGAAGCTGAATCCCACTCCCTAGCTAGAATCCATAATATCACTGAACAGAAGGTCACTCAGTTATAAATAAGTAAATTTGTATATTGAATCCTTGCCACCACTCCATTTTAAATACCACAGTGTGGACTAGCAATTAGATTTAATAGCAATAATTCTGCATCTGAGATGCTATCATTAAAATCAGAACAAGGACTGTTTGCATATTTTCGTACAGCAGCACGATGGGGGTTGCCATCTTGGCACGAGGCATGCAGATACAATGAAAGGAGTGATGTGCTGTGATCAGAAACTCGGTAGTCCCAAGTCTGAAAAAGAAAAGGAGGGTAAAGTGCTGTCAGTCATACCCAGACCAGTTTCTCCACCACCACCAGGGTAGAGATACAATGCCAGTGGTTCAGCCAAAAAAATTTCCTCTACTAGCAGGGAGAGACTCCAGAATTGAGTCTGCTCTCTGCTTAGTACAAATACTATTTACACTACCTATGGTGCCTATTGCTACTATTTTAAAGTATATCCAAGACTTGTGACAAGATGTGGACAAGCAGGGAAGTAAAATACAGCAAGGTGAGACGATGGTTCCCTCGACATATCGCAGGAGGTTGGTGGCTGGATCAGGAAAGCTCTGTTTTATTGACCCCTAGTGAGCTGCTTGTGTTTTGGATCATTCTGGGCGGTATTTGGTTTCCCAGGAAACAGTAAAACAGTGGGCAAGATCGTCATCCAGCCCTAGTGTGGTGCATATCGGATACAAGGGGTGCAGGTGCTCCCAAATGGAGGACTGTGCCTCTGACACACAATGGCACTGCCAGTATTTTTAACATTACGGTTCGGTCTTTTGCATCGTTTGACTGTGGAGTACAATCAGGTGTGAGTACACATTCACAGAAAAAATATCAGATTCCCTCTTTTCTTTTCCCCTTTAAATGAATAGCGTAATACACACTTTTGTGCTATGCATCCTGGTGGACAAATAAACCACCTGCTGGTACGTGAGCAGGTTTATAGCTTACACGTACATGTGGAAAATAAGTGATCATGTGAAAAGGCTTTCTTCTTCTTAACTGTGAATGGATCTACATAAAGCCATTTGAAAGACTGATGTTTGACAGCATTGCAGAAAGGCACAAATGCCTAAATGATTCTGAATCAAAGGTGAGCCAAAGGTAAATAGCATCTAGAATGACAGGGTGGACCATATACTCCCTCAGCAGCCACCCAGACCCAGCTGCAGCTCCAAAACCATCAACACAAGTGCCTGTGGACTCTGCCAAGAAGCCAGATGCCATTTTCTGGATAACTGTGTTCTACAGCTTGGCATCTGGTAATTGTGATGACCAGCCAGTAACTATGAGGGGAGGGAAATATATTTTCTTCAGCAAACGGTACTTCAGTGAACAATAAGTGACTGATCCCCCCATTTAAAAATGCTACTCTAAAGAAAGAAACATAAAAAGGCACGAGAGAGAAAAAAAAACACCCACAAACCAAAAAACAATACAAACCCAAACCCAACCAAGCCACAGAGCCTTCATTAACACACACAAAGAAATATTTCCCTGCACTAAGGATGCGATAAACACAAGCTTTCATTTATGGGCTCTCATAAATGATACATTTTAAGGAAGGTTTTACTCAAGCATCTGTAGAATTTGCTCAATCCTTTGTTTTCATCCAAATAGTCTACTTGCAATAGGAGGGAAGGTTACGAGACAGTTCTGCTTACCATTTTCATGGACCATCACCTCTCCCTGCCAACCCCTCCCCAGCTTTGATCTAAAAATGTTGCATTCAGCAGACCACTAGGAAGCCTTCCAAACTCCACAGTTGGATAATAACCAAGCCTCTCTCATCTGCTGCGTGTTGAAATCTCACACAGTTCAGGAGACCAGGATTTTTCTGTGGTGTGACTGGAAATCAGACAACCCTATACAAAATGCAAAAGGGGAAATTCTCTTCTGCAAGAATTTCACCAACTGAAAAATTATGCTGTTTTCAGGTCTGAAATCAAACCTACACTTTACTTCAAGCAAAGCATTCCTCAGTGTATTCTATCACCACAGGCTCACACCAAGCCTTCACCCATCACAGATAAATTACAAAAATTAGGCGATCGTGATATTTTTCTACAAATCCATTTACAGTGAACCTCAAATTTTCTTACAATAAATTTCAACTACAACCACAATATTCAAACTTAGGTTAAAAAATAAATGTTACTACACTCTCTCTGGGACTATATTCCCTCCCAAACAGTAAAAACTTTGAACCATTAAGTTATTTTCTTTTATTTAATCAAGGATATTTCTTTGAATTTTAAGAGCGAAATTGTAGCCCTGGCATCAGCATTCTGCATCATCAAAATCTGCTTTGCCTCGGGAGTAGATTATCAACTGGACTGTGAATCAGCATCATAATTTTGTTTCCAGCATTTGTCTAGGTAGTAGAAAAGCAATCTAAGCCAGCTCTACTTCTGATGCATGTGGCTTCTCGGATCACCCTCATTTGATAAAGCATCTGCACTGAACAGGAATTCAGGGTCAAGCCTCTCCCCATCTGGGTAGGGAGGGCACGTTTTTTACTCAGACTCCTGAGTCCCAGAAAGCAAACGGCTGCAGCGCTTCACTTGCCTTCATGTATCGCAAGATTTCTCAATATCAGAATGTAAACCATCTTCCTTCATCACCTTTTCTTTCATACATGACATCTTAAATCTAGGTTCAAAGCCTTATAAAAAGTCTTGTTGATCTTTTCAGGCTTTGAATTAATTCAGGACATTTCCAATTATAAATATTTCTGTCTAAAATCTTTTAAATGAAAGCATAGATCAGTAAGACTAGCCCCTCATAAATTTATTAGAGTAGAATTTGAACCATGTTCTTTTTCATTTGGAAAAATGTGTGCAAAGTCTTTTCTGATCTTTCTGCGTATAGTAGCTTGCTGTACTTTTTTCAGAAAGAAATCTGTAAATCACTACCAGAAAATATAAAAGATTTAGAAGAAAAGACACATATATCCTGTAAACTAGGACTGTAGGTCATGTCATTTCTTACATAGCCAGAGCCAAACTGTACCTGGTGGAAGTTAAACTTATTAAAACTCAGCAGATTGCAAAAAAAGTGCATTTCTATACCTAGGGTTCACAAAGCATTCAGAAGCAACAAGCACCACATTAGAAGCTTTTATACACACATGCATACAGAAAAATACAGAACCCTGAATGCCACCAAACACTTCTACCATCAGCAGCCAGATAGGCACAGCTTTTACAATGCTAAGCCTAACAGAGGATACCAAGTTTAATTCAAAGCTCTCTTCTTGCTCTGTTATTGAGAAATAAAGTTGAATTTAAGCATTCATCTCACTCCAAATGTAGAAGTTCTAGTTCTGTCATTTGTAATGAAGTCGCCTAACAAGGGATAAAAGATTATTGGCAGGAAAAGACAACTGCAGTACATTAAAAGCAGATTAAGGTTGTAAGAAAAAACAGTGGCAGGAAGGAAATTCACAGTTAAGGGGAAAAGGCTCCATATGTCTTCTAACACTGAGATACAATGGGGGGCACTGAGGAAGTCATTAAGAAGATACCCCATTGTGTGCTAGAATTACAAGACATATGGCATGTTTTCCCTAAACTGTGGATTTTCTTGATTATCTACCATTAGCATACAACTCTAATGTTTTTCAAAAACAATTTTTAAAGAGGGAAATCAATAACTTTTACATTGGAAGTAGTTTTCTTGTGCAAGAACTATTCTATTGCCTGCCTGTATCCTTCAGACAGACCAAGCATATGAAGACTTCATAATATCCATGGATCACATGTAGTAGCAGCGTTCAAGCCATCCCGCCAAAAAACAAAACAGCAGTAACAAATAGATTTGATCTGTTCCATGATTCACATCAAACTTGCAGATAATTTCAAAGTTTTGAGGAAGCTCCAGAGGTAAAAGTCTGTGGTGGTGAAACTACCATTGCCCATCTGGTTTACAGTAGCGGTTGGCATCATATCTTAACTTGAAAGGAAACCATAGCTTACAGCAGCATTTGCACTGGCCACCTGAAAACCTGGTTACTCTATAGAAAGTTCTGGAGACATACAGTGCCCTCTAATGCTAGCATAACCACTTAAAATAAATAAATTCTGTGCCATGAAGAGGCATATTTATTAAACAAACACTCAAGTCTTTTAGACTGTGTTGGAGGAATCTGCCAACTCAAGCCACAACAGCACAGACAAGAAACCTAGTTTTGCACTACAGCACCAAGCCTCTAAGGGGATACTTCTCATTGAGCAAGACGTGCAGCGGTAAAACGGAGGTTCAGCCACAGTCCAATGACACCTCTGAATTAAGTGTATCACATGATGATCATACTACAAATCACAGCAAATTTCACTGGGATGATACCTGGGATGAGCGTGCTAATCTGGCCTGCCTGTGCTAAATGGCCTGGTTAACACTTCATAAAATAAGAATGTGAGAATAAAGAATAAGAAAGGAATAATCCTTATGTTTATAGATCTAATGCACAAGACTGTTGTGAAACCAGTGAATAATAGCTTCTCTCCGCAATACAAAATTTTGTTCATAATGAAGATTATTTGAAGCTCAATATTGTGGGAAACTAGCATTTTTCTAGGCTTCTATACATAGAAGAGAACAATAAATCAACGACTCATCTTTTCAACCATGAGAACAGGAAGGACGGCCCAAAGTCTTACCCATTTCTGCCACACGTGCTATAGAACAGGCTTTGAAGCTAGTCCATTACATAAAGGCAAAGCCTCCCTCTGCCCCAGCAGGCTTTCATTCAGGCCAACAGCGAACGCAGTAACTGTCGCCTCGCTGGCGAGTAAAAAAGTATTGTGTTTGATGAGAGCGCACTTGACAAATGCTACAGGGTTGTGCACTCTTGCAATACACAATCGATAATGTATCTTTCTTTTACTGCAATGGCCAACTCCAGTAAACGATTCTGTATGAAGTTGAACATCTCAGTTCTGTTTACTTCACAGATGAATTTACAACTAGGTCCAGAACAATAATCAGTAAATATAATATACTTCATACTGTTGTATCTTTTTGTAGCATGAATTTTCTACTCATTTTGGAAAAAATAATTTCATATATTCCACTAATTTGGCATTAATAATCTTTTAGTGCCATTTAATTTTCAAGCAAATTAACATAATGAACTACACTTGAAAACTACTCACAATTTCATTAAGATATTTATTTCAATTTGCTAGAAGGAATCCATAATAAGTCTACAAAAAATCTATTAGCAAAGACGTTGTATTTCCTGGCATGTTTTCATTACCGCTGATAATCTGACTGAAGTCAATGGTTCAACCTAAGGAGACCCGTGAGTCACTAAGAACCTGGCTCCAGTGTGAAGCAGTGTGACAGGCTGTAAAACAGGGATGCCGTGATCTGTTGCATAGGGACATTCAAATGTGCCAGGCCTCCCACAGGGCACATCAGACCCCTCCAAGGCAGCCACAGCAGCACAGTAACTTTTAGCCCCTCAACACAGAGGCTGAAATGCTGATTAAACTATTTCTTTTCCTGCATAACTAATGCCAAGTTGGCTTCTAGAGAGGCACTGCTGATACAAGCAGAGCTACCATATTTTAACTGAATTTGAACTATAATTTTTTCCCCACATGTCATTGAAAAACTGTTTCTGTGTGAGTCTTTTTCCTCTTTGAGGTGTGTTGGGCAGGTTGGGGTACTGTCAGAGACCAATACTTTCTGACCAGGCTCTTTAGAGGTACCTACACATGGAAGGTGAATATTTCATATGAAATTTACTTATTTGAAGATACTTGATGATACACGACTTGTGATTTAGCACAGTGATATAAAAAGTACTGAAAACACAGTATGAATGTTAGTACCACTTACAAAAATATAGCAACTGCAATGCACAGTTCAATCACAATGCCAACGTGATGCCTATTACCAGTCTTTATAATACGCTCACCATCATAACAGTTCCAGTTGCTGGGAAAGAATATGTGGTTGAAGCCAGTTCAAATTTCTCCAAAATTCTTCTGCTAGCCGTCAAGTTTTTTCTACATTGGGCTGATCTACTTATTCACTTTCCCCCTGCTGGCCTGACTAACTCACAGAGAAACATTTACCTTTCCACTCAACTGTTGACAGCTATTTAGAACAACAGCCCCCCTTGTCAGCTTCATGGGCAACAGCCGTGGTCAGGCACACCCTGCATTATTCTCTCATCACCCTTGCCCATCCCCACTGAACCTTCTTCCACAGTAGGGTTTATTCAGTGATTCATATTCACCCCCTAAGGGTTTAGTCAATCACAGGCATTAAATACACATTACTTTTAACCTCTTACTCAGACTTTAAAAAAAACTTCAGGTAACTGAGAAGATGGTTGGAAGTTTTGGTCAGCTTTGTTTTGGAGGTCAAAGGAGGCCTAAACCCCCTTTCTAGCATTGCACGTAGGCACACATGCACACTGTAATTTAGAAATATCAAATACATTATGCACTTTTTCATGGTAATGCAGAGGACACCTTGGAAATCTCACATCTAGGAAGTGAGAATTTTCTCAAACTTTACCAGATTTTAAAATATCATAAAATAGCCTGCTTCCTCCAAAGTGACTCTATACCATTTCCTTCAAAAAAGCTTATTGGGGTGTGTGTGTGGAATTTTCAAAGGTTCCAATTTTTTAATCTCATTGTAAAATATCTCCCTTGAAACAAAGTTCAGTTTTCAGTTGCCAAGGTCTCACAGTCCTACCTATTCTTGAAATGTAGGTATTTTCAAGGATAAATGCAAAGAGACATTCTAACTCATAAACAAAATAAAAATAAAAATCTTCCCAAATACATCTTGGATCTTCAATATTATGAGGGAACAAAAGAAACCAACACCACCTCTTCTCTCTCCTTGGGGACACACATCTCTGTTCCCAAAATAAGCCTGAATTAAAATTACTATTCTGAAGACTCCTGAAACTTTGGTGCAGTTTTGACTTAGATTCACACATTTGTGAAGTCATCAGACTCTCAGAAACACTGCATATAATTAGCTGGATTTTAAGCAGCTTAAACTCCACACCCACAGAATCTTTCTCTGTCTTCACATGTATAGAACAATACAAGTATCAAATCATAGGAGCTCACAAATCCTTTGGAGGTAGCTATATTACATTATAAAAGGAAATCTTAGGGAATGTAAGAATAAAAGAAATATTTCTTGTTTTCTTCTCCAAAACACCATGGAAAGGATAAATACTTTAAGTAAAAACAAGATTAATAGTAATTACCCAAAAGAAAGTATCTGTAAGCAATGCTTAGCAAGAGGGGAGATTATGAAAAAAAAAACACAGCCTGATGTTTATGATAATTTCTTCTCTAAATGTAAATCTGGATGAAGCATTAATTTGTCCTGTAAATGACAATTTTTCACTGAGGACTTGAACTTTTATCAAAATATGTGGTCACTTTCCCTTGTTTCTTCATCTTATTTGAAGGCTCACTTCCTCCCCTCAAGTTTAAGACTTCTAAAGGCTTGTTCTCCCTCCTCAAGTTTAAGACTTCTAAAGGCTTGTTCTCCCTCTTTTAGTTAAAAGTATGTTGGTGTAAAATAAATAAATAAATAAATTTCTTAATGAATCTTGATGCATATAGCTTCAGTAATACAATAATAACAATTAATGACAATATAGTCAAAGTAACATGGTAATTTTAAAAGGCAATTTCTATAAACTATTGTTTTCTTAGTTTAAGTACTTGGTAAAACAGAAAGTATTTTTTTAAATATGAAAATTATTGAAGTATTCAAAAACTCACAGAACAGAATAAAATAATTTTATATTCCATCTTGCTACTTTCAGTACCAGTCTCACAAAGTCACGATATAAACCAGCAACTCCAATCCAATGAGATACAGGAACTTGTCTCCCGAGTCCAATCAAGGATCTTAAAAGCAACTTCAAAGATATTCTTGAGCTGAAGACCCTTACTTACATGCAGATTTGTTAAGAGGAAGGGGAAAAAATCCCCACAAACTTTTAACTTTGAATGGTAGTTGGAAAGGAGAGGCAGAGGTTAAACAAACTAGGGCAATTCTCTTGTATGACAAGTTTAAGTCCAGTCATCAGTGTAAAAAACAAAACAAAAAAACAAACAGTCAGTTAGTGCTGCTTCTTGTAAGTCACAAATTACTAACTCTTTGAACTTGCAAGAATATATCTGGTGAAACCAAACACTTTTGAGAAGCCTGGCACAGTTTCAATAGTGACCACAGTTGAAGAGAGATATAGTAACGTTTTTACTACCAATGACATGAATAGCCACAGATATATATATATATATTTTTTTTTTCTTTACTCCTCTCCTAAGCACCAAAAGAAGTACAGTGAAATCACTGAGTGACATGATTGAAGCCATAGACCTGTAGAACATGCAAGTTCAACTCAACAACAACAATTTTCAAGGTGAAGCTACTGAATGATAATAAACCTAAACAGGTTGGAAACTGCAACTAGACCTGCCACAAAATGTATCGGCAGGTTTGTCTCTAATACTATGTCCACTATTTGCACAGTTTTCTTTACATAGGTAAACAGATTTACTTAACAACATAGTACCATATAAATAAAGCTATAGCTACACTTTTTAAAAAAGCCACTTACCACTTTACTTTTATTTAGGTCATGAAATGCCTGGAAAACCCAAGACAATTCCAGCTTCCATTAAATTGATTAAACCATGAGAGGAGATCTCATCTGCTACTGAATTTCCTGAGTATTCAGGGCTCCAAATGTCTCCCGACTTTTTGTTAAACAAACCTAACTTCACAAATAGCCTTTTGCTAAAATTATAGTAGCAAATCCCTAAGAAATTCTAAAAAAAGCTAAAAGCAACCATTTCTCTGTAAAGCTGTGGCAACAGTTTAAAGGAAGCAGAAGAGAAATAAGCTCTTGGTGAAACAGATGCTCTTGATTATCAACAAGGAATGGCAGCCGCCTCTTTTGATAAGATACACCTGAATGCAGGCTTATCTGTGTGCAAATGGAGTCTGTCCTAAAACCTTTGTTCCCATAGTCAGAAAACTGGCAACAGGTCTTTTTGATTATTGGATATCAGGAGTAACAGATGCCGACACAGAGTGAGATCTACAAGTTAATATTAAATATTGATACTTGGGTATCTTTTCCACTAGGACTTTGGCAAAGCACAAGAGAATTGCAACACTATGCTCTTGAATAAATATAGAAGGACAGAATTGGTGTGGTAAGCTCAAGAAAGAAAAGGGACAGAGGGAAACCTGGGTTTGTCAAACTGAAAAAAAAATAAAAAATTGCTCATCAGTAATGTTTTAGACACAGCAGTTTCCAGGTCAATGATCACACCCCACAACTTCACCCAGCAATGAAACATTCAGCCCTTGAAAGCTCTTAAAATCTGAATCAAACTGTTCCAACTGAGAACTGCAAACCCATCTTTTAACCCATGTTCAGTAACTATGAGCAAACTGACCTCTGACTGTTGCGCTCCCTGAGACTAAATACACAGAACTTCAGTGAACTGACATTTTCATATTCAAAAGGAGTTGTTCACTCAGAATCATAGAATTTGAACTACTTGTTTTTCTATTAATGTTTTTCCTTGATCAGTTAAATTATTTAAAAAATATTAAACATTCATCTAGAATTTTCCGATGATTTGACTTCCTCATTTCCTCTCCCAGTCTTCTACCCTCTTCTGACAGATGTTGCCATTTCTGAGAAAAGGGGTATCTGAGGTACTCACAAACCAGCTCCGTGACTTCAGTCTGGTCTACCAAGACAGACTACATCCGTGATAGACAAGGTGAGAGCACTAACCATTTCAGACACCCGGTTTCAACCGCTGCCAAATGTCTGTCAGAGCCCAAAGGCATGTTAGCTCTAAGACACCAGTACTATTTCTTAGCAAAAGCATCTGTCTCAGCTAAGATACCTTTTTAGAGGGATGATAACACAGACTTTGACATTTATAAACCAAGCATATGTATTAATATGTAAAGTTCAAGAGAAAAAAAAACCCACCAAGCTGGCCACATTAGTAATACGACATACAGCTGCACAGAAAAAAGGTAAAAAAAAAAAAAAAGGGGGGGGGGGCGAAGTAGCGTTATCACAAGTAGCCTCAGTGTGTGGTTATTGACTAGTTGACAAAACAGGCTAAAAATCAATAGCATTTTCTATGAGAAGTTAGATAACTTCCCTATAATACAAAAGAAGGGTCTGCTGAGGAATAGATGTCATCTCTGCTGATGGCTTCACTACAAATATTTCATTTATTTATTTCTGCTTCTTGGAGGGCTCACAAAGTTTAGTCTTGGTACCAACACTCCAGGGAATAAAAGAAAATAGTACTCCCATATAAAAGGAAAAGGGAAGCTTCAAGCCATGGGCAATGCTGAACACTTACCACTTCACTTGCTGTAAATACCAGAAGATCTACCTAAAAGTTCTGAGAAACATTTAGTGGTGCAAAATTGATCTGACAACGTAAGGAGAACAGGCCCCCGGAGTCAAATCTTAGCAAATCCAGGTTCCCATAGGACTGAAATCCTGTTAAGCTTCCTCTCTTACTGTGAGCAACATGGAAAGCACCTTATAAGCTACTAATAAAATAGCAGTTGTCACCTGATTTGTGTACCTAACCCATTCATGACAATGACAAATTTCAACAGATAGCTAAGAAGGAAAAAAACCCAGGAACAGTTTGGTCAGCAACATTTTAAATGTGTAAACCAGTATTTAGAAAAGGTAGATACACTGAGAAACAATCCCTGCTGTAATGGAGAGCTGGGTGGTCTTTCCAATGCAAATGGACTACAAATATTAGTCAGGTGCACTTTTAATTTTCAAATGACCAACTGGGAAATTGTAGCATGTATTCATGTGGTCACATGCAGCTCATATTGCCAAATATAAATTACAGAGCTTTTTTTCAGCATGAAATGGGTATTTGGGGGAGGAGGTTAATTTGAAAATTATAGTAATTGTGCTTTTTTCTATTTAAATTCTTTGTGTAGCATTTCTTTGTCAATAGTTGTTATCCTAGTTTTGCTATTTAATGAAAAATTAGTAGTAACAATTATTTTTAGGAGAGAAGTCAATAATTTTCCTTTCTTATCCGCATATGTTTTATTCTTTGTTGTGGCTTAATTTGAATACAACTGCAAATTTTAAAGTATCTTATTTTTTACTGCAGGAAAAGTAATTAAACATTTTTTTATTTGTGGAGCTGCTTTAAAGTATTAAAGTAACTTGATCCCAAATGAACTTAAAATTTTAATTCATTTTACCTTATTCTGCCTGTAGAAGAAGTCAAATTTTTAAATGCAATATGACATATGGCTGTTCATTATTTATACATTCTGTAGCAGACTATAAATTTTACTTTGGACATATATCGAAGCACTGAAACCATTTCAGTTGCAAACACATAAATCATAGTTACAGTTATTAGTCTAAATGTAATGCCACCCAGGTTCTAGATCAAAACCTTTAAAATCCATTATAATTGACGTCTGCTGCATAACTTATGTCTGATTTTATTAAAGGAGCTCATTATTATTTATATCTTTGAAACATTATATTCCTAGCTGTGTAACCAGTTAAATGTGAAAGATCTGAGGCATCGGGGGGAAAGAGGAGGGGACAATAGCCTACAAACCAGGAAGAATAAGGCTGTAATGGAGGACAAAATGTTTTGAAATGAAATTACCTAGTTCAAGGTAGGAATTAGGCAGCCTGCACTAGTGGCTGATGCTCATTTGGGACAAATAAAGCGGGAGTTCTGTATCAGCTAACTTACACATCAGCATAAAGGCTGCAAAACAAACTGTGTTCCCCACACTACACATTGACCACTGCTTACAAGATGGGAGGGGGAAAGCTTTTAGACAGCTCCTATAGCTTGAAAAATCACTGAATCAAAACCGACAGGGCTGAGAGGCTTTCACAGATTTATTAGAAGGCTTTTTGCTGATGATCTGCTTTGTTTGCATAGTTGGGATGCAAAGCGCACTCTGGGATACACATCCTGTAAACACAAGCAAGCCCTTTGCTTTTAGTCTTTTGCCAAAGTGGCTGAGCCTCAAAGCTGGAAGCCTGTCTTTTCAGGACCGTGGAGACTTTACCATTCCCTCCCTGTTTTTCCTTTTGTGTTCAAGAATGGCTTTTAGTTAGCTCTAAAATGTAGCCAGAAGAAATAAATGAGATAGCAGCTATGTCAGCTAAATGTCTACTGAAGACTTGATACTGCTGTCTCTAAAATCAATGACAAGACTTCAAAAGGCAAAGGATCAGACTTTTAGATGGTTTGACGTTTTCAGTGAACAAAACAAGTCTCTGAGATGCTGTAAATTATGTACATGTGAGTTATTAACACCTCCCCTGGTAGGGAGAGGGAAGGGCTTAGATATAAACCCAGCCTGGGGGGGACCAGAAACATTTAATGGCTGATTTGCTTAGAACAACAGAGGAGTTTATTGCCTAGTCCACCTCAACCTCATCTACTTTTCAACTATGTGTAGCATAACATATTTATACGTTATTCTTATGTTATATTATGCTTATACTACTTATGAGCTCTATTCGTATATATAACTATACTTTAACTCCACTTAATGTTCTTCACATCAGCTGAAGAGAAAAATAATCAAGAGAAAGAATATTACTCACCGTATCTTGCTTTAGTTTAGCAACAATATGCAAGAAAAGGTGATGAAAAAAAAAGAGGCTGCATTTTGAGTACAGTAGTGCTGGCAATATGACTGCACAGTTTGATATCTTCCTTGAATTAATTTTTAACTTTTTCATACTTGGCCTATATATAGAAAAATACAATTCTGGAGATACTTTGCATATTTCTGCAACTGTCCAAGTTAACCATTACTTCTTTTTTATTTATACTTTAATACTTAATATTTTCTTTTACTTAGATTTTTATAACTTGAGCCAAAGGCAGGTTTAGACTTTGATTTGCTCATGTTTATAAGCAAGGAACAAAAACTTGTTTTTGCATTTCTTGGTGCATGATAGAACAGATTCCCAGTATTGTACTTGTCTGAGGAGGCTGCCTACATCCTACTGTACATGGTACGCAGTAGTGCCAAGAGTGTATTAAGCAATATATATAATTGTAAATTAAATGTTTGTCCTTTATTACATATAGAATGGGCATGGGCTATTCTTCTGGTAGGCTTAGACAATTCACGTTTCTTGAAAACAAGAAAAAACTTCAGGAATAGGAGAAAGTGAACAGAAATTTGCTCCACTTGCTAAAAAAAATAGCAAGCAAAGAATATATCTTAATCTTAAATTAAAAGATGTTGCTAATACAGCTTTAGTGGGTATGAAAAGATAAAAAAAGAAATCTAAGAAAAAATCTAACACCGGTTCAATGGTAAAAATCTTCACTTTAAAATAAACTTAATAAACAGAGAGGTTTTTCCTCGTGATTAATCCCATCATACAGAACTGCTTAATGAAAACTACACTTCTTGTAGAACCCTTTTCTTGAAACATACTGTCTATTCTCAAGTTTTACAACAAGCTGTTTTACATTTTCCTTTGTCCTTAAATGCTAAAATTGGTTTCTATTCAAATAAACTTCATATTTCACTTAAAGGAAGGTCCAAGTGTTGACAGAAAGCACAGGAAGAACTGGCCACCTAGACCCTGAATCTGGATAATTTGTAAATCTGCTTGTGTAGGCTAGCAGTAATAATAAAAGCTCATTAATCATGTAAGGCTGTGGTGCACACTCCTCTACAATAGCCCTGCAGCATTTCTTTGCTGTGGGGACAATATGCTTCATAAACTCAAATTAGTGTGCTGCAAAAGCTAATTGAATGCATGTGTGATACTTTGCCTTGGGATAACATACACCCAAAAGTCAAATGGTCTTACAGCTTTTATTACTTGGTTAAAAACAGCTGATAGGCTTCTGTGCAACATGGTAAGTCAGTCTATAAATTATCTGATTTTCTGTTTCTTTTCTATGAGTGGTCTCATTTTTTTATTTCAGTATGCAAATTGTCAACCAAAGGAAAAGAACCAAAAAAATCCATTTATTATTGGCCAAATTTGAGCTCAGTGTGAATTTGTGAATTGGAGGTTCCTGTACTGCCCACCACAGCTTCACTTCCCTACACCTCCTTTATAGTTACGGGAAACCTAAAAAGCAAGTGCTAAAGAGTGACTTATTTGGTTCTTCCTTTCAGATATTTAGATTTTTAGGTAACATCCTCCCATGGATATTTTCTAGGCCACATCTGTATAAGTCCTAGAAGACCCATTTATATTCTTCCTCAGGTGCTCTCTCTGTGAGAAGGCTGATAAGAGATTTAAGGTCCAGAATGAAAACAGATCCCCTATCTAATGAATATCAAAAAGCATCTGTATCTTACTGCCCATGAAACCGATCTTGTTCCTGGATGAGTAGTTCACTGAGCTTTAGTTTTGATTTTATATTAATTAAGATCATTATAAGATTGTAAGCCTGTGGAATGCTTTTTGATTATTATATTTACCGCACTATTTGCTGATATGATTCAAAATACATGCAATGTAACAAAATATCTACCTGGCGTAATAACATTCGTGTCCTATTGTGTTTGTGTCCTACCAAAACAAAAGGACTGAATGCATACTAAAGACTAAAACTCTTTTCCCCAAAAGTTAGCCCAAAATGGCTAACAGAATTCCAATTCAGTTAAAAAAAATAATTAAAATACACCACCCCAGATATTACTCGGTTATCTTTATAGTAAACAGTATTTTTGTGTACTACTGCTGATGGTGACTTAGAATGTTCTGCAGAGAAAGAGGCTGTATTTCAGATTTTGGTGATTTGTACTTGTTGCATCCATTCATTGGAGATAGAGACAGGTTTTTAGTGGTTTTCTTCAAAAAGTTTTGTGCCCAGTGTATGGTTCCGACTGGTTTCATAGCTTACTAGAAATTGAGTGGAAGACCCATATCCAATGTTTTATACCATATTTTAAGTATCGGTAAAACAGGAAATTGGAGAAAGTATTGTCCAGAACACTTACAATGATTTGGATCCACGTAGTTGCCTCTTTAATTTGGCAGTTATATATGAGCCATGGCAGATTAGATACCAACTCTAAGAAATCAGCGAGATTTTGTTTTTCATTTCAGAAATTATATCAAATACAGCTATTACATTTTCAGAGTTTAACAAAGGATGTAAAAAAAAAAAAAATAAAATTGTAACTTACAGCTACAGGGACTGAGGAAGATGGTCAATAAGAGTGTCCAGAACTACACTGTTATTTCGCAGAGCTCCTCCAGCAGAAACGCTCCTCTAGCAGAAAGCTGTCAAACTAGTGTATGTTCTTTTCCCTCTATCCTGACAGGCTTGCTTATTTCACTTGGTTAAATCAAATTATGGCTATTTAAGCCCTCCAGGTGGAACACAGCCTATCGTAGTCAAGCTGACTTCTTTCAGCATAATCAAAAAGTAAACTAATTGCAGTGTTCATTATATCTGATCATTAGAGGGATATCTAAAGCAGGGGACAAAAAGATGCAATGTGACTTCAAAACTGCCTTGATCCAGTAATGTCGACAGCAAATTCCTTCTGACCACTCATATACTCAGGTAGTCTTAAGCCCTGAAATCCAAGAACATTTAACTTCCTAATATGAATAAATTGGAATGTATTTTAAATGAGTTCCTTTGGTTTTGATTCTTACTACTACATCTGATATTGGTGGGAAACATTTTCTCTAAAGAGTGTTTTTGCACGCTCTTCTTTCATTCTCCTTAGGTTAGACAGCTATTTAGCCATTTAGCTTCTCTTCAGCTACCAAACACAAGTGCAGCAAATTGCATTAATTTGGCAGTTATTAGATTTGTTTAATGTTTTTTTTTCATCTCTTACTATTAAATAATTGGATCTGAGAGTTATTTTAAAAAGGCAGATGTCTTGCTGTTCCTTCGAAGGTTATTAAGAAGAAGAAATGGCTAAGATTTGATCTTATGAAGGCTTAATTTTTACAGCTGGAACTGTTGTCCTATGTCATTCAGTTGCCCTAAGAGCTGCAAGGTGTAGGTAAATATGAACATCAAGCTTGCAGGATGTCTGAATTATATTTTTTTTTGTCAAAAGTTTCAGCATTTTACTTGATAAAAACAAATTTCACTTTTTTCCTCTATTGTACAGTTTGCCAATTTGTTTAAAAATTCTATTAAATTTATTGCAGTATAACGTTATGTTCTGTAGCAATAAATAACACCTTCCATCTTTTAATTATTTTTTTTTCTAGAATGGGCAATAGATCCTAATCTATATTATCAAAATTAAAGTTGAAGGAATTTTAATTCTTCTAACAGTCAATTTAAAATGTTGCCAAATGCCTTGAACAGTTATAGTCATAAAGCAGTGTGCTTGTTAAGCTGAACTTTGCATTTTCAGTCATATAGCTGGCCTTAGAAAAATGTTAGTTTTTCCATCTCAGAATTCAGATGGAGAGCATTTTTAGCAGGTGTGGCCCCCAAAATAACAGGTTTATATATTTTATACAGTATACTATAAAAGACATTCTGTTGACAAAGAATAATTCTATAACACACCTTTAGTTCCACACAAAATCAATTTTCTTAAACAAGTGGGAAAGAACAAAATTTATTATTGCCTTACTCTATGTATAACATGAAAGGCGGTAGTGAATGCATGAATGTTTTCCCTCTGAAATGGATTTACATCAGAGGCAGGTGGTTAATGTATTTTAGAGTTCAGACAACCTTCCAAGAAATGCCTCTGCAAAGCAGTGTTCACTGCAAAGACATTATTCCGATCCTGCACCCCGCGCTCTCACTTGTGGCCCCCTGTTAGTAACTGGGACTGTCAACCTGCATCAGCTGTTGAAAAATTTCACCAAAATTATCTTTTTCTAAAAGATGCTACTTCATTGAAACTGTGGTGTTTCACAGAGGTACAGCACTTTTAAGTTTGGTCATGAGAAGGGGAAGGAACAAGAAGGAGCTCTCAAATTTCCTTTACCTACAGGTCATGGCACTGCTTCTAAGCAGAGGATAAAGGGTGGTGACAACTAGCTGGGCCTTTGGGGGCTGATTCAGAGTCATTTGGGATGAAGGGTCTTCAAGCAGGAAAGGGAACTCTTGCACATCACATTCTGTTCGGGTCCAGGCAGTACCCTAACTAGGGACTCCCTGAATTTACGATATGCTTGGTTTGTACATGAGTAGAAAGTATTTTGTCTTCATTTCAATTCTTTGGAACACTAATACAAATAATAACCGACAAAAGGACCAGGGCCCAATGCTTTCAGTATTTGTCTTGATGTTAGATTATAATTGTCAGGAGGCCTGAACAGTGCGGCAGAGGAGCAGAGCGAGGTAGGGGAAGAATATAAATAGGTCATATATAACCACAGCAGCAATGATGAACTAAACAGCCTGATTTTGCAATGAACACTGCAAATCTCTTCAGGTCTTCATCTCTGTTTAATCCTTACAAAAACTTTTACTTCTAACATCAACACTTTCAGACACAGATAACTGCAGCACCTGTCCTCTTATTTCTTTAGATTCTCTGTCCCTAGAGCCACAGGTTTTCTCCATTTGTCCCCTCTGCATCCTCAAAGCACCTCACAAATAGGTCTGAGGGTCTGTAATGGTGACAACTTTTCAGCTCTAAGTTTATTTGGAGTATCTGACTCAGATTGCCAGGTCTGAGGTATCAAAAATTCTTTATGAATCCCTTCCAACTTGAGATATTCTATGAAATCTATACATATACTAGGACAGGCTCATCTGTCCATATAATTTAACTGCAAAGAATTTAACAAAGAGAACTGGAATACGAAGCATTCATGTTAGTCAAATCCTTAAAAGCAAGCTAACGACATTACTTGCGCACAAGCACGTCCTATAGTTCCAGATGGCAGAAATGCGTAAGTATTGCTGCAGACATAACTGTTAACATTACCATTTCCATAGATTCCAGATTTTTTTTATATTAACTTTTCTATTTTTTTTAACTTCAGCAAAACAAAGGTTATTCCTTTCTCCACTATGACAGAATTCTTGAATATGTCATTCCTTTCTAGTATCACATTATGACACTAAATACCTGCAGTATTATAGGGGGTCAGCGTATGAAATGCACATGGTAAATCTCACAACACATTAGATTTTGGAAAGTACAACAAAATGCCAAAATGAGCCAAATATAAATGAAAGGCTTTTTAGCCAGTAGCACATGCAACTGGGATGGCAAAGACAACAAGAGATACAACTATCGACACACTGTTCCCTCTGTCTTAAGCCAGAGGAATGGACTTTGTGGCTTCCTGAGCCCTATTTTCTGTGATCAACATACCATGCCAGAGCTCGCACACTTATCAAATGAGTGCATGGTGGGTGAGAGAAAGCCTTCTGATTTTGCTCTGCTTTCTTTCTACCCCAAGCAGTCAGAGCTCTACTGGTGACCCAAATTAAACTTGTGATAGCTGGAGTTTAAACTGGAGTTTAAACCTGAAGCTCAAACCGATAAAGGAATGCAAACTGCCTTCCAGAAGTAAAGCTTACACGTTACTACACCATCTAGAAAGGTAGTCTGCAATTTATGTCCCATTTGATAAACAGGAAGCAAACTTGGCACAAAAAGTTTTTAATCAGTGAAGCTTGCTGCAGCATATTCATTACTGTTACAAAATGGGATTACAGTTATTTTGTGATAGAGTTGTATGGTTCATATATTTTTATTGTTATTTATTTTAAGGAATATTTTTACACTGAGGCATAAAAGATTATATGCTATTACTTGTTTAACAGTTAAATATGACACTGGCAATATTCATCAACATTTTCCAACTATCATTCCTGAAATTAGTTTTCTAACAGACATTTAGGTAGCTGGACCAATTTTCAGAAATGATGAACATCTCCAGTTTCCACTAGCAACTCAGTCTATTTACTGTATCGATGTATGCTTCCAAGCACAAATTTCAGAAATTACTCTTAGCTATTTGTGCTCAGAAAACTTAGACCATGATGTTTCACAGTACTTAGGTTTTGGTTTTGTGCGGTTTTTTTCCCTCCACTTTTGTCTATTAACTCACTGGTACTAAGCAGATAATGATGATTTCTATTCAAAATACAGCATACCCCTTACAATCTTCATCTATAATAAAAACACATACAGGTTATAAGGACAAACCATTAGCTGTTGTCAGCTGTGATTCCTACTTTTTTCCATGTTTTTTCTAGATGTGAATAGAAAAGAAGGGCAGTTGGGAAATTTGAATTTTATTTCTTGCACACACCTCATTTTCACATGTGTAAAATCAGAGTGAATCTTCCTTTACCACCTGTGTAGGCCAAGAAACCACGTAAACATCACACCTTTTCAAATGATGCCATAAAATCCTCTGTGGGAGAGGTATCTGTGCCTTTACAGCTGCACTTCTAATTTCTTTAAAATTCCTAAGACCTAAAATACTGACAAGTCTGATGCTGTACATTTGAAAGACATTCTTGTACACCAAGAATAATTCTTTTATATATCATCAGAATCTTAAATATTTTTTAAAGATTTAGCTCTGTTGTATTTCCCATGCTTTTTTCACATGGCATAGAAACAAGTTTTGAAAGAAGGTCCAAGTTTCCTGTAGGAATCTGTGTATCCCTTCTTTCCCGCAGTCACATCAAAGACAGGTGAACCACACAAGTTATCTTTTTAATAAGTCTTTCTTAATATAAGCATTGTCAGACAACACAGTCTTCATTACATACAAATATCTTTCAAAATGGTATGACAGAAAGAGAGGTTTATGAGTTCCTTTGCTAAGCAAGGAAGATGCAGTAATTGAAAGTGCCCACGGGCTTGGAGATTTATTGTTAAGGGAAGTGTGCTGTAAACAAGAGTAACATTAAGGATTTGACTGTAATAATTCAATCTATCTTACTTTACAAAACAACATCTAAGTTTGCAAGTGGTAAGGTCTTGTTTACAAATAATTTGCAGCCTTCATGATGTAGGCAGCTTTCAAAACCTCCCAGCTGAAAGAAATTTTATAAAATGTAAGATATTACTGCTGAAGCATTGGCCACAAGCGTGTAGTTTAAATCAGCTGTGTTTTTCATTGAAATAGGTTCAACCTCTGTGCACTTAAGTATGTAGCAATGAGAGTAAAGCAGCAAAGCAGAGCAATTTTCCTCTGTAGCTGGGCAAACAGATCCAGGTGGCATCACTGGATTAGAGTTGGAAAGTTGCAGGATCAGGTGAACTTCAAGGTGACTGGCTTTGGAGGAGGCAGTCATGTCATCCACCATAAAATTCTTGGGTACACCTGGGCAGTTCCAGTTTTCTAAAGTTGGTCCATTTTTTCCTGTAACTTAACTACAGAAGGGTGCTACTCAATGCCACCCAGCTGGGCAGAAGGCCACATCAAGAATGAGCGTGCAGGCTCTCCTCTTGGCTGAGCAAGTGTTACCTCTCAGTAAGTGATGAGCATTTTGATAACACAGCAGTAAAAACCATATAAACCACTATAATATATTAAAGGAATTTGGCTAGAAAGAGAAAACATGCAGTTGTGGAAGAATGGGATCACAGCAATATGTATTTTAAAGAATTTGGTTTTCTTTGCCTAGGACTTTCTGTTATATCCCAAACACTGAGAAACAGCACTACACTTACAAAATTAAAAACAGTTATTACTGTAAGGCTGCACTTCTTTTCTCAGCAATGAAAGGTGCTTCCTTCTAGACACTGCATTCATCTGAAATTGAACCTGAGGAAAGAAGAGGGTGGAAGAGCTCACTATGAAAATACAAAATACTTAGCACGTATGAAGAGTTCAGATCCCCTATCCTCTGCAGTGTGATGGAAGGACTATCTCCTGCCCCTCCTTCCTCCTTCCTGCTGTGTCTGGCACTGTATTCCGAGCACAGCTGATGGCCAGGCGATGCAAGGTACATCTGTGTAATGAGTCAGCACAATCTTTGCAACGTAGGCATTTATTCTGATAGAGTGTCAGGTGTTACTTATGTCCCAGAGCACAAGATTAAAATCTTCACCAGAGACATTTGATTTCATAGGTTGTAAATTTTACAGCAAGATCACAAGATCTGTCATTTGAACACACAGAACACTCAAAAAAAAATACCCACGCACACTGCAAAATTTCTCTTGGATCAGATGAGGGAAGGAAAAGATTAGGTAACCCACTTGATCTTACATAAAGCCACATGCTGCTCCAGAGGAATTATTTAAAAACTCTCTGGACCTTAAGGACAAAATTGTTAAGCCAGCACTTAACTGACAGTTATTTTGCTATTACCTTTTAAGACAGTAGGTATTGTGTCGCTACCATCTTTAAGCTCAGCACAGCACTTGGTACACAAAGACAAGTAAAGCACGTAAGTTTGGGGTATGTAAAGAATCTGAGGGCAGGTATTTTAAAATATCTTGAAGATTTAAAGTAACCAGAATATATAGTTTAATTAAACAAAAGGAACATTAAGAGAATTATTTTCAAAGTTCTCATAATATCACTCTTCTCTGGGTCTCCTGACGTTCTTGCTTACAGAACTCATTTATTCATCTACTTAGAAGTATTCCAGTTGTTTAGAGAATGAAAAGTACTCTCAATTCTAGTGCTCCTATTATGCAGAGGTAGTTAGGAAGATGTAGTAAATAGGCTTTTACACCTCAAAAGCAGATTACAATAGTGATAGATAGATGCTCATGCCAGTGTGCTAAGGAAAAAAAAAAAAAAAAAAAAAAAAGGAAGCCAACTAAAGACTGTTCTATTTTCATGGCAATTCCTTTCTTAAGTACCAAAAAGAAAAAAGAAAAAAAGGAAAAAAGATCTGATCTATCGATAGTAGAGAAGGTGACAATTAAAAGAAAAGGCTACACCAATCATCTATTGATTCACCACTATACAACAGTCTTTATCACTAACCTAAGCACTGAAAAATGTGGTTGCCTAACTAGGAGGAACAATCACTAGAAACATTTTAATTTCCTCCTTTGTGTATAATAATGTCAAAGACCTTAAATACTGTGATGGAGAGCAAGATAGGCAGGGCTTTTAATGCAAAGATACAAATATACTTTGCACCTATTATTAAATTCAATTCACACTATCCCTGTGAAATATTAGAACAGATTTTATAAAAGAACAAATTAGGGCATAAAGAAGTTTAGATTCTTCAGCCTTTGAAGTTGAATGGTAAATTTTCTACTGAGCTGTTACAGAATTGGGCAGTAGATTGGTCTTTAGATCACACAATGAGGAACTGTCTGAGCCAAGATTGGAAAGGTAACAATGAGGAACCCTTTCAGCAGGGTGTATTTATTAGAAGAATTCATTACTGCAGGAACAGATACAACCAGTCACCAGAAAGTCAGCCAAGACTTGCCACATTCGCCTGCCATTTAACACTTGCATGGAATTTATCGTATTCTTTTAATTTTATCAGGTGCATTTGTATAATGAAAGTAACACAGTTTTGTCTTGCTCTCCCAAATCGAGCACTATTACTACATAATAACTTTTTTCCAAGAACAGCCATAAAAACCTTTCTGTTTTCCTCTGTCACTGACTAACTTTTTGGTTTGGGCTTTGGTTGGTTGGTTGGTTTGGTTTGTTTTTTTCTGGTAATGGCACAAAGCTAAATGAGTTTTGACTTTCAAATCTTCATCTACAAAGTAGCTCCTACAGTAGTTACACTACTGTAGAAGGCTTTAAGAACAGCGTACACTGGCCTTCAGGGCAGAGCAAACATGAGGAAAACAGTTGAGAGGTGAAATTGAGCTCATCTGGGAAAGAGATGGCTTCTTTATGGTCTAAACCTTAGAGGTGGAACAGTTTGATAAACTGAAGAGTTGATTCCAGCGTGCTATTGGACATTCAAAATAGCTCTCCCATTTCCTACGTCCCTTGGTACCTGCTTTAACAAATGCAAAACTTAGTCAACACCTGCAGTTTCTCAGCTAAACCATGAAAAAGGCAACTTTACACAAACATTTAGGCAAAAATCACCCATTTATCTGAGCGTAGTTTCATATATTCACTGAAGACAGTACAAAAGCCAAGGCAGTGCTTTCACCATTTGGGATTTGGAATGTGCAAGCCTTAAGTAGTCAGAAAAGAGGAAAAACCAAAACTGAAGTGAAGCATGCAAGGAAAGCTATCTTGAAGAAGCCAATTGTTGCTGGCTGTAGTGTTTGGTGAACGTGTGAGCTGTGCTCCCCATCTTTCTCCAGTGGATAAACATGTATTTTAATGCAATTTGCAATGGGGTTTGGGACTTATTACCAGCTGTCAAGAGATCAGTTACTGAGGGCTTAACTGACAGTGGATAATTAGCTTTCCTATGAACGGTGATTGTGTTTCACTCTGAAGATAGTGTAGTAAGAAAATGAAGCATATGGCAAAGTCAATTATGATTTTTTCTCAAAACTGTTTTTAATGGTATTTAACTAGTGATCTGTTGGGTTCCAGTTTATTTTGATGGGTGTGCAATATCCTAAGAAGCTATTGTATTCAGGCAGTTTTCTATTTTAACTACTTATACCCTATTTAAACATAGAGAAATTAGTATATTGTTATTCCAAAAAAGGGCTATTCTTCAGTACAATTTATGGAGCAAATAAGAACGCTTCACAGGGCTGCAGAATTATCAACAAACAGATTATAGTTTTGTCATGGCCTTAAGGCAGGCTGAGTGATCCCTATTACTTTCACTATTCAGTGGAGTTAATGCTGTCTTGGAACCACACATATTGAAAAAGGGCTTCTAATGGGTTTTCTGAAAGTATTCTCTCTGCCTTTGTCAAGTAACACAATGAGAAATTACCGTAGCAGGTTGGAGAGTAAGTACCAGCTGAGGAGCACAGGGTTACCCTAGGAGGCAGAGAAGCACACAGCCTGGTACTTCTGCTTGCATACTTACATTTGCATAAAACATTAATTGTTTGCAGACATGTAGTACAGTAGGATGCCTATTGGATTAATAGCCTTAGTGCATCTGTATCACTCTTGCACAGATACAACTAAACTCAACAATAATAGAAAATTACAAATTTCAGCAAAAAAATAGCCTGTGTCCCTATCCTTATTTGAAAGTATTAAGATAATGTAATTTTCTCATATTTCCCTGTTTTAGAAACTTGACAGAATATTTTTGAAACACTAACTGCTTTCTAACAGTGATTAAGTAGTATGAAGATGACAAGTGAGATTATAATTTCACTTTTTAATCTGGCCATCAGATTCCTATGCAATATTGGTCAAACCAGTGCTTTAACATCTAGAGGTTAAATTTCAGACCCTTTGGAGTTCCACAAGGCAGGAGGATGGAAGTTTATTGCAATGACTCATCAAAAGTTAAGAATCTAGAATTCCTAATTAATTAGTTTAAAAATTATATTAAACCTTAGTGTTCTAGTTTCTCTAGTAATAGTAGAGAGAACTAACCTGATTTACACAACACAAAGTCCTCTGAAAAGAGAGTCATAAATTTGCTGAGAGTCTATTTCTATAAGTGTAAGAAATTAATTCCTAACAGACTCAAGTTACAGCTTTAAAGCGTACAAAGGGACATAACTGGATGGATAAAAAAATTTATTCTCACATCCCACTGGCCTTTTAAGTCAGATGCACACCGATGCCAACAACCTGGATTCACACATCAAGTCTGGAGTTGTTCAGACAGCTAAAATCTTTTAGAGAAACTCTTTTCCATATAACAGTGTACTAAATAGGAAGCCTATTTTCTGCAGTACAACACTGTTACACTAGCATTATACCACCATGCAACTATTCTCATGGATTAAACAGAACTATTATAACAGAACTGATGAGCTAATTCAATCTCTGAATAGTTACTTTCCTTACTAAGTAAAAGACATCTGACAAAAAGCACAAAAAAAAAAAAAAATTCCATTCTTTCCTACCTTCCATCTTCTCCAGGAAAAAGAAGCTGCAGGACACTGTAAACTGAGACTGGAATTTCTTGGTGTCTTCAAAGTGTCTGTGGCTGTAGATAACGCCATACCAGAGAAGGTAAACCTTGAGGTGGCTGTGGCTGTGGATAAGTTCACACCTCTGCAGGCACATCCCTGAAGAGACTGGTGCCCCTAAGTCCGTGCTGGAGCAGGTACGCCCCTGAGGTACAGTGGTCCATGCATAAGTCCATGCCAAAGCAGAAGCAAGGTGAGGGGTTCCGCCTGAACACTTGGAGTGTGAACCTCACAAGAAGCAATGCAAATGCAGCAGTGACCCAACTTGAGCTGGCTTTGGTGTCCATTAACTCCACACAACACTACCTCTTCTGTCCTGAGTGACCACCATAACAAATTGAGCCCCAAAATCATGGACTAAATGAACTCAAGGCACATTTTATGGATGTTTGACAGGGGTGGCCCAAAGACTAAGGGAGGTGGTATGTAAGGAGGATGATGTATTGGATAGCATGGAACCTGAGCATGATGTAGATGATACGGGATAAGGGATGGAGATTGTACTGGGTTTGGCTGGAATAGAATAAATTTTCTTCATAGCAGCTCAAATGGAGCTATGTTTTGGATCTGTGACCAAAATAGTGCTGATAACACAGGGATGTTCTAGTTATTGCTGAACAGTGCTTACACAGTGTCAAGGTCTTTTCTGTTTCTCAGACAGCCACACACCACCAACTATGTGCAAGTTGGTAGGGGACACGGCTGCAGCAGCTGACCCAAACTGACCAAATGGATACTCCGTACCATGTAACATCATGCTTAGCACTAAAAACTGGGAGGAAGGCACATTGGCCAGGGCTGTCATTGATCAGAGACTGGCTGGGCATCGGTCAGCTGGTGGTGAGTGGTTTTTTTGCATCACTTGCTTTTCTTGGGTTTGTTTTGCTTTGTTTCTTTTTTTACTTATTAAGCTGTCTTTATTTCAACCCATGAGTTTTCACACTTTTATCCTTCTGATTCTTTTCTCCATCCTACTGCAGGGAGTGAGGAACTGGCTGTGTGGTTCTTAGCAGCATACTGAGGTTTAACTACAACACTTGGATAGGCATCACTTCTAGTGGGTTGGAGCAGAACCTGTTTAGTCTCCACACCCATCCAACGCAAAGTGTGCCTGTTGATGCAGTCACTGAATTATCCAAGTCAGCTGTGATGACATAGCATTTTATCTTTTGGATGCAGATATTCTATTTTTGGAAATATTCTGAAATCTCAAAAAAAAACCTATATGAAGATTTAGGATTCTCAAACTGATAGATTTATGGGTCACTAAGTTGCTTCACCCTAGGATTTTAAGAAAAAATCGTAAAGTCAGAGGGCACTGATACAGCGTCTTTATAACAGCTGCTTTCCATGACTAACAGGTTAGCCTGGATTTAATTCAGAGATCTAAGAAGTCAAAGTGGGCAGATATACTACCAAAAGAGTATTTCACTGTGTAATGAAAGCAAAGCCAAAAGTGATAATATCCAATTCCACTCTAATGGCTTTTATCTGTAGATCTCAAGATGATAGTGATATTCCCCCAGCTAAGTACTCTATATTCAGCTCAGGAGGAGGTCAAGGGCAGAACACCCATGGACTTTAAAAGTTTGCTGGACTGAGGCAGATGTATCAAAACATATTACTCCAGTTTCTGTCTTACATAATAAATTGTGGGCCAAAGGAGCAGTAAACCATCAACCACCAGCCCGATAATTGCATTTCTAATGAAAACGTGTGCCCCTTTTGTGTCGTTTCTACCGTAAAGCAGCATGCTAGTACCCACTAGTGAACAGTGCACTCAGCAGAAGCAAAACGAATAGGAGAAATAAAAATTATGTCCCTGATGGTGTATTTTTTAATGTATTAAACAACGATTAGGGGCAAAGGGCAAATATTCAGCAATCAGCAAGCAACAGGTGAAAGAAAGATCCCGACTCAGTAAGTAAAGACCATTAAACGTCTTAGTGTAGCCCTTCTCTGAAATCTTCTCCCATTTGTCATAAAAGTACCGAAACATACCATCCTTCATTTTGATTGAAGCTAGTCTCTTCTCCAGATGTTAAGGCTGTTCTGTTATCTGTTACTATGTCATATATATTCCTGAAAAGATACTGTCAAAAAGACATACTTGCAGGTTGACAGCTAAGATATTAAAAGGCAATTCCAGTTACAGTTGGCCAAATTTTTGATTAGCCCTTCAGTAAACAAAGGGCATTATTACTGACAGTAGGTGATTTCAGACAAGATAGGTGTACGTAATAGCACAACTTTCGAGCCTCTGTTGTGTGTTACGGTATGTTAAGAGGTAGCACAAGCATCTCCAAGAATCTTGTTGCCAGACTTAGAGACAAGGGTAAGAATCCAATCTGCTAAACAGAATTTTTCAGTTGCACTCCTCTTTCATATTGAATCTATTAAAATATTTTACATACAACCACAAATTGTTGTTAGGCAAACCTAGATAAAATAGGATATAATTTAGGAGCTTTACAATATTTCTGATCCTTTACAAAGGCTGGCTGAAAAAAACTGTACACAGAAAAAAAGGACAATTATTTCTTCTATGAAAGGAATGGCATAATACAGACAAATGGACATGGCAGGAGAATTGCCAATTGTACTTGGTCTGGTTCAAAAGGTTAATGATGAAATATATCTCTGGCTTATATTTCAAGAAGAAAACTAGCAGTAAGGCAAAATTATTCATTGTGAATCTAGTAAAAATGTTTCCTTTGGTCTCTCTCTAGCTCTTGCTAAGAATTCACTACTTCAAAATGCTTTCTGCTGTTGAAACAGGTACGCTTAATCTTCTAAATTAAATTTAAACACTTTCAGACAGAGTGCATTAGTTGTTGTTGTTTTTTTTTCCCCTTTATCTCCTACTTATATACTTCTAACTATGTAAACAGAAATGAAGGACATGGGAATGATCCTCATTAATCCAATAATACTTTGTGGTTAGACCAGGTCACTGGAACATTTACAATAAACTTCATTTGTTCTGTGGGCTGGTTTGGGAAAAGGCAGTTAAAAGAGAGCAATTTAGGTGAATCTAGATAAAACATCTCCTGGTAAACAAGCTGTTAAAAACAATAATTACTTGCCCTATTAGTTGTGGTAAAGTCAGGGTGATTTGCCAGGCTGAAAGAAAGCAGAATAAAAGCAGGCAAAACCTCTCCTCCTGTCCAGGGGAGTGAAAAAAAGTCCATGAAGTATTTGGACTGGACTTCACTGCATCTCCAAAGCAACACACACACGCACAGCAATTCTTTTTGAACTTCTAGGGGAAAAATGAAGCACAAGGTAAGATATTATTTGAACATGCAGCCTGTTCATTGTGCTGTTGTTTCTTATTTTTGCCATTCTTTCTATTAAGAGGGTTGTCTGTTGACAGCTCCCAGAGAGAAGACTGGGAGACATCCAGTACAGTCTTACACTACTGCGTAAGCCTGGCTAATCCAAGCCCTTCTCCAGGGCCAGGATAGCTGTCAGACCCGGGAGGGATGGGCACAAAACTCAGGAAGTCATTGAAGGAACTTCAATATGACAATAGGAAACCAGTGAAACAGAATAATTAGTTGAAAGACTTTCCTAAACTCATTTTTTAAACTTACATTTTGCTGTTCCTTGGAAAAGAAATACCACAAGAATAAGCAATGTATTCCCCAGAGTGCCCTTTCATGTAGATTAACTGCTATTACGGCTACAAGGAGTTATACACAAACTCCTTTGTATCTTGACAGAATTCATTCTTTTGGGAAAGAGTTGCTATCATTGCTAGTTTGCAAAGGTAGAATGTAATCGTTAGTTCACATACATGATACAGTAAGTTTATTGAAAATATTCTAAATCCTATTGTTATGTCAGGCACACATATTCAACACTCACATGAGGGAATCACCTGAGCGAGCTGCTACCAGAAGAGGCACCAGCATTTGCAGGAATCGAGAACTTTTAGCCTGTTTTTTTCAAGTATTTCAAATTTTACCAACCGTAATGTCAGAACTCTTTAAAGGATTTGATTTACTAAGAACATATCCCCGGAAAAATAAATCGGATATTTAAAATTTTGTGGCTATTTTTAAAGGCTCTGGCTCTTAGTAGATATCCATTTAGAATATACCTACTAGTTTTACGCTTAAAATGAAATGCCATAAACAAAGCAATACTTTTACGCCAGCTATGTTGTGCAATTCCCCTTTCACCCCCTTAGATTCCTCTTACAGTTTGATACAGCTTGATATTTCAAATGCTTTCCAAAGTACGTATGCATGGTCGGACTGCTGCAGCAATGTGCACCTTCAGTATGCATCCTGCCCTGGACAAAATCTTTGGCCAAAAAAAACTCACCAAGCAATAACAAAAAATCTCAACCCTTTACCATGATCTGAAATTTGTCAGAACTCAGGTACTAACACCTAAGCAGAAAGCACACTTCAAAAGGGAGTCTGACACAAAATGTGCCAGAAACAACATTAAGAAGTTAACATTAACAATGAAACGAAGCCATTGAAGTTAAATAGTAAAAACTGTCTTCTGAATAATACATACTTCAAGACAAACTTTTTGATCTGTTTTAACACAGCTCCAAAGATCTGCATGTGGGAGTGAGCTGAGATTTGCTCCAGGTCACCCCACCATCTAAGAATATTACGTAGGTGACATGCTTCATCTGAAGACAAGGAAAGGCTCGCTTTGACCTGTCAGCCCAACTGACCTTCAAGTTGTCAAGAAAACTAGAAAAGGGTGAACAGGAAAGAAGAGAAAAAGAATGTAAAGTAACAAAAAGGAAGACCTGGAAAGAAAAAGAGGACCTCTCTGCTTAGGTCATGAATTCTCGTCACATTCTCATGATAGTTGGCAATAAATATCTGTTAACCTCATACAGAAATGAAGCATAGTCAGGGTAGTCAATATTAATTGCTGAAATAGAGCACACTGATGCAAAAATGAAGACTGTATAACGATTAAAGGATACCACTGGTGACAAACGGAATATAGATGTGGGGAGCCATGAGTTCCTGAATGTTAATGCTAATTGTGAGAGTTCATTAGGTGATCTTGGCCAGTCACTTGCCCTCATTGTTCCATAGACCCACAGAGAATATGCAATAACATTTACAGGTTTGGATACACAGCAGTGCATCTACAGCTACTATAAATCTAATTTTTCATGAACATCATTTTTGTATGTGCTCAGTGTGCTTTCCAGATATAAGTTTGGTAAATGTGTCCAAGTACTTCATTATTTGGACTTCTCCAGATGTAAATTTGGTAAATGTGTCCAGGTACTTCACGATTCAGGCATTTCCCATAGCCAACCAGAGTAACATATGGAAAGCCATGTGAAGGGGCAAGGCTGGCAGTCAGAGGAGGCCAGTGAAAGCTTTCCCTTGTTTTTTGCCATCAGATATATGACCACCCTATGAATACCTGTTTATTTAATAGGTATTAATTCCACTCAGATTCATGGAGAACTCAATAAAATGTTGTGTGTGACAAAGGAAGATGTGAATACCATGGAAATCTGTTGATTAGGTTTTGCATAGTACAGAACAATCACGTAGAGAAGCAACATTTCAGGCTTGCCGTAGACGAGGCTTGCTGTGAGTGATGTCCGGAGGTTGCACGCAGTTTATCCTGTTTCCACTGCCACGGAAATGCAGCCTCCTATTGCAAAGGCATTAGATAACAACCAAATAAGTATTCATCTATATGTCATTATTTTCAGTTTCCAGATGGGTAGGGTCAGTCAAGAAGAATCAGCTATTAATGCCAAAACCAGAGGAGAACTCACGAGAGTCTGACTCATGGCTGTGGCACGGCTGCGTGACGAACTGCTCATTAAGGAGCCCAGAGGACACCGCAGCCACCTGGCTCACCCTGAATCAGCGGGGAATTATGCAGGTTAGTTTCAACTGCCGCTTTTGGCAGCTTCAAGAAACCCAAGTGCAGCAAGAGATATTTTAAAGTCATGCTAGGGGAGGGGAAAAAGGGAAGAGAAGAATATCTGTGAATGCTACATAATTATAATATCAAACCATAGAAGTTCACGATCCAGGAAAGTACCTTGAGTTCCTATTTAGAAAAATCAATGTTGAAAATTGAGATTTAGTCTACAACATCTATTTAGCACAATAATTACACTCAAAATAACTGATAAATATATTGAGCAAGAATAGTTACAAAATCAACATTTTTTTTTTTTTTAATGGAAAATAAACCCAGACATACTAAAACTGCTTCAATAGGGAATGCTGATTAAAATTTTTTGAGGAACAAGTTTGATTTATGTCCAGCAAGGTATTTTGAAGTACATTAGAGTAGGATGAACTTTGCTTTTGCAAATTGACTGAATTGCTGTATTGTCAGCTGTTATCTCAATTTTTATTTTTTTTTTATATTAGTGGCTGATGAAAGCAGAACACTGGCAAACACATCTTTCTTCCTGCAAACTAACTTGAGAACAAACCACATATTCTAGACTGATAGCTAAATATTGTTTTAAAGAACCAAGTTAAACAGTGATTTAGAATGCAAAAGGATGAATGATCAGGAAAATATTTTTTTTTAATGGTTTGGAAACCAGTAATTCTAAAAAGCACCACAAATTAATTATTCCTGTTATCTTGTTTGATTTCCCAAGGAAACTAAAGGAATCCTTGCTGAGGGAATATCATTGTGACAGTCACCACCAAAATCAAAAGCACTGATGCGTAACCAGCTTCAGCCCTCATATTTGGGAGCCCTGAATGCAATATGTTACTGTTTCCTTTGGGTAATTTCCCACATTGAATAGCCTATATCAGATATAAGAAATCTTTAAATTGTTAAAATACCTTAGGTGAGTAGTGCACCGAGATAAATATAAATAAACTACAGCAGCTTCAATATTCACTTTTGTCTTTTACAAAGCCAGATTTATTATACAAATATATGATCATACAATGCTTCTTACACTTTCGAGCTGCACACTATATTCTGATAATAGTTATTTACATAATTATTCTTTCTGCAGGGAAAATATGGTGCACTATGAAAAACACACTCAGGAAAAAGTCATTAGACAATTACTCATACAATACTCTGGAGCTAAATCGACAGTACTGTGCAAATAAGTAACTTCCTCAATGTACTTCTGTGAAGGAAGGTTATCCTAAGTGAGTTATCAATTTTAAAGTCAGATCTCCCTAGGTGCGGAGGCAGACAGTATATTTCATAGCACTTACATGCCCTTACCAATAAACAGATCAATTCTGTGTAGCCATTAGAAGAACTGTTAATCCTTTGTTAGGTTTTTTGCCTCTTTCTACCATCTTTCTTGCTGATGTGTTTTGCAAGAAGTAGAAATGAGCCCAAGTCCATTTCTCAAACCTCAACCTTGGAGTACTTAGGACTTCAGAAAAGTGAACTTTTTGCTAACGGGGGGACAATTTTGGGGTCTGCTTTTTTGTCTTCTTGATCCTAAGCAGCTTTAATTTTTGAAAAGTTGAAACAACTTACACACACACAAAAAAAAAAAAGCCTTACAAAAAAAGCCCAGAAACCCAAAACCAAAACACACGAGTCTCACACACTGCGTGAGGATGGTCGAGCAATACATCCACATTGTACTAGGAGACATATGCCTTTTGAGACCTACCAAAGCGATTTTACTTGTATGAGGACAGTTCAGAGGAATGAAACAAAAATAAATAATAAATTTGTTTACTGCAAGGCAGTGATGAAGATGATCTTTGTTGCCCACTGTGTAAGGGTTTCTTTTAAAAGGCAGTTCAGGACAGATGAAAGATGTGTGAGTTTCTAGTACAGGAGTTACTGTGTGATAACTCCTTTTCTGAGTACTCCTCCTCCCCAATAACAGTATGTACATAGTGCCTATCTTATAAATAAGATCATAATTATTTCTTACAAAGCAGGATGAGAAGAAACTCATCAAGAAACTCATATTCCCATAATCATCAAAGGATTTCCCCAGAGAATTCCAGTAAGCTCAACAGGACATCTTAGCTGCAAAAGAGCCACTTCAGCAATTCAGGATCTGGGGAGTGTTTGCTGGTGAACGAGCCCCACAGACTGGCACTAAATCTGGTGCGTACGAATACCTGTAGGACACTGAAGTGGCTACAACACTGGCCTGGCACTTCATCAGACCTGGCGGTGCTGTGCAGCCCTGATGACCTGACCTCTCTTATTCTTCCATAGTAGCCCGTCCTCCTTTACCTAAGTCACTCTTCCGGGAAAGGCTGTCTGTCACTGTCTGTATGTCCGCCTGGCGCCCCAGCCTCCGTTGTGGTTTCTAAAAGGCCATTAGAGCAGAGATCAAAATAAGGGGGGGGTGTTGTATGTGTGTGTGTGTCCTTAATTTGAGGAACAATCCTGTGGTAGCAAAGACTAACTTTTACTCAAGTTTTTAACAAACAGGTAGAAAATACACCTCCAAACAGTCTGTGAATATAGTGCTTAGCTTTAAATAAACGTTGACGCTGCTAATAACTAAATATCATTGCCCTGAGCCAGCAGGTTTTGATACAGTTCTGTATATTCCTTACAGTTACTTGCCCCCTAGTTGTGCTTGTTTTCTTTTGAAGAGTAATTAAGATTTAATGGCATATTTTCACAGGTTTTTTCTGCCTGCTTTCTTGCTGCCTACTGTGCTGATTGCTTGTGTCTGATCCTGGTCATTATAAGAACTGTACAGTAATTGCCTATCTGGTGACTCGTTAATGAAGGTCCCCAGAGAGATGAGAAGCTGTTCTTTTGAAGTTCATCATGTTTGCTGTTGGCCTTCTAGTTTAATCTGTACATTCAGGACACCTTATTCAATTATCGGAAACTCCTTTTTTCTAAGTATATAGACACCTTGTAAACAAGGTCCTTTATCTCTGCTAACAACATGGCTTACCTCTGATAAATCAAAGTATTTTACAGACCAGACACACTCTTCATCTTCGAAAAGCTGGGATGGTTCACAAAAAGAAAACCAAAACATTCCGGTACAAACAGGTGTTTTGAATCAGGGAATTGCCTCCAAAATCCAGCATTTCAGACACCTGAAATTCAGCAACATATTGTAACAAGCTGTGTTCATGTGCACATATTTTCCAATTCCCAAGTTGTTTGTTTTTTGGTTTGTGTTGTTGGTTTTTTTTTTTCTTTTAAACCGAGCATTATAAGAGAAAGAATTACATTTTAGAGTTCTCTGTGGAAAAAAAAAAAAAGTTGGAAATCGCTTAAAAAGTTACCATAATATTTGGCACCAAGGCAACCAAAAGGTTCCAGCTATCTGTTTCCAGGCATCTAACCTGCTCTTGCAGACACAAATTCAAAACTTATCCCTTACCCCTCCCCTAACCCACTGCTACCTAGGAATGCTACCTCCTGCCAGATGCTTATCTCCGGCTCCCTGCACTTACACATGCCACCAAGAGTAACCTCTGATGTTCTCCAGAGCATCTCACCAGTGACCTGATGAATGGATTTTTGAGACACCTAGCCACATTTCACCAGAAACTTATCAAAATGGTTTACAACACATTCTGGCTTTGACAAATGAACCTGCCAGGGAAAAGCAGAAAAAAGACTGTTTCAACCAAATATTCTTGAGACAGTAGCACTGGAAATACTCAGCATCAGTTCAGACAATTAGGTTTTTGTTTTGTTTCTTTGTGTGGTCGATGGCAGTACACAGAGGTGGAGGGGAGCGTTTGCCTTCGGTGAAGGACATGCTGAAGGTGATTAACTGCTTTGTTTTTATTATCTGTGTCAGTTACTCGATGGTTTTTCTGCAGTTGTGCTATCCTTGCAAGAGTTACTGACCTGCATGGGGGGTGTCTACTGTTTATATTCACAATTCTTCTTCCTCAGTTTGTTTACATACAATTCCACGGGAAAGGAAAGAGCTGTGGGCAGGAGGAAGCCTCAAGAAGGAGGGCTCTGAAGGCGATGAGCTCTTTCTGCCAGCAGATGTAAACAGGTGCTCTAGAAGGCTCAGTCACTGGCAGTCCCACCAATACATCAGGACGTGAAAGATCCATGGGAAAACTTTCTCTGGCTGCCTAAGGACAACATCAGGAAAAGACGGATCCCTCCTGATTTGAGGTTTGATGGCAGTGGTAAATGAGCCCAACAGGACTACTGTAAAGTTAAGCTATCAGGCTGGTGGAAATCAAAGGCAAGCTTTGCACAAAAGCAATTATAAACACATACTGATGGGGAGACCTTAACAGCTCCGCAACAAACTCCACTTAGCCCAAAACACCCAATGTCGTTACTGCAGCCTGTGCTACTGCCTACTCGCCTACAGCCTCATGCGTTGCAGAGCACCCGTCTAACAGCTCCCACCAGCACAACACAAGAAAACTCATCTGAAAATTCAAGCAGCAGCTCTGTTTTGTGTGTACGTGCTGCTATCCTGAACATTCCGATCTACAAGAGAACCCTGAATCTATTTTCATAATTGTGCAAGGAATTGTGGGAATCGAAATAGCACAAATGAAAATCGACATTACAAATTAACACCACATGTCCTGGCAGCTATAAAGTGGTGAGGACCTGGGGAATCAAAGCAAAGCCTGTATTACCCCCTCACTGGCCAAAACCAAAAAGCAGGAGTTAGTAAGCATGGCTGAAATTGGGTTGTCATGAAGTGCCTGTCGTACATATGTTTAGCTGCTTGCAACCAGTTTGGGTTTAACTTGTTTAACCAGGCTTTACTGTGTACTCTTTCTCAGTATGGAGCAGTGTGGAATACAGCATTTCACACCTCTTGCAGTGAAGTCACCCAACAGAAGAGATCCCCAGGGCAAACTGGTGGTAACACCAGAGTATTCCTGGCTCTGTGGATTTGAATGAAGATGCATGATCAATATTTCTGCAACTGCAAGCCCTCGTTCAAAAAAAGTGTTGGCTGTGAAAAATCCGTGCTGCTAAAGATTTGTTACTGTATCTTACTCAAGAGTTCAAAACACATATCTAAAGCATATTGTTAAATAAAAATAAGTATTTTGCTCAAATCAGACTAGTAGCAAATCTTAGTCCTGTTCATCAGTGTATATTTCAAAATAGTGACAAAACTGTTAAGCTTCTTTCAAAAAAGTTTAGTTACAGAAGATTTATTTCCCACATGCAGTTGTACTATACTGTACATTTTTGTAGACCATTTCAGTAGGAAGATGATGGAATTATTTATTGATTCCTTACATACCGACATGATAAGTTGTTCTTCTAAACCATTCATATTTTCATAAACTATTACTCAACATATTCTCCTGCCCTGATTACTTACCTTTGATGTGAAACAATTGGGGAATGTTTGGAGTTTTACTTAACAGCTGATTAAAATAAACACTATTTGAAAGACAGAATTACTGGGGCATCAGGAATCTGTTAAATGAGCTGGAAAAATCCTGTGGAGTGTAATATATGCATGTGATTAAGAGCTCTCCACTGATTGGGTTTCCTTTCCCACTGTCTATTATAAAGGCATTAGGAAACTCACATCAATTAAGACGCTAGGCCTGAAACACAAAAGTGCTCCATATTTCAGGGGAAGCATAAGTAAAGGACAATGAGAAATCTCTCTCCCACTTGGTGTGACCTTCCTCACAAAAGAAAACCAGCGATTTGCACAAATTTTCTTGAGATTCCTTTCAAACAGCCATTCAATGAACATCCCCTAGAACAACCACGAATTAGTCAGTATAAAAATTCAATTTTAAGCTTTGCTGAGGAGATTCTTGCACCTTTTTTTTATCAGTTCACTTAGAGTAGGCATTACCACTGCCCTTTACAACAGAGGTTACAAATACTTCTTGTAAAAATTAACTCATTCAAATAGGACAGTTAAACTACCCAAACTCAAGCAAATTTCCACTTCTAAAGATGAATGAATTATAGTTTGTGTAACATTTAATAAAACATATAAAGTAATCCTAAGTTTTAGAATGGATTTTTTCTTCACAGTGTTAAAGAGGTACACAGACATCAAAACCTGTTGGAACTGGATCTTATATTTTCAGCTTAAAAACAATTTTAAAAGACTGTCTAACTGATTTTACCATTTGTATTGGTGGTTTTTTATTTGCCATTGGACTTATCAGTCTGGGAAAATAAAACATTTTCAGCTAAATCTCAGAACTAGCTTCTAGTCAAACTGGAGATGGTAAAACTCAAGTTTCCTTTGTTACCAAGCTTCCTTTGAAATGTTTCCAAAGGATTTATCTGGACAATTTTCCAAAGGAGCTATCTGGACAAGTCATTTGTTTTGCTTTGTTATTCTATAACAACAGAAAATGCTCACAGTCACTATCATAATGTATTATCTCACAGTCACAATTAACAACAATGTGGGTTTTATCTCTTTTACAATCCTTTATTTGGACGTTTTGAATTTTAGTGGGTTTTTTTTAGTGCTACATTACTCTATACCTACCTTCACTTTGCAAAAACACTAAAAAGTAGAGCCAACAGAGCCTACTTTTAAATGATCCATTTTATCAATTGTAAGCAGGATCTGAGAACTATTGTTGCATTCCCCCTCTGCAAAAAGAGCTGAAGAGGTTGCAATGGCAAAAAGGAGCTGCCAAGGGTCCTGTGGATAGGGGATGGAGGCATGCAGACAACACGGAGCAATCTGCTGGGGATTTTTATTTATTTAACAGCCTCATACGCAGGACTGTCAAAAGAACAAAAAAATGAAAAGGTTTTTGTTGTTTGTTTGTTTGTTTTTACATCAGGTGATGCCTAGCAGCTGAACTCAGTTACTTCAAGTCTTAGAATAAAGAAATTACTAAGGTACGGTCTTTAGTGATTGAAAGAGCTGTATTCTAGGGTCCTCTTTCTCACAGTCAGAATACCGACTTGTCGGTAAACACGTTATTCCAACACCCCCACCTCTTTTTCTGTTTTGTTTTGGGTTTGGGGTTTTTTTTTGGTTTGAGGTTTTTTTTGTTGGTTGTTGGGGTTTTGTTTTGGTTTGTTTTTTTTTTTTGGTTAGTTGGCTTGGCTTTTTTAAGTAGAAATAACTTGGCTATTTCAAAGGATCTTTCCAGATTGTGTCAGTACGGTATGCTTCTAGGAACCCAAATGTTTTCCTGGGAGGCCCCTGCATTAAATATTTTCCTTTACCAGTGAACTCTACCCTATCGTGACAGAACATAAAAGGGTGTGTAACACAGTTTGTCTTCTGGATAGGTCCAGACTTTATCAAATAATGCACTCCACATTAGCAACATGATGCAGGTAAAGGACGTCTGTCATATCATCCTCATTTGAAGAGATGAGCTAAGATCTGGGAGGACAGAGACTCAAGAAGCCATGGACACATCCATATGATGGGCCTGTTTCCTGCAAGTCCTCACAGAGGATATTCTGCTCCCACCAGCTATTTACTTCATAAGAGTTTACAGGACCTGACCCTGATGTAGGAAGGGGTTAAGAGTTTATAAAGTGAGTAATTATGATGGTCTGCCTTGAGACCATAGCAATGGGAGCACAGGAGTGGAAAGTCCTTAGAAATAAGATGTTGCTGGTACCTACTTTGTGGTCAACTGTTGTCTGAACAGGAACCACAACAGGATATAGGATTAATCAATAACTTCGTAGTAGCTGATAGGATAAAGATATAACCTTTGGTTAAATTATGTAGTTATAATACTAAAACCCACACCTCTAGGAGGAGATTTTATATGGAAATGTAGGACCACCTCAGTATAATAAGCTGGACAGAAATTAGGACGTGCAAATGAGCTTTTATACAAGTGACCAATCAGCTATTTTGATATTATTTTTTTTATCACCATTTTGTATAAAAGACACTGCATGTTTCCTGAAGGGTGAGCTGGCTGTGTTAGATGCCTAGCACCCAATTCTGCAGAACTGAAATAAAGCAAATATCTTGACTCTGTGTGTTGACTGGTTTATTACACATCGGGTGAAGAGCCCACATTTGGGACAACCTCCCTTCATTTGTTAATGCTTGCACAGCACTTGGAAAACACAAAGAGTTCTCTCTAAATGGGAAGTGTCATCATAATTATTATCATCTAAAAGAATGATTTTTGGAGTACTTATATAACTGAAAATAACTTCTTGTTCTTAGTGCAAGCATATTATTGGATCTGATATCCAGGCCATAATGGAACCTATATAAAAAAATGAAGTAATTCATTAAAAGGCTGTACCACATGTAGGAGAATGTATGTCTTGACTCCTTGAGTACATTTACTTCTTTATTTTAAAATACAATAATGCACATTTTCATCAGAACCTAAATTCTCGCTCTTGTTTTTAATATTGTAAATTCTATTACGGTTCAGGAGATCTTATTACCAAAGTAAAACAGAAGAGTAATTCACAGAATTTCTGAAGGCAGCAGTGTAACATTGTTGATGGTAGAGTGCACATTGTTAAGCAGCTCAAAGGGATTAGCATGGGGGACATTAACAACCTTAACTTACTTTACAGTCTGCTTTTCCTTCCAGAAATCAAATAGAAACCTGGAAAAAGAAGCCTTTTGCCTCTTTTTTGTAGGTCAAGAGGAGCAAACAGGAATGCGATTCAAAACTGTTCTTTCTAACTCGGGTCATTTCCCCTTACACAAACCAAGCAGGGAAAAGCAAGCTGCCTCCCAACCCCTCACCCAACAGAAAACCCTCTACATTTCTTTCTCCTCACTGCCTCATGCTCTTACAAATTACACCCAGGACTGAACAGCTTTAAATAAAGATAAGCTTCAGGACCTTTTCTAGGATGAAGGACAAAGTGAGGAAGATGGGCTGCCTGTAAATCCAGCAACAGTATCATCTCACAAGCATCATCACCCTTCGCAGCCACAACTCATTCCTCTTTCTTTCCTTTTTCAGCCTTGTATTCACCTTGTATTCCACAAAAGCAAGCTGGCACTAAAATGCCATTATTCACATAAAATGGAGGCCTCCACCACTAATTCTTTGCGTTTATCACATTGAAAGCAAGCTTTTTATCAAATATTTGAAACCCATACAGTTCAATGAAAAATGTCGATTGCCCAGTTTTGATCTGACATGTCTTGAATATTTTGCAATGTTATGCAAGCTCCAGGGTTACTGATACTTGCCCGATTCACAGATTAATTTTTGTTCAGGGTAAAAATTAACAGCATGTTAGCAGGAGATCAAACTCAAATAGTCTCGTGTGGAGAGATCTACCAGTCAGTGTGGAAAAGTTGAGGGATTTGTAACCTGTATTTGCAGTCACATAATGTCAATCATTCCTTCATCGTTCCTTGTCTGTTCCCCCTTGAACATGACACGTGCAAACCACAGCTCTCCCAAATTAAAGTAAGAAATCCACATACTCAAACACCTCCTGGCTTTCTTGGGCTCTGCTAGTCATATGCTTTTAATAGCCGCTTTGCCCCAGCTGAACTTCACCTGCACAGAAAAGATGCCACGCTGCAAAGTAATATGAGATGCAACACAGGACAGGTCACTTGTTAACAAGTCATCTGGCCACCTCGCTCACCCAGTGTCTGCCTTTTCATCCAAAAAGGATGTCAGCTGTGGGAACACAAACACAAACTTGATGGAAAGTTTTGCCCAGCAAAAAACCCCCATCAACTGCCAAAGAAGCTCAAAACTAAGTTCACCCTTTTAACAATTAATCACAGGATGCTGAAGAAATGTAAAAGCAGCTTTAACTGAGAGACATTTGATCAAATTAATGATGCCACTAAGATCGCTTTAGAGATACCTTGGTTTGCTATGAATGCAGTTTTACCTTATTCATCCTTACAGTATTCTACATCGTTATAACAAAATTGACATTAAGTAGATTGAAAAAAACCCAAACACACAAAAAACCCACTCAAACACACAGCATTTTTATGGCTAATGAACAATAGCCATTTGCTGACTCTCGTATCATTAAAGCACTAACACAATCTAAATTAATAGATACCGCAATTAAGATTAAGTAATGAGGGGACTAAAAACTGTTCCTGGTGGCTTCTCATTTAAATGGGGAATGAAAAAACCACCAGCAAATTATTTAGAAACAACACATGATGGTTATGGTACATGATTTTGTAGATCTGAAAGTTTTATTTGCTGATACTGCAGTTAAACTAAGCTATGAAAACATTAAAAAGCAAATATTTGTGCAAACATAAAATTGACTATTTGTTAAACAGTATACAGCCTTGCAGCAACAAGTTAAACCTGGGTTAAAATAAACTGTGATTGAAATACAATGAGATTGCAGTATGAACAAAATTACATGGGGCAAATAAGGGGTCATATCTAGGAAGAGGGAATTAAATTCAGTGATAGCATGGCAGAGCTTCCACTGTGGTATCAGACACAGTCATTGCACAGCACAGGGAAAAAATGTTATTTGTAAACCCCAGTGCTGTATAAAGAATGCAGTAAAAAATACTAGATCAAAGTATTAGCTGGATCCACAGCTGTCATTCCTTAAACAGGGTTGTGGAAGATAAAGCCTATTCATAATCACAGTCCTTATATCTATTTCTTATTCAAACTGCTTTCTTCCTGCAACAAAATTCAGTTCACAGGAGAAAGGCGCAAAGTGAAATCAAGAGGGTCTAAAAAAAGGCCACATGGTTTCACGATGTGCCCTGATGGCCTTTAGTGTTTTGACGTGAAGTGATGCTCTTTCGATAGCTGAGCCAAAAGACAATTTGTCCGAGGAGGATGGGATGTGACACGGCCCTTTCCGTGCTTCTCTATAAGGTCTTCTAAGGATAATGAGTGCTCTTATGTTAGTACTATTATAACATCAAAAGGCATGTGTTGCTCAGGTTAGAATCAAATGGAGGTGAAAGTACTGCTGATGGCTTGGTCAAGTTTGCCATTTTCAGGTTCCAATAAATAATTATTTTTTTGTCCAGATCCTAAGGGTAACATCAAGAGGAAGATTTGTTATCTATTCCTACAATGGATAGACATTTAATGAGCACTTGATGATTCATCCACAATATAAAATTTCAGCTGAGAGACTGGTGTTATTATTCAAGCCCATTTCACAGTCAGACAGCTCCCACTCTTATATAAAGTACTTTTTTACTCTGTGAAAAACAAGGCCTTGGAGGCAAGTCAGGGGATACACAATGGCATATTGAATTTACTGGCTTTATCTTGAACAATATGGCAGAAATATTTCAGTGATGCAGGATCTCATCTATAAATAACTCAAAAACATGGTGAAAAACTGTGCCAACAGATTGTTGAAATCCCCAGTGGTTCGAATGGAGTCTACCAGAGAGAATTCCTAAAGAGTTACAGTTTCAAACAGAAGTCAGCCAAATAAAAATAAAAATGGGGAATCTAAAATGCCAGTGCTGAAAGGAATCATCTGACACTGCAAGGGAGCAACACTTGGTCACTCTTTGGCATTTTGCAGTTTAAAATGTTTGAATTACTTTAAAGTTATTATTTTTTCCCCTCCTCTCTTTGTCCTGTTTCCCTTTTTTAAATGGGAGTGCATTTTAAATATGTCCCTTTCAAGCCAGGAGTGGGGAAAATACAGACACGGTACCAAAGATGTCCTAAATACTTCTCTGACTCTGCTTGGCTTGGCAGCTGCTGCAAAACTCTTCACCATAGCCAAAAGTCAGAGCTAAGAGGTTCCTTTCAGCACCGATGCCAGCGCAGCCCCTGCACAGGGAGGGTCCAGCTGCAGAGCTGGCAACTGGCTGCAGCCTGGCAGCCCTGGCAGTGTGACTCCTCTCCTGAGCTTGGATCTGTACTTGAGAGCACAACACAGCAGGGGCTTAGGCAGCAGTATGCACATATACCTCTGAACAGCAGCTCACCATTAAAGAAAGTTGAGGGGAAATAAATCTTCCCCCAATTAACCCTTCCTTTAGATCCAGAAAAGCTAAACTGACAGGTTCACCTATCTAGCAGCCAAGCAAGCTGTATGTACAATCACATAGGAGTGAATCACATCTCAGCTACTTCTATATTAAAAAAAAATAAAATTCAAAGCTGCAGCTGTTGCATAATATTGCATAACAGGTTAAATTTGTCACCTTCCTCTCCTTTCAGTGACCACGCAGTGACATCAGGAGAAACAGAAACTGCTCTGAGTCAGGGCCCACACTGCATTCAATTTAAATCATACTAAGCTTAAATATTTGAGTCAAAACTCTGATGTAAAGCTTGCTCCTTTTTGGGGAACAGGTGAGGTCAATTAGCAGATTAGATTGAAAAACTTCAAGATGATGAAGCTGATTTCTAGCTCCCTGGTATCAACTTCTGCCCCGAGACGCAGTTCTACCCTGGTTCAGGTGCACTAGAGACAGGGGCTTTCTGTTGTACTTGGTGCCTCCTTCCCCCTTCCCCACACACGCTCTTCCTGCCCATCTTTGAAGAAGGCTCAATTCAGGTAGAAAAATCCTGTGCTTGTAAGAAGTACTCAGACTTTCACATCAATTAAAATAATTGGCAGCAAGTACAACACATACCTTAATCATAACTGCAAACACTCTGTGATTCTACCAAATTCTTTCTGAAAAGGAGAGTGCTATTTTGATAGGGCTCTGAAAAATAAATATTCAAAAAAGAAAAATACGAGTTTATGTTAGAATATTTCACTGTATTACTTTCAAAGGTCAAAGAATCCAAATAAATAACTTTACCCATATAATGTTTTCTTACCATTTTTACTTTTTAACCCTGAGCTGTTCTTTTTCACTAATCTGCACCTTTAGTAAGGTCTTGCTTCAATCAGCCCCTATCCCCACGTATTTTCTTATATTAAATCTTAGGGGTATATCATCCATAGGGAACTCAAAATTGTTAATGATCTTCTTTTTCATACTTTTAATTAAAAGACTGACAGCTAAAGCGAGCTGATCAATATCACCCAAACACGAGCCAACTGCAAAGTGCTGTTTCCAACGTGAGAGCCAGGCAGGGCTGCATCAGTAACACGAATTTGCAGGACACAAAGGAGTTAATGGTCTATCCCTGAGAGAGGCTTAAATCAGCTCCCCGCTCCCAGCACCTGCAAAAGGCCCAGCCAAGAGTCTTCCAGCCATCACTAACAATCAGAAGGGAACAAGATGCAGGAGAGGAGCACACTGGCAAGCAGCTGCTCTGCCTGGGGCAACAGCTATCCCAAGAGACCTAAGGACCTAGGGGACTTTTTTCATCGTTTTCCCACCACTGCTAACACCGATTCAGCTTTACTGATGCTAGTAGCACTGAAAGCTGAGCAAAGTCAGGCTCTCACTGGCAATTCAAACATCACTTTGATTTAAACCTATTTTGAGCTGCACGGATGAAGCTGGTGGCTTGTCTGCACAAGGATTCCCCATGTTACTGGCATTAGAAACGCTGCACATCATTTGCGGGAGAGGTAGGTGGGGCTCCATCAAGAGACAATGAGAGAAGAATCAGATAACCAAAACCAGTGTTGACAGCACCTTGTGTCCCTGTCCCCCCTGCCAAGCTCCATCAAGACTTGTGTGGCAGACAGCCCAGAGGATGTGCACCAATGGGTGTGCTTGCTTTGAAGCACAGCCCCCAGAGAGGGTGTTAAGGGAGCAAATGGGTGACAGCTGAGCATCTAGCCCTCCTTTTGGAACTGGAGTCCTTCATGTGTCCGAGTCAGGCGGTGCTGAGTTGATGGCTTAGCATCTTTGAAAAGAAGAAGGAATTACTTCCAGAGAGATAAAGAAAGAGAAAGAGATATCACAGCACCCCAATACAAGCAACAGTCATAACTGGCTGTGTGCAGAATCTGGATGGAAGCAGAGAGTGGGAATAGTCAGGCTTTGGTTACCAAACAGGCAGGTCACACTGAATTGTACTGCCCTGGCTCCAGACATCCCTTCTGAGCCTTCTAAGTTGTACCACAGTTATCTGAAGCATGTAGGGAAAGTGCTTGAGTGTCTGTGTTTGTTTTCATCTCTACAAACCCAAATGTATTTTCAGAAAGAGCAGCTTGTTATCAGACACATCTAAGTCCTTTTTCATCTCACTGCACTTCCAGAAGCCAGCGAGGTTTGGCAGGGTGGGGTATGCTTGCTCTAATTTTGCTGGACACTGTCATTCACTTGATAAGGACATGACATAAACTTTGATTCTCAATGTGCCATGCCATAGCTTTGGGTAGGAAGACTATTATAAAAGCCTAAGTCTTCATAAATGCAAATTTTCACACATCCTACACTTAGGGTAAATTTATTCTAATGCTACAACATTAAAAGGAGGAGCCATTGAAGACATGTCCTATGATGTTTTCAAAGAAAATAGCATCCATTTTGATTTGGTTTTAAGGAGTAAGTGATAGGGAGAGTGGACACATACACTGAGGATACCACCCAGGAGGAATCCTTTGGCAGGCTCAGCTGGAGAAACATCTGCTCCATTCAGATCTGGCTGCCTTGGTCCCCAAGATGCTCAGCCCTGTGAAGGCATTTCTGTGCGTACAACTGATGGCAGCCAGTGGAAAAGGTCAGGATTTCCACTTTGATGCTTGAGTCCACAATGCTCCCCTTACACCTTTTTTTGACGCTTTCAGATGAGCAGGCTTCAGTCAGTGCTGGGAGGAAGAGTTAATGCAGAAGAACACATGACAAAGTTTTACTGTATCTAAGTGGTTCACAGGACAATCCTCTGTCAGTATAATATTCTACATTAGATGAAAACTTGCAAGGATTGTTAATTGAAAGAACATTCCAGACAGCGTCAGCAGTTATTGCCACTTCTGAGCTCTGTCTTCCTCAGAGTGTATTTTTCTCACTGTGCCATTGCAAAGAGTTACTCTGAGGCAATGGAAATTAAATAAAATTATTTCAAATGTCTTGGAGATTGTATTCTCCTCAGATATTCCTTTGTTTAGTAAACATCAACACAAAGTTAAACAAAATTCTTACTGAAATTTTGAAATCATTATATTAAAAAAGTAATCACAGCTCTGAACTTTCAAGAGTTTGAAAAAGAAAAGTAAGAGGAAAATTCTTATGGTGTTTTTACTAAAATCGCAACAACTTACTTCATTCTAAATACCTTGGAAAGAGAATGCCCTGAGATACTGTATGGAATATCCAAGCATAAAAAGGAGGAAACTTGATTATTTTACCTTCTCTCAAGCCAAAGTAATCTCTGCTGGGCAGAGCAGCAAACACCCACTTTCTGTCCCCATTAGCCAGGATAAAGGACATGGCCATGGGAAAGCAAATATAGCTTCCACTTCCCTGACAACCATAGGGTATAGATAAAAGCATAACTACAACTTGGAGGGAATTAGAATAAATGAGGAAAGGTTAGAGGGCAGTGTGAAGTCACACTGATAACGTACCTAACTCTTCTTTTCCAAAAAGGCAATTAGAAGGATTTTTGTTGGTAGTGTTTACTGGTCTTGGGGATTTTTTGGGGGCGGGAATTTTTGGTGATTATTATGTATATTCTCGTTCAAGTGGAAGTAAAAAAAGTAAATTACAACTTAGAGCTTCCAGTTCACGGGGTTTTTTAGTATTAAAACCATGCACACACACACACACATATATATATAAATAAGAATTTTAATGATGAGTAATAATGAATAAGATCTGATTATAAATTTTGTCAGGTATTCAAGGGATGTTTTCACTGTAATTAAGAGATGAGGGTGGAAGAAAAAGAGGTTTCAAAAATTAAGACCTTCTACACAATGAGGTTCAAGCAATTTAGATTTTTTCTTGTTAAAGGACTCTCTTCTTCCATTGTTTGCCATTTTGAATTTAATCTTTTTTCTGTCTCTGGAGTTTTGCCATTCATTTTTCTTGCAGGAACTTTATAGGCTGTTTCTGCAGTGACGGTATTTCATTAGTATTTCTCCACAGAGAAATGTTTGGGGGTTTTTTGGTGTTTTGTTTTGGGTTTTTTTTTGGGGGGGGGGGGGGGTTGGTTTTGGGGTTTGTTTTTTTTTTATAGAATATTAGGAGACTACGTACTGGTGAAATATTTGAGCTTTAGTACAATCTCACAATGAAAGTGCCAAATGCCCTATCACTAGAGACATTTAAATCTTGAGTATACAAAACCTAAGAGAATTTTCCGCAGGAAAATGAACCCACATCAGTGAAGGATTACATGAGACCAAGAACCTAACAGTCCATCTTGTTTTCTCTGATTTCTATATCCCCTCTTGTCTGAAAACGTGTAGCATATGTCAGTAACTTGTGTTCCTCTCCAGTCATCTTCTGCGAACAAGAATAATTTCTTCTCCCCATTTCATATGCAGCCACTTCCTGGTATTCATGTCTGAAAATAGAGTTTGTATATCCTCCAGGGAAAGTTTATTGCAGTGAGGCAGCCACAATGAACAGAAATGTCAAGTCTCAATGACAAGAAAGCAGTTTACTCAAAAGATACTGATCTTGGTATACGGTAGCGTATGCACAGCTTAGATTATAGGAATTCAGCCCTGAAGCAAAGAGGCTCTTACAGACCCCAGGGCTGTGATTGCTTGCAAAGGCCATCTATTGGGTGGATGCTTCTTGTTTCTCGAAGCTTTTCAGGCTTGTACTTTCTGGGATTTTTAATTAAAAGATAATAGCAAAAGATCTTTGGGTTTAAAATGAAATTCTCATATTTGTTTGGTTCCTTCAGCAGTCCTTAGCCCTTCAAATACCTCACAACTGCCAGTGAAAGAAACCAGCCTACTCACAACACGGATAGTGAGGTGAAATGCCTGTCTCGCTTTCCCTCTTTTCTCCTTCTTTCACAAGCACAGCAGGATGTCAGACCTGCAGAGAAATTTATACATTTCCACTCTGAAGGGGATGGGGACAAAAACGTCCTAGGGAACGCACAAGCTCTGCTCATTGCGGCCTTCAGTCCATGACACACCGCAGCGGAGGTGTTCGATGGCTCATGGTACCATGCTGCTGCCTGGTGAGCCCCCCACCCCAGAGGGGTATGGCCATGGTGGAAGCTACCACAGCAGCACCTAGTATGACTCCACCTCCATGATCGGATGCTACAGCCCTGGGGAGAGACCTTCCTTCATCAGCCGTGCTCCTGTTCTCTCTGCCTGGCTTCTGGGGAAGGTGGTGTAACTGGCCTTGAACAACGACAGCTCCTGGGCTTCCATCCGGAGCCTGACAGGTGAGCCACAGCTAGCCTGGATCTCTGCCTCACAGCACGCTGCTGCTGCTCACCACCACCACTGTAAATCTAGAGGAGATCTATCAGATGCTCTCCTTCCCACTGAGATAATTCTCTTCACTGGCTTCAAGTGATTCCAAGAAGTTATTCTCAATTGCTGCTTTTTCTTTCCCTTTGGGAGAGGGAACAATCTTGTACTTGTGTTTATTTCCCTTTCCCTTATTTCCTTTTATTTGCGAATTCAATTTTCAGCAATGATTTCACAAGTTACAGGTATCATTGCAATATTTGCAGGATAATGAAGTAATAATCACAACACAATAAACTGATCCACCACACACCCCCAACACAAAATTTCCACAAATCCAAAACAAGGACTCTTCCACACCCCTAACCTGAGCTTTTTGTTCAGAACTTACCACGTAACTGAAATTGGTTTTGCATCAAGATATCTGGCTAGCTTATAGCCTTTAAAATATCTTATTCATGTCAGGATTTCCTATGTGATAATAGAAAAAAGAAATCAAATAGGCATATGTTCATTTCTATGGTGGTGCCTTAAAAGTTTAGCTTTCATTTTAAAGGAAATCAAAACAATATTTAGTAAAGATGAAGGCATGAAACTTTTCCAAAAGCGAAAGCAGATCAGTCAGTGAAGATTAAAATTGCTTCAGTGCAGGGCTGTCATTTAAGGCAGATCGTGGTGCAGAGAAAATGCCTCTGTACAAGTTTATTTCCTCTGTCTCTGCCCACCTTCCCCTTGCAAGTTGTTACTTCATTTCTCCGAGAAGGCTGAAATCAATATAACAAGTAGAAAAGCACGCAAATAAGAGAAGTGTGTGTCAAGTGGCAGCATAAAAAGAGCAAGTGAGAATTCTGTTCCAGCGTAAAATCTCCAAAAAATCTTAGACACCATCAACGTGGATTCATTTCCATAAAAAACAAATTGGTAGCTGATGCTGATGAAGGCTGCTGTACACTTTACTGCTAATAAGTGACACCAGGGGCCTTGTTACAAAGTATTTCTAAACATAAGAAATTCTGTAATGGGGTCCCCAAGGGCCACGTCCACAAACTGTGGACCCTCTTTGTGCTGCATGTGTGCAGCCACTTGTTTCCAAGGCAACTCACCCCGAGCCTGTAAGCGGTACCAGACATTTGGTGTAGAGAAGTTAAGCGAAGCCTTCTCAATATTTTCATTCTGTGACAGGGCCAGCATATTAGGAAGCGTTGTCTTTCCTTGATTTTGGACTACAGACTCAACCTGTATTTAGATATCGCCTGTTATTGTCATCTGGAGAAATAATACAGCATGCCACAGCTGAGAGTGGTAAGGGCAGAATCCTCACTTCTTTTTATTCTTTTTAACAGCTAAAAAAACCCAACCCCCCCAAAAAAATCACCCCTTTCACAAGAAAGCAGCAGCAAGACGAGAATGAGCACAACAGGCAATGGTGTCCCGTGCCAGGACCTTAAGGTAGCAGAAGAACATCAAAGATGATCGGTTTGGTCACTCTCCCCTTTGATTCTGGTCACACTGCTGCTGCTAATTAACACCAGCCACATTTTCTAGAGTAGAGTATCAATTCTTCCCACTCATTCTGCATCAGCCTGCCCATCAGCCAGCAACTTTTCCACCACCACAAACATATTTAAAGTAAGGGGAGGGAAAATAATTATAGACCCCCCAAAAAAAATCTCCAAACCATTAGTGATTTCCATATCAGCGGAAAAATCACTTCATTCACTTGGAAATGTTCAGGCTTTTTATAAATGCTGAGTATTTTTTTCAGTATTAACCTCCAAAGGCCAGGAAAGGTTAGAACATCAGGATTCCATAGAAAATATACATATATAAGCTAAAAGTAAAAAAATCCTGCATCATGCTACTTAGTCATTCATCCCATATGAGAAAGATCTTAACAAGAACTTCTCTCGGTAGTCCCAGGTCAAGTCTCATTGCAAAAAAGAAAGTTGTTTTTTCTGCACAAATATGCAGACTCCTTATTAGCTCACAGCTGCACATTAGTTAGCAATACACATCTCTCTTTTTAATGCTGAAGCCAAAAAAGGGATTTGGACCACAATTGCTATGCCATTGGATCTGGGTATCTTGCTCAATCCGTTCACGGCTGAAGTCAGCCAAACCCTCCGTACCTAGGTGCCTGTTTGAACTCCAGAAATCTGCCATGCTTTCGATGCAAATACGTAAAGCATCTACGACTATCTCCTCCGTTAAGTCTTTGCTTAGCACAACTGGCAATTTAAATACTAAGCTCTGAAGAAGATAAATAAAGATGCAGATAATTTTCAAGTTTTCTGCTAAGGCTTAATTAATTAGAAAAGCACTGACTTACCCCGGAGGAAAGAGGAGGAATAGCAAGGTTTTCCTAGCCTCTGGTTAGCAGTTTTTGAGGTCACACATGCTCTACTATATGCCACTGTCACAACCAAAGCGCCTCTCCCTGCCCCATGCAGCAGAGCTTGCTAGCAACACTGACCTGGAGAGACACTTGCTCGCAGGGTCAATACACAGGGCCAGCATCTTTAAGGGAGAAATGTGAAAGGACTGCCCCCAGTTCCTCCGCGAGTGGCCTCACAGCATCACCCTCATAAGTTCAGGAAACACATTACCTACATTTCATTAAAAACAGATCCTAAGAGAGGTTATTTTCCTTTCAAGAAACCAAGCAAGAAATAAGGTTACAGGTACTAAAATACCTACAGTATATATTAAATTCACTGAAGTTTTGATTAAACATCAGCTGTGCTTCATAGTAGATGAAAAAACTCACTCATGTACAAAGAGCCTCCCCTTTTGTCTTTTCCTCACTGCAGATTTGATTTTTTTCCAGACTAGCATTTCAGATCTCTTTCAAATGGTGTGCCTCATGTAGTATGCTTATAGCCATAAACATGTCACACAGCGGAACACTTCTACCTAGGCGTCTCGTTTGTACTGCCTCTTGAGAAGCAGCTAACTTCTCCAAGGGTCACCCTATTGGGAAGCACACAAAACCTTACAGGGTGAAGCTTCTTGTATTCTCAGCAGAATGAACTAGCCTTATCCCCTGTCTCTGGGCTATAACTGATGACTTGCAACGCCACCACCTTTCCACTCAGTGCTGAAGATGCACCACACTCACGGTCCTGATTTGGAAGTTGTATTACTGAATGTGGCTTTAAGTAAGTGATGCCCCAACCTGCTGATAACTGTGCCCAAAGCACAGAGGTAGACATCTTCCTCTCTTAAAGCATATCTCCAAGTCAGTATCTGAATAGAAAACCTACAGCTAAGCCCCCAGGAGCTATCAGTACAGAGGAGAAGGAAAGGGACTACTGGAATATCAAAGTAATTCAGTAAAGCCAGCCTAAGGATCCATGTGCTCTCATCCCACGGAGACCACCAACACTAGCGTTGAACACACAAGTGTCACAGTGTATTGGTTGCCATTGCAAAGGCATCTGTTCCAGCATGGCAGCACATTTAGAAGCTATGCTTTGCGTTTCCAAGTTTCCCAAAGCCCACAGGGCTGCCAATGAACCAGCAGAGCTCCAGAAACAAATCAATGTTTGGCTCTTCTCCCAAAGATGCTTCCTAGCTGCATTATCATTGACAAGGTAACTGATGCTGTCAGAATCTGTCAGATGGTGAATTCACGCAGGTCTTTTGCCACTAATCTGCCGGGGTGTGTGTGTGTCTGTCCATAATAAGAAGAGAGGAGAAACTCTAGAATAAGCAGGTTTTTATTCTCTGGAAAATTCTTATTCCAGGGTTTCTTGCATTCCTCTGTCTTCCTAGCTTCTAAATGAAGGTCCATGAATCCTCTGGTACTGCAATATGGCTATAAACTCCCAAATTTCTTTGTGGGAATTGCCAGCTAAATAGGAGCTGGCTCCTCTTATCTCTAGTATGAAAGAAATCCTAATCTTTTTTCTTTCCTGAATAGAAATATAAAATAGCATCATGTAGCCTTATAGTTATAAGGAAACTGAACTTTAATGGCTTCAGCACTTGACATTACTCATAGTTAGAAAGGTCAACTTTTATCCATCACCTGAGGAAGATTTTCTCCGATTCCCACCAGTGATGTTGTTGAGAATTTTATGCCTTTAAAACAAAGTTTCTTTCAAAGCCAAGTGTGGTTGCTCCTGAGGTATTATGTAAAACTCCCATCTCCTGTACACACTGACGATACCAGCTGCAAAGGTGTTTGAAAACACTGTTCACGCAGCATGAAAATTCCAAACAAATGGAAAGCTCTATAGCGATACAGTACGCATGACGGTTGCTTTTGCAATTCCAGTTGACACTTAAATATTTAAAAACAACAAGGGACATATGGGTTATTTATTTTCTTTTTTACTTTAATTCCAGTTCTGAAAATAGTTTCTAACTTAGTTATTTTAAAACAGAAACGGCACCATTTTAGCACTGAACTTGTGGGCAATTCATCAGGTTGTGAATTCTAACCTGACACTTACAATACACCAAATGCTTTTTCAATGCTGATGTTGCACCATCTGCTTTGATATTGCTTCAGAATTACACTTAAAAATATGTAGCTGGAAGCAAAACGAGGTTTATAGAATTTGACTACAATCTATATCTTTCTGGGAGGGAGGATTAATCTTCAGTGCTTGAAAGCTTTTACGCTTTATAATTTTTGACAACATTTGAAAAACAGAACACAACTGGCACTGCCACAAGGATGTGAAAGTTTGTGCTTTTCAAGTCCTAAAATAGTGGTGTTCTTGCTAAAGTCTTCCAAAGAATATTTTGTGTGGTGTCACTTTTCTCCTCAAAGTCTAACTCACAGATATTGCTGGGTTCTGTTTTAATGACTCTTTCACGTGGGTATAAGACCAAAGTATTATGTAATTTTAAAATGACATGTGACAGCAAAGCAGATTTATGAAGGGTAAAGGCTGTGTTATTTTCTTACATACTGCAAAGAGCAAAATAACTCAAAACCTCAATTCTTTTGTGAGCAGACATAGCAGAAATGGAGTGGTTTCCCATTGTTACAGCTTCATATCATAGTATAAATATTGCAAATTTTACAGTTCCAGCTGAAAATTTATATGGAATAATCAAGTTGCAGAGTAGGGAGGCAGACAGTTTTATGAGATGTACTGTAATTGTTCTGACCTATTCCTGCTACTGATGAAATAGGGGCAATAAAGTGAAAATCTCACTGTTTCTGTGTCCTCAGTCTACATATGACCTAAATGTTGCAAATCTTATGACAAAACTGAAGCTGTTTCTGCATGTTAGTTGGTTCTATTGTTGCAGGTATTTATTTGGAAACAGATTTTACTAGAACTGTTGAGTGGGAGCCTCTCCCATCTTCCTCTCAGGCATCTAGCACCGGCCTCTGTCAGAACAGGATCCAAGACCGGGTGGATCAGGAGTTTAAGCAGCACTGGAAACTTCATTCTAATTTGTCATTATTCCAAGCAAAAACGCCACTTTCAATTTTATCTTTTTGAACTTTTCTTAACTAGTGGAACATAAAATAAAGATGAAGCAGGTAAGGTGTATTATTTATATTCATGCCTTTAAAAAACATTTATAAAATACAAAAAAAAGGAAGAAAAACTTTGGAGATAGCATCTATGCTGACACACTACCCTTCATTGTAGTTTTCCTACACTTTTTTTCTGGTAAATTTTAGATGTGCAAGATGAAGAATTTTATCACTTCTCAAGAGGATTTATTCCTTAGACCAGATCTGGAAATTCCTTGATAGACGAAAGGCAGAACTGTGACTCAAAGCATTTCAACATTTCTACAGAGGGTGCTCTACTGCTTTGAGTTTTCAAGAGACAAGGTCAGAATTCTCAGAAATCACAAGCGCTTCTTCCAGTGGGGATCCATTTGGATTTTAGTGCAATTGCAGGGAATTCACTTGAGCTTGTTAAGAGGATCATGAAGCCCAGTGTAGTTTCACATACCACTACACAAGTGGATGTACCACTTGCTCACGTGACCTCAGCCTCTCTTCATTTCCCATCTGTTGCACTTTGTCTCTCACTCCTCCAGCCTTCTTTTACCCATCTCAGTAAACAAATTTGTTTAAACAAACATCTTTGAACGCTTACTATTTTGAACATCTCAGAGGTGTCTCCATCTTACAAGACTCATTATTTGTTCTACAATTACCTCCTTGGAGTTCCTGTTTGCTGAGAAAAAAGGAAGAGCAAAATATAATAAGATTGCTGACACATTAAGACTTCTGCTTGTCATGCTTTTCCTTCCTTTTCTATTTATCTGTTTCTTTTTCAGAGCTCTTTGCAGGAACAATTTTACTATGGTCAATAAGTAGGGCTCTCGGATCAGGATAGCAATAGTGATAAGATTGTTTCCAGTGTGGTTTATGCTCAACATAGATTAAAACGCAAATTTTCCATCCATGCTTTTTATTGAAATGTGTGATGCTAATTCAAGTGGAAGCATCAAATCGTCTTTCAAAGACTAATGCTGCAGTGACAGAGGATCACTCAGCTCAATGGATTAAAAGCATTATATAAACTCCAAACTGCCCTAGGTGTGTAGGTAAGAGTTATTCTCATTTTATGAATAGGAAACTGATGTGTAAAAAGAAGATGTGGTTTACAAAGATCCCACACTACCTCAGTCACAAAGAATGCCTGGGCCTGGAAATCACCCCTCTCCCTCATCACTAAAGAACATAGCATGACCTCACAGAAACCCGCGCACAGCAAAGCTGCCGTTCTTCTGAGCCTTCCTTTTTCTTAACACTGAATATTTCCTGAGAACTGACAGTCTTAGTTCTGCACAGGAGAACTCTTTTGACTCCAGGATGACCCCGACTATCCCCAAATTATACTTTAAGTTGTGCATGTTTGTTTTCAAAACAAAGATTTTTCTGTTAATACTGCAACATGTGTGCAACTCTGGTATGTTCTGTCTTGCTCTTCAGGAAGGCCCAGACTGGCATATTTATGTTTTCAGCAACACATCTGAAATCTATGCTAATTATTGCATCGATAAAACATTATCTGAATTGTCTTTGGCAAAGCAGAAGTAAACTGCGTAATATCCCCTCCATATACACACACAAAAAGACTAATCTGAAACATTCTATTGTTAACTGAGGGTCTTGAGTACATATTATAGCTTAAAAATAAAAATAAAACACTATTTTCTAGTGCAGGCAAAATAAATGGCACTCAATTCATCTTAAACAACATTCCTGCACACAAAGTTGGTGACATAATTAAGAAATGTATTCGAGCTATTACTAATTTAACATAGCTCATCAATACTTCTATCAGAAAGCTGTTTATGGCCAACAGTGTCACAACTGAATTTATGCACTGTAAATACAAATATATTTTATTCATAGAAAATTCTTGTGACTTCAATTATGCAATAAGTATTTATTTGGAATTCATTATTTTTTGTTTGATAACCATCATTAATTCATGTTCAACTGATTAAGCCTGCTGTAAAGCTTTAGTGAATATTATACAAGATAAAATACAGATTTGTAGAGCTCTGAGTTTTCCCTACAACCTCTAATCTGGAATCTGTGGACAATGACATTATGCTGTTTCATGACCTGAATTTTATGTTATAATAGCACTGCTAATCATGGAAATATACCACAAGTCTTTCTATTAAAAACAACGTCAATCTCTGGACAAGAAGAGAAATCTGTTGATTTAGTAGAGCTTTAGCTACTTGCTACTTCTAAACCGCACAAAGTTATTGCTCTTCTCACTGCCCTTATTTATTCCTGCAGGTGAGGTTAAGATGTAGGGTGTTTCCCCCACCTCACCCCGTTTTTCAGGCACACGAACACTTGCTTACCAAACAAACAAGCTCTTGGCACAACCGCTTTAGTCAAAAAGGGTAGTATGTTTAAGTATACACAGCAAATTTAATCTTCCTCCACATTTTCTCTTAAGCAAAGGCAGAGTGCTAAAATTTGTGTTGGAATATAAAATAAGGTTCATATGCTCCTGAACTGATTTTTCTTTTTATATTGCTTTTGCTCCAGGTTCCTGGAGCTCACTAAGAAAACAGAAGCAAAAAGAACAAATTAAAATGGCAAGTATGTGTGAGAGAAATAAAGACAACACTACTACTGTTTTCTGTAGTTTCTGTTTCACAAAGATATCTACTTTAGTTATCCAAGGAAACAAAAGTTCAGGCTAATGCATAAAACCGTTTTACTGTAGTCAACAAAAGCTGAAGAAAGAGAGACTGAATTAGTCCAAACCAAAAATGCCTACTCATAAAACCAAGGAGCTGTGTTGAGATAATTTCTGGTAAACAAGAGGAGCATGAAGCCAGAAATTAATGGACCAAAATAGCCATGCTGGAAATTAAGCCCAATTAGTGAATAAAATAATGAAAGGAATTGCTCTTTCCATCTCACTTTCTTCCTTCAATATGCTGGTTTTGAGATCTCAATTTCACAGTGATGCTAAGAAAAAGCATTGACCAGAAGGAGCAAGTGCACCATTACAGCTGCTGTGCTGCACACCTAGGACCTGTGCATTCACTTTTGTTGCTATTTGACCATGGTTACAAAAAGGCAAAGACAGAGACTCAAATGATATAGTGCGTACACCCAGCTGAGCTCCTACGGCCAGGCTCCTCAATCCCATCCCCTGTGGTTTTTGCCACTCATCTGAAGAAAAAGCCTAACTTTGCTGGCCAGTACTGAATCTTTCGTTTTATGAACCTTTCATCAAAAAAGGCAGCTACAAATGACATCTTAAGCCTAATACTGTCCATGTTTGCCAGGTCTAAACCCACTAGTGATCACTGCTGGATTACAGGGAAGTACTAGAATCAGAAACATTTTCCTTGCTTCTGTTCCTATCGATTCTGTAAAATTACAGAGGCGCATAAGTGGCGGTAATACTTTTTTGTGTGCACCAAAGTTACTGCAGCAATTCCATCTTTTCAGCAGCAAGCATCAGACATTTGCCTCACCACCACCTCAAAAGAAACATTCTCTGCATCTTACCCTTCATATTTGGTGTACACCTCTAGTCTGCGTGGGTTTGGAACAAATTCCATAAAAGTCTGTAGATGCATAGCAATGCCTTGGTCTGTGACTGCTCCCTTTCTGAAATACGATTAATACCAAGCCTATTCTCTATCCAAAAGTTAAGTGTCAAGAATATATAGACTGGAAACAACTTTTTTTTCCAGATTGTCACTTCCTTTGTACCAGCAGAGAGTCTTTTCTGCAGCATGTTCTGCATGTGTCTAAGGCGACCCTTTAAGAAGACAGCCAATTGAAGTTGTGGTAATGACCCCGAACACTGTGCATTTGTATCTTGAGTCAGAAATAATGAAGTTAATCCTTTTTTCCGTTAGGTACAGGACAGAAACAGAATGGTATAGACCTTACGTATTTATTCTTGTGGTTATGTTTTGTATTCAATTCATTTATTAAGGAATGTTATATGTATGATCAAACTTAGTGGTATAATGCTATTAATATTATGGGAATATTGAGGAGTCCTCATCAAATGGCTATAACTTTGCTGTGATACATGTTGTATAACTTCACATGGCCAGAACTGCTGCTGGTACAGACTTACTTATATGAGGAAAATTGATCTTCCTTTATTTCACTTACTGCAACCTTTCTACAAACCATCTCAAATTTTTCATTTGCATAACCATCTACTCTCCATACACTCCCAGTTTTACTTTTTAAAAGTATCACAAAAGCATTTTATTTCCTCCCTTTCCGAAACTCATTATTAACTCACCCAGAACATACTCTCAAATTATTTGTTTCCATAAAAACAAGACCTAACCACTGACTTCTGAGTTCACACAACTGCTGTAAAACTAATTTGTGAAGCTGGCTTTTGAAACCTGTAACGCCACAGACAGATACATCATATACTTGCATGAAGAATCTAATTTGTATTTGTCAAAACCATAGCATGGTCACTTTGCTATGAGCCTGTGAAATTATATGTAGGACAAAAGACAAACTGAAATATTTAGAGCTATAATTTTTGTATTTATATTTTTAAACAGATAATGTAACTCCACATGCACAGAGAAGGATTTTGTATGGTAAAGGAAATCCATACTTCAAATATTACAGTATTAGTAATTGCTTTTGATGCTAAAATGTCTTATTCATAATAATTCTTACTGAATTTAATTCAAATATTCATTACAAGCAATATTATTAGTTTTTTAAAAATGGTTATTAGTCAGCACTACCAAAAAGCATGATCAGAAATTTGGAGTGCATCATAAAGTCAACCTTCACAATGGAAAGATGTTGCTGGTTTCCATGAAAATCAATGTAGCAAAATATACAGATTAAAGACTGAAAGAATAGTTTCCTTATCCCTTAGTAATGGCATTGGATTCTAAAATGAAACCCATTAAGTAGGAAGATCCCAAATGAATGTAAATAGGTCTCCTGTTGTCATATAGGGCTTGAACACCCTATGGTTTCTCTAAACACATTACTGGTCCCTCCCATTAAATGTTTCTTGTTGGGTTGTGGTTTTGGGGGGTTTGGTCCGTTGGTTGGTTTTGTTGGTTTGTTTGGCTTTTTTTTTTAAGAAATCCAACTGGGAAGATACCGCATCTCTCTGAAGTAAGCACTTCTTTTTAATAAAACGCCATTGCTCGCCAGTAATAATTCATTTTTCTCACACTGCTAGACAGCCCATACAGGCACTCAAACATTCTCTATTCTAAAATACCAGGCAGGACAGCAGCCACAACTTTTACTCATTAAGACTTTACTTAAACTGAGGTAGCACTACAGTCATCCCAGGGAACATGATTCTTAGAAAACTGGTAACAGCACCAAGGTCTCTTCTACTGCCTTAAATCAGTTGTGTAACAAAAAGGGCTACTGTTGTTTCCATTGATATAAGTTAGTTTGCTCACCGCTTCCTGCTGCACCCTTTCTAGCTGAGGAGAGAATTTCATTGTGTTGAGAACTGAAGTGAGCAGATGGACATAACATCCCACTATAATAATACTGCTTTGCATCTCTTTGACAATATAACAGCGCTGGATATTAGTGTAATTTACTCCCACTTCAAGTCTCCTTTTCACTGACAGAACAGCACAGAGAGATCTTCATATAAGTGAAAATAAGTCCCCCATGAATTCTAGGACTAAATTATGACTTAGTGAATGCAAAATAGTGAACAAACTTTGGATGTGGATGGAAAATAACTAAAATACCATTCTGACTTGAGGGCTTTCAAAGTATTGCAAAATAAATAGGGAATATCTATTTAGTTCACACCAAGACCACAAATCATAATTTCTCTGATCTCTAGAGATGGTAGCAGCGAGGCACATGATTAATACATCATCGTATATCAATCCCACATTATGGTGTGCCTGTCGCCTGTTGCCTGTATTGCACATGAACTGTCTGGGAGGATTTCAGCCTCCTGCAGTGGCTACTTGACACCTCTCTGGCAGTACTGACTTCCACAGGGATCATTTTCAGAACAACAGAAATGGAATTAAATCCTGTATCTCGTGAGAGGTGACATCAAATGGTACTGTTAGATATTGAGAACCTCTAGGATACTTCATGATGGAAAAGATGCCAAGCTAGCAGACAGCTGAGTGCTATGTTTACCCAGTATAGCGTTACACAGATTTAGAAACGCTTGTGCTGCCTCTGCTGCTTCCAGACTGAAGTAAGCCCGCAAGAAACTTTGATAGGCCACTGATTTAGCAGAACTCTTTGTAAAGGCAGAGAAACATCCAAAAGTTGCTGCCTTCACACCCTCCAGTTCTCACACTATTTAGGAAGCAGCAGGGAGGAGGGTGTGCAAAGCAAGCCTTGCCCTGCTGAATCCGCAGAATCCATGCTGGAGGATGCAACGTGCTCTGGAAATGATGTGGCTTGGGATGCAAACTCACCTGGGGCAGCCTGGAGACGGGGGATTTATTAAATTCCATTGCTAACAAGATTGTGTGTAGTACAGACTCTCACGGGATATGATTTTGCAGTCCTCACCTCACAGGCATGGCAGCATATATTTTACTAACTACTCCTAGGAGTAGTTTTATACAAATGAAGTAGGCTACACAAGCACAACACCTAATGTTTTTCCCCACACAGAGTTTACTGAACATAGGGAAGTAACTTGAGGCTTAAGACAGTTCTTCAAGGCTCCCATTTTGTCCTCTAGAGCCTTTCCTTCTGCTGCTTCTTAAAATGATGAGAAAGAACCTTCCTCTCTGATGTGACATCTGGTCTACTTCAGGCAAGCCTTGCCTACTTACTGAAAACACCTGGCTAAACCACAGTCCTTCACCTGTGTTACTGTCCCTGTCAATCTTACTTCAAAAGTGAGAGCAAAAAGAAGGCAAACTAGCATTCCTATCACGATGAGGGTTTTAGGCTAATGGAGATGTATCCTAGGCACTCATAATCAGATTTCACAACCAGACAGAATTCATGAACTAGTTTTCCAACGTGTTCATCAACTGGTATTAACTAGTTTATCAATGCAAAACTTAGCAAAGAGTTTAAAAGCATCGTGAGAACAGACCTAAATCACAGATGGCAGAAAGGTAAATGTGTGGGATGTTAAGTCAGAAGAATACAAGATAATAATCAAATTCAGTATTAAACAGCTTTATTTTGTTTCACCTCCTCCTACAATTTTCTCCTAGTTCCTCACTGTCCACCCTACCCACTAAAAAAACGGTTATAGAAAGATATAGTTTTTTCCACCAATAAATACCTTTTGCATATATAAAGGGGACAACTGAAGAACTTTAATTTGTTTATTTCCCATCTATTTTATGCAGTATTTCTACCACAGACTGTATTTTACAGGAGTGCAATGTTTTTAATGTAGTAGAGTTTCAATCCACTAAAACTTAACAATTTCAGATGCTGCATTTTCAGTTTTAGGCACATGCATCATTAAATCAGCACAAAAATTCTTCACATTGCATTTTTAACAGGATACTCAAACTATTCACAGTGAAACATTCTTAATTATGAGAATGAATCCTGCTGTCATCACTGCACTTTAAAAATGTGACATCTAATTTTATTTAAGTCTTTCCCATATTCTCTAGCAAAAAGGTTGCAGAATGTGAGCAATTATGGGCTAGGAAAGGGTGGTAAGGCAGGGGTAGTATAATAACTAATCAAAGACAGATATTTAAATTGCAGGGAACCGAGTGTCTCAGTGTCTAAGACAAATATTCTACCATTCAAACAATCAAACAGTTTAGTTTTCTGTATGTGTTCTACCAGAGTGTTTTATTAATAAATCCTCAAAAACCTCATACAGTATTTGCAGGATTTATCTCGACCTCCTTCTTTGTGTTTTTTCCCCACAATTGGAAGACCACCTAGTTCAAGCTTCTTATGGCTGATTTCTTTCTCCACTAATGTTCAGTAGCTATTGTTTTATTGCAATGTATTTAGGAGAAACAGGCAATTTTTTTAAGGTGCCAAGAGCTTCAAGCTTTGTTTGTTTATAGCTCCTCTGTGCACTACTGCATGTCTCTTGGATTCAACTGCCAATGTAAGGGATTAAGGGGCTAAGCGAGTTTGACTGGTGCAGGAATCTTTCAAATCTGTTCCTCTAGCTCAACTCTTTCACTGGCAGTTTTTATTTTACGATAACTGCCAAAAAAAAAAAATCCCTTGGTACAGCAGAAGTGACAAAACAATCACACATTTCAGGCACAATTCAATATCTAGTCACACCTCTGAAAAAAATAAAATAAAATAAAATAAAAGTTGACAAAATTATAAAGCTCGTTGGCCTGTTGGCTTGCTTTTGCTGTTTTTTTTAGTTTCAGTTCCACAACTAATCTTCAGATTGTTAGAGAGGGTTGGAGCAAATGTTTGCTGACCTGTAGCCTGCCCACAAGGCAATAATTACTCAATTAAGCTCCTGTAAGTGAAAATACCTCTTTTTTTTTTCTTTAAAAAAAAAAAAAAAAAACCAAACCAACCCAAAAAACCCCAAACCTATCCTAGAGAAATCTTGCATCAATATTTGTCAGTTACTGCCTTATTTGTTTCAGGCTACCTGAAACCTTTCCTTAGCTGCTATTGCCCATGTATCAGTGATGCTTCTGGTGTTTCATCACTAGAAATGGAAATTGTTCCTCACATGAATTACAGACAGATTTACATTTGTCTTTCTAAGGAGGGCTGAATTTTTATTGCTGATGAAAATAATTATTTAGTAATACCGGCAACCAAATTCAAGGCTAGACCCAAAAGCATCCCTGCTGATGTAACTCATTTCTGACCAGTCCTGCTATTTTGCTTCTTGTTTCCTGGGCACAGAGATTAAACTCATAATAAAAACTATAATTTTTTTTCTTCGTGCACAAAAGGACATGGGCCCCTCTTGCTCCCACTTGCCTTTTAACTCCCCATCCCCAAAGTCAAGCACAATTCTGTTCATTTCAACCTATGTACATAAGTTTTTCAAACAATTAAAAAGATACCGTGTACATGTTGCTTTTCAATAGCAAGATGAAGACAACAGTATTTATACCCATTCTCACAATCATACTTTTCTGGTTTTGTTCATTAGATTTAATTATTTCAACTAGGAACTAGTTTGGAGTTTTTATTTATGATTGGTTTTCATTTTGTTTTGGCTTTTGTTTTTTTGTTTGTTTTTTTTTTTTTTTGTTGGAGTTTTTTGTTTGGTTTTTTTGCGTGTTTTTTTTTTTTTTTTTTAAATTGTGAACACTCCTACATCAAGGTTAATTTTCTTTACAAGAAATCAACACACACACGCACATTGTCATCTGGTAGAAGATGCTGCTACATCACAGGGTAATTGTGAGAGAGTGGGAAGCAAAAAGAAAAGAATCACCAAAATGAGAATTGTTTTGATCACACAGTTGAATACCAATACAAATACTCCTAATAACATTTGTGTACGACAGTGACAAAAGCCATAAGGGAAGACTTTGTCTCTCAGGAAAGATGCATTGAAACAAATACTGAGCAGAATTACAGACTGAGGAGCACGGAATACATGTCCTACCAATGAATGACAGAATAAAGACAAAAAAGCTGCAATTCTGATAAAGAAGTGGAGAATAAGTGGTAAGGTAATTCATGTACTTTGTCACAATGCTGGTTACAAATAAACCCTAATTCAGTATCTGACAAAGAAAGAGGAGTAAAGAGTAAGAACAGGACAATGTTACATATGACTCTACAGCATCTGGTAACCACATTTTTAGAGAGCTGAGAAATTAGAAAGAAAGTGCAAATGCATCACAAATATGATTTCAAGGCTGAAAAAAATGTGTCTTGTTATTGACAGACAAAGACTTGATATCTTCAGCCTACCTAAAAGGGATCTCAACTGTTATGTGATTCCACCATCTGAGCAGCTTCATGGAGAGGAAATAGAGCAGCAGCAGCAAGACAGAGTAACTCAGCTGTGCGGTGAAGGGTCTCCACAGTGATGGTGGCCAACCCCTGAGAAAACAAATCGCAGCAAATCACCGTTTTCTGATTCATTGACATTCCAGGCCTTTGCAAACTATATACTTATTACACAGTGTTCTCCATACAGTCACGCTAGAATGACTTTTGGGCCATGCACAGGACAGTCATGACCTATGTCATACCACACAGACTGATAGAACGACTCTTTGTATATTTAAAACTTGTCAGAGTAAACATCCCATGTTTTACCTCCGTAATACATGGAAATAGCCGTAACCTAGTAAATTATGTATCTACATCTCTTCTTTACTTTTGTCTAAATATATATATTGCTCATTCAGAATCATTCCCTCTTGGCATGGGGGAAGCTTGATAGCTCTTGGCATGAAAGAACATGTGATTAACACACGTGGGCTCAGTGTTCCTCATTTGAGAATACTGGCTTCATTTGTATGGAATACAAATATGTCACATTTCCTCAATATCTGAAACAGAACATTTATATTTATGAGGATATAAACTCATTTTCTCAAGTCTCCGATATTTGTTGAAAATTAATCATCCCCTTGCGAAACACATTCACTAGAATATTCATAGGAAGCAAACATAATGAATAATCATATTCAACTTTCATAATCAAAAGTTCCCAAAGCAATTTACAGGAGATAAGTATCATTATCCCCATTTATGGACAGGGAAACTGAGGCATAATATTAACTTGCCCAACATCAAATAGCAGAATTATGTTACTCTTTAGATTTTTGGCAAACCCCTAGAATTTCTGTTCCTCTAAATGCATAAGGACAGTCAAAGAAAAAAAAAAAAGATTTAATTTTGATCAATATTAATACATTTCTGTGATCTTCAGCAAGATTTCCCTGAAGTGATTGATATTCTCCACAGTGTTCACAATGTCTATGTTCTTCAAGGCCTATTCATTTTTACCAGTTTCCTGAACGATCATACTAAAAATCTGTGAAAACCTAAAACAGGTTTCCTGACTTTTTTTGTAGCAATGTCAAGAAGTCAGAAATACTATGTGAAGCCTCTCCTCCAACATTTTTTGCCTTCATTCTAATCTAAAGCTTTTCTTGTTTATACAGTAAGATTTAATAAGGACACAAGGTCACTGTAGAGCAAAGTTTGCTTAATCTTCAATCTCTCATTTAAAAAAAAATTATGAAGAGAAAAATTCCTCCATTTAAACTTTAACTTTACAATTTCATAAGATACCATTCTTCCATTAATCATTACCATTTTAGTTAAGGCTAAAGGATTCGACCTTTAATTCTACATGGAAAAAAGAATTTGATCCTCATTTTCTGAAGGGAAGGGGACTCAGAGTTGTTCCTTAAGGAAAATGACAGCACTGAAACTGTAAAACATTGAACTGGCATTTTCTTTCTATTTATGTACCTCTACTTTCATGAAGTCAGTTCACAGCCCTACTTATACGAGCATAACTGTATATAAGCATAACTGTATATATATACATATGTATTTTCTCACTTCTTACTGCTGACTTTAATAGTTTATTTTAAAATTATATATGTCAATGTAAATATAGTTAACATAAAATAATTATATTCACAAAATATTTATTAAATTTGCTTCCCCACATAAAGAGTGAAAAATAAAATCTCTGTGCTTTGCTCAGTGATTTTAATGTGAAACTGCTGGCAAAGTTGTCAACATATTCTCAGTCTAATACATTAAGCCAGCATGTGTGGGTGTCAAATAATTGTAGACAATTTAGTGACTGAATTCCTTCAGGGTTTTAAAGTCCTACTGTAGTTTTGCTTGGATACCTTTTTTCTGGGTCATTAAGACACAGTTGTCAAAAGAATAGAAGAAACAAGCTTTTAATGTTTTATTGCTGAATAAGAGTTTGAAGGAGTTACTCTGTCTCAGTACCCAGGGTTTACAGCTGCAAACCCGCATTTTAGCTTGCATACACACACATGCACACGAAGCGGTCTGCTACGGGTGAAATTCATTTTAGAGAAAATGACACAGAGCTTTCTGGATTTTGATTGCAATTCTTACATTACTGTATTATCTGACATGATCCCCTTCATTAATGCATACACTAGTTCCTCTGCAGCAGCCAGCAGGAACTGCTCGTTGCCTAAGCTGACTGACATGCAATCCTTCAGAAGCTCGTCGAACTACACACACGCAGCGAATCATACTGTGCTATTACTCCCAGTTACGCTGCTCTGAGGCCAAATCTGCTCAACATACACAAAGCATGGAGAAACACGATTAGCAAGGAACACAAAGGGCAGGAAAGAAGGGCTTCTGTAGGTACCATAGTGGCAAAAGGAAAACCAAGGAAAATATGGGGCCACTGCTCAATGAGGTGAAGGATGTGACCGTAAGGGACTTATGGAGGAAGGACTCGCTGAGGATTAATGCCTCAGTCTTAAATGGTAAGGTCTGCTCACATGCCTCCTGGGTGGCAGACTGGGGAAGTGAAGTACTACCCGTAACAGAGGAAGACAGAGTTACCTCTGAGCAAACTAGACATACACAAGCCCAAGCAATGAGACAGGACACGCCTGAGGCCTCGGGGACAAGGTAGACATTGCCAAACCAGACTCAGGCTGGTGGAGAGCTGCCAGCGCAGGCAGCAGCAGCTCCACACGATGTACAAGGAGAGGCTGAGGCTGGAGAAGGCAGGCAAGGCTCAGGGGGACGGGAGCAGGCAGGTGATCTGCTGCTCTCTAGATCTGCTACTGGGAGGTGTAGAGATGACAGAGCCATGCTGAAGTGAGCAGAAAAGAAGAATCTCTACCCTTGGCGATATTCCAAACTCAAGTGTGCAAGGCCACAAGAAACCTGATCCAACTTACAAAAACCATAATTATAATTTGTTGATTTTAATCAACACGATTATTGTTTCAACATCAACATATAACTTCACAGAACATAACATCAACACAATTATAATCTACTGATTGTAATCATCAACATGATTATAATTTCAACATCAACATACAACATAACATATAACATCAACATAATTAGAATTGGTAGACCGTAGTCAAGTTTTTCTCTCCATATGGCTGTTGCTATTAATATTTTCAAAGAAAGAATCTTTAGTACTTTTCCTACTTTGCATAAAATTTAAAGGCTAGAGGTCATATTCTAACTCTGCCATTCATTTAAGCTTATTCCCTGAACTCCTTACCTTTAGGGACACATATCTGTGTTCAAGCTATACTGAACTTGGTTGAAGAGAAATGAGAGAGAAGATGAGGAAAGCACAGAAGATAGCAATAAAAGACACTCAGAAAAATCAAATAATGGAAACTAATGCAATTTCAAAATGTTCCATATCTAGCCAAACTGCCACAAAACTTCACATTCTGTAATATTCTGCACATTAGAGCAAGTATCAACAAACCTGTGGAAAAATCCCACAGGCTTAAACCAGTTGTAGATGAAGTGGAAATATAGAAACACCTCGATGGAGGAAACAGTCTGGAAGGCTGAGTGAGAAATGAGAAGTCAGTCTACTGCAAATTTACTATATGATTGTGAAGCAAATAAAAGGTTAGGAGAATCTTGGGTGGTTTAGAAAGGAAAAGGAAGTCAAGGTGCTGAGAACAACTTCTCTGTGCTTCTGGGAGTTATGTATCAATTTTTGACAGTTCAGTACAGTAACACAGGCGCACTTGACAGACTTATTCTTTTCTGCAAGACTGAATGAAGAAAATTCCAGGCAATTGCAATAAAACACTTATTTCATCCTATCAAAATGAACAGAAGTGTTTGTTGAAACCCTAGCAACAGACAGATAGCTAAAAGATAGCACCAAAACATGCAAACAATGGAAAGGGGGAAAAGGTTGAAATGCTATTTATACTTTCATCTGATGTTGAACTGAAGCAACATGTGATAAATTTATGTAAACCCTACCATGACCCTTACTTTATTCACCGTATAGGGGTTGTTACAGTATTGTCACTATTATACGTTCCAGTGCGGTGTGGTGGGACCGGACAGGACATGGACATCACCACATTCAGTCACAGAGTTGTGTTTGCCTTGGGTTTTTTATCAAGATTACACAGAACTAGCTAAGACTAAACCCTAAACCCAGCCAGGTGGCTGACCACTTCCTGGTAGAATCAAGCCCATAGGCTTTCATAAACTGCATGTAAAGCTTAATGTCTTTTTTTTTTTTCTTTTTCTTTTTTCCTTTTTTTTTTTCCCTCCATTTCTCACTTTTTCCTTCCAGAAAACAGACTCCAGAGTTTTTCCATCCTGAAAAAGTCTGTGAACAGTGAAGAGCAACAGGATATAGAAGAAAGTCTATCAGAGTGCACCCGACATAATTTCAAGAGGGAGCTGCCCCAGGGTACAAAAGGAGCCAGAATGACCATAGACCATCAATTCTAATGTGTTCTGCTGAGCATGCAAAGCAAGAAGGGCTAGGGGGTTAATTAAGAATATTTGGTTTGAATAATGTGAAGAACCAACCTGACTATGGGATTAATTAGACTACAGAACAAATACTTTCCCCAAAGGAAGAGGTGGAATTTCCATTCTTTCAAACATTATGACAAGACTAAATGAAACTAAGGAGAATTCACAGCAGAATAACCACTTCATTACTTGGTAAAGTGGTATAGTAGACATTTAGTAGGCATATTCCAATTTTAAGTTGTCAAAAAATGAAATGTGCATATTGAAAGAGGAGGACTACTTGGTCCTATAGTCAGAGGTTGGGCAAAAGAATACACAACTTCTGCAAAACAAAAAGGAACAGCAACAGTAACAAGATAGTGTAGCTGAAGATGCATCACTGGACACAAGCATGGTATCTTGCTAAATCTCTAATGCATTGGAAGGACTCACAAAATCGGTGTCTAACACCTTCCAACTTGCTGCCAGGTGGAGGTGGGAATCTTCTCCCACAGCCTCCAGCAAAAAGCCCTATTACCTTATGCATTTTTATCAGGTGTGAATAGATTTCTTGCCTTAAAAAATGGTGGCAAAAAGTATCTCCTGTACACAGTCTGATAAGGTAGCATTGATCCTGGTCTCTTTCTGTGATTTTCTGAATAAAGAAATGAAGAGAGCACTACTGATTTCCTCTGCTATACTTCCCAAATGTGAATCTGCTGCTGGTTTTCTGTCCAAATAAAACCCGCTCTTGTTTAACCTGCAACCTATTTTGCTTGCATCTTTTTTATTAAATATCAGTTCCTTTCTCTTCGCCCTTTTAAGCCTTGAAATCCACCTCTGCAATGCAGCACCTTCTTTACTTAGCACAATGATCATATTCAGTTCCTCTGCAGCTGAATCCCTTAAAAATCCACCATCTATCAAGTGAAACCCAAAATTTTATCCTGTTTTCCATGGCAAAACCTTCCTCTATGTTTATTATATTTTATGTTCAATAAAGCCCAACTGTTTCAAGAAGCCTATAAACTAAGTGGCTTATAAACACTGTGCAATTTTGAAGATGCATGCCTTATTCAAAGAAACCCTTGCAAATCTTATCATTGCTTACCATTTATATTGCAACCGTACTTTGAGATTTGAAGCAAGTCAGACCATACTGAAACATTACAGAGGCAATTTTCCTAAACAGATGTCAGTGTGATACTCCTGCTCTTAATTGAACTTGATTAAGTCTCAAGCTTCTTCCAACCTTCTGATTATTTTGCCATCTAACTAGTAATGCAAATTTAAAAAAAACCCAACATATACATGAAAACTGTTGCCCCTTCTATCAAAGAAAAGGGCCATCAAATTTTCTGCAGAGAGGGGAAAAGAAAGGAAGTACTTGGAACAGCTTGCTATAAACTTATTTTTGCTACCAAAGAAATTTATTTTTACTGGATAAGAATTTCAGTTACTAACCCAAAATATATGTGCCTTACAAACCACGACTCATATTAGAAGGATTTGTAAAAAAACAGTATACTTGTCACACTGATGTGCTTAGTAAATGCAAGCCTCCTGTATATGTGTACAGTATTGTGGAAGAGAGGAATTGCTAAACAAATTACTGCATTTGACTACCCAGCAGGGTAATAACCATAGCAACATCTCATAGAAGAGGAGGAAGGTTGAGAAATTGTAGCTCTGGGATTAGATATTTGTAGACTCCATTTTGAAGAGAAAATCTTTATTTAATTAAATGTTTATTTAATTTTGGAGGGAAAAAAATCTTGTGTGTCTACAATAGATTAGAAAATTTGTATAGAAAGGTATGTAAACTTGCAGAAATTATACAATGCTAATGCCATATTTTACAGCACTACTAAAAAAATAAAAATTAGGTACATTATGAGAGTAGCTGTATAGATATTAATCAAGCATATAAAAGGATGAAGTGAATATACAAAGGTTACACAATTCAGTGTTCAATATGCGGCTCCTTCTGGGACTCATCGTGATGCAACATATGCATTTAATAATACAGATATGAGGACAGTCTAGCTCATTTTGTATGTCTTGGCTTAGAAGTCAGTTATGCCCTTTGCAATTCATTCAGTAAGCTGCTGGCCAGGTTAAAAGGTAAGTTCAGAATCACATGGACAGACTGTAAAAGTCTAGGAGTTGAGGTTTGTTTGGGTTTTAGAAGTACCTATAAGTCTGCCAATTTACATGAAATTCTTCAGCTTTTTTACTAAGAGACCTTCCTGAATATTTCATTCCCAAGATATGGAAACCTTTCCAATGTCAATTTAACTTAAAAGGCAAAAATGTGACAAAACCAAATAAATCATATTTAGGTTGTGACGCTCAGAACCATAGAATGTTGGGAGGGATCTCCAGAGGTCTCTAGTCCAAATCCACATGGAGAACAAGTGCAGTTAAAGAAGGTTACCAAGGGTTGTGTCCAGTGAAGTCTTGAACGTCTCCAGGAATGGGCATCCTCTCTGGGCCTCATTCCAATAATTTACCACTCTTGCAGTGAAAATATTTATGTTGAGTCGGAATTTGCCATATTTGAATCTGTGGCCTCTTGACCTATTGCTGCATACCTCTGAGACAAGTTCAACTCCATCAGGACTCTGCACCACACTTTAGGCAGTGTTGGGTGCACCGTACGATGCACCCACAGCCACCTTGATGGCCCTCCCTTAGACTCCCATATCCATCAATGTCTGCTTTATACCAGAGTCCCAAACCCACACAAAGTGCTCCAGGACTGCCATCTAGGTTTGAATCTCTGGTAAGTTTATGTCAAGTTAAAGGTTATTTGAACTTACGATTGACTCAAATCCATCTCTAGTGAAAATGAACATTAAATCATGGGATTTTTTCAAAATTTAAAGGAAGGTTTTGTTCAGACTGTGTTTGAATTAGAGCCCATATTTTACCACAGGAGAATGTGAATCCGTACTTTCCATGCTATTTCCTTTAAAGCTTCCCTTCTATAAAAAGATAAATTATTTTAAAAGACTGTATTTAAAGAACTGGAGGGACAACATCAAGGGAGGTAAATTCTTCCTTTTCCGTTTTATTTATGTTGCTGGCTGGGCTCTGTAATAAGACTGCTTTATAGAGTACCGTCACAATACAGAAAAAGTCTCCTTGAATCCTCTGAGAGTAAGCTGATCCTTACAGAGAACAGAGATTATCCAGCTCTTTCAGAAAAGCAGAAACACTTAACAAAGGCTTGTTCAACTGGAAAGTATTGTAACAATCTAATTCAACTAATTTTCAAAGTATGGATGATTCTAGTAAAACAACTCTTCCTCAGACTCCTTACAACATTGAATGAGAGTATCGGCATTTCAGTTTGCATCAGGATCTCACTTTTGAAGCAAGCGTCCCAGCTGCCCATAAATCCCTGCTCACACAGAAGAGCAGTTTCAGACTTCCAGGACTATACTTCATCCAGGTGAGATTCCAGTAAAAGACAAGCTCTGTGACAGCTCCCAGTGTAGCTCACCTGCTCATGAGCATGAAGTCCATAGCCAGACCAAAACTAGCCTGAATTAGAATCCCAAAAATAATTAGTTTGGTTGTCAGGTCCTCACCACCAATTGCTTTTCCATGGAACGTTGCTATTCTTGGTCCTTAATACAGTCTGACCACCCTTCTTTGTCTGGTCACACTAGAATAACATAGCAGAATTCTTATGGTGGTTGGCAATTTGTGAACCTTGGGAGGTGCAGCTTATGTTGGCGCATAAGAATAATTAATACGTGTGACTTCAGTGTCCTAAAATGTGGCAAGTTAGTTTCTACTCACATTAAGGATGCATTTTTGAATGTAGTTACTTTTTGTTTCATTTTCTTTTAAATTTCATCATGTTATTAAGGGTATCCAAGCTAAAGGAGATGGCACTACCGTATTTCTGGCATTTACACTTTTAGCATATAGCATGCGCTAAGTTGCTTATTCTTTGAAACTAGAATAAGTTACTGCCAATAGAAGGATTCAGTGCAGTGTGCTGAGTACATTGCAAGTTTAGTTTAATGCATCTTGCTAAATCTATCCTTGCCACAAACAAGTATAAGAAATAAAGTTCTTATTGTGAATGCTATATGTATTTTTCAAAGCACTAAAATCTATACTCAAAGTATGTTAAATAAAGCACAAAGTTATACGGCAACAGTGGACAAAAATATCAGAGCATTTACCAAAAGTTATTAACTTATTTGACACAGATGTTTTATTGATATTTTATGCTTATAAAGCTACTCTAGGTGGTGCATTGCTGTTACAGCTGATCTTCCCAGTTATACTCAGTGATCATTTTCAGATGCTTATAATCTTGTTCAGTGTGAAAGGTGTAGTAGGCATCTAAAATATGCATAAAATCCATTTTTGCCATGTTTCTTGATGCACATAGCATGTTAGGAAAAAACAGAAAATTCATTGATCTTAATATTATACAGTACATTGTGTGCAGAAAAAAACCATGCTAGATCTTGTGAAATTAAAAGAAGAGATAAGTTTCAATTTTTTAGTGCAGAGAAGATGGAGGGGGGGGTGGGGTGGGGCGGGAATTGCATGTCATTTTCCCTTCTCCCTATTTGAAGCAGTAAAGTCTCTGAAGTGCCTGGCATACCTAGCAAACTCACTGAGTTTGCTAATTATATTTACTACACGCAAGTGATTCAGAAAAGGATGCCCAACTTAGTCCTTTCTGGAATTCTGCATCATTGAAATAACTACATACTCCTTTGCAGATGCAGGCAAGAAATAAAAAAAGGAAGAGCAAATAGGCAAGCTCCACCAGAGACCTTTTTGAATTATATTTCATTCGACAAATACATTTAATATGTAGTTCACATAAAGTACTGAAAAGTACCCTATACTCCTGTGACAAATCTTCAGCTTTTATGGACAACACCTACTGTGTTCTCCTAAAACCGAAAAACTACAAGTAATGGCCAAAGTTGGTGTGTCCTCAGCAGCCTTTCAGTAGTCATTTTGCCAGCTCATTTACCCATCTAATTTAACATTGTCTTACAAAAACTTCAATGAGAAAGGGAATGGGATTGTTCCAAGGCAAGAAAATTTAAATTATGCGCTTATAAATGGAAAACCAGTGAAAGGTTTCTTAAAGTGAAAACATCAGTCCTGCTTTTTTACATCCTGGCTTTTCAGAAAATGTTTCTCTGTAACACAGGATATTAACTACTAGTAGATAATCTGATGTTGGGCCATAGGTTGCAGCAGTAAACACAAGAATACCTTAAAAAAACCCAACATTAAACCATGTGTAGATCAATAATATAATTCTCAGTCACGCTATTTTTCTAATAGACATGGATATTATTTTAATATTTCCCTTCATCTTTCTTTTGCAGACAGTTTCCTCCATAATATAAAGCCAACTCAATAGTGTCCTCAGAAAACTCATGTTCCACAGCCAAAGAGGGAAAACATACCCCAATGAAACATTAAAAGCTACTAGGAAGGGGGGAAAAAAAAAAGAATCTCCCGAGAAACACAATGTAAACTCCTATATGTTTTTACTTTGATGATACAAACAGATCACAGTATTTAAGCTGTCACATCGCATGCATTGTCTAAATTCGCCTGCAAGATTCAACCCTCCCAAACCCTTATCCATTTCTTCAGAAATCACTTAGCTTGCACATTTTCCTGAAGCCCCAACAGGTCTCTAGTTGTCTGTGATAGAGGAAATTAGTTTCTCAGTGTCATCGCACTGTAGTGACAATAACTATTTAGCTATTTAGCTGCGTCAGCACGAGATAACAGTTGACAATCATGTTGAAACAAAAGAGAGCATATGACGAAATAAAACCAAAGTCTTCATGAAAGCAGAATTCAATAGGCTTTGAATAAGCTTAAAGAATTGCCAGACCTCCAGCAGGCAGATCTCCAATGGGCAAATTTTACACTTAAAGAGAGAAAAATATAAAGATTAAAGAGAACCAGGAGTTCCTTTCCTAAAAAGGACCATTAAAGACAGGTTATCTGAGCGTGCAGGCGAAACAGACCATCATCAACATGTCACTGCCCTAAGCACAAATTTAGTTATTGACTTCAAAGGCCAGAAATTAGAAAATGTTTCTAAATACCAAGGACAAGTAGGAAAGAATAGCATACACAAAAGCGTAAAACTCAAGAGCACACAAACACAACTAGCAGGGGTTGTAAAGTTAACTGTAATAATTCTAAAAGGGTGTTAGTAATAAGAGAGAGACATACACAAAGAAAGAAAGAAAAAAGCTACTGATCTGCCGCTGGATGGAGAAGAGAAGCAAGAAAGAGGAAAATGGGGAAGGCCAAAAAGTTTAATGTCTTTTTTTGCTTCAGCCTGCACTAGTGACATTATTGCAGGCAGGTTGCCAGTACAGTAAATACCAATGAATCAGGGAAAAATAGAATCTCTCTAAAATATAGAAAGAACAATCTAGGAGTATTTAGATAAATTAAAAATTTTCAAAACAGCTCAGGTGGATCGAGTTCATTAGAGATCTAACTGAGGCAATGTAAAAATTAATTATAATTTATAATTCATTACAACACTGAGGTATTGGACAGAAGGAAAAGGGAAATGTTGTGCCTATCTGCATTTTAAAAACAGGAGGTGGCACTAAGGGTCAGGCAGTTACAGAGGAGTCTGATTACTTTCCAGGGGAAATATTGAGACAAATAATTGAACTAGTTGTAAACTTCCAGATGATCAGAAACAGTCAGAACAGATTTCGTAAAAAGTAGTCACCAGAAACACATTTAATTTCTTTCTATAATAAGGTAACAGGCAGATGAAAAACAAGAAGAAAAAAAAAGAAAATATAGAGAGATGGATGTTAAACATTCTGATACTTGTAAGCTTGTTGACAGACTCTTATGGGAAAGCCTGGGGGAAAAAAAAAAAAAAAAAGAAAAAAAAGAGAGAAAACCAAACCAAGCCACAAAAGAACAGCTTCCAAACAAAAAGCCCTCTGAACTAGATGAATCTAATACTGATGCAGTACTAATACAGGATATAAAACAATTTTCTACACGTGTTAGTTATCCTCCATTAGAGAGGAAGCATTGTCAGGTTCCCTCGCTGTCTGCACTGGTTCAATGCTTTCAGTAACAGGATTATAAAGAGTACACATTTTCCTGTGAAGATGATACAGGAGCACAGGAAGATCTACAAGAACACAAAAGCAGTCCAAATAAAACAAAGTCGCCCCCAAATTTCCCCAGAAAACTATGACTAATTGAGAAAGAAATCTAAAGAAGTGAACGCAATTCAAAAGGAACAAAGAAATTTAGAGGCACAAAGAAAATACAGTGAACAAGCAGCTAACTAGGACTCCTGAAGACTTGATCAGAAGGTTATAGCAGATCATAAGTTGTTTATGACCCAGTAAATGTCATGCCCTTACAAGAAAGGGAAGAGTTTCCTGGGAGGCATAAGAGTATGCTATGTTCCAGAAATAACTGTTCATCCACCTATCACCCGAAATATTGCATCTGGTTTGGTCAGCACTGTTTAAGAAAAAGTTGAAGAATTTGAAAAAAAATTAAAATGGAATGATCAAAGGTCTTCAATTTGTCCTACAAGAGCAGCTTCAATAAACTGTTGATGCCTAGCCTACAGAAAAAGCAGAGGCTGAGGAGATTTGATAACAGTTTTAATGTACTAAAAGGAAAGAATCGGTTCACCCGTTTTACTTAGGATACCACAAGAATTAGTGAGCTTAACTTACAGCTAAGGAGATTTAGGTTAGATATTAGGAAAATCTTTCTAATTGCAAGAATACTTAAGCTCAAGGACAGATTTCCCTGAGGATGCTGCAAAGACTTCATAACTGGAGATCTTTGAGAGCAGTTATGTACTCATCTGCCAGTGATGAAAAAAGTACAGTGGATCCTGCTTTGAAGCAGGATGACAGCCAAGATGACCAAGATCTCTACCTGCTCTTCTTCCTTTAAAATAGAAAATTGGCTTCCTAGAGTGGGATCTCAAATGGATGGACTCCCAATGTGGGAGATAAGTTTAATTTGATGCATAAATTTCAATTACCTACAGTGAAGGAAATAAGTCCTAACACTTCAATTTTTGCTGTGGGAAAGATGAGACACCCGGGAAATTTAAAACAAATGGAAGAATATAATTTCCTAGTAGTTAGTTAAAGGCATTAAATAAGAGGTCTTCCTACTTTGCCTAAACTGTTTTCACACTTGTAGTGGCATAATGTTTGGTGTAGTCTCTATCGTCACATTTTTAAGAGCCCATTATTGTCAAAAATTTGAATTTCAGAGAGAAGAACTCTTTTATTTCTTGTAATATTTTCACATGACCTTTCCCCTCTGTATCACTTATCTGGTTACCAAATACATCATACATATAGCACAGTCCCAAAAGGGAATTTACAAACCTGCTGCTTTTTCTTTTCATTGCGTAAAATTTGTGCTGAGTATAAAGTGTTTGGCATCATCTTAGCTGTGCTGATTTGACTTTTTTAAAAATCAACTTGTATATTTCCAAGCTGTGTTTTGTTAGGAAGTTGCAAATAGCCGGGGGGGGGGGGGGGGAAACAACAAACACTCAACAAAAAAAACCCAAACAAAACAAAACAAACAAAATCACACCAAAACAAAAACCCAGCTGCTTTCCCTCCCCAAAACCCTAAAGCTTCTATCAAGAAAATATTGGAAAATGTTTGAAGCATTCCTTACCCATTTTCAGTCTATAAATTCACTGGACCACCTTCTAGAAATTCCTCCTGGCTGAGGAGTATATCCTTTTTGTTATAACAACCTCCATTCTGATCTACATTAGCCCAGAAGATTTCAACTGCCTCAGTGGTCCTTAAGTTGAAATTTGGTAAAAAGGTACCTAGAGCATCAGACATTGACTGACAGCAAATGTGTTACTGTTGGGTAGGTATAGAGATGTAACCTCCAGTGGCATACATCATCTAAACTGGTTTTAAACTCTGCTTCCTTTAGGAGAAATTACAATAATTGAGGGCATACAAAGCTGCACCTGGTCTTCTAACTGAAGGTAAGCAATCAGCCTTTATAAAAATCTAACCTAAGTCCTTCATAAGACAGGGATGAAACTTAAACTGAATATTCTTTTGATGCTAGGAAAAGCTCTGACACCACAGAAAATCTATTTTGACAACTGTAGGAGTTAAACTCTAATTTCAGATGCGTGGCTGTCAAAGAAAAAAACCCACTGTTTCTATGCCTACAGAGATTAGAATCTGGCAGATGATCTAAAAACCCAGCTAAATATTCTTTTTATAGAGTCACCTCCTGGTCCCCTTATTCACATAAAGAGTCTTGCAGCATTCAAGAACAATAAGGGGGATTTGGCTCATCTTGCTTTTCTGTTCAATAACATGCTGTAAGATAAAATCAATACAGACAACCGCATATTAAACTGAAGGTCACTCATATGGCAGGTAACTACTTACACTACAACGTCTCCTGTTTATACACATCTCTGCTGTTAAGAATGACCAGCTACTGGCAATTTTTGAGTGTCATTTTCCAGGTCTGTCTTGAGGTATGGCAACGGGCAGCAGAGCAGCCCCCTACGACAGAGCTTGCCCTTTGCACAGAACAGTTTCTCATCTTCAAACACCAGCGATTTCTTCTGCTTTATGCTGTTATACTGCTTTGATGAGCAAGTTTTCCACCATTAGTCTCTTGCTACAGGTCAAAAAACCCTTTCCAAGATACACAGAAATACAAGGCACAAATTCTGAATAGAGGAAGGAATTATTTCTCAGGGTTGTCTAGGCTGTAATCGCAGCACAGTGGCTACACAAAACTGGCTGAAAAGGTATTTATTTCCAAACATATTAGTCACCTAAGTTTTTACACCAGAAAATTTCATCCTGAAGTTTGGAAGTTTCAGAAAGATTAATTCATTTCCAGAAGTGCTAAGTGTTCCCAGGCTTAACTGAAGCTCAACTACTTTTTCTGCTAAAGACTATAAGCTAATTAATCCAGTAATGAAAATACTTCCTTATGAATAACCCAATTTGTTTTGAAATTTTATCTTTTCAAGGCATTTCTTATTGAGTATCCCAAAAAAAAAAAAAGCAGCACAAAATTACACGTTTTTCAAAATTTTGGCTTAAGTATCACCTGAAGTTTGATGAACACTGCACTAGCCTTTCAGTCTACTTAAAGCTGCTAAAGAATTCAACAAGAAGGTTTAAATAAGAAAAAATATGATTCTGAATACTAATGGTGAAATAAAATGGTTTCTCATATATGCAACCTTAGTTGAGTAAAATGTATGTCAAAGTAGAGACACCTACAGTATGATTCATAATGCATATAGGTGATTAAAAAAAAGTTACTTATACTAAAGAAGGTGTCACCCTCCACTGTCAGCATTAAAACATGGAGCCAGCAGGAATGGGACTCAACTGTTACCTAATCTCACTGTCTGCACAAAGACACTGTGATATTAGTACCTCTGTTCTACATTTTCAGGTTTTCATCAAACAATTTAAAAGTAGATCTATTAAAAAAAAAGTCAAAAAGCCACACACAAAAAACACCCCCAAAAAACCTCCACCAAAGCAAACCACAAACAAACAAAAACTCACTTCCCCTCCCCCCCCCCTCCCCCCCCCCCCCCAGGAGATAACTATAGATATGGGCTGATAAGCAGCTGGTTTAACGAGTCTCTTTCTGTTAAGATTTTTTAGGCCGCTTAAAAAGGGACTCTATTCTATAACCCTTTTCTCTATATTTATACAAAAAACCAAGAGGAATTTAAAAAAAATTGATACCATTTGATACACATTTCAAAATACAGTGTGGGTTATGAAACCTTCCAGCTCTAGAATGTAAAAAAATCTGAACTAAATTGTGTTTACCCTTTCCAAATAAAATCAGTCACTTGTGGAGGTTGAAACTGGTAGGCTGTACTATACATACATTTTTAGTTATTCTACACTTCTTTGTTTTTCCAGGTAGTTACTGACATTGAGTCTTTTTTTTTTTTAACTGACACTATAGCAATAGCTATTTTTATCTCTCATTCTAGAGACAGAATTCAAAAATCTCATTGTTTGTGACACTACATGGCACCCTTCATAAAAATAATTAAGTTGGTCAAGGAACTAAGTCAGCCAAGACTTTGACATGGTGCAGACATGATGCTGTTAGATGAAACTGTTCCTTACATGACAGCCTGCCTTTAACAGCATCCCACTGTAGGAAAGCATCACACGTTAGTAAAAGGAATTCAGGGGGATTTTAAGTGTGCTAGCATTTAGGTTCTGATCCAAACAGATGAGAATCATTCTTACTTGCATCTTCGCAGTCGCGTGGTACATGTGCACCATCTTCACTAAGAGAGCACGTCAAGGATTGCAACAGATTCTACGTCAGTGTTTCACAATCTTTCTGGATTTTGTGTGACTTGAGCATTGTTGTATTTATAACTGCCTCTTTAGACATTAGCACATACAGTGACAACACACCAAATGTTGGCGTTAGAGGGGGACATGCCAAAGCCAACACAAGAACAAAGCACAGAGTAATTGTCACACCCTGGCACTGGGATGCCTGGTGGGAAAGGACAATCAACTCATGTCCAGAGCAGTAGGAGAGGATGCTAGTTCCTGTTTTAATTTCCTGTTATACTGTTTTCTCCAGTTGTAAGTGAAAACATATATAAAAGTATATTTATTTGATCAGAGTTCTCAGCCACACACTAACTTCCTATCTCCTTTCCCAGCCTAATAGCTCTGGGTACATAGTGTAAGAGGAGCAGCACTTGCATATGTAAAAAGACCGAGTATAATCCTGAAGACCCACGACTGCTGCAGAGAAGTAGCACAGCTTTTGGCAATCTCTGCATCATCTAACAGCTAAGTTCAAGTTTCAGCATGCAATACCCATATGCCCACAGCTTTTCAAGATGTCTGTAAGCTCCGCTTCTGTCTTTGACTCCAGCTGCTCTGGAGCAGACTGCTTCTGCCACCTCTCTATGAAAGAGGGACTGTGTGGCTGTTTGGCTCCAAGGCTAGCCATGACTCCACTTGACCCCTGCTCTTCTCTTTGGGACTTATTTAGGGACATATATGACACTACTGAAAGCAAATATTTACTCTGCAAAGCATTCCTGAACCCATTTGCTTTGCCTTAAAATAATTACATGCATCCTGATCCGTATACTGCCTTCTCCTCAACTTCTACATCACATTTGGGTTTTTCCTCATTGTTTAGGAAGAGTTCTAGAAAGTCTTTCAGAAGTCTTATCCTTTTAAGGAGCTCGTCTATCCCAAACTATCATGCACATTTCTTTAACTTTGGCTATTTTTCCCAGAAACACCCCTCTCCCTCCAGAACAATACGCCTTTAGATGCACCAGACAGAAGCCAGTGGATTCCATTCACACTAATTATTTCCAATGACATGGCAAAGTTACCAAACCAAAGTCCCACATATACAGATTCCCCAAATCATTACTAGTCAAATTAAATCCATACTTCCTTCTCTCGCCCTTTGCTCAGCCATAGCTTTTGATTCAACACTTGCTCAGCACTTGCAGGTTTTATTCTCTCATGCGTCAGCAACTCTCTACACCTGCAACACATCTGAGTAAGGTATCAGGAGCAAGAGCAAGTGTGGATGAAAGAGCAGTCCCTCCTCCAGTTCCTGCTGCTGCTACTTTGCCTCATCTCAGATTTGTACAAAATATTGCCTCCAGCTTCTATACAGCACATAGCCAGCATCTGCACATTTCAGTCCCTTTTTATTCTTACTTTTTTCCCCTCTCTCTCTCTTTCTCTCCTTTTAAGCAGCTGTGTTTTTGGAGTTTCCCTGGGGAAAATCTTAAACTTGAAAAGGCTTCTTAATAACCTTGCTCAGCCCTGCACACAGGAAATTAAGCCATTCTGCACATTCAGCAGTTACCACTCTGTTCTGCAACCCAAAGTTCTCGTACATGCATACAGTTTGCAGCCATTTGGGGATTGACTCCTTCACCTTAGAGAAGTGTAGGTGAATTTTCATTTCTGTGTGTGAACTCTGCCTAGAGACGTGGGTAACAGTTGATATATTGAATACAAACAGCTCTAATATATCTGAGCCTCTTTGCATGGCTGCCAAAGAGATCTGTCAGACAAACGAAACTCATACCAAGTGAAAACATAATTAAGGGCCTTTGACTCTCAGATTATTCTCCTCTTGATTAAGTATAATGAATGTCCCCTCCCCTTAAAAAAAAAAAAAAAAAAGCTGCTTAGCCTTCCCCACACCCTCCCCCTCTTCTACTGCACTGTGGTTTAGGGAATTCATTCATTAACCCCTCTTAGATGTTTTCCTTCTAGTCTAAGGGGCTGATACTTAGGGACCCAACCCTCTTTTATTTACATATCAAGACTGAGAAACTGGCTCTCTAATTTGGCTATATCCCAGGCAGTCAGTCTGCAAAAAGCACAGTCAAATTGCTCAGCTGCTCTGCCAGTTTGGGAAGCATGGTGCCTGGCACTGAACGTGGTGCTCACAATATTCCTGACCAGTCTGTCCAAAGATCTTGCAGAAGGCTTGGACCAAATATTTTTCTTCCTCTATATTAAGACAAAGACCAATGCTGATGTGTTTGCTCTCCCGTTTAAATTCATGCTTCCTTGCAGAAGTACTACTGCAGATAAAGAACTACGCTTCTTTCCTGACAGTGTACAAGAAACATCTACAAATGCTGACATATCCCACATGTGTTACCAGACACATTTTTTGGCTTCAAAAAGACACATACCAGGTACAGAAAAAGCCTTTGCTTCCCCAAATTCTTGACTCACACACCCATCCCTCACTTTGCTACTCTAAATCTCTGCACGTACTGCCACAGAGCCATCTTTCCCAGCTTCCAAAATGCCTGTGTTAAAATAACATCTCTGCGTTGACATTTGGAAGTGCAGCAAGCTGTGCCCCTCTGAAGTCACCCATCCTTCCACTTCCCTCCCATGAATGACTGAGTGACCCTTTTAAAACATGAGCATAAGAAGACCGAGTGAGGTGCACCCAGGGTATTTGTTGATCACACTGTACAGAGCACATAAAATTCCAAAGGCTAGCTTAACTCCACAGGTTTCATTGAGGTTTCTATTAGTTGCAGCAGGCCACTGAAACCCCCTGCCTAAATTATTACCCATTGACAACAACTTCTAAACAAAAATCATACAGTTCTTTTAACCCTCCTCTCTACCTCCTACACCTCCCTTCGAAGCCAGAGTGGGAAGCACCGGGTAAGAAGGCTGCAGCACAACACTATAAGCAAGTTCTGTTAACACAGAGATGGATTTACTCCAAACTTTTTTCTTGCTTAAACAGTTTCTCCAGCAGAGGCAGAGAAGGCTGGCAAGGCCCAGGAAGGGGAACTGGAAATTCTTTGCTCTACATGTAGGAAAGATATGGCAAGCACATGACTCAAACCTGAATTAAGCATCAATGTGCCACCAAAATGCTTAAGTGAGCTGGTCTGTGACTCCTACATAGTAAGCTCTCTCCATACAGTTAGCAACATGATTTTTATTTTAAATTCAGTTAACTGATGTCAATCAGATTCTTAAAAATAATTGAGACTGTCAGCTCTCAATAACTGCTGTAAAATAACTAGTTTTTGCAACTGTTTCACAAATACAAATAAAAGCCTACCACGTTAATTTTATGCTACTATCTCCTGGGGAATCCAGGAGAACAAGGCTGAAGAATTCCTAGGTAAAGAAAATCCCAATGGTTTTCAGGATTTGTTACAAGTGTCTTGAAAAAGTTTAATACTCAATCTGATACAAAGAAACCATGTTGTTTTCTTCTGCCAGCCAGTTGACCACGTGTCAACTTCAGCATCCACAAGATGAACAGACCTCAAAATCCTTATCTAGCCATTGATACCAAGGGCTTTCAGTTTCTAATTTAAGACAACAGAAAAAGAAGGTAGATAAATAAAAATTTTAACTGTTAAAAAAAATAAATCACATTCTTTATTAGGGAAGCAATGATACTGTTGTACCACAGTCACAGAAAGCAAAGTGCGTAGACACACCTCCTCTATGCAAGGAGTTTGCGGAAAAGATTACTTATATGATTAGAGGACCACATATTCTGTTTAATATTCATAGTAGTGCATTTCAATAATAATATCCAACTGCACAGCTAAATAAAGTTATCACCTGGCAAGTAGCACATACGGAAACTACAAAACCCAAAGTACCACTTAATGACAGACTATTACCAACTCCCTTTTCACTCTGTAGTGTTTTGGAGCATCCATAAATCCAAAATCCGAAGCAAAAATGTTAATTTTCAGTCTTGACAAGCATTCCCTACAACAGAACTACCAACACTGTTACTACAGACACATGCTTGTTTCCCACATAAATACAGTAATCAAAAATTGTTTACAGATTAGGGACAGAGTTCAACATTTGTCTTGATTCTGTGCTAAAAAATACTTGAAAGCAGTGAGAGTAAAGCCTGGCTTCACTTGCTGCAGAGCCAGCAGTTGCCACTAACTCAAGTGTTCTTTTCACATTCTCCGAGATGCTGCATCTGCTGAAAGGCCAGTGCCTGCAGAACTGCTGCTGACATATAATTAAATGAGATACAAGCGCTTCCTTAGAGTCATGGGATTCCCCTCCTTCTCTTGGAAAGGTGAGGATTTTATAAGCACAGAAAATCCATTTCGTTCAGTCAGGTGGATCCAACAACAAAATTTCAAATGCAAATTTGTGGTCTCCTTCACAGATTGGCTTTTTTTGTTTCATTTATTTTAAAGTAAAAACAATTATCTTGAAATAGTATTTAAAAGAAAGCAGAATTAATTAGTTCAGCTATCAAGTGCAGGTTCTACATACTCTTTACTTAAGAAATGCACTGCAAAGGAGTGATTAAATGTTAAGTTACCATGGCTACCATTATATCACAAGGCAAGGAAAACTTGCACTCAAGATAGAGAAAGAAACAAGACCCTATTAATATATATATTTTTCCCCAGTATTTTCAGAAGGAAAGTCTGCTTAAAAAGAAGCAATTATGTACTGGTCTAATTTTTTTTTTTCTTGTATGTTACAATCTCCCTTTTTTTTTAATTTGTAGGTAAAGTGATGAGTATCAGCTGCTTGCGGTAGTAGTTAATGATTTTCACAAATCACTGAATTCTTCAAGTTTGTTCAGATATTTGAGACTAAGAAAAATGTGATAGAAGAAACTTCTCTGACGCTGCTGTAATTACAAGGTTTAAAAGAAAAGTCTTTTCCAAAACAGGACATTCTGCAGATGTTTCCTAAACAAGGAACAAATGTAAAATCATAGAGGCACTTTACAATGAAGATGAAGTAAAGTTGTTAGAGGAAAACTGTTATTTGTTGACTGTTCTGTAAGGAACAGTTACTATCAAACACTGTATCATCATCTTCCATGGAAGTTTCTTGAATACTATGAACTTCTATCAATACAACACACCTGATTCAACAAGCGAGAATTATGGAAATGTCGTCAGATGCTGACATTTAAAATCATGGAAGTCACACACTTGACAGGAATGTGGTCATATTTATGAAGCTTTTGTTTTCAATGTCTTAAACTAACTTCTACTAATTATAAATCTCAGAACAGACTAAAATAACTAAAAGGCTTTTAAAGAATGAGTTGTTTATCTCAAAGTATGCCAGCTTGATTCCTTTATTAGAATATTGACTATGTCAATTCATTAAAGTGACCTAAAAAATAACTGCTTTTAAAAAAATAATGTTAAACTGTTACATCACAATCACACATAACCCTAAAGACTTGTGCATTCATTCTAAAAAGGGAGAAAAAGAAATGTTAAAGGCAAACAACAACCTTTCTGCTCTGCAATGAGGTCTATACCCAGGTCCTGCTCTGCTATGTGACGGTACAAAAACCGGAACTAGTGGGTTAAGCATCAGTAAAGATGATGAAGCAATAAAGCAAGAGCTAGAGAGAAGCAGGAAGTAAAGCTGTGTTGGTGATGATGGCTGAAAAACCTCTTACTCAACAGAAAGCAAGCTTTGAAATCTCTGTGATCTGTGGAACACAGCATGTGAACCATCACTGATGAGATCTGCAAGGGCAATTACATGAGGAAGAAAGTTTTGACTTTTCAAAATATAAAATAGGGAAAGTATGTATGCTTGTTCTTCGTGTTGTGTTTGAAAACCAGGACCACAGAAGATGAAAATATTCCACTTGCTCTGTTTTTGATTATATGTTCCCACTAAAAACTATTTGCTAAGGAACTACATGCTTTAAATTTAACGTGAGACAATCCATTGTTATTAAAAAACAGAGTGCACAAAGTCTCATTAAAAGGGCTTTTTCCTCTCTTTCCTTTGTGCTTTTAAATGACAGCATAATAGCTTCCAAATAAATGAAGAAAACACATTTACTAGGAGCTACAATTGAAAGACTATACGTTGTGATTGATGGCCAATTCTTTCCAAAGCTTCAGCGGAGGGTTATGACATCCATTATTGCAAATCCCATACACCACCGATGCAGAAACACAAAAACACTTACTGGATGCCGTACAAGAACAGTCCAGCCAAGAGAACTTTAATCATAATAAAGTATGGAAACATACTGTCATTGTAATAAATACATTAAATAACTTGTAAGGAGACTTTCTTAAATACCGCAAGTGTTTTAGTGGCAATAAAAGATCAGAGTCAAGATAAAAATCACATATAGACTCAATTTCTTTTTCTGAGGTGTTAAAACACATTATTAGGACTGAAAGGATTTGAGGGAACAACTGATCTTTCACCTTTCTATTTTTAATTGACTTCATGTTACACTTATTTTATGCATGAAACCTTTTTCCCCCCTCTTGTTCATTTCTTTTATAGTTGAGACTGCAAGCCAAATGTTGTTAGGCGCTTAACATATTTAATAAAAAAATTCTTTTTCTAAACTGTTGCCAGTTACACATGCGAACTGCACAAAAGTGTACTGAAGTACCCCGAAGCACACAAAGTAAGGCAATGCTCACAGCTGTGCAGTACTGGAAAAGCAGACGCTACAGCTCAGGCTCTCTCTGATGCCTCACAAAAGAAACCATCTCCATCTTCTGAAGAACCCTCTATAGATGTTCAAAGTAGAGGCACTGTTTTATAAGACAACACTTATAAGCCTTCACACAGGGAACACTGTCCATTGTACCTAATATTACAAAGATAGGATGGGTAATTGTAATATTAAAAAAAAAAACAAAACAAAACAACAAACCACAAACAACACAGAAGGAGGAATAAAAGTCTTCCTCCGACAGCATTTGAAAGACCAGTAGGTTTTCCAAAAGCAAAGAGTTTTCCAGGCTGGTTGCTTTGTTATTTATTCTATTGTGAAAATGATACTTCTTTATTTTCTGTCCAAACTAAATGAGCACAAGTGTGTCTGTACACAATTTGACACTTTGTAGGTTACTGATATCTGTAGAAAAACTTAGAGGCGAATTAAGTTATTGCAAGCCACATATGCAAAATATCAGATAAAGACCTGGTCATATTGTGTAGGTGCTCCAGCTCATGGAATTTAACACTCAAGCCATCACTCATAACAAAGAATTTTCCAAAGAAGTAGAATCAAGTATTTGAAAACAAAACAAAACCGCACTAAAACATAAAAACATATATACACATAAAAAATTAAATGGTGCTGTAGTCATAACAGAAGTTTTGTGGAAAATTGTAAGCTTCCCAGGGCACTGAGAAACCCAACATGAAAGTACGATATACAGAAAAGTAAGAATATTTCTACGCTAGCACCTGACTTCAGCAGAAAGTATACAATACCTCAGAAAAGTTTGGGTAGTCTCCTTATGAAAATCTGGAGTTAAGAGATGATGACATCTTTAGTCAAATTTGTAAGTCTTGGACATGAGTCCTCAAAACTCTTAGCTGTTCCATTTAAGCGCTACTTATGGAGAAGCAAGACCTCCTGTACGCTTGTTTGAAATATAAATGCTAAGTAATAGAAGTCCAGTTCCCTGAAAAATTCAGTAACAAAGAATTATGAAAAGCTCTTCTGAATTTCAGTTCATTTGAATACTTCATGCTTACACAAATCCCCCTAAAGATTAAGATAATCATGTTAAAGCCTCTGTGAATATAGCCAATAGGGATCACAGCAAGTCTGAGTTACCATCAGATAATTCTTTCATCATGAAACATATAAAAACTGTTTAAGTTTTCAGCTGAGATGCTTTTAAGAAATTAAGATGCCATTAGAGATGAACAAACGAACAAAGACCCTTAATAACAGTGAGCACATTGTGTTAAAGATCCTTGTACTGGATGACACTGTCAAAGAATTGGGGGGGGGGGGGGGGTGTATATTTGTGGTTTTCTGGGAGAAGAGTGGTCAGATGGAAGGGGGTGGAAATGCAATGGTGATAACATTTTCAAACAATGTGAAAACTGCCTTGTGAAAAATAAAACTCACCTTTGGAGACTGTTGTTAGATATATTTTTCCAGCATCAAATAGAAATTTCTGGTCAAAATACAAATACATCCAGAAAAATGCTCTTCCCCCCTTTTTTCCAAATCACAAAAATAAAACATCAGGATAAAAATCCAGCCCTTTAATTTAGGAAAAATACACTGCAGAGTGATGAACCAGCTTCTTGGTGCACAGGACAAGCCTATGCACTGTTTGTCCAACCTGTTAAAAAAAAAATACTAGCTCAGACCCTCACATGCCCCCCAAATGTTGCATTTCTTTCAGCTAAGACATAATTGCCCAAATTCTGACTACTAGAATTTTCATTGTAGGTTCATGGGGACACACATGTTACTATTCCTGGTAACTGGAAAAAAGTAGATGTATCCATGAAGTTTCTAGCGTCTTGGCAAATAGGCTTTAATATTTTCAAGAGAGGTAAAACCTCCTAAGTCTGGTGGTATTTTCATTTGTGCCTTTGGTCAGACAACTTTTACTTTATAAGGTAGCTCAATACTTGCATTAAATATATACTATTCATATTAAACATTGCTCATTAAGGTAATCAATATATCACTCTGAAATGAACACTGAATGACTCCATGATAAAGCCAACCCAAACCCCTCTTGTTCAGAAATATGTAGTGTTTCAATGTTATCAAAACAAGACCAATTTTTTTCAACACTTACCATTTAAAACTGGCAAAAGCCAACATATTGTAATAACATCTTGACAATGTTGAAAAGTTTAGTTGGAAAAAAACCTTATAAATACATATTTTAACTTGTTCTAACAGCAACACCAAAGAAGACTCTAACCATATTTTGATGTTGGTCTTGTCCCAGGTACTGGTTGGTCACACATAAGCTTTAAGCCTGGCCTTGGCCCATCCCTACAGAGGTGCCCGATGGCCTCAGCTTGGGGCTGAGGGGCAGGAGGACAGCCCTGCCCTCCCTACCCCAGGGGATCCCCACGGCTGCAGGCTCCCAAGGAGCTGCTGGCCCTCACTCTAACTCCCCTTTTAAAGGGAACCATTTGTAAGGTGTGCTTACAACATTAGCTACTCCACTGACATAATCATCTCACATGCAGCATCAAAAAAATAGATATAGGCACAAGTGTCAGACCAATGACACCAGAAGAAAAGCATGCAGATGTCATAAGCTTTAGTTCATTTGAACTGAGATTTCTTAAAGTCCTAAAGTTGCTTACATCCTAAACTATATCTCTAGAAACTTTTCCTTTTGGACTTATTAAGAAAGTGAAGGGAAAAGAGGGAGCTATCTTCACAAAAAGCTCTTTGCTCCTCTCCAAAATGCAATTTAAAAAAAAAAAAAAAAATCACATCCACCCCCAAATACTCCCACCATACACCAAGAACATCTCTGTTTATCTTCGTCCCGAGACTCTGTGTTCACTCCAGCATATGGCACTGCCTCAGTTTGGGTTTGGTGGTAGAGGAGGCTAATCTCAAACCTTACGGCAACCGGTACAGAATTAGATCTTTTCTCCCCCTGTAGTGTCTGTTGCTTCAGTGACTTGCTGCAAAAAGCAGTATTTTTGAACCACAGACTGGTACAAACTCCTTTCAGAGAAGGAATGGCACAAAACAGACTCCATCAGCCATGAAGTTTTCTCTCCCCTTCCAAAAGAAATCCCCTCTGGGATTTTCTCTCATTTCCTTTTGCACTCAGTCTGCTGGAAGCTGGACAGCCATGGCTTTGCATGGTTTTAGTGGATTCCTCATCTAACTAACCCCATTCAGAAATATTTCTAATTAGTCCCAACTGAGATTTCTCATCTAATTCTCCCCTCTTTTAATTGATTTTCCTTGCTGAAAACATGACTCCAAGTTACTGTAACAGTATTTCCTGAAACGTTCCTGGAATTGGTACTCTATGAACGAGGATGTTTACAGGATTTAAGATTTATGAAGTTTGAACCTTTAAAGGGGCTTTTGATTCTGTGTCTGTCACGAAGTCTGCAGCAGCCTTGAGTCAGATAAAGGGTATAAATCCTTCAGCCTTAAGATGGAGCCTCGGATGTAGGAGCCTCCAGGGCCTCAGCAGTAACTCTAACTCTGCTTTTCTCTAGTGTGGTCATCATCTCTAAACGAAGCACGATAAACATCTGCAGCTAAGTGACATGGAATCACTGTTTCCACACAGACCTATCTTTATTACTTATCTGCTCTGAGAGTGAGTCAGCAGGAGGACTCCTCAGGTGAACAAGAACAGGCCCAACCATTTTGTTTCAAGTTGTGTCTCCTTACACCCATGGGAAGACCTTTGAGTCTCAATGCTAGACTCCAAGATAAACTAAAATCTGTCTCCCCCTCCATCCAGTTTCACTGTTCCTTTTAACGTCATTATAAACAAACGTTCAATACTAGAGATGTCTATTACTTTGCCAAGATAATCCTCCTGAAGTGGATAGCCTCTTCAGATCTTGATTCACTCTTTCCTTTCAAGACAAATGCTCTTCCACTGTCTTTCCTGTGCCTCCTTCCTGCAGCCCAGGGTAACTGAAGATCACTCAGAGGAAACCAGCACACAAGAAAATGAAGAAACTGAAGGATGCGATATTATTCATAATGACATTACAGAGCTTCTCATGTTCCCCAGATGGAAAGTAGGCTCTTGTGCATTTAGTGGAAAATCATGAATAAGGCAAATCCTTTCTGAAAGAAATCACAACCTGATTTCCTACCTCCTAATCAGATGATTACCTGTCAGTTCAGGAGTCTGGCTGGGATCACATGTGTTTGCAATTCCTACAGCTCACAGGCTCAGCGTCCAGAAAATCCATTAGCAATCTAATGGATTGAAAGTAGCAGGATCAGCTTCAGGGGGGTACCAACAAAAACATTTTGAAAAAGAGAGGAAAATATTTATTTTTGCTTTGAAAAATAATTCAACAAAGATGTTGAGCTTAGGCAACATTCTGGCCATCAGAGATTAAATCAGTTTTCAGCTGAAGAGGACAGGTAACAAGGACCTGCTGTTGACACAACTGTGGAGAAGAGATTCACTAGCCCTTTTTTATTCCTACTGCAAAGGCAGAAACTGGGTGCTGTTTATTATTATTTGCGACCGTGCTTCATGCAGAACAGCAGGTCCTCATTAAGAAAGCCACATTTACCACAGACATTCACCTCTCACGCAGAGATCAAGCTACGATTTGAGCTCACAACACATAAAAATCTCCTTTCTCTTTTTCAAGAGGCAAAAGACAATCAGAAGGAATTAACACACACATGCTACCACAGGCAAATTTTCTTCTTTCAAAATCACATCCTTTAATTTCAGTAACACAGAAGATCACAATACAATTAAGAAAGTTTGCCTATCTAGTTTTCATTCAGGCCTTAAATGGAGCAGGAGGGGGCTCAGTAAAAAAAGTAGAAGCCCTAGAAATCTGTGTTCCTTCAAAAGCACAAATGTATCAGTGCCTCTTCAAAAATTCAAAATTACATAACATAGTTAATTTTGTAATTAAATACAGACCAGAATTTAGGGCTGTTTGTAAGTTACGATGTCGGTCACTAAATGAGAGCATAATGTGATAAAAGCAAGATGGGTATGTCCACCAACAAAATTTTCTGCAAATTTTAATATTTAACGGTTAAAAATCTCATACAACAGGAGGCAGGGTGCAGTGGAGGAGAGGATGCAAGGGATTTGAATTTCTCCACTTCCCAGGAATGTAAAGGTTTTCAGGAGAAAAGTAATTAACTGAAAATCCTTGCATTTCCTTGGTCATAAACCTATTTCATATAACAAAACCATTGCAATTCCATCAACTTGTAGTTCAACAGTTAACACCACCACACTTACTGAAGTTAAATGCAAACCAAAAAGCATATCAGGTTAATGGACATGTTTACTTTCCAGAAAAAAAGAAAAAGAAAAAACTATTGCACTATTTTTTGAGATTGGAGCACTTTATCATTGAGATTTACGAGTCTGCCTCTCCTTCCTGCATATATTTTATCTCAAGTATTTTGTTCAGATTACTTGTAGAATATTTGAATAATACCTGATGTTGATACACAGCGTTCAGAGAAAAAGCCCTGCTAACCTTTAACAACAGTTTCAATAACGCATCTTGTGCATACACTTAGGAGGAGCCGCACAGCACCTTGGCCATACGCTGCTGCCTCCAGCAAAAGTGCTGCTGAAAGCCCTGTGCAGCAATGGCTGAGAGCACCATCTTTGGCCATGCTGGCTCATTAGGAGCTACCAAGGAACCGCTTGGTACTGTAACCTACAATACCATGTGCACCATATTAACAAGGGACCATAGCTCTCAGTAATTAGTACGTAAACACCAGCTTTACCAAATAAGATCACACCTAGCAGAAGTCATTGTAAGAAGTTATATAGGCATTAAATTTGATGAAACTGTAACATTGCAGGACTAGTTTTTGGTCACGGTTTAAGGTTTTGTGATTATATGTTCCAAAATGCTGCTACTGGAACCCTGATAAGCTCCCAATAATTTAGAACAGAGAGTTAAAGGTAGAATTGCCTGAGAGAAGTCTGAAGGAGGACGTCATGATTTTGATCAGCAGATACTACAAAATAGAGAGTTGTAACTAAGACTTATGCAAGAGCAAACACAGTAGCTAAAAACACCCAAATATTTTTTTTTCTGTCTAGGAGGCATAGGTTTTAACAAAAAATTTGGAGTGATCACATCATATTAAATTTTTTTTTATTTTCAATGATCTAGAGACAGAGATCACCTATGCAAACAGTTTAAAACTTCTCATAAAAAATTCTCTGCATAACCCAAGAATTAAGAGCACTAATCCAATATTCACTCTGTACTTAGAGATGAAATAATTTTCAGTTACAGAATATATTTTAAAAAGATACCTTTATTTTTAATCAATGTTTTCTGTGATGCCAAATTTCGCAGAGACCATACCATTGAAGTGTCCCAAAAAAGCTAAAGTAAAACATTATTCTCTTCAACTTTGTTACACAAGCTGGGTAGCCTGGCTCATGTTTTTGTGTGTTTTTTAATCTTGCATAATTTTACTATAAAGTTTGTTTGGTCACAGTGTAAATAATACCTCTAGATGAACACCCAAGATAAAAACCACATCACACTTTTCCCAAACTTGCACATCTATAACAAAATTTCTAGAAATATTGCCTTGGACATACACGAGAGCTTTTTGTACTCCTAGAGATAGCTGCAGCAGTGTCAAAGAGTAAAAAAAGTAATCTATATTCCAGAACTGTGTTTTCAAATAAACAAAAGAACAACATAAGCAAAAATGTTATGGCCACATCTAACAGTGCCAAACAATTTGAACAGGGCATATATCTGTAATTGTGGAAAGTCATTTCCTCATAAAGACAGCATAATTTAACATGTAGCTCAGCAAATAATGAAGAAAATCAAATCTGCTAAATAGTAATTAACTTGCAATTAACTCAAATTAGTCAAGAGTCATGTACACAATGGGTGATGGAGTCCGTAGTGTATCAGAATGAGAGTAATTGCCATATAAAGCTGAAACTGAGGAGAAGTTCAGGAAGAGTAAGTATAGTTAGGAAGAATTTTTCCAGGTTGAGCATAAGGATTGAAAGCAAAAAGTGAACTCCTAGTAGATTTGACAAAATGACTCAACAGATTAAGGAGAGAAAACAAATGATGATTGGGAAACTGATTAAGAGTGATGATAGGAAATACCTAAAATGAAGGTTTTCTGTCATTCATTAGAAGAAATTAATGAGGACTTGTATGGCATTCCACCTTGAGAAAGTCCTGAAAATCACCACTGACCTGATTTTAAGGGGAAGAACAGAATAAATAGTTGGTTTACACACAGTTTGTTACAGAAGATCTAAAAGGTGGCACTGGCATACAGGATAAATCAAGCAGCAGTATAATTGGTATAACACAGGATGAAAAGGTACCGATGTAACAAAACACAACTGCAAATCATCAGAATCACTCGAGAGATATTGCAATTCAAAGTTGCAGGGAAAGGAAAGATGCGTTATCACCAAAATGAGTGGAACAGGAACATGTTATCTCATGTGAATTTGTCCTTTAAGCTTCAAAAAGAATGACTAAGGGTTAGTAACTGATTATTTGTACAAGTATTAGAAAAGTGCCTCATTTCTCTACAAAGCTTTGGACAGCAAAGCAAGATATACAAAAATAGAAATGTAAAACATACTAAAACATACTAGGATGACAATAGCTACAAATTGCCAGGGAGAGTGAAGAGCTGTGAAGACATAAAGCACAGTAATAATGACAGATTTTATTTGGTCCCTATCAGTATACTATGGCTACATATCGTGTTTGGCGGACATATTAAACCACAAAGTACTGCTTTCTGGAGCAGCTAATGAAAAAATTCACAAGATGAGAAGCAATTCTTGAATCAGCTCAAGATTTAAGATGAAGTTATCCAAGAAAAACTCTGGAATAGACACTACTCCACATTTGGATACAAAACTGCTTCTATGAGAGAGAAAAAAAAGCCAAAAAGAAACCCAAAAGGAAACTCACAAGAGGTTTAACTTGAAAGGTTAGCTTGCTTAACTTGAAAAAGAAGAATGATACAAAAATGAAGAAGCTAGTTAAAAATAAATTAAAAAGAATCAGCTACAATTTTAAAATATTCACATAAATATTTTAAAGGTTTCTTTTTATATAAACTGGCATAGAGACTGTTTAAAGGCATCACTGTAAAATCTCAGAGTACATGTATATTACCTATAAAAAATAATTTTAAATGGTCTTCCAAAAAAAAAAAAAAGCCAGTGTGCTCAAATAACAGAGTAAAAGAGGCTATTAGACATGAAAAAAAGTCTTTCAAAAATGGAAAGTTGCATGCGCCTGAGAAAATTGAAAGTAACAAACTGACAAAATCAATATCAAACCAGAATTGGGGGGAATAAAACCAACCAACAAAAAAAAAAAAAAAAGAAAAAAATGCCATGGAAAGATTTTAAGTAGTAACTCGTGAAAGACATAAAAATTTAAAATAGCAAGTTTTTCAAATACTCACAGGAAGCAGCAAGCCTGTTTGAGCACACAGACCTGATGGATGCTTATGAAGGACATCCAAGGAAGGCAAACTGAATGAATCCTACACATCCATGTTTGCCATAGGGAAGCTTAGTGGCATTTCTGGACTGGAGAGCTTCTCCATGTAAGGTGAATACAAAATACTTGCTCAAACTGAACCCTCAATAGAAGCTTTTAGAATAAATTGATAAAGTGAATGGAAGCACATAGTATACACCCAGCAGTTCTAAAGGAACTCAAATATAAAATCTGTGATTATCTGATTATGGTTTGCAACCTACAGTTTAAATCAGTGTTGACACCAGTAGAGCAAAAAATAGTAGGCAATGTATCAGGAGACCAGGGAATCTGACTTCTGGAATGTGTATATTGTAGGTATATATAAGGAGGAGTCAATGAAACACTAAAATGTTTACCTTATTGATTAAACATCAAAGAATTTTGAGAGAAGTCAACATCCTGGAGGGAAGCTGGCCCTCCCAGGTCTCCCAGTAAGAGGAATGAAAAAAAAAATGATCCTACCGGTACAGAACACTTGTGTTCACTCCCCAAAACTGTGCCACAGTCTTTCACTGAAGACTGTCTTGGAATAGGAAGAAAGGTCCTCTTGTTGATTAATAACTGGTAAAAAGACAGGAAACAAAGGCTGGGAAATAGCCTCACATGTGTATTACTTATCTTCCAGAAGAAAATAAACCCCCAAATAATAGCAAAGTAAAACCAGCATAAACCATTTCTGTCCGCACTACTGCTGAATGGAGGAGTCAGATCTGTTTGTTTTTTGAGAAGAAATTATGCCAATTTAAACAAGAAAGCTACAGTAGAAAATAAATTTTGCACATCTTACTCACAAACTAGGAAATACCCTTACATGTATATTGTTATCTGCACAGATTTTCAGATAGGCTTTATAAAAGCAACCCCTACAGTAAAGTGTTCCTCATTATAAATGTCACTCTGACACTGGTATTTAAAAACAGTTCTTACAGAAGCAAGCTACATGCTAACGCATCACTCTGTAAAAGCAGCTGTTTACCTCCTAATCTATCATTAGTTATCTTCCAAAAGAAAATAGAAACTCTACCCAAAATAATAACAAAGTAAAACCAGCATAAACAATTTCTGTCTGCACTACTGCTGAATGGAGGAGACAATCTGTTTGTTTTTAAGAAGGAATTATGCTAATTTAAACAAGAAAGCTACAGTAAGAAATAAATTGTTGCACATCTTACTCAGAAACATCACATAACAAGGTCATTGTGGCTGAGGCAATTATTTTGGCAAATTGTTGTGGAGGGATAAGAGCTAATAACACAAGTTACAACTACTGAATTGCCCATATGTGTCTCAATGCTCAATGGATAAAGAAATTTATTTCTGTAAATTAGCAATACGATAAACAAGACAGTATTCTATATAGACATCACTGTTCAGAAATCAGCATTGCCAGACGATGACATGTTTTTTGAGCGGTAGGTTTTTCTTTGTCTTCTTATATGAATTAAACCCAGTATCAACAGCCACTCAAACAACAGCTACAGCAGAGCAACACCTGTAATTCCACGTGTATCTACTAAGAACAAAACCCTATGATTATTTTTATTAAAAAATAAATCTGGCAACTTTGCAAAGGCCAATATTTAATTTCCAACAACAAATATAGTACTTATCTGTGGTACTTGGGACATAAACGCAGAAACGTGGAGCCCTGCATGCAGGCAGCGCTGCCACCCTGGGGGTGGCCCTGGGCCTGGGCGCCCAAGGCACCCTCCACACTCTCTTGGGACTGAATGATACCCAGCACTATGATCACTTGTTAGGTTACTTCAACTTTTGGGAAAAAAAAAAATAAATATATATATATATATATATAGGAGTCAGGAGTTTTGTTTGGTTTTGGTTTGTTGTTGGGTTTTTTTTGGTGTGTGTTTGGTTTATTATTTTTTTTTCCTGGGGGAAGGGAATAGGGGAACTGAGGATTTTTCAAACATTAGCAGCAGGAAGACTGGAGAATGAGCAGGTAAATAGAGCTTTTCTCCCAGGAGGCAGCTAGCCACTAGTCAGCGCAGCCCTCCAAGTCTTCGCTACGAGTATGATGGTAGGCAGCCTGGACACAATCCTGGCTAGCAGACTAGTCAGCCCCGTTTCATTAGGCTAAGCAATAATAAAAGAAGTTTGAGGCAACGCTTGCACCACACGGCTGTGCTACAGGTATCGTGAAGACAACATGCTAGGCCTGGTCCCAGGCAGCTGTTTTGCAGAGAAAGAAATGCAGAATGCCAGCTTCATCAACTGCGAAACATGGCTAGGAAAAAAGAAAGGAAGCACAAAGTGCTTCACCACTACAAATGACAAAAATCTCATCTGTCTAAAGACTCTGCAAAAGGAGTCTAAAGTTTTAAAGCAGAAAGAGAGTAAGAGGCAGTAAAATGCTTGATCCACAGCTCAAGGGCAGGCTAGAAACAGTTCTTCTACCTCATGCAGACATAAAATTGCTAGAAGGATGTTCTCATAAACAAAGTGCTGGAGGCCATGCCATTGTCCACCGCCTCCTGTTTCTCTCTACATCTAAGGAAGGCAAGTACATCTCATAAAACAGAAGATGCACACGTTTTGGGAATATCCCAGAGGCAAAAAGAAAGAATAGGGAAAGAGTAACAACTTTCAGAGCTGGAGACACAGCTTCTTCTATTTAGGTTAAAAATCCTCTAGGGCCTTTTCCTCGTTCTGATTTCCACATACTTGCTGGATTTTCCACAGCTTCATTATCCAAAGGCGGCAGCTGGGTTTTACTGGGCTGGTCACTGGGGCCACAGCAGGTCGTGAAAGGTGCGCGCACCCGGGCGCTCCGCTCACCCCCTCCGGGGCACCACTTCAGCACCTATTAAACCCCCTGGGCTTGAACAGGATTTAAATGAGGGAACAGAGACCTAATCTTTTCTTTTCTCCTATTCTTTCGTGTCCTGCAAAGTGTTATACATTACAATTTATTCATCTTTAACGTTTGTCTAGCTAATCATTGCAAATACTTCCACACTTTGTTTTGAAAAGGTCTAAATGCTGCTTGCCAATGTTTTAAACAAATCTTGATGCTGCCATTCCCATATATCAGCAGAACAAAGGGAACTAAGGGGAGGTGGAAAAATAAAAGGACAGCCTCATAATAGAGCTAACAAGATTTATAAGTAAAGAGTGGAGAACTGATAGAAAGGCTGAAGGTCTCCACACAAAGCAACACTCCTGCCTTGCCACCGATATAGTTACGTAACATAATAACAATAATAACAATAATCATCATCTCTTTAGGCCAACGCAAAGCTTATAAAATAATAAAAGGTCAGTTTCATCCAGTAATTTATTCACAAAATTGCCCAAGATTTAGCTGACAAAAGAAGCCAAGTAGACCCTGATGTTTTTTTAATATCCATATGAAATGGCACTCAGACAGATTTAGTGCTTGATTTAAAGCAAACTGAAGGCTAAGTTATACATTTAGATAGGGATGCTGGGGTAAGGTCAAACCACTATCATTAACATCCCAAGGAGGAAGGCTGATAATTACTAATGCTTAAAAGCACCAGCAGTCTACTGACTGCAATGGATTTTCTCAGACTTTTGTTCAGCCAGTTTCTCAAGTAAAAAATAGCATTCAAAGACTTTTAGCTTATACAATGTAAACCTCACTCATTAGTAATCCTTGGAGCTTGACTTCATTTGAGCCTGTTCTGGGTCTGGGTAGCAATTAGTATTGCCCTCCAGGTAAGGGAGTGTAGATTTATTCCCCAGAGGTGGTTTAACTTCCTCAACCTACTTTAAAATTAGATTTACTCTGTTACAAATCGTAAGTGTTAAATGAGTAAAACTATTAAACAAGGAATACTGCTGGGCTAAAGCGTTTAATGGTTTACCACAGTATTACCATTTTTATGGTCTATTAAAACAATTGGAAGAATACCAGCAGTATGAAGAATCAAGTAATTTATATACAAGTTTGATTAAGTACCGTATGTTTAAGCAAAAAGTGAGCTCATTTTTTTACACTTAAGAGAATTAAAGGAAGGTATATTTAAAAAGAAAAGGTTCCTTTAGAGCTGGACTACGTTTATTTTAAACTAAATTTGTAAAAGGATGTACACCATACATCTTGTCAATATTTTGTTTGTTTTATGCAGCTTGTTATAATCAAAATGCAGATGGTCTAAACTGGTATCACAAAATAGAACTGCTCAAATAAGATATGAAAAACATGATTCAAATCTAATTCATTTCTGCGCTGCAGGCTCCTCTCTCCTCCTTTGCTCCCCTAGTTAACGTTGGCACCAAGGTCATCAATATATTGAATTACCCTACAGCATTCTGAGTCTTTGCACGATTGAAACATGGAAATAAAATCCTTGGTGCAATGGCTTCTAAGAGTTCTGCCAAGAAATTTAGGGTCCAAGAAATCACACAGCTAGCTACTACCAAAACTTCTTTTTATAAGTGAACTCACACATGGTTTATTTAGTCAGTTTACCACTTGCCCTTGACTAAACTTTCAAGTGAAACACTGTCTTGTCTGTATCCCCAAGAAAAAAAAAAAAAAAAAAAAAAACCCACCAAAAAAAATCTTGGAAAAAGAAACTGTCAAAGAAATTCCTCTTTATTGACCTTGCAACAGAGGAAAAGTTTTGCAACTAAAAAGGGAAATGCTTGATTTGTTAATGAAGTTTGAGAAACTGCTCAAAAAAGTTTTCTTCTTTGATTACCTTACCACAACAAAGTCCCATCAAAAATTACCTGGACTTCAGCTCCCTAAAAATTTAAAGCTTACACAGCTACTTCAGGGACTTACTGGAGACCAAAAATGATGCTAATATGGGTGGTAACACCAATGCCTAAAACAAATGGGAAAATTGCATATAAAACCACCTCTTTGAAGGAGACCTCAGGTCTCATGAATATTGTCCTTAACAGTCTCCCTCAAACAAATCTGGAAGGTTTTGCTTAGGCATACAGAAACACTAACTGGAAAAATCTGATGCGTACATCGAAGTAATAGCATTATCCAAAGAGCTCTGGAAGGTCCACATGGAAATACTGGGGCAGAAAGTGCCACCAGATATGATATTTTTTAAAACAAGAAGCGTAAGCGTGAAGATATCCATGACAACAAAAAACTTAATCAAAAAGATCATCAGCTACCTGGGTCATTGCTGACAGCAGAATTACCAGGAACAGAACCGATGGATTGGCCTGCTGTCAGGCATTACCACTTTTTCTAGTCAAAAAACCAATAATTACAACAATTTAAAGGTAATTCTATAACTCTTAAAAATACTTCCAGTGTTCCTATTTTTAATTGGGTGCATTAAACATCTTGATAATACTATCTTAAACACCAATTACATTGTACACAGCATTCATGTTTGACCTGGTTGCTCTAGGTAAAGTTAATCCATAGTCTGTGATGAGCCTTCATACACTAATAGCAAATTCAAGACATACCCACATCTTGGAACCCTTTTAAGCACACAGTAACACAATATCTGACTAACACCTAAACAACAGTCAGCTTAGCACAGAGAAATAACAAGCCCCTGTTGAGAGAAAGGGATACAGACTAATACTGTATCAAGTGCTCTCACAGGACCGGATTGCAGGAACTGATAGGTTAGTAGAAGTATTCAGCTCAGCTGCTTCCCTGACACCACTGTGAATTTAAGTAGTCATCTCACTATGTGAAATTTAGAATCATTACCTGCAAGATTTTCACTCTATTTTGCAAAGAGAGAGCAACAATACAGAATGCTTTTTGGCAGGTTAAAAGAAAGTATTTGCAGAGATACCACAGCTTCAAAACATCCCCTCCCTTCCTTTTTAAATGAAGTTTTTTATTATCAGTTCTCATCATCATCTAACCCAACCAACATTTATCAAATACAGCTTTACTATTGTTGGAGTTCAAAATGAGAAAGTATATCAAAGGAAGTTATTTACTTTCCCAGCTGTGAGTCCTTGGGAGAGCAGAACTCTTTTTACTGCAATCATAGTAAGCAAAAACCAGTTTGGCTTTAATACTTGCCCTGCTCTCATAAAATACTCACTACTCAGTATCTGAAAACAATGACACTGACATTTGTCAGGCTACATTATCTTTAGTTTGTAAAATCAAAACAGCTAGGCCAGGAACTCAAGTTCTAGGTTAGTATAATTGCTGGTTTTAGAAATTAACAGGGGAGGGGGGGGGGGGGAAGGGTGTGTGTGTCTTTTCAATTCTCTTCATTGCTTCCACACCAAGAAGCCAACTTTTAGTAGTGATACTGTCAGTTTGACATTTTCCTTAGCATACAACAAAACATTAACATCTTTAAACCCTGTGCTCAAGAAAGAAATCCTAAAAGTTTCTAAAGAAGCAGCAGCAGCAAGTAACAGGGGCAAGTCCAAAGAATAAAATGATGGCAATGACAGAAGTTGCGAAGGAGAGAACCAAATTCAAGCGAAGCCAAAAAGCCAACGAAACATGACTTCAGACACACACACAGACCAGTTTTAAACACAAATGTTAAGCTCATAATCAGGAATACTTGCAACAGAAATAAAATATCAAGAAAGTTTAAATATTTTTCCAGATTTCAATGAAAAAGCCTTACAGCTAATTTAATCAGGTTAAATTTTGAATTTTTTCCAAGTTCTGAATGCTTTGAAAAAACACAAATATTTTTTCAATTTTTACTTTCAAGTGAAAAACACTGATGAATACAATTCAAATACTTGAAAAACATTCACCAATAGGGATATGAAAACGGCACAGCAACAGTGCGGATGCTAACTTTTACCAGCATCCATGGTTAACACCTGGTCTGTTCACCTGCCTTTGGCTAACTCCTTTTTGCACTGACTTTTCATCCTAGTAGTTCTGCTGAGCAACAACACTCCAGTAATCTGAAGGGCCTCCTCCTTTACCTGTCTCTGAAAATGCATAGAGCCCAGTACATAAATTTGATTGATGGCTACATGAAAAACCATTAGTATTTATACACTGTGTAAAAACATATGGATTTTCAGACTGCTAGCATTAGACAGAGCTGATCAATACTGGAGACAGACTTTGAGCACTGAAAAAGGAACACCAGCTTACATGTGCTTTTTTGACAAATCTAATCGCCACTGGTTCTTAAGGCATGATTCTTAACAGCGGTACCCAGTTTCTTCCAGTATCACATGTGGGATTTGATTTTATTTTTTCTCTTTCTCTCCCACAGGCATGACAAGCATTTATCACAGTGATGTATTTCTGTGAGACTTTTGTGGTTTGTTTTTTATTTTTTTACATGATTTATTGGCATTATATTTTTATGTTGTTTGTGGCAGGAAACAAACCAAAAAAACTCCTTGTACTGCAAAAGCAAAAAGTGGCAAGGCATTAATGTCCTTAACACCTCTCAGACTGCTGCTTCTCGAACAAACATTGCAAAGCTTCCAGATTCATAAAACAAACACTTCACTATGTGTTTCATTAATGTTGGTATACGTGAGTAGCTGACAATTTGAAACTCAAAATATGGCAAGTCCATAGCCCATGCATGGGAACTACTCATGTTTTCACATAGCAAGTGACCTTCAAAATCACATGGATGATGCTACTTCTGTGCAATCAGTAAGATGAGTTTTCAGACTCTGCTTTATACTTCGTTGCTTTGTGGTTTTAAGACAAGTGTTTGATGTCATTTGAAGATAGATTTTTGTGGTGTAACACAGAAAAGGGTTAGGCTGAGCTTCTGTTCTCTCTCACAAAAGAAATCCTTCAGACACATTCATAAAACAGCAGGAAGGACACCTACCGTCCTTACACATTCATATCATAATGTGTTTGCTTCTTTCTAGAGGATTTTTTACCTAGCAAAGCGTATCAGATAAGATCAGTATCATCATCAATACCATCACAGGGAAGCTGCTGGCAGCATACCAACTGTTAATTAACCTCAGCACTGTCATACCTGATTACTTTGAAAAGTACTTTAGAACTATTGAATTAAAATAAGATAAATAAGGATAAAACATTTAACTAATATTGAGAAGTCTGCTATCTCCACTATAGGCATGAATGGCACACTCTCTACCAGGAAAGAGTGAATTGATTTAGAGACAGCTCAGAATTTAGAACTCCACTTCACACTGAGCTTAAGATAAACCTTCTCTTGAGAGCTTGGTAAAACCAAAGGTATGTGTGCAGGGGATAAAGCTGCAGTACAGTAAGGCCCAAATACATGGGAGGCTGCACATGACTAAAAGGATTTGTGTTGCTCCTGAAGCAGCACCTACATTGTGCATAGCAGATAAGAAGAAAGGACGGAGCAAATTACACCCTGCTCAGGTGAATGGGTAGAAGCAGAATTAGATGGGTACAAAATGACTCCTTGGCTTCACCCTAACCTAATTTTATCTTGTTAGCATATGGAAGAACATATGCAGAACCAAGTAATAACTCATCTTTTTCCTCCTCATCATTTTTATGATAGCATTTTCCATTTAAATCAGTGGACCAGAATTAGAGAGCACAGACTAGTGCTTCTGCTATGCACAATGTCTTGATGTTGCACTCCAGTGTTCCTTATCATCGGGTTCGGATGTTTGCAAGCAAGTAACTTTCCTGCCCCACTGAAAATGCAAGATCCTGAAATACAAATGTCTCATCCTGGATATTACTAATAAGCAAATAAATTAGAACAACAAAGCTCGATATGCAAGCTACGTAAAAGACTGGCATTAAAAGATTTTCATTCTACAGAAAAGTATTTGCCATAGAAAAAGAGAATTTTAAAGCACTTTTTCCAAAAGGGGAGGGGGGGGGGGGAAGCAATGTTTGAATAGCTCAGAGTTGGGAGCAGGCTGAGAGCACAAGCACAGTCCCAGTCAGTGTAAAATTCGTAGATGACATGATGGAAATCTAGGTCCCATGAGCCCTTCTTGAAGGTTGGACTCATGTAACCTGGACCCAGGATTTAGGACACTGAAGCCTGGGCAAGAAAATCCAGGAGTACAAGACAGTTCCCCCCCACACACACACACACCTCCCCCCTTCCCAAACACTCACATTCTGACTGATTATATTTTATAGTTAAGTAATATTAACCAAAAATGTTATAAATAGCTCTGCATTCTGTACCCTTAATTTCAGTCACAGCTGTATTTCAATAAGTGAAGCCCTGGATCCTGAATGCCGTAAGCCAAAAGACACCAATTTTGAATTTTTTTTTCTTTGTAAGATTTCCTGCTCTTTAATTTCATTGACTGGCCTACTGTTCTTCAACTATGGACAGGATAAATAGCACCAACTGAACTGTTTCCATTCTTGTCATATATTACAAGTGTAGTAGTCTTGCTATACAGCAGTCAAGATTTCCTATGTATATTTGATTTTTCCCACCAACTTTTGTATACTAGGTTTTCTTCACTTATTTTTGTTCCTCTGAGCCTATGAAGTGCAGCATGAAACAGCAGCCAGATCCAGTAGCAGATAATTGTGAAATATCTTTTGCAAGATTTCAGATTTTGTTGTCTCCCTATTTTATCATCTACAATACCTCTCACCAGACCGTCATACTTCTTTGGCACTAAAAATTTTATGTGGTGAAAAAAGCACAAAGGAAACAGAGTTGTCTAAAGCTTTCCGTTATCACTGAATCAACTCTGAAAAGAATTTGCTTAAACAGGAATTGATCAAATATCCCAGAGATTATTAGATTCTTTCTAGACAAGTCCAAATTGACTATGAGGTTGGAAAGGACAGAAAAATACCTCCCACACTTACATTCTTTGCTTGCCCTTCATGTCTTACTTGCCTGTAATTTCAGTCATCTGGGTCGCAAGCACATAGCCTTTGTTTTTATCTTTGTTGCTTAGAAGCATAAAATAGAAGGATTTCAGGAAAAACAAAGTATATATTTCTGAGATCTTCTGATGGCAATCTCGACTACTATATATCTGTAGTAGAGATTACCATGTGTGTATATAGATAACCTTCAATTTATATATTTGACACAATATTGTACGTAAAAAAATGCAGCCTTACTCTTGTCATAATAGGCAGCCTTATAAGCAGTGTAATGAGGCTTTCTGACTAGGTGAGATTTGGCAAGGAGGGGGTTAAGCCAGGAGTGGGAAATAGCTGTGGAGGAGGAGAAGAGTGGGAAGGCTGAAAGGAGAAACGGCTTAGGAGACAGTAACTAACCTGACTATATGAACGATATTTCTCATACCTCTCAGGGCTAATGGGAAAACCAGCTTTGAACAGTTTGCATGCTGGGGATCAGTGCATCCTGAGAGAAGTGAAAGGAAGCCAAATGAGAGGATTTCCCAAATAAAGCTTGACAAGGAACCTTCAATAAGGTAGAGAACCCAAGGACCGCAAACTTCACAGCAGCATTGTAGGATGAATAAGGTTGGTGCGCAGCTGAACATGGAATAACTCTGCTGACTGACAAAACCCCTTTGCAGGATATAATTTGGAAACGATGCCTCAAAATAAAAGGAGTAAAGGAGAAATAGCATTTGGTATCTGTTACAGTATTAACAGAACTCTTTTGATTATGATAGTGCTGGCCAAATACAATGGGGCAAGGGCAAACAGAAATTTCCAAAGGAATGAATAACAATTCATTTAGAAATTTAAAAACACACGCACATAATAAAGGGGTGTGGGGGTGTGTGTGCAAGCACAAAAGCATATAAACCACTTAATCCTAAACAAAAACTGGTTGAAAAGGTTAGGTCTACCAGTCAAGTTAACTCTTATTCCTTCAAAGTTGTCTCTATAAAGATGTATCTTTGCACAGATGACATTCCAATAGCCCAGACTGATTAATATCCAAATTAGAAACTGAACTGGAGAAAGCCAAATATTATGCAAAATAACCAACAGTTATAGAAAGCACTAATGACCTATTACTGTATTTCACAAAGGGTAAAGAGCCTATGTATTCTGTTTTCACTAGAATATTCCAAGTTTCCATGATGTTTTTCCATTTCCAAATCTCCAAAAAGCACAATGTTTTTTCTGTCCCGAGCTTGCTTTCTGAACAGTAACATGTGCAGTTAAGTTTCAGTTTTCCATTTTACCAATAGAAGTATTTTATTTTGGAGTAATTACCAAGTGTTCATAATCCCTGCAGGTTTTAGCAAATCTTTGGATTTTACACAAGACAGACTGACTTAAGACCTAAAAACATATATTAAGGATGGTGAATACTATTTGGATTGAAAAGAAAAGCGGAGTGCATACTACCTGAAATTCATGCTTTTTCTTAAAAAAAGAAACTGGCAACGTGTGGTGCATGATAAGGGAATTTAAGACATTAGTTTACTGTGAAAAAAAATAAAATAAGTAACACTCCTGCTTTAAGTTCTGGCAACAGCGACAGCCAGGGGCACATTATTTTTAAAATTTACTTTTATAGGATTAGCAGATATCAACACAAACAAAAAAAGTTTTGTCACAAACAAGTGCCTCTTGTTCATGTTGAAAACATGGTGACCTTCAGTTTGGGAATCTTTCACGGAACAGACTACTTTGAAAGCCAATTAAATTGCTTTCAATTCAGCTGAGAAAAAGAAAGTGGTAGTTCGTTCAAATGGCCTATTTGGAGAAACTTCAGGATTGATCCTTTCTTCCATTATACCAGCCTTCCATCAATGCAACTCTGATAGTGTCAATGTAGCTACACTGGCAAAACACTGGTTTAACTGAGGAGAGAATCAAACCCTTTACTTGTAACAACTTCTGTCAAGAGACCAGACTAAGTCACTTTAATTGAGTTCCTCTCGCTTTTATTGTGCAGAAACAAAGGAGGAATAAAAAGAGATCAAAGAGCCCTTATTTGGAACTAACATAATTGTGTTCCTTGGAGAGAATGGCGAGCCTGAGATTACTGAAAGGAGATAGACTCGGAATATATAAACTTGACAACAATGAAATTACAATGTTTTAAGAAAAAAAAAAAAGGCACATACAGAGAGATTTATTGTAACCTTTCATCATTTTGTAATCGAAGTAGTGTGTGTTCTAGTGTCTCTTTCACTATTATATGATATGTCAGCTAAATTTCCTTTACATTTCATCTCATGGGAATAGGTCTCATCTATATATTACTTTAAATGACATTTCAAACAGACTGCAGCAGTCTGGAAAATTTTCATTTCCTAATGAAATTTTAAGAATGTTTTCCTAGTCTTGTAAATTTTGTTGTTACAGTTGTATAAAATGGGTGAATAACACTTTCCAGATCTGAAGGGATGGTGTGAAAGGGTATATTGCCATATGAAGCATGAGTCAGTGGAAGGAAAAAAGAAAAAAAAAAGATACATAGGCGCTCTGAATCAGCTACCATATGCCCTTGCCTTTGAATTTATCACTTCACCATGCAAAGGTGAAAAAAAGTCACAATATAACAGAACATATGCATAATAATGAGAGTCCTGTGAACTAGTAAAAGTAATCATGTACACAAAATACAAAGAAAGCTCAGAATTTGTGACTCAAAAATAAAATTGGGGGTTTTGAAGGTGTCTTAGGAAGTTAAATACCCAAACACTGCTTTGGAAATCTAGGAATGTAACACCATTAAACAGTCAGCCTTCAAAACCTGGCATTTAATCCATCATTCACCACATTGGGAGGATTCAGAAGAAAATTGGCATTTGGAAAATTTGGCAATACACAATTGGTTCAAATATATAAAATCTATGAAGAGGTATAGGCAATACACAGATATCAGCAGTTCTAGTCAAATACATACTGGAATTAGTTGTGTAGGCATATCTAGTATTGCCATTTAGAAATCTAACCCAAATGTGGTTTGGTAGATACCCCAGTACCAGTAATATGGTGAAGCAAAAGTTAACCATTACCAGGCTTCAGGACATCATTACTGACCAAAAACAATGACAGAAAAGTCTGAAGGAAGGAGTGCTTATTAACCAACTAGTCTGATCCAGATTTCCAGGCAGCAATGCCCAGGCAGCCTGCGCATACCCCATGGAGCACAGGCAGTGATCATTAGACTCTTGCTCTGCTCGGAAAATGCTGACGGCTGTCTCTCCTTCCTCCCCTGTTTCCAGAGGCAGCCCAACAACACCTTATGAATGAGAATCTAAACTGGTTTCTGCAAAGCTCTTCTCACTGTGGAGAAATCGAACCAGAGAAACACAAACAAAAAACTCAAGTGACACACCAAACAACAGAAACAAAATAGAGTCCGTGAGTCATTTATGGGTACAATCAATTACAAACATAGCACAAGCTTTTTCATCAGGTCAGAACTGTCAAAACACACAATCTGCCAGTGTAGGCTAAGTGGAGCTACAGAGGCATGATAAAGGATTATCTGGTAGAAGAAAAGACTTTTTAATGTTTTGAAGACTGATAAGGAAACCATTGCTTGAAGCTATAGTAAAACTATTGCTTGCTGACACCCCTTCCAATTGTATAGCCAGACTGCCTGGTACCATTCCTTTAAAGATGCGGTGAGCATGAATTCTAGCTCCTCTCCAGGGTTAAATCTCTAAACAACATCAGAAAAAAAATATCAGCCATATGAGAGAGGTAGCTGGGCTCGGTACAAAGTGTGGCTCACAAAGTAGGAAAAAAAAAAAGACAATAAAAAACCCACCCAGATAAATAGAATAACAGAAAGAAGGCTTCACAAGACAGACAGCTAAAGGCACTTCACTACTAGATGAAAAGAGCAAGGGTGGGGAGTTGGTGGCCCCAAGTCTTATCAGACAGTTTAAGTCTTTAACTGAATAACTTGTCCAGGATTACTTTTAACCGAGCCCTCTAGAGGCTGAGGATGCTTCCAACCCACAGTAATTTATCTGGTTTGCACACAGGTTAAAAGAAAGCGTAGCTTAAATTTTTACTAGGATCTGCCTCTTCTGCAGCAAGGCTGAAGGCAAAAATCATTGATGTGCTGAAAGCCCTGCACTAGCCTTCCCCCAGTTCGACAAGGGACAAGCAGGAGGAAAGAGCACAGCAGCTATAGGATATGCTTTCCAGAGCGCCTGTGCTGGTAGACGCAGAGGTACTGTAAGAGAAATAAGGCTTAATTGCAGGAATTTTGTACACCTGCAAGGATGGCTAGATCTGACAGGTTAATCTTGGAACCAAACCTAACCAGAAATCTTCACTTTAGTTGAATCTTCATTGAGGGCAACAACAGAATTAACAGCCTGAATTACCTTTTCTCACATAGAAAAATCAGTGCCAACTCAATAATCTGGCCCTTTGGAGAATGAAAATGCAAAAAATAAAACAATTTTTCTTTTTGCCTTTCTAGTCACAGTGGTAAAGATAATTGAATTTGATACAGACCTCTTCCCAGCATTAACCATTAACACTTGCATCATGTTGCTAGGGGCATACACACATGCCATTCCAGAGTTGAATACAGCAGCACCTATATACACAAAGGCAATGCCAAGGCAAGCTGTTCAGCAGAGAAGCAAGGCAAAAATAGGCAATGAGGAGGGAGCAGCTCCCCAAACTTCTGCCTGGCTGGATAAGCATTAGTACAGAAAATGTTTAAAAAGGAGGAGAAACAGCTATACAACTTACTTTCTCAGAGAAAACAAACCTACTTAATCAGGATTGCTTTTGTACCTGAACAGCTATAACGATATGAAAGGACCTTTCAGAGACTGTTCCTGCCTCTAAGAGAAAACGCAGAATCTTGCCTTGACAGGATTCAATTCATCTCATTATTTTAATACAATCAATTGTATAAAGGTCTTCCTTTAGACTACTCAGTGAGGGACTTCTTGTAAATTCACAAGGCCAGAAGAAAATGTCACAGTACATTTTATACATTTGCAAACGAGGAGAAAGACCAAGGAGAGAGGTTTAACACTGGAATTCATTAAGGAGGATGGGTTACCCATACTGGCACTTGATCACTCACCAATATTTAAGAATACTGGTTTGATTTTAGCTGATATATTAAGGTAAAAACTGGGAATTAAAATCTTTCCAAATACGTTGTTCTATGCACATAGATATCCTTCACAGATCCAGAAGATGCTTATTAAGATGTTTGAAAAATAATAAAAAAAACCTTAAAAAATTAAAACTAAAAACTATAAATGAACAAATTGACTACCAGACTTCCCTCCTCACCCCTCCCCAAAGTTACAGAATTGCTTTGCAGTAGCTTTACTGCAGTGAATTACCCAATTATCTTCTAAATTATAAAAGGCAAATCTTCACCACCAACTGTTCCTAGGACTGCCAGGATGTGCAGTGTTGCAAAACTGTAGCAAAAATGTAAACAAAAGAGCCCTACTGAACAGGGAGGCAGGCTGTCCACATATGCCAATCCCAGCGGCTTCAATCAAAGGAGAGATTGTTTCACAAATAAACTAAGCCAGTGCAACTAATAAACTCCTGCTCTAATTACTGGCTGCAGATGTATCAACTGAAGCAAATGAGACGCAGGCAGCCATTAATTATCTAATGAGGCCAGCAGTGTTTCTGATGAGGTGGGGCTGATTAAATATTAAACAGTAGCATATGGTGAGTGCCAAGAACAAAAGACTTGAATCTGACTCTCTCTATATATATAAAAATACAACATTGCATTAAAAAAAATCTCCCTCTACTAAGACAGAAGAGCAATCTCACTCTGAGAAAGGTAATTAGGACAGAAATGGAAGCACAAAACTCAAAGGGAGTCTAGCGGGATCTGACTTCTGAAGGTATAACTCAGATGAAAAGGTTTCACATTAAAGGGATGCCAAAAACATTTAGGCATTGCAGCAGTCATCTCTTTGTTTAACCCTTCTTAGTTATTAAGACCTACAATTGTTTCCTTTTTTCCCCTGTTCCTTTCTTCCCTTATCTTTCACTGGAAAAGTCCCAGGGCTCACTCAAATAGCATGAGAAATATCTAACAAATCCGTCCTTACAACACAGCTCACAATATTCAACCAAGAAATGGTAAGTATAAGAAGGGGAATGCAATCATTGAAATGTTATTAGGGACAGCTAGGTATGACAGACTCTAAACTGAAGGAAAAAGTCTAACCTTACTCACACAGATGTCAAGCCCACTGAAGCCAGCTAATCCCATCAGACTTAAATGGGCCACCTACAGCCAGTGCACCAGAGAGCTTGAGATGAGCCACATGTGAATATTTTTTCTCCCTGTCAGCTGCTCTACCCTTCATAGCAGACATCCTGTGAATGCAGCAGCCACTTGCAGCTCAAGAATCCCCCTTTCCAAAGGCCAGATGATGAAGGATGCAGCGTGCTGAACTACTGAAAACCCGTCCAGCTTCTAAAAAGCAATAAGATTTCATAATAAATAATAATTAAAAAAATAAAGTTTACTATTCAATGCTTCTTATCAGTTTGGTTCCAGCCCTGCCCCTATGCACCATAATGTTTCAATCTAACAGCTCTGGAAACTGCGAGATTTGTTGTAGGTTTGCTTGACCCAAACTTATAACACACGTATCAAGCTGTTCAGTGCAAGTCATCTTTACTCCCACAGTAGGTAGGAACCTAATTCTGTGTGTGAAGCAGAAACTCTGACCTGGGTGTTGGAAAGCTCCGTCTGGACTCCAAGGGAACCAGAGATTTTCAAGAAACCTGAGAAACCCCTTACATCTGTCAGGACAAATTTACAAAGACAGGGGAAAAGTTCAGATATAAAGTAGACTTATAGCAAGGGAAATTGCATCTAGAATTGGCAACGGTTGCACATTCTCAGAAACCTCTGAAGGCTGTTTTTTGAAACTCTTAATAAGCCAAACAGCATTTGCTGGTTATTTCAAAATATGTTCAGATGGCAGCCACTTGTCACATTTTACATTGTTACAGTGACAACAACGCAAGTGTCCTAGATGCATCCAAATTTGTAGCTGCCTTTTGTATGAGTTTATTATGGAAGGAGCCCATTTTTGTATCAGGACTTCATACAGTAACATAAAGAATCAACAAGTCATTATTGATCACCTAAAAAGAGATCAGCTATTTTGAATACCTTTGCTATTACAAATGGTTTCCCTAAATATGAAAGAATGGTTCTCTCCCATCTGCCTTTTTTTTTTCCCCTTTTTTTTTTTTTTTTGATAATACCCTTCTTTATTATAATCTCCTTAATATCCATCTGCTACCCTTTAGGCTAAAGCTTCTTAAATTCAAATATAGGGCTATTTTTATCACAGAAGAATATGTAAAGCAATAGAAACATTTTAATGGATTTTTGTGCCTGTGGCCCTTTTTAGCTGAATTTCCATAATGAAATCCAGTTACAGACATTGGTGCTGCTACAGTTGGCTGTTCACACAAATAAAGAATGAACATTTTTGTCTTGTAAGCCAACCCACTAAAATAGAGAGTGCAATAGCTACCTACAGAAACCACAGGATTTTTCCCTCTGTTGCTGCTTTAGTATGACTGCATATAACTGTATTTTCACTCCAACAGGGCATAACAATCAAGATGAAGTCATAACTCTACATTTAGGTTATAAATAAGATGCATAAAGTCATTTTCATAAGTAGTAACTAACAAAATGAGGATGCTTTCTTTTGTGCATAGTATTCAGGAACATCAAAATAGCTTCATAAAAACAGCTACATGCAAAAGCATTCACAGGAAATGTCTGTGTAAGCCAACTATTTGTATTAAAGGTCTGCAAAAATATTTTTCTAATAATACTTTAAGGGTACCAATTCTTCTCCACTGAAATATTTTATCATTTTTCTATGGCTGTAAGTGGAGCTAAGCAGAAAACTGTTTTTTGTATCATAAACATCCCTAAAATTTAAAATGCTTTCCCACTTCTCATCAGGAAAAAAACCAAGACTTTTAAAGAGGAATAAAACATAAGGAACAGTCCATACTCCCTTCCAATGGCAGGCAGCCTTTCTCATCCAGGAATTCAAGCCAGTGGTCACTAGCTGAGGTCCAGAGGGCAGGTTGCATTGGGATGGCCTGTTTTCTAATGAAATGAGACAACCAGCACTCAGACAGAAAAGCCTTAGTAGCCGCAGAAATATCTTATAATTATGATTTATATATTAAATTACCACTTGGCAAACTGATCACTGACAATCTTGACTCTGATCATAATGCAACTCTCCCTTATATCAGCTTGACTGAATTCTGTGGGTATCCCAAATGCTCAGCCATTATTATTATTTTTAAATCAGGCCCAAAGTATCTCAAAATGGGCACTTAAACACTGCAGATACAACAAAAAGCACCCGATACATTGAGGCCTTTTGTCACTTCTAAAACCAGGACCTCAGCATTTCTGTAACGTTTATCTTAGCAATTACTTATCAAATCTATTTCTATTTCCAGAAGCTTTCACCATTAATTGCCTCAGAGCCTACACTAGGTGTGATGAGCCTCTGCGTTTTCATAAATGCCCTTTCACAGAAAGAATGCCGTTTTGAGTAACTTCTAAGTGTTCTGCACACAGAAGCTTACCATTTAACACCCATAATACAGTACTTTTTCTACTTCAACAGTAATATTGTCTGAGATGCTAAGTTCAGAAAAGGCTTTTGATTCCGATTTGTGTAACTTTAATTCTAATAATATAATTATTCTATAACCCAGTGTCTACTTTATGGTGACTGTTAAGAACATCACTCTCCTTTAAATTTCCACAGACATATTGTACTAAGACAAAGTTGTAACATGTTTCATTTGACTTACTGTTAGCCCTTTAAAGTTTTTCTGCATCAGTTTTACTCTACAGTGTCGTCATTTATACAAGAGTTGGCTTCTTTGAACAGCATGCTGGTTTGCAGTTGCGGTGAATATTCAACCATGTAAAAATAAACAGATATGAGGAAATAACCATAAGCTTTCATGATGTTAAACACTACCCAGAATCTGACACTGTCTGCAGGTAAGATGGGGGTGCTGGGGCAGCAAAACGGAACCATCAGCCCCGATGAGCACGTTGTCCCCCTCAGAACTTGCTTGTAGGAAAAAGGGAAATGTAAAGATAAAGGAGAACCAGGAGTTCCTTCCCTAAAAAAGACCATTAAAGACAGGTTATCTGAGCACAGGGAGAGCACTCACCAGGGACCGCTGTGGGCAAAACAGACTCAGCTTGGGGAAGTTAATTTCATTTATTATCAATCAGATCAGAGCAGGATAATGAGAAATAACACCAACTTTTAGAAACACCTTCCCCCTCGCCTGTCCCTTCTTCCCCAGCTCAACTTCATGCCCGGTATCTCCCTCCTCATCCCGAGCGGCGCTGGGGGACAGGAACAGGGTTCACACGCGGCCCCAGCCCCCCTGCCTCTGGCAGGGTCCTCACACCGCCCTGCCCCTGCGTGGCACGCCCAGGAGACAGCCCCCTGTGACTGCCCTGGCGTGGGCCCCTGCACGGGCTGCCGTCCTTCAGGCCCAGCCGGCCCCAGGGGGGTCCCCGCGGGGTCCCCAGCCCTGCCCCAACCCCACCCGGGCCCCTCTCCCCACGGGGTCACAGGCCCTGCCAGGAGCTGCCCCAGCGCCGCTGCCCGCGGGTCACGGCTCCTGCGGGCACCCCCTGCCCCGGCGTGGGGTCCTGCCCGGGCTGGGGGGGGGGTGTCTGCTCCCTCATGGACCTCCATGGGCAGAGGGGGACACATCCTGCCTCACCGTGGGCCTCACTGGGCTGCTGGGGAACCTCTGCTGTGGCGCCTGGAGCCCCCCGGCCCCCTCCTGCCCTGCCCTGGGGGGCTGCAGGGCTGCTGCTCTCAAAACCCCGCACCTCTCTCCAGCTGCAGATACTCAGTTCCCCCGTCCCCAGCTCCTTAAATATTTTATCCCAGAGGCACTGCCACCTCCATGTCCATCTTGAGCCAGCTGGCATTGGCTCTGTTGGACACAGGAGAAGCTTCTAGCAGCTTCTGACAGAAGCCACCCTTGTTGCACTCCCCCATGAAAGCCCTGCCACACAAACCCGATGCAGCCTTTTAAGTGCTTTCTGTATTCCTTTGTGAAAGGAGATGTAATGTATTTTCAGAGGGACTCAGCTCCTGCAGGATCCTAAATTGGCTCATTTAATCTACATGGGTACTTGAATCCTCACTTAAGATATTAGTTAATTAAGTCACATTAAACCACACAGGCAAAAAAGAGTCTATGTTCAGATAAATTTAAGGGTCTGATTTTCTGATTTAAAACCACAAAGCAAAGACTTGCAGAGAGCCCAGCCTGGTGCTCCCTCATTAACTCAGCATATTGTGACATTTATAGTTCTCACTCAGGACGAGGAGACAAAGGAAAACAGCAGCTTACAGCAATGAAACTGAACTAGATAATGCTGCAGAAAAATAAAGTTTGTCTCCATACCATGAGGTTGCACAGGACTTTACCTTGTGGTCATTCAGAAATCTCTGTCATGCTCATGTGAACTTTTCCATATTCACAAGGAGAATTTTTGTGCTGCCATTTGAAAGACTCTTTTCTATAGACATTTAAGTAACTCAGTAAGCAGAACTCACTACTGAGTGAGGTAAGTAACCACATCCAAAGAGAAAGAAAGCAGAGAAAATTTAGTTTCTCATGAAAAACAATCATAAACTGGAACAAGATTATTTAAAATGTTCAACTAAGTTCAGCTTAATAAATAAATAGTAGCTAAGAAAGAAAAGCTCGACAGAGATAAGCAATAAAAGAACAACAACAAAAAAAAGTAGTTGGCATGAGCCCACATGTAAGTAAATACCATGCAGAGTGTCAGAGGTCCTTCCCTTCTCTCCCCAAAGCTGTATCCTGGCTTCAGGCATCCTTCTGCAAGTTAAGCACATCCTTACTTGTACATAAATGAAGTTTTAGGGAGTGGAGAGAGGCTTAAAGCTGGAATTTCTGAATTTTGGAGACTTTCTGTTACCTTTGTTTGTTTGTTTTCTGCTTGTATGAGTTACCAAAAATCACTGAAACATTAAATACATAGGAATTTACATAGAAATTTAAGTTTTGTGTAGTCATTGCTTTCCCTCCCACATATTTGTTTCTGAGAACTTCAGAAATGTTATGTTACCAGTGCTTTGCAAAACTACGTCAACACAGGGGAAAAAAAAAAAAAAGGTATCCAACTCAGAAACAAACTTCTCAGAGAAAGTTGTAAACTTCTATATTCCAAACTGATAGCTTACCTGCAGTCAACACTAACAAAGCTGCAGGAAGGAAAGAAAAAATACACAAAACCCAGAGGGGGGCAGGGAGGGATGGGAGGAAGGGGAGAATGCAAAGTTAGAAAGGTGACCCAAGTAAAATTCTCCTCATTTACAAATTCATTATAACTCTTTCTTTTTCCCTGCCTGTAGCTTAGAATTGATCAAACTGTTTTTATTAAGCATGTAAAGAAAAGACAAGACACATGCTGTTTGTTACCTCTATAAAGAATTAGGGGTATAACAGATTTAGCGAGGGATTTTTCAAAAGAATTCAGGAGTACAGTTTCCTTCAAAAACCAAATCACATACTTTCTTAAGCGCAGTAGGTAACACACGAGACCCAGCATAAAGAAATACAATAACATAAAAAAATACAATAATCCAAATGTATATTGTACTTTTCCTATGGATACAGGTAACACTTCGAAAACCTTAGGCCCATGCTTTCCTTTCATTTACATGAGAAAAAGAAATTGTGAGAGTTTTAGTGATGCATACGAGACTACAGAAGTGCAGATGCAAAAGAAATCTGTTTCAAACTTTTTCTGATCTTTAGAAATGTATTTGTTCTAAAGGCACTTCAACTCAGCATTCCTCATCCTTATTTTCAATGATTAGAACTATCATCAATGTTACTTTAATTTAGGATTTTGTTTAGAAGCTTTAGAAGAACATCCCTGAGGTTTGGAAGGCATCTTTCTTTAGCCAATAGTGCTGGAAAAAAGCAAGCTCAGGACTAACTTGCAACAAGATCATGTAAATATTCTTTCAAGAAATAATCAGCTGTCTAAATTTCAAACAAAATTCAACACTTTTTTTGTCCATTAACAAAGTAACCAAGTTTTGTATTTAACAACAAAGATAGTGAAATGTTAATCTGTGTTCTGTCTTGAATTCCCCTGACTAGCAGCTTGATTGGTTCTGAACAAGTAATTAGAAGGAAATTAGAACAGATTTTTGTTTCTGCTTACTTTTGTTTAACGTTAAATTCCATAACATTTGGAAAACTGCTTTAGTGCATTGCAGTAGGCAAGACAATAGATAAAGAAAAGTTATTTTACATCTATCTTTGAAGTTGTATTTTTTTTATCTTGCTTTCCCCCCTACATATTTATAAAAGAAAGGAAGCCTTCTGGGGACTTACCCACTCCCTTTATGGCTTAGTAGCTAGGTTTCCTAGGCAGCTTTTGAAAAAGTATTAAAATAGTATATTACCAACTTCTGCCCATGAAGAAGTAAATGGAATAAAGTCAAGATGCAAATGTTGTTGATACCTACTACAAGCTACTATGCACTCTACTTTTCTGCTAATCTGTTTCTTTGCTGTGACCCTTCTACTTTTCCTGTTCCACACTATGGACTTCTTATTTATATATATATGTACACACAAACACACTTATACATTCTCTCATATGCTATGTGTTGCATTAAATCACCATTTAATAACAAAAATACTGTATGAAAGTTCATGGCTGAGGCAGAAATCCAACCCAGAATCTTTGATGCTTAGTCCAATGCCCTGTCCATCAGAGTTGCTCAAAAAGTACATCCTCAGGTTCAAAGGCAGGTTTCACCGAGACGAAACAGGAGTCATAATGTCAGAGTATTTTATAAACCCTATTGGCAATTTGAATTTTACAGAAAGAAGTAAAGAAACCGTGGTTGAACATAATATTGATTGACAGATATTATGAATAAATATATAGAGACACATACTTAAAAAAATACTAGATTTCTCACCTGGTTTTGGATTTTATCCATATAAAGGATAATAATTTACCAACTATAGCAAACAAATTCCCTGCAAGAATCTGGAGCAGATTGTCTTCAAAGTAATATACTTTTTTATTTCTAGCTCAGTTTGACATGAACATCAAGCTAACTACTTAAAAAGTAGTCATCTACTGCTCTTATTTTACACCTTTGGTCAAAGATGATATTAAACGTAAAGAACTCCAGAAAGTTCTGAGTCTACTTCATCTATGAAGCAGAATCCTTTAGCAAGAGGTTTGAACTACCAAGTATTAAATTTATAGAACATAATCGTAAATCTAGACCAGGGGTCCTCAAACTTTTTAAACAGGGGACGGCTCACGGATGAAGTGGCAGGAGGCCATCTGCGGCTGCTCGGTTTCCCCCCCAACCCCCAGCGGGGCAGGGGGGTCTGTAAATACCGGGGGCCGGATTGAGGAACCTGGGGAGCCGTATCCAGCCCACAGGCCATAGTTTGAGGACCCCTGATCTAGACCAAGTGCCTCAGCTGCCCTAGCTGCCACCTCAGGCCGTTCCCACCCACGCCCACCCCCCTAACCCCACTATTTGAGGCATTTCTAAAAACTGCAGCTTATCTCACAGTGGCAAATAAATGTTTCACGTCTAAGAAACACAGAAATTTGTACTATCATCTCTTGTAGATGAGAATAAAATTGAATTTAGAAGTAGTGACTTTCAGAGGCAATTAAGTACTCAGTCACCCCTGCTGTTCAGTAGGATTCAGACACCTTACTTCCCAAACGAGCTTGGAAAATCCTAGGACTTTTACTTCCCTTTTTCTGTCCTGACAAACTACTGCAACAAAAAATAAACAAGTTAAATTGAGACTACAGATTAGATTATATTTCTCAGGAATGGAGGAGTCCAGAGTGGCTAACAGAACTAATCTGTTTGTGTAAGTGATATACGATTAGATGTTTGCACAGTTCTCTGTAGATGCAAGGCAGTGTTTACAAATGCTAAGTATCATTATATGTAAATAAGCTGCCTCTGCAGATTTTTTTTCTGGTGAGTCAGCTGCTACTCATTGCTTAAATGATGCTCTTGTTCTCAGAGTACTCCTTGATGCCTCCTGAAATTTTTTTCCCAATGGAAGATAATGCCTTTTTCAATGCAAGATCCAATTCATCTGACAATCATGGATTGGATGTGCTGCTGAGGGGAGATAATGAGAATTGTGAATTTGCAGAACACACTGTCCTCTAAAGCTCTTGCATCTATTTACTGTTTTCCCATATCTTTAGCATCAAATTATGGTCTTAAAACAGACAGATCTCCATGAAGCTTTTTAGCAAAACTGATATTGAACATTCTGGGGTTTCATTATGACTTCATCATAATAAAAAGAGTAGATGAAAACTCCACTTCAGGTCAAGAATAAAATACCTTTTACTGGCACAGACCTTGAGGGAAAAAAGAAAAAACCTTCTGAGAAAGGCAGAAAATAATCACCCTTTCCCTCTTTGATACAGCATCCTTCCTGAAAAGCTAGAAACTCAAGTCTGCTCAGGAAGGTCAGTTGGACTTCCCAAACAACATAATACCTTGAGCTTGTGCAGGGTGATACAAATCCAAATGCAAGGTAGATATGGTCAAGTAAAAGATGTAGAGACAATTACTTTTCAGCACTTCACAGAATCTTCTTAAAACCAAATCAAAATAAAATTAATGAAAACCACCTTTGCTTCAGATAGGCGAGCTAAAATGAAATGAGGTCTTCGTGATTCATACTGGTCAAACATAACATGGCGTGCCTACACTCACTTTTGATTCTCCTTTAAACGCATTTATGGACTGCACTACGGCAGTCGTTTCAGTGAACAACCCACACCCCACCATAGCCATGTTTCCCAGATCCTCAACCATTTTTCACATGGTTCTTGTCAAGTGCCCAAGCACCCCAGCCCGAAAGCATGGTCCCAGCTCTCCATTGCTCAATGTATAACTTTTTATTTAGTCTTATGAGAGTACAACTTGATTACTTGCATCAAGTATACCTCAGAATTATGCTGTATAGCTAAATGACTGCTAACATTTACTTCTGTAGTCTGTTCCGTTGCCTTTAATCAGGAAAACTAATACAAATTTTCCCCCTACTGAATAGGGTCGTTTTAAAGTTGGGGCATGGGGTAGTTAAAAATTCCTGATGTGTTTTACTACTTGGAGTATTCAACCTCCAGCATCTCTGTCTCAAACTGAAATTAGCCAAAGTAGACAAAGTATCCACTTTGGGTGTCAGAAGTAAAAGTAGGAAAGGAAAGATCCAGTTCTCTTCCGCAATTCAGTGGCTGTTAAACTATAGGTATACCTCATTTGATCAGAAGTTGATCCATAAACATTCAGGACAGTTTTGTTTCAGTATCTTTTACTGAGAAACATGACTTTTTTGTAAAAAGTTGCTTACCTCAATACCTGCCAGATCACTCCTAAATAAGTCATAACTATTGATTTCTAACATTTTCATCATGTAAGTCATGTCACATATTTCATTACTGGAGTTTATGCTTCTTTATTAACTTTGGTCCTAATATGGGGGTACAAGATGTGTAATAATTTCTTTTCTGTAAGTCCTGCGCTTTTTTTCCCCATTACCCATGCTTTTACTTGAAATAAGCATTAATTTATTGCCATTTTCCCCCTTTTGTTACTAGTTTTCATTACTGTATTGATCTAGAGGCTACCCAAACCATACAATTTATATTTTTTTTCCACCAGAAGACCACCATCAGCTCTCAAAACCAACACCACATATAAGACAGTGCTGGTACATCCAGAATTTTACATATATAACTTTTGACATTTCATCTTGTTATCTTAAAGAAAAAGTTACTTAAAAACATTACTTGGATTTCTCCTTCCTTCCAGCATTCACATTTGCACCTGTAAGTTATCCCATGGTGCAAAACAGCACTGAGCTCATTAAATACCCTCTTCTTGAGGCTTAGTGCAGCCTCTGACCTTGGCTTTGAGAAGACAATGGGCTGGCCTGTCAGTTCAGGGGAGTTAGAGGAGGCTCTTCCAGTCCTCAATAGCATGAGATTTCAAATAAGGACCTTCCCTACAGAGATCAACGTGTCTTGTTGGGATACTTTCTGGTGCACCTGAACAACTGTGCACACTTATGTCCTGTGCGCTTATCCAGTTCCTTCCATTAACCCACTCCTTCAAAACAGACTTTAGTCATCTCCATGCTGAGGCACTGGTATTAGTGCAAACTTCAAACTCTGTGAATTCAAACTCCCGCTTTAAAAATCACTCCAAAACACTTTGGTTCAGGAGTTCACCAAGTGACTGACTATGATTGTAAGCTTCAGTGCTCATCTCCTCCCCCTCGCTAACAAGGAGCTATTAGCCACTCCGAGATTTCAAACAGCGAGGCTGATCAAAGGCCCCATGGTCACAGCCACATAAACCTACTGAGACTTAAAAAGAATGAAAAATGTGGGCTCAGTGGTATTGTAAAATATGCACATACGTGTTCCTCTGCCTTACAGGGAGTTGCACAGCTGAACAGAGGATATATTCCCTATTTATATGTAAGCTTTGCTTTAATCTCTGGGTAATTTGGGCAACAAAAAATTATGCAGACAAGCTGAGTAGTGAATAGATAGTTAGCTAAAATTGCTTACTTGTTGTGGAGACATTTCCTCTCTCCCTTTCCCTTACCTTTCCTATAGCAAGTTCTGCATTCATATAGGCTGTAAAGCACAGCACAAAGCAGTAAAATAAAATGATGTAACCATTTTCTTATACTGTTGGAAAAAGTAGAAAAAGAGCAATAGCTGGAAAGTACTCGAACACTGCAAAGCTTACCACATTCTAAGTGGTGAGACAGACTGAAAAATCCCCAAGTGCTGCAAAAGCTGTTGTATAAGAGACCAGATTCACAAGGTCTCTTATCTGGGCTGGATTTCTGAATTGTACACCCCAATATTGAAGATACTGAGACAGAAATGCTACATGAATAACGAAGCCTGATCAGCATGCGTTGGAAGTTCCTTGCAACTTCTGATTGAGAGCACCCTGCTATTGAGCCATTTCCAGCAATTCTCTCAAATGCGAGTTCACTGCCGCTAGCCAGGAATAAGCTCACATGGCTGTTCTTTCCTGCAGTCTCCTCTGCCAGATGCTTACTCCCAAATCATTCCCTTTGTCTTTGAAATTTTCTTTTAGATTTGTTTTACATGGTTAAAAGGCTGATTTTGAGAGGCAAATGGGCAGATAAACAGTAACAGACTCGTCCAAGCCTCTTGTTCCCAGAGAACAGGCTGAAAGTCAGTTGCAACACAGCCAGGGGAACCCTGTTCTTGGCTTCAGCATCCAGGGCTGCCTGCATCCTGTCGTCCAGCGTGACACGGAGTGGCACATGGACCTTAGCAATGCTTCCACTCTCAATTGAGGCACAAATGGGACCCTGGTTGTTATCTTGCTTAGCTACCTCTTGCTTCACAGGACTGAGGAGGTATTCATCCTGGATGTTTAAAGCCAGACAGGTGTTAAGGTATTAGCTAGAGAGGGACTTGGATCATGCTTCCTCCACTAATGAGGAAAATACAGACAGAATCAAAATCCACTTTCTGCCTCAGGCAGCAGGTTAGCATAGATGAAGAGGAACATTTCTTTCTAAGTAAAAATCTGAAAACACAAAGACTGTACGATTTTTAGTTGGAGTTGCATAAGATGCAAATGCAGGCATTTTAAGTAATTACTAGACATTTGTGTTAAGCCAGTTGGAAGCTTCATCACATTTGCTAAAACTTCTTTAAGCAAGCCAGTATGTCTTGATTATGGTAAAGTGAGCAGCACACACACCTGTAATCTCATCTTTCAGCTACTTCTTACCGAACGTGCTAGAAAGATAATTGTAGGTCAAACATCAGACAGGACTCAAAGGATCACTACAATAGGCTGACCATCACACATCTGTGCTACAAACATTCCTCAACAGTCCAGTTGTTTAGTGAAATAATTCACAAACTTAAAAACTATATCACAAAACCAAGATCCCAAATGAACAACGTGAGATATATAATGCAGAGCTATACAGAATTCAGCAACTGACGGTGAGTTGACTAGGTCCAGAGACTGCCCATCCTCTGTAGTGTGCTGACATTCCTACGCTGCTACTCAGAGCTAGTGCCATTCTATGCTGCCATCCATTCTCAGGGATTAGGCTGGACCTCTTCAATATCATATTATGTAGTCAAAAGTTCAGAAACCACCTATATCTGTACTCATAACCACCTTATACATACTGTAAGCAATTATGATCCATTTAGATCCATTCACTTATGGAGAGTCTGAGCAAGAACTGCATGGTGACAAACCTGTTGGAAAGTTTCTTCCCTACAAATTAATTTCTTCATGTATACCGTAGTTCTAAACAACAAGCTTTCCAAAATTGAAGGCACAAACTCATTTGGTTCTTTCATGGATACATGTAGAATCTCAGGAGGGAAGGGCACTGTAGAAAATAAATGAGGGGAGAAGGAAGGAAAAAAAAACACCACCACCTTCTGAAGAGAAAATGTTCAAATAAGTGTCTTGAAATCAATTTTGGATGCTTAATATGAATAGGGGTCCTGCAGTCCTTAAGCTCTGGGTGATGGGCTTGCCACAGTGCTCTTGCAGCAATCCAAACCAATTAGCTGCTCAGGCTTTTGCCTCTTTTGTAGTGGTTAGACTGTTCTCACTGTATTACTCCTGTATCGGTGTGAAATTTCCTCCAACTCAGGAGGCTCACTTGAGCTGCTAATGGAAGCTTAAGTTGTATGTAGGACCTTCCACAGCCAGGATTAATTTCTGCCTGTAAGTGTAATTTGGTTTTCTAAATATCATACTTGGAAGATTTTGTTGGAAAATTAGCTTTGAGCTATGTCAGCCACAATTGCTACTGAAAGACTTACGAGGGTCTGTATGTATTTAAGGTATAACATGCACATATCTTTAGCAAATGTTTTACTCTAGTTTAAAATACAAGCTAAAGTGATGTTATCTTTTCAGTGCTAGGTTCTGCTTATACTCTATTAAGTGCATATGGTTCAAGACTTGAATCAAAAAATATGATATTTTGTAAACAAAATATAAACAGCTCAGATGTGCATCACAGTCCATATTTCTCTTTGACAGTATAACTGCACAGTTAAAAATCCCAGCTCAAGTAGTATGTCAAGACAGCTCTTGGAAAGTGAGGGATGAGAAGTGGGAGAATCTCTCTGCAGTGCACTACGCACAGCTGCAAAGGCTCATCCTGCTTGCTATGCACAACTGAACAGCATCACCGCAACATGTTGTGCAGTGATGCACTCATTGTGGGCTCAAGACTTGCACAAGCAGACCATCAACCTTTTCTCTTCTTTCCAAAGAGACCATACTGAAGACAAGCATTATATATGGTGAGAGTACACGACAACATCTCTCCACCTCACTAAGATCTAATACAGGCTTGCATTTTGGCACTCCCAAAAGAGAAACTAATGTAGTTGAACTCTATTACATTTATTAAGGAAAATATTCACAACTAGGACAAGACACCAGCTAGCTTTTAATAGCCCAGACTTGGAGGTACCTGCAGCTATCTGGAAAATATGAGTACACTTGCTTGAGCAAGCTACCAGATACCAACACATTGTACAGAGCTAAAAATATCTGTATTAAAACTGGCATTTCAGCTAGCATATTCTGGGAAGATACCAAAGATCTGCGTTATCTTACTTTGCATAATAGGCAATTTTCTTCCACAGCAGAAATTTCTATATCCTTCAAAATCTTTAGGCAGCATTTCTGGCTAGAGTGACAGCTTAGTTTACACAGACATCCAGATATACCCCACCTCTCCATGGGAACTCTAACAAGAGAGCAGAAAGAAGACCAAGGCTGCATCAGAGATGCAAGCTAAGCACCTTTTGTTTTTTAAAGACCTGTAATTACATTGTTCCTTGCACCAACTGAGCTTCTTCCACCAGAAAGGGAGAGCATAGGCCCACGGAAATCCAATCAAAATTTCTGAACTCAGATTCACCACCACCAAGTTAGTGCCTCTCACAGGAACTGAAAGCTTAAATACATTTTTAGTTATTCACTCTAGATAATGAGATTAATACAGGTATTATGCTTACAAGAGTGTAAGCTCAGGAAATTAAAAAGGAACAATTACCACCAAAATAATTGTTTTGTGTTAAAATTGTGTATATCATAATCATGACTGAATGCATCACGAACAGCCCATAAAGCCTCAAAAATATACATGGTCCAATGAGTATTCATTACAGATTTTATGAGGTAGGAACAAACTTTAAAGTATTTCATATAAATCAATGATGACCTCATATAGGAAAAAAACAATAATTTAACTATTCAGTCACTTTACCTGCCAAGCACAAACAAAACCACTGTCACATAAACATGTCCCTTACCTTCTCCATCCCCACTCCCCCCCCCCCCCCCCCTTTTTTTTTTTCTTTTGGTAAACCAAAAAAAGCTATACAAAGGGAGCTGTTTCAAGCTGCAGATAAATCTTGCAACTTCTTAGACCAAACAGGTAGCAACCTCAGTAGAAAAACCAAAAAGTGATTACCCTACAAAGACACTTGAAACCTACATTACTGATCACAATAACCATAGGAGAAGTCACATGTGGGAAGCTACACAAGAGCTATGCAATCTTTCTGCAGCTAAAACCATCTCCGCTGGGAGTGCCTACCGCAGAGTTAGGAGGAGTGAGACTGCTTCCAAAGGCTGACCCTGCTCGCTGGGCGCAGTCTTGCAGTACCTGAGCAAGGGTGACGTGGCAGGGCCAGGCGACAACCCAGCACTCAGCAGATGCCAGGAGGGAACAAACTATGTCTTAGGTTGACCTGAGCTTAAATAGGGCTCCTGGGCCATGGGAAAAAGGGTCAGGTGAGGCTGTTCAGCATAATTAAGGCTCATTGGAGCTCTCTGGGGCTTCAGGAATGTTAGGGATAAAGCTTGAACAGGACCACAGAATGTGGATATATCAGCCCTTGTGCCCATTTAGGGAGGAAGCATATCCATGCTTCCACAGAGCTGTTCTCCCATCGTTATCCCCCACGACACAAAGCTGCCTACAATTCACTACAAGTGCTCTGGCAACATGATGAATTTGTCCCTGTGTGAATATTCAAGGCTGATTTGCAGCGGCAGTGGCAACCATAAAGATTAAAATACATGCCCATCTTGAAAGAACCTATCTTGTAGACACTAATGTCAACTTTATTAGGGTTTATGGGGTGGAACAGTGGCCAAAGCACCCATAAAGCTCTGCTATTTGAAATTCCTGAGGAACTATTTCATATTCAAAACATCAGTGACAGAGAGGAAGCAGATGTCAAAAAATCAGACAGGGTCTTAGGATATGTGCTTGTTTACACCACTGCAAATGGGGAAATGCTATAAGACCCAATATTTCAATCCCTTTGCAGGGGTATCAAAGATCATAGAATGCTGAAAACAAGCGGAAAGTCTAACCCAATTTTTTTTTTTTTTTTTTTTTTTAATTTCTTCAAAGAGTTCCTCTGGCATAACTAAAACAAACAAGACCACTTGACTGCTACATGGTACAACTGAAAACTGTTATGTTGCATGAAAAACAACTCAAGAAATGGCTTGGGGAGATACATCTTTTCATCCTTAGCATTGTACTTAAACAATGTACACAAGTCAAGACTTGTACTTCAAGGGAAAATAGCAGTTACTTTTTTTCCCCCCAGAAACAAAAATATTTCTTTAGAAACAAGCCAACAACACAACAAACACCAACACCCCACCTCCCCAAACAAAACCTCCCACCCCCCATTTCCCCTTTCATACATATTCATTATCTAGTCACACCGGAGCAGAGCTTGGAAGCAAGCCATATATGCACTGTGCATACCGTCAGACATTACCTGGGCCCCTGGCAATAGGGAGAGACTGAAATATTGCTCATATTTGGCTCCCTGAACATAATTTCTCATGCCATTCTGCTGACTGTTGAAGAGGTTTTAAAGCCTTTCTCCCTTCCTAACATATATACTCTTGTCTCTAAAGAATATGTCAGCCACAAAGAGGAATGGGGACTCTCGGAAGAAACTCAAAGCAGGGAAAAAGAAAGGACTTGCTCATTTGTAGTGACTGAGAGACAGCAACGAAAACTTTGCTTAAGTTCAGAGCCACCACTAACTGTCCCCAACCACTTCGAGCTGAACTTGGTGCTGGGCAATATTTAACACAACCCAAGGTGGACTGTGGAGGCTCAGGGCTGGTCTGGAGGCTTTGAACCACCACAGTGAGAACGGACTTCAGGAAAGGAGAGCAGCAGAAGCCTACATTGCCAGCTCACTCCGTCTGGTCAGGGCAGAGAAAGGTTAAAGCCATCAGGGGCTGGGTTTGCCTTGAGCCCTGCAGCCCAGATGCTCCACAGCACTGGCACTCGGCGCTCGCTGTCTTCAGTCCCCATCTCCCATCATGCTGTCTTCTCTATTTGCACTCTACACTCTTGCCTGGATCACCTGTCTTGAGTCTTCCCACTGCCAAACTCAAAGAGGATTTGGTGTGGGGGGGTTGTTTTTGTTTTGGTGGTTTTTTTGGTGTGTGGTTTGTTGGGGTTTTTTTGTTGTTGGTTTTTTTTTTCCTTAATCTGGTGAACCTAGGTCTACCAACACACTAGTAACTGCCACCAGCTGATCAATACCATTTCCATAAAAGGGTCTTTCCCTCTATTTTTGTGTCTATTCTTAAGCCTCCCCAAACCCTGGTTGTACTTAACTGTTGAGCATATTACATGACAGCAGAACAGTTTTGAAAGCTTGAGAAATCCTAGGGTACGTGTTATATTTCCAGTCAGTTCTAAAAAATTCTTGAAAAAAGCTCTTGAAAAAAAATCAATTTTACCTGCAAATTATTAGTTGTTTGTAGTGTCATTCAATCTGTAAAGTACTTATACACCAAAATCCTTTAAAGGGAGAAAAGAACTGCAGGAAATTATGAATTTAAATAAAGAAGAAGATTTTAATACATAGTAAGTCCTTACAATGGGAGAAATTACAATGAGACATTTTAAAATGAAATTAAAAGTGTTGTAAGTAAACACTAAGAATATTTTGGGTTTTGTTTACAGAATCATTAGCTAAAGGAAAGAATGAAACTCACAAAGGAAGGGGAATTAACATTCGTTGACATTTTACTGCTTTTAGTTTTTATGTAAACTCAAAGCAATTAAATTATGTTTAAGACATTTTTGCTGTAAGTAGTTTCCATTTACATTCCTAGAAATAGTAATCCAACTATTTTATTGCATTGTTGGGAGCCCTGTAGCAACAGACCAAATATTTAGCAACAGCTCTGTTTGCCATCTCTTGAGCTGGAAACCAAAGACTTGAATCAATTTAATTGCATCAGTGTTTCTCGGCTACCGCACAAGAATGTGTTGTTCTTGAGTTTAAAGGGTCTATTCCTACCTCCCCCCACAGCAATCTCTAAATAAACCTATAAATCCTTGCTCTGTAGCACATGAATTATCAGTAACTTCAAAATAAATGAAGGCAAAAATGGCTGAATATTTAAACATGTAGCAACTCCATCCCATGATAGATCATTTCGCACCAAAATTCATTTTTTTCTTTGATATCTACTACTGCTATAAACTTCCAGTTTATCATATAACATTACAATTTATGGTATAACCAGCTTGTGTACTGACTATAAACCCTTTGTCAATGCCACTGTAAAGACTTTATAGTCCATAAATAATAGAAGAGCGATAGTATCTATCCTTCTTATTTTGCCCAGAACAACCAGAATATAGGACTCTAAACATGTCAGAGGATTTACTTGTTTTACATACAATATAGGTTATGTAATTTTTTTTTTTTCCAAGAAAGGTACATTTCTCTGAGTATTTGGCTTACACAAAGTGCATTCAAATAAATAGAAAATAAGTCACAGGTGGGAGCCTACCTTTGCATGTTAGAACCTGGGAATAAAAACCACACTCAAACAAAAATCAGTCTTAATTCATTGCAGCATTCATCTATGGCCAGGGACTACAAAAAATTAATTTCCTATCTCCTAGATTATTAAAGAGAAGATGGCTTTTCTTTGTGTGTAATCACTTAAAGGAGGAATTCACTTGGAACCCTGCATATAACGTACCACCCTTTCCTGCTTCTCCATGTAGCTGTTTCGTCAAGACATACCTTCCACTCCCAGTGTAGCAATTCTAGACCCAAACCTGTCACACGTACCTTTACAGCCCACTGAAGTTAATGTTCTTTAGGGAGGGTTTCCCTGATGCTGAGGCAGAACGAAGGCAAAGACCTTTCCTCACATTGCATCCCTTTGGGCTGCACAAGATGAACTAGTAACATCCTCACTTGCTGCGCTTGCCAGGCACAAGGAGTTGTCAAGTTCTGTACTTCTGGCTTCTCCTCCACATACAGATTCCCATGCAGAGTTGCTTATTCATTTTTCACGCTGCTAGCAAAAGACAAAATGGGACTGCTCAAGAACAAGTGTACATGAAGTGTCATGACTTTAAATTAGTCTAAAGACTGCTTTATACCGCTCCCGTTTTGTAAGCAATGTAGCTATTGACACTGAAAATCATGAAAAGATGATGCCAAGTTGTCCCCGAATTCCATGCCAAACTTATCTGAGATGTAGCAGGTACAGAAAACTTCCATCATTCTCATCCATAGTCTCAGACATCCCTCCACACACTAGACTGATCTCTTAGCACACAATTTCCTCAGCCTGTTCTTTCCCTTCAAGTTTGTTGAGTGTTTTTCACATTATATAGCTCCCCTCCTGCACCTCTCTCAGCAGGATGCTCATGTTGTCTTGCCAGGCAGTGCATATTGACACCTTTCTCACTGCAAACAATGGGCTAAGGACCTTTTCTCCCTTTTCAACTCAGTAAGAAGAATAAAACCCCAACAATCTGTCTCTCTTTCTTTTCCAAGCCTGGGAAAGGGACGGATCCCTCCTTGGGTGGCGTATTGCAGCTCTCCACAAGATCACATTCCTACAGGTCTTCTAGTCTGGGTCCCCTTTCAGTGCTGCTGAGCCAAACACGGGCAATGAAATACCCTTGTGAGCAGATGTAGCACATCTTTAAATGTTGATGTATTCAAATATCTTCATAGACAATACGACACAATAAGTCTCAGGTGAACCCTTTGGGAATTCCAGGAAAAAGGCTGCCTAATCTCCAGTTAAACAGGCCTATTATCTCTCACTCCCCATGAGAAAGTGAAGCAGAACTGATTTGATTAAGAGCAAATTAACCTCTCTAACACAGCTACCCAGGGTTTTACACCTGTCACTTCAGTATGACAATTTATATTTATTCAAAAAGCCATGAGACAGTAAATTAAACATTGCCCTAATTAGAAAAATGTCATATGTTACAGTGGGGTAGCAAACTGAACTAATTTCAAACAGTTCTTGTGCAAAGTACATTTCAGTACAGCATTAATACAAGTAGAGTCAACACTTTTTACACTGTCATATCCGAGCTGAATGCCATCATGCCACAGGTGTATATTTAAAGTTCTGTCAAACAACAAGGCTGGACTATATTCAAAGTTCACCATAAACCCAAATTTGTTTAGGAAGAGCCATCAACACCTTAATTACCGTATACCTCAGTACTATTTCTGGTTTATGCTGTGACATTAGTGTAGTTTTCCTCTTAATTAGATGCCATTGGCATAGCATTCTTCCTAATGTATTTGTGGAATAGATAAAGGGTAAATGCTTTAATAGGTTACAAAACCATACAATATCAAATATCAAAGTTATGCTTGCTTTATCAGATAATTACTTATAGTGTTTCCAAAAAATCTGAAGTTATAGAATATAGATCTTTAGGCTTGCAGAAACCCCCTTAGATATATCCATATATATAGCAACTTGCATGCTAATTTGGAAACAAGAATACGAAAGGCCAAGTTGTGACTGTTTGCCGAACTCTTGCTCGGAATTCAGCTAACACACAGCTCATGCTACTGCCTGATGTGTGCTGGGATCAGCACCATCAGGTCAACGCGGGGGCAACACATAGGCAGAACATGATGGCCAGGAAGGGCTACAGGTCATGGTGCAACCACTGTCACCTGCAGCTGGTTGTCCCCTCCAAGCTGTCAACCTTGCACACTGATGGATGTGCAAGGAAGGTGGATTATCTGCAAGAAGTGGATTTCTTCAGAATCCACTAACTGATAGGAATGGTATAGACCAAGCTTCCAAGCTGGAAGGTGCAAACATGTAAGTTTACCCAAAAAAAGGTTTGAAGCCATCCAACAGCAACTGGACTGCTGAGGCTTTCACACTTCCCAGTGTGACACTGGGGACACCTGCACTGTGATGGAAGAGGAAGGGTGAGCACCCTCACTGTTGGTTAGCTAACTAGTTCACTTACAAATGCACAAGTTATTAATTACAATTTATGAATCAGAGCTTGTGAATCGAGAACCTCATGAATTAAAGTGATGAATTAGTGAATTTTTTTTTTTAGGTTATCCTTACCTTTTTAACAGCTTTGGTTCTTTTGATATCTAAAAGCAGTATGCATACTATAATTAAAACAAATAATGACCTTTTTGATAATTTTTTTTATATAATCTGTACTTATTTATCTTCAGAGTTGCTCTGAGGAAACCATAAAATAATGAAGTTATCTGAACTCTAACAAGAAAATAATTCAGGTCATTATTCCCAGCAATAAATACTGGACATACACATTTGTTTTTCTTAGCTTACTAAAAGGAGACTAGAATTATTATAGTATATATATTTATATATAGATGTAGATTTTTTTAATATATTATATATATTTCATATATATTTCTATGAAGCTTGGTGAAGGGGCTGGAGAACAAGTCTGATGGGGGGTGTCTGGGGGAACTGGTGGGGTTTGGCCTGGAGAGGAGGGGGCTCGGGGGGACCTTATTGCTCCCTACAGCTGCCCGGCAGGGGGTGTAGGTGGGGGGTCGGTCTCTTCTCCCAGATAAACAGTGACAGGACAAGAGGAAATGTCCACAAGTTGCATCAGAGGAGGTTTAGATTTTATGTTAAAGAAAATTTCTTCACTGAGAGGATGGTCAGGCATTGGAACAGGTTGCTCAGGGAGGTGGGTTGAGTCACCATTCCCAGAATTATTTAAAAGATGTGTAGACATGGCCCTTGGGGACATGATTTAGTGGTGGACTTGGCAGTACTGCGTTAATGGTTGGACTTGATTAACTTAAAAGTGTTTTCCAAACTGAAGGATTCTATGAGTCTAACTGTGTATGAACTCAGATAAGTATATGTAGGTAATTATAAAATACATAAAGAAATAATGCAGGTATTTGCCAGTAAATGAAGGATCTTGACTGAAGGGCTGGGAGGAGACACAACATTTATGACACACAGGCGTAACAAACATCCGCTTAAAGTTGATATAACAGCAAGAGCTCCTGCTGCAGTTTATACAGGAAAGGCCCTGCCTGAACCGCAGCTTTCCCTCCCCTCTCCCTGCCACCTGCAAGGCACCCCTCCACTGCCCAGGCAAGGCGGCTCCCACAGGGCCTCTCCTCAGCCACGCTGTTAATTTGCTCCCTTAATTTCTCTGTGTGTTTCTTTTCACAATCCATACATCTTCATGCTTGCATTCGGTTAGGGAAATGGTTTACTACATTCACCTTAGTCGTAAATTGATTGAGAAATTAAGGGATCGTCTATACCAGTGTTTATGACAAAAGGATAGTCCCTCGATCTTTCTCTAGAGCCACTGAAAGACAGATCAAGTAGAGCAGTTCTTCAGATCTAATGCAGCCATTATCTCTTATCAGTTTTGTTTTTAAATAGATAACATCAAAACCAAAGGGAGCCATAAGAAACAGAGGTCAAAAAGTAGTAAGAGATTTGCAATGGCTGTTTTATAGCTGTAAGAGTACAGATCCATTAAACTATTCCACAAATCTTGTTTTAGCACAAACAAGGAGAGTCTATCAATAGTTTTTATACTGTCTAAAGGTCACTAAGTATAGAAAGTTCCTCAAAATATACTGGGTCACAGATAACCGTTATTTCTATGCATTATCATCAAGCTTCAAGGCTTTATGGACAAAGGACTAGCATCATAAATGTGCAGACATCTGCATTATTTATTGTAATGACTTCACCTTTACAGCTTGAGTTGTTAGCCAAGTTTTAGTTGTCACCGCTAAACAACTTCTTGTTTCTTCCTTAACTCTTAAGAGACAATAGCTGTATAGCGTCGAAACTGAAAGACACCGATTAAAGATGCACAGATGATCTGAAAACAATGCATTACAGTCACTCCGCCTTGTCACCAGCCCTCACATTCAATGGAGACAAATTTTTCAGTAATATATTGCCCGATTCATTGAATTTTGCTTAAGTCAAAATAAGTGAGAGATAAAATTAATCTAACAATTCTAAAAAAAAATAATAAAAATTTGGCAATATGTATAGAGACCATGCTAGGGAATATCTACGATGAAGAAAAAAACCCCACATACTAAACAAAATAAAAAATTCCAAACAATATTCTGTTTAAGCTACGTCAAGCAACCTAAAATAGCAGTAAGCGCAGCACAGCCTATGTTTTACTTTAGGATGCCACCTCAGTCTCATCCTTCGCCTTCTTATGGGCTAAGCTGCAGAGACAATTAACAGCCCAGACTGCCTCATGCTTGTTGCCAGTTGAGGCTGAATTTGATAATTCGTGTAAGCCAACTGAAGTTACAGACTCCTAATACAGCAGCACAGGCCTAAATTCATACATCCCATTGGAAGTCTCATCACTTTCCCCCCAAAATTCCAGCATAATGTTCTGAAGCTGGGCATTCTCAATGCCTGGCACCGTTTTTGAGAAAGCTTCTGCAAACATCCTTATGCCTTTTTTTTTGAGAACATGCTTTAGAAAAGTCTGATGTGGATAAAAATTTCTATTTTCCCTTAGAATGCCTTTAACCTGCCCAAATCTCATATGATTTAGGTTGTGAACACTAATATTACTCCAGAAAATAGCAGTGGGGTTACAAAGGGGTCATTTATTTCCCTTCTAAGTGCCCATTCCAAAACCTATCTTCGTGCATGTGCAAGCTGGAACTTCTCCAGCTCTTGCACACTCAGTGGTTGCTCTGCCTGCATTGCACATGTCTCCAGACAGCATGCAGCCAAAATGGATTCTGCTCCTGCAATTGCTTTGAAACAGAGCAAATGAATAACAGCAGCACTTCATGTCAAACAAGCTGCAGCAACAGATCGCAGGAAGGAATATTTTTAGATGACTTTAAAACCGAAATTTGCTTTCAGGTTGTGCATTTGTGGATCAGGGAGGAAATGACAGAAATAGTAAAGTGGCATCTTATAAATTAATGATTGAATAAAATGGAGTTATGGATCATCTAAGAATAAGACAGATTTAAAACAAAAAATATGTTTCTACCTTAAAATGTTAGGAATATGAAGCCTTTGGGAAGAAAGGAATAAAAGGAAATACAGGAAGGGCATCTTGTTCATATACACCATATGTATCGTCAGGAAATTCCTAAGGAAATAGCAGCTAAAAGTTATGAGCAAAATAGGCATATCAGCTCTCAGATACAGTAGATCTGCTCTTGTTTTTGAAAAAGCAAGCACCGAAAAAAGAGAAGAAACTGTAGTGGTTATAAAAATAGCTTTTTACAAAAAAGAATACCAATCAACAAGCTCTTTCCCAGAGGTATTTTTTAGCCTATAAAATTGAAAGTTACCAGAAAATTAGACTGCAGTAAAATACTGTAGCAACAATATTAAATTTGTGTGAGAAGACAAGTAAAGAAATGGACAGGATCATAATGTATGTGCTGGATCACAAAAGTAATACATTAAAAAAAAAAAAAGTTCTTACTGTTTGCAATCATTAACACCAGAGCACAGGTGAAACACGCCCATGTGTAATTCCCAGTACCCCAAAATGGCATACACACAAACACAAAAAAAAAATTAAGACCACCTAAAATAAGCAATTAACCTGTTTTGTAAGAGTGTATTATCCAACCAGAGGTTTGAACATCCAGGGTGATTTCAGACTGCAGTGCAATGCATTTCAGAGCTGCAGAACCTGGATCAACCCAAAAGTTGAAATGTGCCTATTAAGCTGGTCCCCACTGCCTCTCTAACAGCAAAATACACACAGCAGCTCAACTGATGCTTGCAGGGTGGTGGTGGTGTTTCCTTGAGGTTAAAGAAGATGAGCAAGCAATGAGCTCAGTTTTCCAACCCATCTGAAAATGAATCCTATGAAACAGTTTGTTCCTAGCTAAACTGGAGTGCTGATGAAGCTCCCTGGATAATTAGTGATGCCAATAGAAGAGAGATGTAGTAGTCCACAGATACAGGGAGAAGAAATGATACAAGCACAGCCTGCAGTTTACTTAACCATGAAACCACACTTCATAGCCAAGCTTTAAACATCTAAAATCATCATGTTTACACCCCCAAAAAGACAGCCAGATCAACATGAAATTAGCTTGGAAGTTGTGAAGCAGAGATAAATTAATATATGCCTTTTTTTTAACCTTGTTGGATCTAGAAAAATATAAACCTTCATAAAGCATCACAATATGGAAGACATAAGGCAACAATGATCCCTCTTTATTACCCAAATCCAGCAGCAGTGGCTTTGGATGAGTGCTGAAAGATTCACAATTAGATCATAGGAGCAGACCTACAGCACCGAGGTAATGGTGCTCTCCTGAGCCCCTCGGGTGCGAAGATGACTGGGGATCAAAGGCTTCAGCACCAGCTGGAAAGCTTGCTCTGCAGCTAGTCACAAAACCTATTTCCCCAAAACTCAGGGAGCACTTGGCAGCAGATGGTGACTCCTGCTGTCCTGGGTAGGGTTTCAGGTTGAAGATCAGTTACGGTCAGAAGACAGAAACCACAGTCAGTGGTGGTTGTAGGGGGCGGAAAGGCAAAACACAAAACTACCTCACCAAAGGTTTGGCTTCCTAAAAAAGGAGAAAACAATCTGCCTAACATGTACTTTTACTGCCCTTGGAGACAACAGAGACTAGTCAGAAGCTAAGAAATTAGCTTTCATAAAAGAGGGGAAGTGCTGGAACAGAGCCAACAATAACTTTTTATGGTTCTGACACCGTTCAAAGAACATGCTGAGTTACCATTTCAGTATTTTGTAGGATGCAGTTAGAATTATATCAGATACGTGAATCCAATATGATCCCTCACAAGGAAAAATCAGCAGCATGCCATATGCTGTATATCCTAAACACTAGTCAAAATAGCCTTGTTTCATTTGACAGTACAAAGAACTGTCTGGATGTCGCATCTTTTCTTGGCAGACCAGATAGACTTACTGCTACATTTGTTTCAAGACAGGAAAATCACATCCAGTGCTTGTGTTGCAATCGTGGAAAGAATGCAAACTGGAGAAACATTAATAATATTCTTTGCTTTGGATTTGTGGATTTTAAAGTTCACATTACATTTTGATCATAAAGGGTCAGACCTATATGCTTTCTAAAAGTAGACAGCTTTTCTTGCATTGGGGGTACAAAACTCGGTATTCCATTGCACAAAATCTTATTAGGAAGTTTTTTTTTTTTAAAAAAAAAACCCAACCTTTTGGCATATGCTGAATGTAAATAAGTTGCATAGAATTATTATTTAGGAAATGGAAAGCACTAAATATCAGTATTACATAGTCAGGGTCCACTGTGGGACACAGTCCACAAATACCAAAAAAGTACCTTCTACCAAAAGCTTACTCTTTGTGCAGTTGACAAATACCATCTATTTTATGCTCTGGTAAGTAAACAATACGATTATATTAATAATCCTATATGAATATATTATATCCTATAATAAATTCTATTAGGATTAATTTGGGGGGTGAAAAGTAAAGCCAACTGCCCCCCAACTAACCAACCCTAACCAACCACCAACTAGTTGATCTTCAGTAACTTCTTTATCCCCTGCAGTCAGGGCAGCCCAGCGGCGGGTGCTGCAGGCTCTGCCGTCTTACCAGAGGCTGTGCCTCTGTCTGGGAACCCATGCTTGTTTCAATTTGGTTAATAGATGTTTTGGCTACTATCACATCAAATTTGTTTGGATTCACATAGGTGATGGAAGTAATGATCTCTCAATCCATGGCCTATAAGTTTCTAAGCCAGATACTCATAATTAATAATATAAAGCACATAAGGATTGAAAATAAACAGCGAATGTTGTGCTTGTATTGTGAGACTTGGTGAAAATTAAGTTGATAGACCCAGTTTTCAATTTTTCAGTTAATCAATTTAGTCCAGACAGCAGGCAACATTTTCCCATTGATAGAAACTAGTAATTTCTCCTGACTCATTTTTCTTAGGAACACCATAAAAAGGGAAAAGGTGGCAAATGCATCTAATTACATACCCGGGTCTGGGGACTTCAGAGTTTCAAGGGATACATGACTGACTGCTGTATACAAGAAAGAAATTTGGGTCAAACAAACAAATAAGAAGTAGATGTGGGGCCAGGGAAAAGAAAGTGGGGAGGGAGCAAAATACTCAGTTATACAGAAATAAATGGAGTGTAGATTTTTGTAAGTAATAAAAACAGATTTTCAAAATACCTCGTGGCAGTTCTAGCGAAGTGCCATGGAGTGGTATATTATTACTCCTTACATGAATGATCTGCTAGGTCTACAGCTGAGGGCAAAACAGGCAGACAGTGTTATCCATTGCAGAGTCTTTAATGAGACAATGTGAAGTTCAAGTTGCACACCACGCAATATTTTTCTCCCCTGTTCAATCTATATTAAGTCGATATTCTGCTAAAACCTAACATTTGTTGCATTTTTCCAATTTAGTTTCTGTCAATGTCCCCTAAAAGTGCTGAGCTTATCAAACTGACATCACCCACACAAATTTCAATAAAAGTGCTGTAGTGAAAAATGCCATTAAGCAGAGGCTGTGCTTTGAGGAAACAGCTCAGCTTCTCATTCACTCTACATCTGTAAAAGCTTGTCTTTTCATCAGGAACTGTAAAAGTCTACAAAGATGCACACGGCGGCAGTGCTCTGAGCTCCCTTCCCTTTTTATTGATAGTGCAGCAGGAAAGAATAAGGAGCATTATAGTAGATGGCTGTAACGAAGACTAACCGAAATTTTTAACCAAGTGTATACAGAACTATTTTGATAGCTGCAGCGCTGTGCCAGCTGCTGCATTGCACACACAGCGGCTTCCAGTCCCTTCCCCTTGATTTTAATTCTTCTGTGAAGGTTACTAATATTGAAAACCTAACTGATACTTCGGCTAACTACACAGCCAAATGCTTTTTGTTCTAATCTTACTGGTTTTCTTTCCCTGCTGTTTTTCATCCCCAAAGATCCCACAACATGTAAGTGACTGCAAGCCATTTCTAGAGGATGGTTCACACAAAGCACGTTGAGGGGAAGCAGCATGAATTGTTCCACTTCCTTTACCAGAGCTCCAAATCAGGAGCCGCCTTAACAAAAAGGTTTATATTAACCCCTGCAAACTTACAAAACATCAAACAGCCACAGGTGGGTTTAGATTGCTCTCTCCCTCCCGCTTCCAGGTGATACCTCTGCTTCTTATTCTCCTAGTCAGAGACTGAGAGCTTAACAAAGTTAATTCTAATAGCAAAAGATCTTTACATTTAAGGGCATTTCTCTTTTAAGGACTACAGAATATTAACTTTTCACAATTTCTGCTTCCATATATCTATGATTTTCTATAGAAAATGGACTCTGACTTGTTACAGATGAACCCAAAGGAATGAAGCTAATTAGGAAGCTAGCAGACCTAATAGCCAGGCAGGCAAATTATACTTTTTAAATTTTTTGAGAAACAGTGGGCCCAGCTGACAATGGCAGGGCCTGATTGCACAGGACCAAAGCTTCTGATGCGACTGCAGCAGAGTTCAGGACAAGAGGGAAAGGAGGTCAGTGTCTCGAGTCAGCCTGGGTGCCTATTATAAGCAGACTTAGGATGATTCAGGTCACACAAAAGTTACAAGGCATGTCGGAAGGCTCTAAGAACTTTCAAAATAGCAGTTGACTGCAAAAAAACCCCAACCCTGAACAATGTAAACAATGGAAAAATATTTTGTACCATAAAAATTGCTGAGTTTTATGGAAGGTATTTTCTGGCATTATGCAAGCTTACTTTGTGCTAAAGTACATGACAAAAATTACAAAAGGACCGAACTACAAAATGTATAACTAAAATGGAAAAAGCAAATTAAATTAAAAAAGGGAAGCCAGTTTACACTGTAAATCATACCTGGGGCATGCACTTACAGCAACACCTTAATCTACATCTGATCCACTAGCACACACACTACTCTTTCAGATAACATATTCATCAGGACAGGCACAAATTTGATATATATCTTTCAGTTCAAGTAAATAAGGAGAGACTGCCAAATTTGCCTGTATAAATCACAGCAGTCATGTTTTTATCACATCACAAAATGTGAAAGAAAAGATTACTTTGATCATACAGCATAAAAGGAAAAAAGGTCAATTCTTGAATGCTGTTACAATGTCACAAAATCTGTAGCGATTTACTGAAAATAGTAACCAGTTATACTCAGATGTGAAAAGACTTACACACCAAACCTCACCAACTGACAGGATCAACCAACCAAACTCAACCAGGTAGCAGTGAGGCATGTAGTAACTGGTATGACTAAAGGTTTTGAAGTGCTGGTTTTGCTCCCAGTTTTCTTGATTACAGAAACTATGCTTTAAAGTAAACAGAATGTGGAGAGGCGCTGCTAAAAGCTGTTGACACAGTACAAATGAGATCACAAATTAGAAGGGATGTGCCAGTGAATGAACACAGAGATGTTGATCACTGTGAAACTGTAAACTCTAAATATTCCTCCCAACATTTTTCTTAATTTTCTTCAAGGAACTCCACTGCTAGGACTTACATATGTTAAATGGACTTATGGTGCCCTTTATATAGTTTTTAAAATATTTTCCTCAGGGACTCAAATGTATTTCTATGAGATTATGTCCCTTCATACTTGCAAGGTAACTGGAAATGTTACACATACTTCCTGTAATAAATTTGTAAATGAAAAATGTTACTGTGGTCTGTTAGGCTGTGACTGCTGGGCATGCTCAGCACAAGTGTGAGAACACATAACGTCATTAGCTTCGACAAGCAGCATCTCTTCATGATCATTCCTACACTCATATGCTAAAAGTGCTTGGAGTTTACAGAAGTGTACTACAAATATGCCTTTACCATTCATTAACGTCTTCATATCTTCCATGTTGTATCCCAGTTAATAACTCAGGAATAAGAGGATTCTCCCATTCTGTGAGCAAACATGCATATACAAATAAACATATCTATGGGTTATCCCTATAAAGATACTTAAATATTATGGAGAGACAACATTAATAATTGCAGCTCTAAAAGGATTAGGAAGAATTCACTGCTTCTGGCAGCCAAATCAAGAGTTTCTGGATTGTTAATTTGAGCCCCAAATTAGAACAGCGTGCAAATACTCTTTGTAAAGTTTGAAAAATAAAGACCATTTAATTTTCACATATCCAAAGAAATTAATTTCACTTTTCTTCTTTTGAAAATATATACTAAATAGTTTTTGTATAGGTTAGCACCATACTTCATTTAAATTGTACCTGTTCTGCAATGCAGTAGTAGTTACTTCTCTGTGTGAGTACAGTCACATTCCCTGTCCTCCTCTATAGCATTTGCTGTGCTGACTGGAGTCGAAGGCTTGTTTATCTGATACAGCTATACCATTTCCATAAGGAAAGATATTTTGCCTTGATGATGCTGTAGTACAGGGGAATCAAAATGATGCAACACCTCTAAAATAATGGAGCAAGCAAAGGTCAAGGATTCTTACTGAATTTGAAAGATTACAGCAATAAAGGTTTTAGAAAGCACTCTGGAAGTTGTGTGGAAAGAATATCACTCTCTCCTAAATTTTATAACTATAAAAGCTAACCTACTGCACCAGTAAACTGCAGCTTTTCCAAAATAAAAATAAATCTAAGAATCCATGAGGAAAAAAGGAAAAAAAAAGCGTGGAGAGCAGGAAAACACCATTATTGGTCCCTTCATCTTTCCTGACAGGAGATAAATGCAAACATGATCTAGAGAATATGAAAATGAAGCCCTGAGTACTGAGAATGTCTTCCCCTCCCAACACTCCCTGATCAGCTGCTATCCTTCTTATGGGAATGTTCATCTTATATTTGTCTTGTAACGTCTATTGTTACCTTTCCCTCACTCCCCCACCCCTGTCTGAAGAGATGGATGAGTTCCAAAACCAGCTGCATTCGACTCCCCAACAACATATTCTTGTTGTCATGCCTACAAGGCACTGCTTGAACAGGCAATATTGAACAAGACCAGTTTTCTTCATGGTTCTTAAAGAACAATGAGATGATGGAGAATTTTGCCAAAGTAAGCACATCCAGACTTTACACCATAAATCTCCAACATATTTTCTTCAGGAAGAACACACTTCCCACTTTGGAGAGATGAGGCAACAAAACCAAACAAAAATCCTTTTATAAATTACTATAAACTAAGATTAACAGAAGGAGATTTTGGGAAAGAAACCGCAGCATTGCTTATAGTCTAATAGGAAAGTTTTCAGTTTTTTAAAGGCAAAAGGTAATGTAGTTATAATACTAGAGAGAGACAAACTACTTTGCCTTCAGTCTCAGCATCCACATAGGAAATGGATTCTTGCTCTGAAAGCTGCAGCATTTCCTCTTTGTGTTGAAAGTGTTCACGTTAAGGTGAGAACACTGCTTCAACCTTTATTTATAAAGCAAAAATAATTTTAATGCATTTACTTCTTAAGACACTTAGATGTTAAAAGAATGAATTCACAAATGGTTCACTGATGTTAAACTTGTATTGCAACCTAATGCTTCAGTTCCCACGCTGAACATAAAAGCCTACCATATTATTAATCTTCAATTCAGGATAGAAGGATTTCTGCTCACCGTGCAGAACTCCAGTTACAATGTGATTTCATTCTGACAAAATACACCTTAATTGTGATTCCATTAAATTAGAAATAGATGGCTTTGCCCAATACAATGCTTCGATGTCTACAGTTTCAATGTGAATAAAGGTATCACCACAGGTGTACATTGCATTATGTTCATTAATTAGGGCATGAATCAAAAATTTTCCAGGCTATAGTAATTCTCAGTCATTTAGATAACTCATTCAAGAAGGGAAGAAGGGGAGCGGGCATGATAAAACAGGTTAAAAGTTAAGGAAAGAGGAGGGGAAGCAACGCACTGTAGGATAACTCTTGAATTCAGTTGGTCTCCATGCCAGCAGACTGCTCAATTTTTTTTAATTATTTTTTTTCAATTTGAGCCATTGTAAACTCAAAAGATCAGAGAAGCTATGCTCAAAATCTTGTTGTGGGCAAAAAGAAAGTGTACCTTGTATGTCCAGCCAATAATTTGCGAGTACTATAACTGAAATATTAACAGTCTAATCAAAGTATCATTATTATCCAGATGTAATCATTACCCCCCTCAAAAAAAAAAAAAAAAAGAATAGTATTACAGAAACATAGCCTCAAAAATAATACAGTTGCAGCCCTTATGCAGACAGTACTAATATCTAGCCTTTTTCCAGTGTTAATCTTGCCCTTCTACCCCTCTCTGGATCCTAAGCTTAAAAGCTACCAGTCTTCCTCAAGCAAAATCAACAGCATCCCAACTTCCTCACTAGAAAAAGTATAGTGTTGAAGGGGTTTCCTCTTCCTGGATTCACATAGAGCTATCTATGATATATATGATTTCTAACACACTTTTAAAAGTTGCTTTTTCTTCATTGCTCTGCAACTGTGAGGATGATACTCTGTTACTTGGAGAAAGCTTAAACTCAAGTTAGTCTAGTTTCTACAGAGGCTAACCTGACTCACTAACATGAATGAGAAATGAAATGAGAGAAAAGAAAACAGACAAAAAAATTATATCCAAAATATGATGGCATCTACATAAGCTTTGCTATTGACTCTGCTTTTAGTCTCAACCATTATAGATTAAACAAGTGTTTGGCTACCATTTCTCACCTCTACCATGCTGATATTTGTTTTTCTAAAACAAAGAAGAAAACATGATGCAAATATAATCATGCCTTGCTTTTCATAGCAGGGGTAAGGGTACACAAAACAATATTTTACTTTTTTTCTGCTATGTCAAATCAAATGTTGATGAGGAAAAAAAAAAATATTTTCAGTAGCTGATACCCCTACTTTAACACCTACCATGAGGACCACTTATCCCTGCAGCAGTCACAGGAGAACTTGAGAGGAGGAGGTCTGCACCTTTGATACTGTACCAGTGCGTAAGAGCACATTAGGTCCTCATTTGCTCCCCTCCTTTCCCAGGCCCAACAACAAGAAGAAAGAAATATGCAAAGGTGACGACTCACCACTTCCCACAAGTGGACTGATGTCCAGCCTGTCTCAAGCAATGGCTGCCAAGGGTGCTTGACCTTCCATAATCAAGGAGGGCATCCAGAACAGAGCTGCAGGCAGCCTTGCAGGCACTCTGATCAAGAACAGCTGACAGGGCTCCTTAGAAGCTGCTAGAGCTACCCTTACTTATCTGCTTAGCTTCACCTGGCAACAGCAGGCACCCTCAAGTTCCTCAGAGGGTTCCCAGAAACCCAGTAAGTTCTCAAAGAGCAGCCCAGAAAGTGGTGCACAAACTGATGCATCTGTTGACAGAGCTCTGAACCCCAAAGCAAAGCCAGCATGACCCAATGCCTTTGCAGCTGCAACAGCCTGGTCTCTGCACACTCAGCAGCACTGTGGAACCAGCCCAGTCCCTGCGGCAGGGATAACCCCTGCCTCTGCTGGGTCCCAAGACTTCGAACACATTTCCCAAAGGCTCTAAGTTTCACTGCTCAACACAGACTCCAAGCTATTCCCACCTTCCACACATCTCATGCTTTCTCAGGAGACCTGCCTTTCTGATTTCATTAGAGCAAGGGCAACCCTTGCACAGGATGGCACGACACCAGGGCTGACCAGACATTCAGCCTGGGGGAGCATCACGCAGCCTCTGCACAGTGATCCCAGGCACCAGACGGGCATTAGCGAGGCACAGGCATCATGACCAGCACTGCACAATGACGGGACAGCCTGGGCTGCATCACGCTTCCTTGGGTGGGCATTTGCACTGTGGAGGAGTGGCATGATCAAACTGCTCAGTTGCATGATGGCTTTTCGCTAGGAACTTTTGTGTTCAGAACTGGGGCTTTTTTCAGCACATCAGTGCGTTCAGGACAGAGGGGTTGTTCATTAGTCACTGGCAGACCCAGGCAGGCAATGCACAGGCTCATACTACCTTTCTCAGCATTTCCAGTTACACTGTGGTGGTAATTGTGCATGATAGTATGTGACAAAAGTTGAGAGCTGACAGAAGATAATGGTCCAAAAGGTTTAGGTATGAAAAGTTGGCAACACAAACCAAGAACAGCAGGGAAAACAAGAAAAGCCATTACAGCCTGATAAATCAAGAAAACCTTCAGTAACCCACAGTTCAGATGGCAAAATTTTCAGAAGCTGTTGACTGCATTGGCAGACAGAACACATCAACTTTCTGTGGACTGAGATTCCGAAGCAGGTGAATCACATTCAAAAATGAGACAAAGCTGGCTAAATTTTTCAATGCTTTTGAAATTTTTCCCCATAGCTACTTGTGGTCCTCCAAGTCAGATGCTGAGACAGACCGGGGGGATTACGGTCATCCACATGGTTCCACTGGGTGGACTAGTTATTGTCACGGAAGGAAGCCAAGTGTTCTGATATACCACAAGCTAATGCAGGAAACCAATTAGTATCTGTAGGAACAAGTCCTTGTGTGCAGCCTCATCACTATTATCTTTTAACAGCATCTTGATTGCCAAGGCATAAGTATCACTTATCCCCAGAAATCTTAAATTTCTAAGTGGTTAGTCAGGTTTCTCTGCCATGCCTTGTATCAGTTGTAATGCATTTCCATGACAGGAACAAACAGCTTCAAAATAATGTCCAGCAGTCAAAATTTCATTGCATAGCCTCTGTGGTTATAAACCATGATACATGTAGGCCAACAGTACTTCGGCATTTCACAGATAAACGCATACACACTCTTTATCCTTAACAGCTATGTTACTCTGAGAAAAAAAGGTAGCAGCAGCTTGAGTGGCATTAAAATGAAGGGAAAGTGCAAATAAAATTCAGATTTATTTCAGTTTCATTTCTACTTAACTGCAGTTATTCATAACATCTAAATGCACATTCACCGCAGTTTCTAGATGCGATATAGTAGGTTTTATGCAGTTAAAATGAGTTTATATACAAGAGAATTGCCACAAGCCAATTCAAAACTGCTTTTCAAAATCCCTTTTCTAAACTAAGTTGTAGAGTAATAATTCTATTTGTGTTGTGTCAGCTGGGCCAGAACTACAAGTTTGAAATTACCATGAAGAAATCTAGGGTTAAAAAAAAAAATATTTTGAAGAATCTATATGAAATAGCTAAACATAGCACATGCATTAAAAGGAGGAAAAAGTCAGAACAAACTATTCTTGCTTTGCAAGCATACATCTGCATTCTTAATCCCAATATATTTCTCATTATCACACTTTAAGATTTTTAATGCTCACAAACTCAAATTATTAATCATCATTTTCATGTAATACTCTTCAATTTGTTTTATATGCCCTTACAAAGACACCAAACTATAAAGAAATTAAAGGACTTCTATATTACTTTCTTTCATTATGTTAAAATAGCTTTTCCTCCAGCACATACAATATGTTGGAGAGGGCCCTGTTGATCTCCATAGTGCTTCACAAAGATGTTTTTGTTTGCATTCCCCATAGTTCTTGGCATGATAATTTCCAAGATGAGGGAATAATCAATTCAGCTTTACTTACTATCCACGGAAGGAAAAGCAATTTCTAGAACCAATACGAAGTTCAACTTCACCAATCCCTCAAACCATCTCTGGGAATCGCCTACAATTTTAAGCTCACTGGATAAGCACATTCTCCTACAGCGAGAACATACTGCATGTACTCCAGATGCAACCAGTCCTCGTTAAGTGCAAGTCACACATGGGAAGTTAGTTATTTGCACTTTGATTGCAATTGGAGACCTCAAGTGAGGTTGTACAGAACATAGTACATTGCTGTTTCAAATACTCACCAACATGTATTCTATGCTCTAAAGTGTTTAAAAAACAGCTAAAAAAAACAAAGTAAGGAAAGAGGAGCCAAAAAAACCCTAAACCCCAAACCAAAACGGTGCCAGTGCCAGGAGGAAGCTGAGTTCAGATTCATTTATAAAGAACTTATGAACAGGAACATGACATTTGGTACTCAGGTCACTAAACACAAAACACTTCAAAATCCATAGTCATAACTCCAATTTAAAAAGAGCTGCCTTTTTCTTTCTTTTTCTTTCTTTTTTTTTTTAAAAAAAAAGGGGGCAATGCAGGAAGAAGCCTAGTCAAGAAATTTATAGCATTCCTGCTGCTGCAACAAACTAAAAATTGTGCAAAGAAGCTCAACTCAGAAAATGATCAATGGCTCCCAATCATTATCTGAGCAGAATATTAAAGTAAGACATGCATAATAAAGTAATTTTGATTCATTTTTGAGAAGTGATGGCATTTAGTGAGATTCAGTAAATTGTCCCTTTCAGCACTAATAACATGTTCATAGCTTTCCCCACCAGACGTTCCATAATGGCAATATAATAGGATTGCAATGACAATTAAATGATTGCATATTTTAGGGCAATGGAGGGTATCCACCAGGGCATGAACCATTAGCAAAATGGTAACATCATCGCAGGAATTTTCATGCTTTGGCATGGCAACTGGTAAAGCAGAAGTGCTGGAAGAGGACAGGTATTCAATTCTTGTACTGTCTTCTTGACTTAAAAAGGCAGAAAATGGAAGCTGATAGCAAATCTTAAAGTATCTTACAAAACCTGAAGTTTTCTTTCAGCCCTTCCTCCTCCCCCACCCATCAGAGAGGTTCACCTAAGACCACATGTAGCTTTTGCTGACAGAGTTCAGAAGAGACAGCAGGAGGTTCCTTGTCCCCCCTTCCCCAGATACCAGGCGGTGATCTCTCTCAAAGGCCAACCTTCACGCTCCTCTAAACAAACCACCGGCCTGCAGCACACACCGCAGATGGATTTCTAGTAACACCAGGCTGTACAGATGTGCGTGCCTGCCATGCATTGCTAGGAGACTTTCTTTTAAAATTTAGTGTTGGTGTAAACCCCTTGAACTGGCAGCCTGGGAAGCGAAGCTCTCCCTTCAAAGGCTGCGTGCTGAATGATGCAGTGCTCCACCTCTGGCTCCAGAACAGCCAGTCTGGAGATGCAAGCTTATCTTCTCTGGATGTCAGTGACCTGCTCCAGTGCTTTGCAGAGCTTCTGCTCTGCTTGAAGTGGAATCCAATCTGACACCAAAGGAGTGGGCAGCTACATGGTTTTTCACCAGTTATAACCAGCCCATGGGTACTGGCTACAGCCCAGGCCCAGTGTCTCACACAGAACCACTTCTGCTGGCAGGAGAACTTCATTCCCTGATATAAATGGCCTGGGAAACCTTTCCCAAATAAGACATTTATTTATAGAACTGAGGAAATATGACTGAAAAGGGAATGAATAAAAGGGAAACCCCCCCCACAAAGTTATTTTATGGCTTTCTACCCAAATTAACGTATCTAAACCGCACTATAACAATAAGGGCAAACCTCAATGCGCCAAGTGTAGAAGACTTCCCAAAGGAGTTCAGACTCAGCATAAGTATTAAAAAAGTAAATTCCAGTGACCAGATTTACCTCAGATATCACAACATATGGTTCAATGTAAAATGCATGGATAAGTTTAGATGCTGTCAAAACAAGAGTTAGCCAAGTTTAAAATCCAAGATCCAAGTTTAACTCCCTAATGCAAAACTGCAGAACTGCAAGGAACACTGACATAACGGAATGCTGAGTTCCATCGTATTAAACATCATTTCAAGAAAGCATACACATTTTTCATTGTTTGCTTAAGAAAAAAATGCATTAAAAAAGTGAAACAGCAATCACAGAAAAAGAATATGGGGGGAAAACATATGCATGAGAGAATGCTTTTCCTACTTTCTTCATATTTGATTACAGCTGGAGGATAGAAACCGAAAGACATTTGTTATATTGCTGCACAATCCCATTTGCAATGATCACTCTCTGATATGGCAGAGAGAAGGGTGCATTAGAATGCCTTTAAATATTTTTTATGCTTTTATTTTATATGTACAACTAGTGACTGATGTCCGCTGACAAAGTATTCCATAAAAACTCTGGAAACAGTTATGCATATACATAGATATACATCCAGTACGTCAATTGTGGTTGTACCATTATTTCACGACCCTAGAAAACAATTCTACTGGAATTAAGAGCACTTGGTGCTAAAGCTCAGCAAACCCTTAGAATTCAGACAGAAAAAAAAAAATCTTTCTTTCAAAGGCAGTGAAATGAAAAATCAGCATTACTCTGTCAAAAGTTATCTAAGAAAGTTTTGTTAAGCCATTTACCACACTTCAAAATATCAGATGGAAATTCATCGGAGTGGAGGCTCCTCGGGGTCATAGTACCTGCTTACTCTTTGTGTAGCACTGTGCCAAAGGGACCTCGGTCCCACCCTAGGCCTGTAGGCACTACTAGAATAAGAAATGAAACAGCTGTCTTCTACCAAATCTGTGCAATAATGGTTCATTACCTTGTTTAGAGGAGGGTTTGACTCAGAGTCCACCTAGGTCTGTTCCTAGTTAATGTATCGTTTTCATAAATCACAGTCAAAAGACTGCAGTCCTGGTCATCGTATCAGTCAGCGCCTTTTCTTCTTTATTAGTGTGAAATATAAATTATACTATTTCAGTCAGAGGATACTGACACTGAAGTCAACAACAGTCTTCAGCTCATCAAAGAGGAGCTAAACAAATTAATGTATATCATAACAGAGAAACATCCTGCTTATTAATGACTAGAACTCATCTCCTAGAGTGACAACTGAGGATGAAGTCTACTTATTATAAGAAAATCACTCTACGATTTCAGAGTTTTAACTCCCCTTTCACTCGTCTCTTACTAACATGTAAAACTTAACTATTTGAAGTTGCCTTCCGGGAACCGAAACCTGCAACAGTTTTTGACGCCTTTTTCTTTGTTCCCTGGTAGCTGAAGTACCATAAAATTCCTTTGGAACTAACTGCTCACTATCTCTAGAACCATAATGCTGGAACAACAGCCATCTGCTGGTAACACAGCCTGGAATGCATTATTTATTTATTACTTGAAAGGAATGCATAAGAACCTGCACTCCTATAGTCTATTCCCCTTTGCATGCTACTAAGATAGCTCTTAAAAATAGCAAGGTGACAGGAGAGAAAGTTTGAAAGAGGTTCTTCCAGGCCTGGCACATATCTGGTAGGCATTAAAGACTGAATCAGGTTTCTTGGCATATGGGACTCCCTAAGAGATGTCAACACGTGATTCTACCTAGTGAGAAACTAAGCTTCCTAGGCATGCAAAGCAATCTATCACATTCATCCAAAGAGCAACAGAATGAAGATTACAGAAGAACAGCAATTTGAGAACAACATGTGTCCTTGATGGCTTCCTAAGTAAATACCAGGTGTTAAAATACCTTTAAAAAATGCAACAAGTAACCTCCAACACACACCCCATTTTGGCAAGAATTTAATGGCATAGACTGAATAATTTCATGGGTTTCCTCCCACAGCTTATGTTGCAAACATGTAATATGTACTATATTTTAGACTAAGAATCTAGGTTCAGTAAACAAGTCTTTAAAGGACAGAGCCCACTAAAGAACAGCAGCAACCCTTTTTTTTTTTTTTTTAAAAGCAGCAACAAAACAGGATAAATACACCCAATTATCAAGACAAATATTGTTTCAAAACAGCTCAAAAACCTTGCATGCAAATCCTTTATCTCTAGGAGAACAAAAATAAATATTTACTGTGTGCCAAATAAAATTAAGAGGTATTTGGCACTGAAGGTAGAAAAGCACTTTGAAACATTACGCTGCATAGCTGCAAACAGAAGACGACAGCTTCTGCAACTGGAAAATGTCTTAAGAACATTGTTTCACTTTGAACGTTACTAATGAAGAACTTCAAAACCCAAAATTAAAACTCAGGGAAAATGAATATGTTAATAAAAAAAAGCTTTTGATTAGTTATCCAAATTATTCTTAATCGCAACAAATACCAAGAAGTCACATTCTGTTTCCCACAGTGATGCTTTGCTAGTCATCTGAAAGCTGTCTTGCACATGAGCTCTACAGTGCCTTTGCTCAGCTTCTGGAGGTACAAATGAATTGGATACTTCCACCTATTCAATTGCTTCTGGCACAGAAAACCAGGATTTAATCTAAAAACCTAACTTGAATATTTCCTGATGATTTCCCAAACAAAGACCACTGTGCAGAAACATCATCACTAAACAACTATATACAAACATGAAACAAAGTTAAAAAAAATATAAAAAACCTAACCCAAACCATACCACGAATGCCACGTGTTTTCCTTAGGACAGCCCACAGAGAAGCAAAGCCTGGTAGCTTATCAATTGCACTCAATTGCCTGAACAATGTGATTGCACACACCTGCATCTCAATTAAGCTAGTCTGCTGCAGTGAGGCTACCCCACTCATTTTTAGATGTAAGCTGGGCAGAATTGATTTCCAACCTGTCCCCAATTCATTGCAAAAGACAAGATGGATTTTTTTTTTTAAAAAAAACCACATTCAAAACCATTAGAAGAAGGATCTGGTTTTATACCTCTGAAAGTAGAATTTCCACTGTACACAGCGGGTGCAGTGAATCCAATATTCTGAAGACACAGCTTGTCCCAAAACTAATAATGACCATAGGGAAAGTTAAGCTTGAAAGAAGCAAGGGAACTCTCACAAATTTTATTAGGGCTTTTCCAATACACATCTCACTCAAATTTGGCCCAAACAGTTATGGAATAAGCAAGACAATACTTGGGCTATCATTTCTACAGCTGAAAGTGTAGAAAACCTTATTTCTAAACTTTTCCTTAGCCTTTAATCTTTGCTTATAGCAGCATACTCTTTTCATTAAATTAAGAGCACATTTTAATTATTTAGATATGTACCTAAGGAAATAAGATGGCTAATACATTTAATGTACATGTGCAAATTAGTTTGGCACGCTTTTATTGCCCTAGCATGCAAGTTTAGAAATTCTTTCGTGACATCTCTCTCTGCAATTAGTTCTTGTGCCTCCTTCATTATTTCCTCATCTTCTAATTCTGCAATTCATTGTCTTAACTTCTTCATCTTTGAAAGTAGGACATTTCTACTTAGGGCCACATTATGTAGCATGCCCTGAAGACCTGGCACACATTCCAGGGCATTAGCAGAAAGGCTGCTTCTTTGCTGTAAATATACCAGTAATGCATTTTTAAGGCCTCCGATAGGAATTTCAGGACTGTCACATCCTTTTACATACTGTAATCCAGCATACCCATGTTGCATTAATAAAACTTTATGCTTGAGAAAATGTGTGTCTTTAAAAACCCCCATATTATACATAAAATCTGCGTAGCCCAGTAAGGTACAAAAGTAATGAGTTGCATGTTGGTCTGTCCCATTTCTCTATGGAATTACAGCAGGCTGGAGAAATGGGGTTTGAAGCCTTGCCATTAGGAAACAAATTGAAGCACCACAGAGCACTTCTAGCTCTGGTCAGGGCAATCTCTTGGATTTAAAGCCTGGCACTCATGGTTGTGGCACCTGGCCAAAGACTTGAAGATCTGCTAATTTCCATGATGTGAGCACAACCTGGATACAGAAAAGGCCATGAAGCAAGAGTCAGTCCTTCCCAACCACTTGGTGACACAGAACACGACATTAACCAGGTCTGTGAGTGCTGGATCAGCTCACGTACACCTCTGCCCATAGCCTGTCAGCATTATGGGTTTCAGGAGTGTTTTCCAGTACAATGCACAAAGACTTACTCGAAGCCGTAATAATACCTTCCCAATGAGAATTGCCAACTACGGGTGCTCTGCAAAGGGGCACCTGCACTCTGGGATATTGGGGAAAAAGCTCAAAACTGAAACAATTTCCTATTAGGAAGCATTGGGGGAAAAAACAAACAAACAAAAAAAGTGTTGGGTTCCCCACCCCCCAACCCCACACAAAATTTTGATTTAAATGGAAGGAGAAAGCCATCAGGAGCCTTTTAGACATTGTTAATGTAAGAGAGATGCATTCACATGATGGTGGATTGTTAGAACAGTTTGTGAATTGAGTACATAGAGTTTTGAAACAGCTAAACTTACGAAAACACTCAATTTCTCTTTAAATTGCTCAGGGGAGAAAATAATAATCACCATACCATAATCCCAAACTCAAATCACAACCTATTGAAATATTACCTTTAATATCTCACTAGCTGCATGAACAGCCACCCGCTTTTCTGAGCACGTATATCAAACCAAGCCATGTATAACAAGGCCGCCTTCCTATTTGCCAGACAGCATTGGCTGGCCAAGTCTACAGCAGTTGGCTGATTGCAGATGTCTCAAGGATAGATAGGCATTTTGAGAATCCAAAGGATTGGCAAACACCTTGATAATCTAGTTTATAGCATTACAGACAATCTGCACACGAGGCAATGAACCTACTACGCGTTGGTGCACATCTCTGCAGGAGCCAAAACGGCAATGAGTGCACTCGATCACTCCCAATGCTTGGGGAAAATAGCAACGTCATTCTTTGGTTTTCTGTTTTGAAGTAACTAAGTATTTTTCATCAATTTCCACCAGAAGGCAACTCATTCACCTGTGCTGCGCTCCTGACAAGGCCCACCACTTGACCAAATGGTGCTTACATTGATTCTCCAAAGGTTTGACCTTCATCAGCACCTTCAGGTTTGCATCTGACTTGTGCTTTCTTGTCTCTACTCCCAAGAGCCATCCATGATCTAAGCAGCTGAAACCCAGTAATTCCACCCTCTTAAGCAAACAGAAGTTACTCTCATGAAACCCTCTTGCTTGTTAAATGCACATTATTTAACAACCACCCCCTAAACATAGTGAACTGCCACATTTCAAAGTCCCAAAACTCTGAGCTGCTCTTAAATATTCTGCAAATCACTTTCTTCCAAGTGTTTATGTTGTTCCATAACATTGCTGTGGCTTTCCAGCTACCTCAGACTCTCACTGACTGTTACCCAAAGCGATTTAGAGGATGATGCTCAATACAATCTGAAATAAAGACAACAAAACCTGTATTTTTAAACTGAGCGGCAAGCAGACAGAGAATCATCAGCAGTCACTGTCTGGGCTGTCCCTGGAATAACTCAGGACCATGTAAGGCTGCTGGGTTTTGTTTTAAATACTGTTTGGTTTCCCTCAAGAGAATATTTCCAAAAGAGCAAGGTAATAGCTGATGTCAGGAATTCTTTTAACAGCCTGTGCTTGCTAAGCAGCTTGGTTAACCTAGATCTGAGTGTTTAATAATAGACAAGACACAGGTGAACAGTTATATTAAGATACTCTGCTAGGCCAAACCCTGAAGTTCTTCAAGTAAGGGCTGGTAGCTGGTCACTGAAAATTTTGGCCAGATTTGCTCTGCCAGCTGCACATAGATATTTCAATGCAGTGTTTTTACACATTTAAAAATGCAGCCGATCCTCACAGTCTAAAATGCATGCATCACATCAAGTGGCTGTTTCCTACATGGTAATGAAACATTTTTAAGTTGTAGAAAATATTTACAGACTAATTGATCAGTGCTGCAACAGTACCTGACTGTGAAGCATTTCAAGCTCTATAATGGCTCTGTGTGGATCAAAAACATTCATTTAATCAGCTGTAAGCAAATGAGGAATTGCACATTCATTCAATCCCCAGCGGATACCACGGATGACAGCTCTGACTGAAGAAAACACAGAAAGGCTATCATTCCAGTAGCTACATAAAAATATTTATAGTGGGTGGGGAGGGGGAGTACCAAAGTTCAGAGTGAACAAGACTAAGTCCAATTGCAGTACATACATGAGTAGCATTCACTAGAACTTCAACACAGTAATAGATCTATATTCACAGGATGGCTGAAATGAGTGCCTCCATCGGTTGTCTCCCTACATCTCAGCTTTGCCTCTTTAGAAATTCACCTCTGCAGCATGCAAAGGAAAATCATCCTCAGTCTTAAAACCATGATGCAAAAGAATAGAAAAAGGAATACATTTTTTATGACATGTACACAAGAAAGAGTTAATGCCAAATCATTAATTGAATCTCTTGGAAGTGCTGAATACATACATTAATTGCCACTGCTCAACACTTCTAAGATTGCCCCCACTCCCCTTAAACTGTTCCTGTAGGTTTGATTTTTTTTTTTTAATTGCACCATGTGTTATTCAGAAGGCATGCACAAATCTTCAAAAAGCAGCTTCCCCAAAAAATCCTGGTGAACACAGCACAGAAGGCTTCTCTGAAAACAAAGAACAAGACATCAGTGTTTCATCTGCTGCGAATTAGTTTGCTTTTTTCCCTTCAAGAACTCTCAATATGAGAATCCGATCAACAGATAATCTCCCTGAGCAGACACCGCTTTGTTATCCTCTGTGGCAGTCTGCTGCTGTGGTAATTTGTTGCTGAACAATTGAGGCAAATACTTGGCTCAGGATAGAAAGAAGTAAGATTAGTCTGTAATTGGAATATTTTGTCTCATTTATTCTTGAAGATGTGCCATATTACACTCCATCAGCCAGGGGTTATTGTTTTATGAAATCAAGTTGCACCTGGCACTGTATTGTATAAAACCCAAAGTGCTACTATTTGCAGTCTAGTTTTCTATTTACCCACACTCTGGTACCAATGGATGTTTCATCCTGTGGTGGAACCCCCACTCCCCTCAACTAATTATCCTAGATAGTCTTACATTAAAAAAATGAATATGGTTTTCCAGGACAACTATGAAATTTAGCCATAATATCAAACACAGATCTGTCATGGCCAAAGTAATCCACACAATTTTCTCCATATGTTTATTTTCTACTTCTATCCAGTTTTCAAAATGATCTCTTATTTTACATCTTTAAGCAATTACTACTGCAAATGAAAATTTTATATGCCAAGCTGATTGTGTTACTATTTCATTTAGTTTGACCTCTAGATGTTTTCCTGTGCTTTGAAATGATTGCAGGCATAAAAACAAGAGGGTATTTAAAATTCAGCTGCATTTATGACATGCTTGTACTGGTGTATCTTACACCACATGTGACAGCATATTTTTAGAAAAGATATTTAAAGGAAGTTGTAGGATAAATCCTAACCTTCTGTATATAGATGTGCCTGGTAGAATAGAAACTTTCTTTCTTGTTACCCAATTTTACATAAGTGCTATTGGAATAAAGAGACATTGGAACACGTGCAGCAGCATTTGTAGCTAGCCAATTCTAATCTATCAGCTTGTACATACACAGTTGACATATTTTGATGTTTTTATTTAAGTCAACTTTTTACTGTAAAGTTTATACTAACTTCACAACTGTGAAGTCAAATATTTACACTGTTAGAATAGAGGATAGAAAGGAATAAATAGATAAATCCTATTTCTAAGATATCAGGTGGCAAGGGTAGAAGAAAGGATTTTACATTGGTCCTGTATAAAGCATTATAGTATCAAAGCAGGATAAAAAGAAGGGTTTTGCTTGGCTTGGTAGATTTGGTCAGGGCAGGGATAACATAGTTGGTTCTTTAACCTAAAAAAACCCAAAAAAATTCAATAGACCTGTATCTTATAATGAAATGCAAACGAGATTTAAACTCATGAAGTGCTGTGATTTCCCCCTGATATTAATGCCTTTCTACGTAACCAGATAAGGAGTTGCATATTCTTGCTGCATAAGGTATTCCCCACCCATTCCCTAAGACTTATCAACTATACTCATTTTTTAAAAGATTCTTTTTAACATCCACAGTCATCCGATATATCTGACATTAGTGTTAGATATAAGAGTGCTTGAGGTTTCATTAACAGTAATAACTACATTTTGGAAAGCATTTCAGACTGTGGGAGTAAGGACCATGTTACAGCTAAAAGAAAAAAACATACTGAAGCATCAAATAAAAGGCTGTAAAAGACACTCACAGCTGTGCTATAAGTAAGAAAAGATATGGAATCTAGGAAAGGAAAGCTAGAGTAATCTCATATTTCCACTATAAAACATCACCTCAGTGACGACCTTTTCCATCTCATAGGTAGCAGAGTACTACAAAAGAGGTCCAAACCACTACTGAAGAAGTGCTCCCCTTGCAGTGCTAGACCCAAGCACACCTTTTTAGCAGCTGCATTGTACGTTATGGTCAAGCCTGAGGTTTGTCCAAGCACAAGAAATGCACTGGTTTGTTTTGCAAAATTGATTGCAGGGTATGGGACATAATGAACATCATTAGTTTGATCTATTGCTACCAAGCAAGCTCCTAAATAGGTTCAGTTATTTTAACAGCTTACTTTCATGGCTATATAGATTTTCTTGTGTACACTCCCCTTGAAACCTACATAATCCCTCACAAAAGTTTTTAATGTAGAAAAACTTTGAATTACAAGTTCATTTGAAAATCATGAGCTATTAAAACCAGGCGGAAAACCTGGTATACACAGTCAAATGTCACCCAGCACTGTCAAAAATGATTTGATGCTCCCAACTAATCTCTTTGCTAGTGGACAGTCTTTGCTTCCAGGGCAAACCCTTTGTGTCTGCAGCACTTGTACTCAAGCAGCCATCATAAAAAGTTGAAGACTCGTAGGTTTGTAAGGTGGGAGTCACTGTGGCACAACACTGCCTCACACCTCACAAGCAGAGCAAGCAAGCAAGCAGAGACTAACCTGGCAGTCTCTCTGCCCAGCTATGGCTTTTCAATGGCTCAGGGGGACCTGCCCATTGGCAGGGAAAGCACAGCTTCCATCCACGCTCCTCCCTGTGCAAATACACCCACCATGTCTCGCTCTTTCACCCAAAGCAGCCACCTGCTGCAGCCAGCTCTTCCTCATAAACTAGGTGGAGAGAGCAGTTTGGTTTTCTGTACCTTTCCATAGGCTCCTTTCTCTGTCTATACCTAGCTGGTTTAAGGTTAATGCATAAGCTTTCTCTGAACTTGTTTAAGCAGCATTAGCTTTTTTCTTTTTTTTTTTTTTCAAAAAAAAAAAAACCCAAAAAAACCAAAACCCCACCACAAACTTTTTTTGGCTTCTAGCCACATTCAAAGGAAAAGGTTGTCTTGTTCAGATCAGACAAGGCAGTCATCATCACAACAATGCATTCACTGTAGCTTGCTTTATTTAGAAATTATGCCTGGAATGATGCTAGACAAAAAAAAAAAAAAGTGAAGCTGAAGAACTCCCTTGCTCCAAACATGGCTGTACACAGCCAGAGTACCTTCACCTCCAAGCTGCAAAACTCTTGAGGCAAAAACTTTTTCCCCTGAAAATGAAGAGGAAGAGGGAGCACTGCTTCCAAAGCTCCACCCGATCCACAGCAACTAGGGGAGCTGGCCCCTCTGCAGGGTAGGGTCAGTAAGGGGGAAGGGCACCTTCACCCCAGCACGACCCACGCGCTCCCCAGGTTGCTGCCCACAGTGTGTTGGTGCACATGCTCCATCTCCCTCAGATGCCTTCTGGCAAGAAGGGAGAAAAGTTGACTGCATCCCCACCTACACAAGTTGAATTTTAAAGGACATGCTTTAAAACTTTTTCAGTCTCAAAAGCCTGACAAAAAAACCAAAAAACCCCAACAAAAATGGTTAAAAGCCACTAGGTCAGTTTTCAAGTTACCGGCACAGCAGATGGGAAAAGTTTAGTTAATTTTTTATTTATTCTTTTAAGTTTGACAAGCAAGCTTCTTTCCTTTTTTCCCCTTTTTTTGGCCAAGCTGGTGTGCCCGGGAAGTTGAGCCACTTCTGGCCTGTTCACTTCAAAGAATAGCCATGTGGGGGGTGACAGTCTGCCATAGCACAGCATCATAACTGGAGGCGACAGCTCCTTTGGAGACACACCACAACAGCGTCCCTTTGCTCCTTCTCAGCAAGTTCAGGATCCTACACTGACATCTCCTCATCCCTTTTCATAGCCCTTATTCCAATGGGGAAGTAAATGCTTTCATCTTTTCTCTCCCCCAGTATCTTGTTTGCCTATAAAGAAAAGCCAGGTCGTGAGTTTTCAGCAACATTTTGTACAAAAGTGTGTAAGAAGCCATTACCTGGAGGTGTTGATTACTGTTGCAGCATTCAAGACAAGTTGGCAACTGGTATTTCTTTGGAACAGCTACAGACAAAAATAGTCTGAGTTGCTGCTAGGTTTTAAAACCTATTTCTCTAAAGCAGTATTTTTCAGAATGGAAGGAATTGTCAGGGCCAACAAATTACACATTGAGATATGAAAGAAAAGGTAAGTATTTCTATCCCAGGGATAGAGCCCCAAAAGTCTGAGACATAGCTCCGGGGGGGGGGGGGGGGGGGGGGGGGGAATAATATCCCAGTGGCAGTTAAAAAAAAAAGAAAAAAGAAAAGAAACCAGTGAAGTTATTGAAAGAAACATCAGAAATGAGAACCCAAAGATGAGGTTAAAGGCCACAGCACATACACTCATTCACTGGTACTTAATAGCTCAGATCTCCAAAGGTTGCCGGGGACAATTGCTAGGTAGGTAACACTACTACATTTTAAAGGCACTTTCAGAGCACAGGATAGAAAATGTAGGATGTATCCTTGTTGTTCCTGCTCTAAGGACTTACCAAGTATCAGTATAACCACCTGTAAAGCAAGTAAGAAGGTAGTGACCTTTCATAAAGCCATTTGAGATTTAGTAATAGCATCTGGTATTTAAAGATCTTGGCGTTTTTAGAATTCTTGCCTAGATGGGACACAAGCAGGGTGCAAAAGCGATGGCAACATCCACCCCAGTCTACCACATCAGCTGCTTGTTATATTTTTTTTCCCCTTTGGCTAAAGAGTCACATAAAAGCTCACTTTCTTGTTCCAGTTGGTCAGTAATGCAACTGGCCAGTTCCCTGCTTCAATTATACCAGTGAATCTGTCCCTGGGAATGTGTTTTCTCCCAGAAGGGAAACTAGGGAAGAGAGAATTCTAGTCCACCTGTTCTGTCCAAAATAAGGAATTACAGAAGAGAGAGGAAAAAAGCCCAGCAAAACCTAAAACCCTACAATACCATAAACTTTACCCATGCTTGAACTGAATCTTGTTTTCCCTGAACTAGTTCTATCCCTACTAAAAGCACTTCAAATTCTCTTTTATTTTTTTAAACTTAAATTTATAATTAGAAACAAACTGCTATGTGAACGGAATAGATCACATCAGATGGAGATAATAGAAATTCCAAAAAGGTATGTCTCAGAGTCAGATAGTTTGGAGTTGAAGTTCAGATGTCCAGACGTTTCAAGATAATCAAAATTCATTCTCACTGGTGAGAAAGAAACTTGTGTTGAATTCTAAGCCAGAAAGACCTAGAGGGAAAGGCAGGATGAAGAGGGGGTGTGCTGTGCACACAGCCGTGCTATTTACAACATTCTGTTTCACGTGTCACAGTTCAGATCTAGTTGTCTGAAGCTGATGCAATTCAATAGAGTGAAACAATTCCAGTAGTTGTGGCTATTCTGCTTCATTATTCTTCTTCAGTAAAGCAGGTACGCTAGGGTTCAAAACTTCTGAACTGTGTCCTCAGTACTCTGAACTCAATTTCCTAGCAACTCTCACAGTAAAAACAAGACCAAAAAGTGTTGCATTTACTGAAGTTATACCACATTTTCCTTGCCATCTCTTTTTACAATAAAACCTTATATTTACTATGAAGCGATGCTCAGTCTGAAGCAGACAAGCTCTTTGGTTGAAATTAAGAGGGCTCCCCCCCTCTGCTTCTAGTGGTCTCAGAAATTAGAAGAGAGCAACTGAAGTTACGGGAGCATTCCATGAAGTGATTCTGGAGAGTGCTACAAAATACTGGTCCCCAAGGGTGCAATTACAGCATTCTAGGGAAGGGATCTGTAGGAAAGGCAGGTATGCAAACGTTACACACAAAACTAAAGATGCATGACAGATCACACAGATATTTGCAAAACTGGTCTTTGATTTTTGCTTTATTGATGCTCCTCAGCTTATTTTCACAAAACAAGCAAACAAAAAAAACCCTTGCCAAGTCTGACTTCCCTCTTTATTCCCTTGCTAATCTTATTTTTTTAATTCCTACTTCCATAACTATCATACATTTTAGAGACCTCGTGGATTTATCACCCATAATGACCAGAAAGAGCATGTGATGCAAGGCACATGGTTCATAGGATAAATTATTTGGACAAAGGGAACTTAATTTTCATTGGGATGAGAAAACAGATTTAACCAAAACCAAATATCAACCCCCAGATCTCTCAGGAGCGATATGGACAAAATTATCCATAATCCAGCCCTCACTGCCCAACCTTCTTATTTGATCCTATACTTAACTTCTGAACAACATGAACTGTCAAAAGGTGATTTACTGCAGTTTTGGAGGACTCCTTGGCTTGCAGTTTCCAGGAATACAAGGTTTATGTAATTACTCACCAGAAATAATGCATGCTTTATCATGTAAAAAAAGAGTTTGCAAAATGGGCACCACAGCCCACCTTGATCAGGCTCAGAGTCTTTGGTAGAAAAGCAGGAGGCACAAGTTAGACAACAGTTTGTTCAGTACTTTTGATAGTAATTTTCTTTGCAGCTTGATGCATACTTTGAATATACTTCACTGCAACAAAATTTGTATCTGCTTATGTGCAGAATAGCGATTGTTCTAATTTGCTTATCAGCATGAACTATACTCCATGAAAACATTTTTTACTGATCCCCTTTTCTTTCAAAAGGCAAGTTTCAATTAAATTAAGGGAACATCTACATACTGACTGGAGCAGCAGCTAAAATGTACAAGTCCTGACAAATGCACGAAAACAGTTTTCTTAAACATGCCTCATCGGAGAACCGCTAACAGCAGAAATCAACTTCCAATTAAACACTGTTGAACTCAAGGAAACAACTGGGAAAGGTGCTTTAGAAACTGTATCAGAACACATCAGACCACATTCTCTTTACTTAAATGCCCAAGGTGCAAGATTAAATGTATATATATTTATATACCAACCAATAATTAATTCCAGTTAGTACTATCTGCCATTAGAACTCAATTAATGGTCAGCATGGTTTTCTGACTACTGTATTTTCAAGGGATATGACAATCCAGTCCCTAATGCATTCATACAGTTGTTAAGACAAATCAAATCTGCTTTTAATTTGAAGCATCGTACACATTATTTGAACAGCTTAATTAACTTATCCAGCTTTTAAACAGTACTTGCAAACACTGTTAGACAAATAGAAGGCCCAGTTAACACAGTAAAAACATGATCATTGCATTTGAATTATCTTTGACAATCAATGTCTTGTTAGCCTACGGGGTTTGCTGTAACCTAGAGCTGTGAGCTGGACAGAAACAGACTCAGTAGCCAAGTATTCTGTCAGTGCTGCGCCGGCTGCTTACAGGGCACACGTGACAAGACCTCTCTGAGCACGAACCTTCAAGGCAAGAGTCAGGTTCCTTAGTGCCTATTCCAACCCTGTCAACAAAGCCAATGCTCCTTAAAACGTTCTTCCTCTTACATGACCCTGGGACAAAGGCAAGAAGTTTATTTCTTGCTGTGCTTTGTGGCTCTGTTGTGCTCTCTGCCTATTCCAACTGATTGAAAAGTACACAGTTACAACCATAGTTAATCAACCACAGCATGCATATTTCATAGAATCAGGGAATCATTTAAATGGGAAAAGACTTTTAAGGTCATAGAGTCCAACCATTAACGCAGCACTGCTAAGTCCACCACTAAACCATGTCCCAGAGCACCACACCTACACGTCTTTTAAATACCTTCAGTGACGGTGCCTCAACCACCTCCCTGGGCAGCCTGTATTAATGCTTGACCACCCTTTCAGTTAATTTTTCCTAATATCCAATCAACCACCCCCCAGCACAACTTGAGGCCACTTCCTCTTGTCCTGTCACTGTTTATCTGGGAGAAGAGACCAACCCCCCACCTACACCCCCTGCCAGGCAGCTGTAGGGAGCAATAAGGTCCCCCCGAGCCCCCTCCTCTCCAGGCCACCCCCCCCAGCTCCCCCAGCCGCCCCCCATCAGCCTGGTGCCGCAGCCCCTTCCCCAGCCCCCTGCCCGGCTCTGGACACGCTGCAGCCCCTCTGCGTCCCTCCTGCCGTGAGGGGCCCGACACTGACCCCAGGGTCCGAGGTGCAGCCTCACCAGTGCCCAGCGCAGGGGGACGGGCACTGCCCCGGCCCTGCTGGCCACGCTGTTCCAGGTACAAGCCAGGGTGCTGCTGGCCTGAAATTTAGTCCAGTCTTTGGAGAGGAACTTCCATGATTTTAGCTATCACTATGTAAGCAGTGAGTATAATTCACTCCCCCACTTCGGAATAAAAAAAAATAATCCAGAAGGTATGCCCAGCGGCTTCAATAAAAATTGTGGTATGGTCACAAGCCAAAACCTGCATGTCCTCCAAAAAAAGACTGTATGGGTGGAAAACAAAGAAAAAAAAAAGTAAAGATGCAAAACAGGAAATTACTTGGAAAGGAACTGGTGGTCATTAGATCTTCACTTACTGCAGGAAGATCCCTGGATATTTAATGCCCATTTACACTGGGACAGACTTTATGGATCTTTCTGTAACTGATCAGCTCTAGAAGGATTTCTTCAAATATAGAGATCCATCTTTAGCCTTTTTGGCTCTGAGATGAAGGACAAACAGCTCACTTCCTCAGGAGCGAGCGCTGCCTTTTTTCCCCCGTGACTCAGACCACAGGCAAATTCCACACTTAACGTAACAACTTTTTTTCTGTTTTGGTCAGATTATTCAGAAGAATATACAAAAAAAATAAATAGCAGAGCCAAGGAGAAGTCAAGGATGCCAGATATTTCATTTCCTCTGTAAAGGAGTCATTTAGAGACTCAAAATAGTAGAGTGACACTGCCAAATCTGCTCCTGAATGACTGTGTTATCTTTTAATTTTAATCTACTCTCTATTTGTTTTGTCTGCTTAGATTCTGGATGCTGGCTGACACAGTTTTTAAGCAGCTGTAAAAGTATCAGTGGGCTACTTTGTCAATGTAAAAAACCCACACAGACCACATAGCTAACAGGTTTTGAAGAATCCTATTAGTTCTGATGCCTTTAAATGGGCATCCAAATCACTAATCGCTTATAAAAAGTGGAACCACTCTGTATCTGAAAAGATAGTCACAGGCAATCCAAAGCACTTCATATAGTCCCGCCAAACTCCACATTAAAACTGACCTTTCAAAATTCAGATACTATAAAACCCACATGTATCTTTAACATTGCATTGAGACTCAAATGCTGATTTTGGTTTACTCATTTCCAGCCACTCTAGTGCAGTGAATGGAAGTCTATCTTGAATATGTTCTTTTCTATAGGGTGTTGTAAAACATCTGTATGCTTTGACAGTTTTTATGTTACAGACAAAGATAATGAATAAATGTGATTTCCACCCCCACCACTCCCCCCAGTTCTGAATATTGCTGCTCTCCCTACCTTTCCTGCATGGTGTGACACGTTTAACATGAGATCCCAAACTGTGTTTCGTTCCAGGACAGCGTGACACCAACACAATGACAGAGTTGAAAGCCATAAGAAGTTATCATTACACTCTCAGAAATGCTATCGCAATCAATCTTATGTTATGTATTCACCAGTTCAACATATACCACAAATCAACCACATGTAGCCACAGATAGAAATGACATGATTTAATCTTTGGTGCAATAAGGTAAAATGAATCAAATGCACACTGACAGGAACCTGCACCATAAGCAGTACACTCAGCTAAAAAAAGTTTGTCATCAGTATGGACAAATCACAGATGGAAAGGCAACCCGGAGTGCTGCCATTTTATCACTGCAGATGCAGAATATATGTTTGAGCCTTACTCAGTTATTCACCAGGAGCTGATATACTTTACAAGTTCATTTACCTTGATTCTAGATGGGGTATGTTTCTGTTCTCCACTTTTCATAGACTGGTTTGGGTTAGAAAGGACCTTAAAGATCACCCAGTCCCAGCCCCCTGCCACAGGCAGGGACAACTCCCACCCGCCCAGGCGGCTCCCAGCCCCGTCCAGCCTGGCCTTGGACATGCCGGGGATGGGGCACCCACAGCTGCTCTGGGCAGCCTGTGCCAACGCCTCAGCACCCTCACAGGGAAGAATTTCTTCCTTGTATCTCACCTAAATCTACCCTCTTTCAGGTTTTTTACCTTCTTTTCAGTTATTTTATTATTATTGTAATGCCTTACTCGGGACTGTAATAATAGATCTGTATTGTGAGGAAAGCCACAAGATGACTCAACACTCAAGCGATGGGACCTGGAGATGCTCACAGTTGCGCCTGACAAAATGAACACCAGTCTCAGCTGTGGTCTTCATTTCCCCTAAAATGATTAGAAGATCTGTGGGACAAGAATTAGCTCTAGACACAAGCCTCACTTTAAAGAAGGTATTTGCTCTAAATGTGCCTATGTTTGGATTATACAGATGCATCAGCCTGCTGTAATTTCAGAGTCCTTATATTATATCACAATTACTTTTTCAAGAACCCACTGTCTGCAGCTGCTATTTTATGACATAGAGTGATCTTTCACTGGAAGTAATTTGCATTATATGCTTATCCTGTTTCATTATACTCCCTGATTTGTCTTTGTCTGAATATTCATTTTTGGGAAACAGGAAGCACAAAAAGCCATGAGGCTTCCTGTGGAGTGAATTGTTTTTACCCTTCTACTGAAAATGTTAAGTACAGAGTCATTATTAAATGCAGAGTATTACAGGCTAAACAGTGCTATTAGTCTAGTGGCACCAATTTCTCTCTCATTTGCATTAGACTTACCTGAAGTACAGAATGTAGCCATGAAAAGTTGTGCACCCTGTTTTTTAATAGATCTTTTACGCAATACTGTAACCTAACACCAGACACGTGTTATCAAGATGCCTTATTTCACACAATGCGTTTATTCACAATTAGTGCATTGCTTAGGTAATGACCATGGGATTTTTTTTTCATGCTGCTACAAGCCAGTATTTAGTTTTAAATCAACAGCGTCCTCCCATCTCATTAACATGTATGCATCATATATGAAATGGTTTTAGCTATGCAGATGCTTTTGGTACAGTGTTGTGGAACTTGTATTTAATATTTTTTTTCTAAATAAAGTCCTCAGACTGCCTGTGTGATAAGTAGGACAGAGTTAAAGCCAAGGTGTCACGTGTGTCTCTTGAAATAGCGGAAGACTGCAAAGAAATCTTAGCAGAACCATTAATTTGAGCAGCATGTGGGTAGATCCCAAAAGCCAGACAGGCTCCTTTTCTCCCAAAAATTAGAGAGGGGAAGAAAAAAAAAATTAAGAAGGGAAAGGCACTTTCATAAACAGTAAGGTCAAAAGAAGCAAATCAAAGTCCCAACAGGAGGAGGGAATGGTAGTCAACTAAAACCCCTGAAGCATTCAGGAATGTTGAGATGCAGTCCTTTCTTAACCAGGAAAATAAGTTGGCTGGGCCGACAATTCCCAAGATTTAAGAAAAAATTAAAATACAAGCAACTCTTTTTGTAGGACTCCCTGCTTTAACCTTTACTGCATAAGCTTACTCTTTTACCTAAAGGTACGTATCTCGGAGTTTAAGAAAAGGACTACTTTTGAGTTGCCAGTGCCCAGGAGCTTCAGGAAATGCTTCCCAGGTGCTTTGCCAGAGGTTCCAGAGTGACAAGCGGAACCAGGACTGGGTCCTACTGATGTGGTCAGAGTCCAGGGAAACCGTGCTCTTTTGCTACTTGGAGCACGGGGCTGGCTACGTAAGGTGGCGCAGTAGCTGAGCCAAGCATATACTGGCCCAAAATGCCTTCTTGGGGGACTGCTGCCTCAGACAGAAACTACAGCACCCGTCCAGAGATGCTGACAACAGCACCACCACAGAAAAAAATCCTGCCCTTGTGAGAGGAAACTGAACTGTGCTTAAACACAGCTTAAGTTTAGACTAATGAGTTACACTTCCCAGCCAAAAGGGGTGCCCAAAACCATTACCCTCTGCATAGCAACTTGTACAGCTATGGCACACAATAAGAAAATACTTAGTCCATAAACCAAGTACATATGCACTTTTTCTGTTTTAGTAACTACCAACTATGGGAAAGTCTGTCTGTTTCTTAAAAATGTATAGTTTTAGTCAGGAAATCCAATGTATCCGTACATCCACAGCATGAATCATGCAACAGGAATGGTTACCTGAGCTGTGGGTTTCCACAAATGAAAGTGCTGAAGTCAAGCCCAGGATATTAGAGTCTGAATTTTGCTAGCTCAGTAATGTTTTAGCAGTCATGCACTACTGGGATCTATTGTTTGTTCCCCATCAAAGGGATGATATATCTCACAGCATAGAAAGCATTATCTAACAGCAGTTGGATTTTCCTGAGATTCAGAAGTAAGCTGAGAGAGCAGTTTCTATCAACCTTTGAATTCACAATTCGATGTGAATGTGGCCATTATTTCTAAAAGCTTCTAGAATCATATTGCTGAAAAAGCAAACTGGATATAGGAAAGAAAGGATGCGGCAAATACAGCAGAAAAACTGAATTTCATCCTGCTCTCAGCTGAGACAAAGTTTAGCTTCAGCATCATCCCATATTAACAATACCTCGCTTGTCCTTTTGTAAAGTTCTCCTCCATCTGTGGTTAAATAGGATGTAAAGTTAGGGGCTGTTTCCCAAAGATGCCATAGGCCCAATTAATTAATAAAGCAGTCACAATAAAAAGTTTTGTAAGACAAAAGTATACCTATAAAGATTATATTGTCTCCAGTTAAAATATTTCAACCTCATAATGTGAAAAAATGCAGTGTTCATGCAGCATCACAGAAAACCCACTATATTAATTAGTCTGCACCTTATATATGCCCAAGCAATGGTCACCTGGGTGGTGTTTTCAAACAGGCCCCCACTTGTAAGTTGCCTAGGGTTTACCTTGGAACCAAGACCACTTTAATAGCCTTTTTCTCTACTTTTTCACTGTAGATATGTTTCACTATTTTTCATAAATGGTTAATACAGATGGTCACACATCATCCCACTCATCCCTGGGTTTGACCACTCATGTCACAACTCTGTTTACACAAGAAAACCACAGCATTAATTTAAGAGGAGTAAATTCTGCAGAAGAAAAAAAAATGCATAATTTTGACCTTAAACTGCATTTACAGTTTTACTGGATCCTCATTAAATTTCATCCTTACATTTTACTTTTTATTGAAGAATAGTAAAAATGTAACATATATTGTAGGTCCGTGAAACTCTTGAGAAGCTAATCTGCCGATATGAAATACAAACACTTTCAAGTTTGATTGAAAAGTTATCTGAATATATCAAAGTGCTTACGTTAACTCATAGAAGTTATCTTGGAAGAACACTTCAACGTCATTTTGGTAGTCATACGGAGAAGCGCAGAGAGATAAAAGGCACACTAATGAAAACATTAGTAATGAGATTATTCAGGGATTCTTTGGGATAAGTTTCTACACCCATTCTTACAATGGAGACTCCAACAGCAAATCCTTTGTCACAGGCACGTAGTACTAGTCACCAGGAACACTCATTTAACAGATTTTTAAATTCTGAACTTTGATACGCTGCTAAACCTTGCTTAATAGGACTTGCCTGTTCTTGAATGTTAACCTGGATTACAGGGCAACAAAATTTTACACTCTGATATCCATTCCTGAATAGCCTCATGCGTGGATGTCCTGATTACTATTCAAATGAATTAAGAAGATATTTGTGAATTAAATTTTAGTTTTGCCTTGGATGCCAAAGGGCCAGGATTAAGTGAGTTGCTTAGGTCAGTCATCAGGGTCCCACCATGCTTCCTTCTACTTCCAGTACCTCATGTCATTTCACTATAAAATTTAACACAGTCACCTAAATAATATCTGTAGATTCTAGTATTACTTTGAACAACAGCTTGCTTTATTTTCTGTCCTACCAAAACAAAAGTTTCTTCAAAATTACAAAAGCTATAGTGTCACAGCACTCTCCAAACTATCACACTGCAACAAAGTCTTTTACCATCTCACCCAGCACACTCTTCATACAGTCCCTCTGCTGCCTTCTCCTCATGTCATCGAGGGCACATGGTCTCTCTCCTCTTGCTTCTTCCTCTCCCTCCTTCTTCCTCGGCTGCCCAACCACTTAACAGAACCAGCCACAGCTGCACCTCATTTACATCAGCCAACCTGCAGCCCGTGAAGCCAGCCCACAGCTGTATGTTATCAATGCTAATTAACCCAGCTTCATTACACTACACTTCCCCCCCCCCCCTTTTTTTTTTTTAATATGTTTTTAACAATCATTACAACCTTTTTACAAGTAAATTTTTCATACGGTCCTCTAACTCCTCTACACTATAGCACTATAATAAAACAGATTATTGGAATCCACACTAAAACTAGACATAGGATGATGCCTCAAAAGTCAGGACATCCGTAAGTGCTGTCTGGCCACACCTGCCCCGACTCCTCCAATAACTTTCAAAAAATGTTGCTGTCTCAAAGATTGATGGAAATATCAATTTATCTCCTGAGTATGTGACATTTCTGCAATGCTCATGTCTGGCAGAGAAGACAGACCCAAATGAACATTCTTTTCCCATTACCCATCCCTCTCCTCCCCTCCGAGGATGGCAATGGTAATTCAAGCCCCACCCTGGCACACAGCCACAAGGACAGCACACCATCGTCCAGGTATCCACAACATGCTGCTGTTTTCTCAGGCAGGTGAGCAAGAGAAGCAGTGACCTGCAGTGGAGGGACGTCAAAGGGAGCTGGCAGGACACAGTGGCCAAGAGGTGGGTTGCAGGACAGAGTCCCAGGAGAAATTAAGTTTTCTCTCTCCACCAGCAAATCCTCTTGATGTTCTGTTTTGACACAGCAGGACTTCGTGGAACTTCCTTTCTGTTCCAAACAGCCATTTTCCTGAGCACACAATTTGTATACATCCCATGAGCTCTTCCTCCTGACCACCAGTGACCCCATGGTAGATATGTACCGAGATTCAAATGGCATTTCTATGTCATTCACACCTTGGCAGTCTGAAAAAGCCAGAAAATATGCAAGAGAACAGACTCAGCCTGCCTTTTAGCATGAGGGAACAGTTAACATTGCCAAAGATTAAAAAAAAAAATAATATTGCTACACAATAAATCTTTGCACCCGTGATGCTGTAACAAATTCCTACAGCTGCTCTGAGGTCTATAGGTTGCCATGAGAGCAGCCCACTTGGAACCTCTTTACAGCTATTTTTTAATTTGGGGTTTCAGACTGACATCAAACTTCCACTCGTCTCCACCTCCCTGTTATTATTTCCCGTTTCAGGAACATCCTAGCAGTGGACCAAGAACCTTTTCTCTCTGGCAATTGCCACACAGCCTCAATCTCTCCAATGTATTACTCTTCAAATCTTTTTCTCTTTGTCATCTAATAGTTTTATTTATATGACTATATTTGAATCTGCTAAAATAGAAGTGTTCAGAATACCATTTCCATTTTGATTTTACAAAATGGAGTTACAGCTAGTTGGAAATACAAAAACTGCATATAGCAGGTTTTAGTGCCCATTGGCTTAAATGTAAATCTTGTACTATGCAAGGTCATTTCATTCCACAGGCAGGAGATTTAAGTTTCTATTACAAAATGTTTCATTTCCTCACATACTGAAAATGAAGTAGTTCACTCTGATCATCTAAGGACAGTAGGCTTTTAAATCTGATAACATATTAGTTAAACCTGAACAGTTAGAATGCACCACTTTTACAAGAATGAGACTACGTAAGAGATATTTTAGAAGATGCAACAAGTAATAGAGCATTACCAAACAGCCACTGCAGTGCTTTAAAGTCCCCAGAAGACCATGCTAAAAAAAAAAAAAGCAGCCCTCTCTATAGCAACACTGTCTTGATTAGTAGAAGCTAGCCAGAAGCTTACTAAAAAAAAAAAAAAAAAAAAAAAGGCAGCTTTGGAAAATGAATTCTAGCAGAATAAAGATGTAAAAATAAGCATTTGTAATTCTCTAAATCAGAATTAAGTAACCTTATTTTGTATAAAATTAAGGAATCTAGACTGAATTAGGGACATCCTGATACTGAGGCTTCAGAAGGGTTTCGTGTTATTTCGGTAATCCCCTACAAATCTTAATTCAGATTAACCTCCATTAAGATTCCTTTTGTTGCCAAACATCATATGTAGGTGTTTATGTTACATATAAAATATATTGATCGTACTTAAAGTATACTATCACTTGGTCGTAACTGGGTGCCTCCTGCTTCACCCCTCTACCCATTCTGCTTCAAAGCCTAACAGCTCCTATCATTCCTGTACCTTTTAGGTTCCTTTTTTTTAAAAAAAAGAAAAAGTCATTGTAAACATGCGATTACAGTGTTTTTGTAATCCAGCACTGCACTGTCCTACTAAATGATGAGGGGTGGGGGGAGAGAATGCATCCACCCACACTGTCTCTTTTCACCTCAACTTTAATCAAAAACCACTGACTTCATATCCTTCATCAAACAAAGTGCTTGACTCCCCTACAGCTAGATAGATGTCCTCACACATTAACTAAAGATGCAAATGAAATTTCTGCAATCTCCTGTATTTCTGTTATACAAATCCAAGATCTGGCATCCCAGTCTGGTCTCTGGTACTCATGAACATCTTGCAATGACAAATTACAGGACAGGGAATTGAATTGTGCCATAGGTAGCTCAGGAACCCTCCTAACAAGTCCTATTAACATAGATGCTATGTTAATTGTAGGTCATAACGACTTATTTTTCCAACATAAAACAAGCAAGTGCTGGTTATTTTAGATATAATAATTCTGAGTCACTGTTAAGAGATACAAGCATTTAAACCTTGCAAGCTCAACCTCGGACCGTTACCAAAAGCACGTAGTTTTGGACCGCAGTGTTCTGCTGAGGCTTTGGCAGGAGACTCGCAAAGTCACAACAAAACCAACGTTGACCTAGAGCATCAAGAGGCCTGAGCGTGGAAGTCTTTTTCAGCCATAGGATTCTAAAATGGAATTCTTAAAAAAGAAATCTAAGCAGTTGCCCACACTGGCAAAGTAACTTGAGCGATGGCTACTGTATGGGATTCAGATGGTGAGGTTTCAGGGGACACCTCACCTGACAGACGCTCAGCAGTGGCAAGTCAGCCTCACTGGAAGGAAGCCCTGTGCCGTTTTGCCAAGAGAAATCAATTCATCACATTGATCTAACAAGTACCATTGCCAGCCTTGGCTATGGAGCTGCTGCTGGAGATGGAGAGTGCTGACCCACTAATGCTAACATTAGTGTGCTGCGCGGCTGTGCCAGCACCTGCACACAGAACTCGTACTCCGTGGCTGCGTGGACCAGCCAAAACTATCTGGGACATATTCTATTAGAGATGATATTGCTTTTGCTCCAACAAGCAGTAACTCTATTGAGATTGGCTAATTCAATTTTCCCCATCTTATCAGATTTCTTTTTAATGAAACTGAACAATAGTTTCATTTGTTATGCTATTAGTTTTCCCAGTGGTAGCAGCAAGACTAACTCGGTTGAAAGCTAAACAACAGCGTTGTGCCAGTGTTGAGTGTTTATCATCACCATGTGCCAGCTTCATATTGCAAAGTTGCCTTAGTCCATTCACTTTTGTTTGTTTCCCATCCGTGAGGTTTCACAGCTCGGAGGTCACCTTCCTCCTCCATCTACTTTGTGGATTAGCATGTACACATTTCTAGGTTCTAAACCCCTGAAGAGATCTGAAATTATCTGGGATGTCACAGTGATAGTGGGATACTTCGGACTGAAATGGAGAAAGTTTGTTTGTTTTGAGGAGCAGAAATGATCATCTTACATGTTCATACTTAGAGTTCTTGTATCGTCTGAGCTGCAAGATACTTGTTTAACAAGTTTTTGTCTGAGCGAAAACATCCAAATCCTCCTGTTGTGTTTATCAACTCAAAATCCTTTCATCAATTAACCTCCAGAGGTGCTCGAAAAAGTTGCTATTCCTTCAGTTAGATTCCTGCTGCTTGAGCTGATTTATCACATTACAAAGACCTACATTGTGTTGCTGTTTGCAGGGAAATTGTATTGAGAAGGCAGATTCATTTGCATGATGCTGGCTGAGATGTGGGTTTTTTAAAGCTTTCTACCTTTAGAGAAATGTTTTGTTTGATCCATGTATTTAGCAGTGGTGAGAACAGCAGACTGTCAGCCTCTGCACACTAAACCCTATAGAACATTAATTCGGAGAAATGGCCCAGAATACACAAAAAAATCCCTTTGCCTTAGCTCCTGAACAGCCCAACTCACTTTGGTGTGTCAGGGGCCCCGATTCAAAACCAGAAAGGTGGGTCTACTGCAAAACTCCTTGTCAGCCCATTTCATTTGTCATGTACATCCACACCCAACATTGGCCAAAACCAGAATGAGCTCAGGTCACAGAAGTCAACAACACTATATAAGCTGCCCACCCAGCATCAGGGTATACCCTGAGGATTAGAACTACAGCCTCCAGCTTCAACTGCCAGCCAGAACTTGTCCTCCTAATTTACTTCCTGGCCTTCAGGTGCCTCCAGGTTCATTCCTATTCTTACCTCCAGATCCTGAGTACAGAACATGTTTGCAGACCTCTGTCTTATCACCACCACCTGGCTCACCTCTTGTAGAGACTGCACCCAACAAAACCACCTGCAGATGCTGCCCTGGGTGGAACTACTGCTCCAGGGCCAAATGCACACCACAGCCATGGTGGCTCCCAGAGGCCAGGGCAAGTGCTTGCTTTTGTAATTGCTAACAGACAGCAGCTGAAAGTCTAGTCAGAAGCACTTACTCCTGACATGTCCTCCCCGTCCTAAAGCATTGCTGTCAAAGGTGTTATGGTTAACAAACCACATGAAACCCCCAGCATTTCCACTACTGAGAAAACCTGGAGGTGAGTTAGTGCAAAGATGTTTATTTCCTTAGTACATTTAAAAGCCTCAAAATCTGATCACTGCTTAACGTATTAGTGCCAACAACTGCAATGCTTTCACATTGGCTGCCAGCAGGTTACGAGCCGAACCCAACAGCAGTCTAAGGATAAATGGCTAAATGAACCTAATTTGCTCATGCAAATAGAGTAATAAAACATTATCTGCATTATATGGAATAAAGAAGAATTTGGTTAAGGCAGTGATTACAGCCACCCAGTGTCCAGCTACATTTTGTTTGCATAGCTTTTCAACAACCCAAGAACAATGTGCTGGTAACAGCCCCAACTTACCAAAAACTCCCCTGAGATGAAAACTGCTTTTCATAACCTAACAAGGTGGAATTCCATCACCCTCTGCTTACAAGGAACAAGCAGAAGCAATCAAAGACCGAAGGACTTACTAAAACACACCCAAGTATTCCTGCTCTGGCTGGCCATGGCTGAGCTGGAGCCAGAGCTGGATGCCCCCAGCAGCAGCATTGCTGTGCGGCTGGAGCACCTGCCTGCTACAGGAGCAAGTGGAAGCACCTGACTTTTGAACCAGCTGTCAAAGAAAAGTCTGTTGTTTAGCAGTATCCTCATGTGCTTATGGGAACATGCCTCACATCTGCACCACCTGTAATGGCAGAAGCTACAAGAGTTGTTCTGCTACACCTTCAGTCCTTTGTCATGCCCAGATACTGAACAACTCTAACAGGGCAGCAATGTAAATCTTCCACAGAGCAGTAGTGCTCCCTGAGAAGTAATTTGCCTTAACACCATTTGGAAGTATACTTCTGATCTCATAAGGAACAATATCCTAACATAATTTCTCCACAGAGCTGAAATCACCTGCTGCACTTCTCCTTGTTGCCCCAATCCAGAGAAGTACCAAGGTCTCCAAACTTCTGTTGATCTCAGTAGCACACACGTCCCCCACCCCCAGCATAACATAATTCTACAAATAAACTAAACAATTATAACAGGAATACTAAGGCATTCAGAGAATGTTCAATATTAGAGGTACTTAAATATTTACTCCTGAAGCTTGACTGGAGCTCACAGTGTGCATTTAAACAAAAACCAACAAATTTGCATTACAATAGCACCTGGGAACCTAGTCACAAATAGGACCCTATCGTACAAACACTGAACGAAAAAGACAGTCTCTGAAAAGCTTTTACACTGAAAACTACTGTGCAGTAATTTCAGCTACTTGTTTTTTCATTTCCAGGCTGAGCTCCTAGTGTTCAGCTGCATAAGACAGTAAATATATTCTTACTCTGAGCACCCTGTACATAAATTAAAAGCGCAAGCAGCCTATGCATCACTGGCCAGCTCTTACCTATCATAATTCCTCATTGTTTCATATAAAACAGCAAAGCAGAGACCATTTGTAGCATGCTTTTGCAAATAAATTGCAATCATAATCTATATGTATCTATATTTTACATATATAAAATATTTATTTTTGGGAATTTCAACACTAAATCAGTTGGGGTTTTTTAAACCTCTTCAATTCTGAAGGTGGTATAATCCAGTATGTTTTGTGATACATTATACGTCTTTTGCAACATGGTGTTTACTTCCAAAACACTCTGGGCCACACTGGTGATTAACCATTTTTTCTCATGTCTGAATAATAATTAAAGCCAAATCTACTATACGCTCCAGAGGAGGCCATGGAGGAAGGTAACACATGAAGGTACTGCTGTATCTGCCGCTTGCCCATGAGCCATGCAAGTTTCAATTCATGCTGGGTTATAGAGAATGGCATTAAAAGGTTGGAAATGTAAAAAACAGTCATACAAAATAAAACCCAAGATATGCATGCACTGTCTTTTCATAATTGTGTAGATCATTTAAAAAAATAAATACAAAAATGTATCCCAGCTTCTGTAGTTCTAAAGAAACAACCTGTGACCAATAAATCAGAAAGCTGGGTATTTTCTGCTTACTATCTTAGTCTGCCAAACAATTATGCAGTGAAATGTTCTAATTGCACTTTGATTTTAATGTTAAAACCCATTTCCATAATTTCAGTGGATCTTTACAACACCGTTTAATATTTGCCAATGAAGCAAATGAGCTGCAAGTAACATTCACAGATGGTTCATGTTTTCCATTAAGTCTGCAAGCTAAGATTTTCTTTGTTTACAAAAAAAAAAAAGTAGCAAATGCTTTTGGAAAAGTACCACGAACAGGAGGCTTACCCAAATCAGTAAGTGGCAGCCAGAATGCTTCTCAACACCTACAGGTGAACAACAGCTCCATCACTAAGATAACACACTTTTTTTCCTTTTCTTTTTTTTTTCTTCTCCTTACAGGGGGTAACAAAACCTTGGCCAAGTAAGGAGTTTTGTAACAAACACATGCTACTGTCTAAGCCAGAAGTCTGAGGTGAAACTGGATTATTTTAGGTTTAATGAACCAGAGCACAAAGAGCAGCAAAGCTAGTTTCTCACATGCTCATTGCATCGGCTGGGTTTCTCCCATGCTATGCCTAAAATCAGGGAAGCAGTTCTCCCAGTGTTTTTTGACTTATTCTGTTTTTATAAGAATAATTTACATCAGCACAAATCCAGACTTGTCAGCTCAGAAATGTCATAAAAGAAAAGTTTCCAAGACAAATCTCTGCCTTTTTCTTTCTCCAACTATTTTTCCTTATTTTTTTTATTTTATTTATACAGCAAGGTTTCAGTGTTACAGTGTTTGAAGCGGCATCATTCTGACACACTAACCAGTTTAAATTATATTGACCCAGGGCTCCCACAGCAGCTATCGATTGATCACAGTGTGAATCGAGCAGAAGAGGAGAAGAAAGGTCAAAACAACGATGATCTTAAAGCTGCACTTTTGTTCAGGTGCCTACCCCATATGGGACTAGAGTCTCCAGCCCCTAGTTCACAGTGCTATCAGAAAGTGGCAAAATACACAGAGACATAAATACAAATTTTCTTATGCAACAGAGTAAAGCTGAAGAACATTAACAGAACTCAGTGTATGTTCTGATACTGCCTGGCTGGCAAGAAATCAAAATGATTCAAATGTTTGTAACCCATTGTGTTTTATAAGTTATGCTTCAATATTAACACAATGTTGGGAACTAATGCTTTTTCGTTTCAGCTCCCTATTTCCATGCAAATCTAATTTTGGCCTCAATATTACAAAAAGAAAACGCTGTGTTTTGGGGTGGGGAGCTGAGGAGACACACGCATGTTTTTTAGGGAAGAGCAGGTAGAAATCCTACTGCCAAATTCAGAGCACTGAGCTTCCATTCCAGCATGGGGAACCTGGCCTTCTGCTTCGGGGCTCTGAAGTTAATTCTTTAGAAAGTCATTCCTCTCAATAGGTCGTTCACTTTGAAGTAATAGCTGTGTACAAGCAGAACTAACAGTTCTGCATCGCAGAACATTTAAGCTGTAATATAACAAGGAGGAACATCATAACGGTTGTTTACCACTAATGCAAACTGCTGCTGAAGTACCGTATTTCTGATCGCTCACTCTGGTTGGGTACGCACCCTAAACATTTGATTAAAGTTACTGGTCACAGTCACTAATTAAGCTGCTTTACACAAGAGTGAAGCCTTTTTTTTTTTTTTTTTTCCCATTCGATAATGCCCAAGTTTCAGGCTAGAAGCAATTGTATATTTCAGAATTATTTATGTTTAAAAGCTATCACTCACATCTTAAGCAAGAGAAAGAAAATACAAGCCAACTGGTCCTGTGATCACAGGAACCAGTTCCCTGTTTGCAGAAGTTCCAATGCAAATGTGCGAACTCCCAGTTTCTGCACAGTGAGTCTAATTTTGGGGATGTATCAGAATCAGGCAGTGCAAGTGCAGTATGTTCAGCCAAAACATCTTGGCATTAAGTCTGCTGCGTAGGCACATGTGCTTTCAGAAAGCACCAGGCTTACAACAGCTATCTTAAAAGCACAGGGGCCCTAACCCGGCTCCTGTACGTTTACAACTCCTGCACATGATAAAGTACTTAAAATTCACCCCACAAACATTTCTGGAAAAAAAAGGTGGACATAAGCCCTCAGATACAGACACTCTTAACCCCAGGGGCAGTGTAAACTCTGTACAGTTCTTCTCCACTATATTTCAGTGTCTGTGCAAATACTCTTTACCTTCAAATGAAACACGTGCAATGAAATCACAAAACCTTATTAAGAAGTACTAGTTCCTTGCATCACTTCAGACAATTGAAAATCACAGCAACTCTGAGATTGCCTATTATTTTTTCTCCTAAATACAGTATGGAGAACTGCAAAGATACACTGCCTAGTGATCCCATAGTCTGTTCCTGAGTTATCATCGAGGCACAGGAACGTAGAGGCCTCTTTTCATGCTGCATTGCTAGGTCTATCTGAATACGAGGCACTTCCACCGTGATGGCTTACGCTGAAGGTATCTATTTGTGTGAGTGCGTCGTGTTCCCCACCCACACCTCCTGCGCCTGTAGCCTACAAGCGACCACCACCCTCCATCACCAGAGAGGGCAGGATTAGCGAGCACCAAGCCAGGGACCTTCCCAGAGCACACTGAAGGCCAGAGCATTCAGCCTGTAGTAATTTTTTTCTGTGGGAAATGGCTTCTTTATTAGAATACAGAGATTTCTTCTGTTTGTGCTGGTTAGCATTACTTTCAGTAATACTGGTAACTAGGTATCAGAAATATTACAGGACAGACCCCAGCTGCTCCTACTGAATTAGAAGAGAGATTAAAAGCCACTCAAGCACACACAGAGCAAGCAGGGTGGCACTTTGGATGAAAAGATTTGAAAATTCCCTCCATCGGGGCAGGGGGCATACATATGGACACACGTGTTCCTCTTATTTCTTCTGAGTGAGCACAGCAACACCTCTAGGGATATTTTCTTCACAAGTTTGCACTTCTGTTGCTGGCTGTGAGAGTGTGTGTCACAGATTAGGAACACTTCTTCTAATGCAGGGACACAGCTGATCCTCCTTCACTCCCCCTTCTTGCTCTGAATTCACAGCTCTCTGGTTGTACCCTTGCTGCCCTCTTAAAGAACACCAGTGCAGCAGGGGCTGCTTAACTGGCACCTCCCAGCCAAAGCAGAAAAAGCCAATTAAAGGCTTGTGCTCCACTTTATGTGGGTCCTCGAGCCAAACTATCACTTTAAGTTTTTAATCAAGTAACATGGAAGCGATATACCTCCAGCTCACAATCAGAGAGTGTTTGTTGCTTATTTACTTCTGCTGAACGAGCCTGCATCACAAACGGACAGAGGATGAGTCATTGCTGCCACAGAACGGCCTGGGTATAGCGCCGTCTCACTAACACCCATGCTGCAAGAGGCAGATACTAAGGGTGAAATCAAATGCCGGCTGCCTGCCTGGCATGGCAGTACCACCAGCCAGCCGCCTCTTTTTGAAGGCCTACAGGCATATTTATAACCTCATGTGTTTTTTTCCCAGGTATTCTTGGAATTTCCCATATAGCATCTGCATTAATCTTTTAATCTATATAAACCTTACATGCCATTAATGTTAATTAAGTTGCTTAAAAATGAACAACCCTTAATTATTACAACTTCCTTAGCCCAACACATCTTTTTCCTCTTGCCTCAATTAACCTTCCTGAGCCCACAGCCTTCCTGTTCCCTGCCCCACAAGCCTTTGCCCCATTTCTCCAGATGAACCTGTCATATGTCACACTGCGCACTCCTCTCAAGTGCTCCTGCACCACCACCATCGTGCCCTCGCAGCGGCAGGACAACCCTGGCTGCCCGCAGATGCCCACCCAGCCGCGCTCTCACTCCCCTCCTCAGCAGGACCAGGGGGATGGAAATACAAAAAAAGCTCATGAGTTGAGATGGAGTGAGATCATTTTACCGACTAGCATCCCAGGCAAAGCAGGCTCGACTTCAGGTGGGGAACTGTTTTTATTGCCAGTTAAGACCAAGCGAAATACAAAGACAAAACCTAAAGCACCTTGCCCCTGATGCTCCCCTTCTTCCCAGGCTCAGCCTCACTCCTTCATCCCCCAAATCCTTCACTTCCTCCCTATTCAGGGCCAATGCTAAGACTCTTTTTTTCATTGGCCTCTACAAAAGTTGAAAAGTAGAAAAAATCAGGACTTGCTTGCATTAAGTAACACTCATCCATGCCATTTTTTTTTCTTGAGGAGCAAATCTCTTCACAGACAAAAAACTTTTCTGCCAATAAATGAAAAATGCATTCTGAGTCCCATGGTTTCCTGAAGCCTGAGAAACGACCTTACAGTCACCACACTACTCACAGGAGCAGAAAAGCCTCTTAATGCTGGTTCCTTGCGAGAAGCTTTGCCTCCTCAGGGGATCCACTCTGAAAAGTGACTGGGAGTTGAAAAGCAGGTGCATCTGCCTTCAGGTTTTTATCTTGCTACCTGGCCAATAGCAAAATGACCACTGCTAAGGGAGGAAAAAAAATCAAAACAAACAACAGGAAAAAGATAAAATCCCAAACTCCTCGAAAAATGTGTATGTTTTAATTTGAAAGTAATTGAGGAGGGAAAAAAAAGTTTGCACATACCATAAGCCTAATTCCAGTATGAGATGCTGTCCAGATGTTTCAATTAATATAATTACAAGTGTATCCATTGAGCCAAACTCCACAGGTGAAGGAATTGTCTGATTTACTGTCTCCATAAAATAAAATAAAATAAAATATAAAATAAAATAAATGAAGGCAGCTCCTTCTGTCTGAGTAATAGTCTGTGGCTACAAACATTTTAGGTTATTGCATTTTACATCAATATATGTCAGTATTTTTATCACATAACTAAAGGTTGTGCCCAGAATATGAAATGCACTGTAACAAAACTTGTATATACAATGGCTCTTTGCGTACAGGGGACTTGGCTGAAAAACTTTTGAGTTTTAAGGAATATACTTTTCTATAAAGCAGCTGCAGAAAATCAACTGGTGACCTGTTTCTGATACACAGTCCTCTGTATTCCCCAGCAGCATTTACAGCACCACGCAACTGAAACAGGAAACTGGGGGACCAGAATATATAATACCTAGCACTAAGCCAGACAAACCACACAAGAATTGTATTTTTTTTATTTTGTTAATGTTAAGCCCGTTTTAAAAAAAATAAAAAATACCTAAGTCTCGCAGCTCTCACGTTTGAATATTTAGTTTAAAGCAGTGAAATGTTCTACTTCTGGGCTGCCTTTTCACTAGCAGTTACTGAACCAGAGGCTCTCTGGAGGAAAGGGCTTCTGCGCTGCACACAGCCTGGGGAACAGCATACAGGTGGCTCTTTTGCAAACGCTCAAGAGCCGCAAGTTCTGTTAGCAAAAGCCCTCGCTCTGTTTAGGAGGCTGGGCCATGATTTGTGCATCTGCAGGATGAGAAAAAGACTGGTTTTAAAGTTTCTTCATTTCTAAATTTCATTTTAGGCCTTTCTACAAAAAAAGAAGACGACATTTTTACCTTTTATCTTGGCAGTAGGGAGAGGACAGCTTTGTTGACCTCTCTCACAAATTCTTCATTATAGTATAAGTGCTATAGCTACAGGGAGCACCCACGGTTGTTTTTCTAGTTCTTGAAATATCCCTGGTGCAAATGGATTTCACAAAATCTTGGAAAAGTGTAGTGACGTTCAAGCAGGCAAATGCAAGTTTGCTTTCCCTGTGCCACAATAGCAAAACACTTTTTTCTGCAAGAGTTACCAGTGAATATTCTAATATTTTATATAGTGTATATGCCAACGAGGTAAGTCGGTATAGGAGGGGCACAGGTACCCCTGGAGCTATTGACTGTGCTGATGAGGTTATTGCAGGTCTAATCCTGCTGCTTTTCCATCAACAAAATAACCTTGCTTGCTAACATTGTGCAAGGCTGTCTCAGCCAACAAGAGAGGAGCTGCTCCACATCTTCCACAAGATGAAAGAAAGGTAAACCATAGCCTATCTATCTGACAGTATTTTTTTTTTTTAATATTGGTACTTTTGACTGAGGTTGTTTTACATGGCCTGTACCCAAGGGAGCCAGCAGTGTAGGTAATTACCTGAAACAGCTAAATTGTGCTCATAGGAAAATACAAATTTCAGGTGTACTGAGCTGAACATGCTTCTTATCCGAAGTCACGGGCTAAACAAACCCACATTTTTTTCAGGTGCAAGACCACCTGGAAATGCCAGGTCCTACAGGCAAAGAATCACAGCTGTGTATCACAGGCAGAGCACAGAGTGGCTGTTGCTCTCTTTGCCCTTTACTGCCTAGACTCAGCCCCAGCTGGGGCAGGGAGAAGAGCCCAGCATCCACATCGGAGGGAAGTGAATGGAAAGTGATGCCTCTCTCATACCCAGGAGTTTTGTTACTTTTGAGCTGGGGTATTAAAAACAGGTTAGACCGGCCAAGAAGGATTATTTAATCTGAATTCTTACTAAATTCGGTGTTTAAGAAGTGCAGGGAAAGCAGCATGGCAGGAGACCCAGATTCAGTCTTGTGATTCCCCTATAGCCCCATTTTTTTATTTATTCATATTTAAAGTACTTAATTAATCTATACAGAGTTTTTAATACAATACAGTTGATTAACGCTAGTAATTTCAGTGCCTTTTTAATATAACAAATCTCTTCTGAGAAATATTCCCAGTTAATGATCTGTGTCATTTTTTAAAGTTTGCCTTCTGACTAATTTTAGTAGAAATATTAAATTCTTCATTATGCTTATTTATAGCAAGGATGGGATTGGATTTTAGGCATTATGATTTTACCATAATAAAGACCTAGAGCTCACAAAACACACTATTCTGTCTGCTTTTGGAGCTCTAATATGAAGTTTTGGAACTAACAGTAGCTTAAAAAAAAAAAAAAAAAAAGAAAAAAAAGAAAGATGAAGAGATTTCTGTGCCACTTTGAGGCCAGCTGACGGTCACAGGCAGATGCCTTGGGGTGGAGGTCCACACCTCTGCAAAACCTCCTGCCCCCCAACCCTCTCCCCATGGCTTATTTTGGTCCTTGCACTGCAGCATCCCTCTCTCCACAAACACCCGTACCAGCGCCTTGAGGCTGAGCTATAAACCTCTGGCAAAGGATGGAGACAAGAAAAACTCACCCTTTTTATGGCATGAGTGGCTGTGCTAGCGTTTCTCTGCTCTTTCCCCGTAGCCAAATTGCTAATGTCTCTTCTCTCCTTTTTTGGTCTGCATGTTTGCCGTGTCCTGCCTCATTACGTGGTGGAGAAGGGTCATTTCTCCAGTGTGCCTCCTCCAGCCCAGGCGTCTCGCTGTGCCTGTGCCAGCCAAGGGCTGAGCAGCACGGGACGTCCCGAAGTGTTTCACCTAGCAATTAAAAACTAGACCCCGCTGACACCCCAGTCAGTGAGCACAGCAGAGACACAGTTCGCAGGCCACGTGAAGACATTGCCCAGCCAGACCCTGCCTTGCTCTGGAGGCCTGAAATAACAGCTGGTTTGAGATGAAAGCGGCAAGGTGGGACAGGCAATCATGTACTTCCAGTACACACCTTCATCAGCTGCCTACCCCTAAGCTGAGCAATTTTTATCTTTACAGCTGGTTAAGAAATAAGGCAAAAATAATCCTATTTCAACCATACATTTTTCTAATAACATTGTTTTATCCAGCTCTACTGTAAATACGATATAAAGATTGGTCTCTGATTTTTGAACAGAAGTGCTGTGGGTTTTTATTTATTTTTGTATACAGAGTATTTGTTCTACTCCTGAGCAAAGCAAACCCTGGGACAAATGGGTGGTTGCGGCCCAGGGCCAAGGGTGCGCGCAGCACGGGCAGCAGCAGGTGGTAGCGCCAGGGGCACGTCACAGCACCCCCCTTCCACTGGTGAGCTCGACCAGAATGAACAGAGATCATGACATCTACCTGTTGATAATGCTGTTAATGGGAACAGCAATGCCTTTCACCCCACCTTTGGTCAGGCAGGCTCACCCAGCTCTGGACTGCTGCCATGTGGGATGCGGCTTGGCTCCCCCGCTCCCCCTCCCTACCCCAGGGAAGACATCCATGTCCCCAAGCATCTCCTGCTCAGCCGCCTTGACTTGCTCTGCATTTCATTCAAGGGCTCTCCTCCTCTCAGTGTTTACTCCTGCTTCTCCTACGTTTCTGGCCCCTTTTCCAAGGCTCAGCGAACTCCTGCGGAGGAGAAGCCGGGCTCAGAGGGGAGGGCAGGTTGCTCGGGATCTGCTTCAGACCGCTGTGGAGAAGTTGAACGTGCCCGCTTGGCATCCCTCACCTAGCACAGGCCAAACTCAAGAGGTCTTGCACCCTATATTAAGCCAACCACGCTGGAAAAGGAGAGTAACCTGGGCCCGTGTTCAAAAGACATCAGGAATTTGTGACAAAGTGACAGTGCACTGTGCTTATGCAGAGGCACGCACAGGCACAGCTGTGTGGCAAATGTAGCTGTGGCGGCTGGTGCGAATGTATACCATCATCACATGAATTATGCATTTCTTCGCCTGTAAAATACTAAGCACATTTATGCATCTTTCTTTATTTCTTTTCACTTTACTGGACATAGCATGATGTTTCCCCATCATTATATTAGACCTTGAATTAAGGCAAGCTCCTTGTTAGGGGGTGAAGGTTTGGTTGGTTGGGTTTTTTTAATTGCTACTTTTAAATTCTAGTGAAACAACAAGTAAACAAATAAAAAATTCATTAGAGAGAGGCAGCTCAACTTAGATGAAAGTTTTACAGCATATAGCTCTGCTTTCAAAAGCAGAAAATCCAGTCACCGGGTCATTAGCACAGCATGCAGCACCACAGAAATGAGGAACATTAGAACTTGTGTCGTTTGCAAGATTTACTAATATTTCAGTGTCTTAACGGTAACGTTTCAGCCTAAAAGCTTCCCAAAAGGCACTTAAACATTTAAAATACCAGATCCAAATGGCTATGGATGCATTTACTCATTACAGGCATATTTAAAACAATGCATTTGGGCTGGCTTGTGACAACTTTGGGGCTACTGTGGGAAGGCAGGGGGAGGGCATGAGGATTATTTGTCCCTTATTTCGCCCCTTTGCAAGGGCAGCCAGAGCATGTCTGCTCTGGAGCATGTGTGGAACGACTGCTGCAGGGCCAGAGGAGCTCGTGGGAGTCGTTGCATGTACAGATTACATTTTATTGTTTGACTGTGAAGATTCCCCTGAAGAAGCTAACGCTGATTATGATCCTAGCTTGATAGCTTTGCTTCTTTGAACACGTCAAGTTAATTTCATGCTGAATAAGGAGAAAACTTATGCCTGTCACAGTGCTATATATCAGTCAGGGGCTAAGAACAAAGGCTTTAAAACCTGACTGAGTAGGTTTGCCACATGGCTTGGCTACAAAACATGAAATGCAAGTGCCTTTGTGCTTTTCACAACACAGATGAACTTTTTTCTTTGGAAGAGAAGGGGGCTCCAGAGTGGTCCCCGTTACCACGTAACACGGCTTTGCATTACACTCTTGAGCACTGGTGGAGGCGCTCTCTGGGAAGGGAAGAATGGCTCTGCAAGGCTGTTGGGGGCTGCCCCTCTGCATGGCCATCCTCTTTTCCCAGGTGTCTGTTGCAAGCGAGCTATTACAGTTAGGTAAAAACAAGCCCAAAGGGACAGTTCCCTTTTAGAGTCAGTTAATATACTGAGAGATCACGAATCTTTTGGGGTTTTCTTTGGTCTTTTATTTGTTTGGTTGGATTTTTTTCCTTAGCTCCAGACTCTGTTAGTTTTTTAAATCTTTACTTGCTGTTTGATCTTCTCAGTCTCCTCCAGTTTAATATTAGGAATTGTAAAAAGAGTCTTTAAAAGGCAAAACAACAAAAAGCTGACTGAGTTGAGTTATTTAAGCAAACTACTTCTTCTGGATCAAATATAAAAATAAGGTCTCAGAAGACCTTCATAAGCTGCACCGTAGGAATGCAATTACAACTGAAAACTGTGCAATCACAACTGCTATCTTTTAGAAGTAATCTTTAAAAACTTTAGCAATACTTCCAGTAAAGCCATCTTAATCACAAGCAATGCCATACATAAGGGGAAGTCCCAGAGGCTTTGCAGAGGCCCATCATAAGGAAATGTCCCAAACCTCTGTGTGGCCCATCTTGAAGCTTTTTCAGTCTTAACTTAAACTTTCTGAAAGATGGATGGCCAGTTGTAAATGATGGCATGGCACCCAGCGCTTCATTAGTAGTAAAAAGTCTTCTGCGCTGTTTTCTCTTTTTAGCACATGCTTCTTTTATTGTTATGAGAGAAAGGAGTGTCCTATGAGTGTGTTACAAGCTACTGGCGAGTTTCCATTTAAGGGAAGATAATTAAAAGTGGCTTGGAGAGCTAAGCCTCAAAACTTCCTGACAAGACTGTCTGTTTCCTTCTGCTGCATAAGTCTTTGTCCTTTTCCTCCACATTATCAACATATTCACAGAAAAGTTGCTTTGCTTTTTCAGTTGAGATTCTAGGAAAATTCAGCTTTCAATTACCCTTAAATAACTGAAATTGGGTTATTATACAAAATGTTCAGGAAAGCATAAGGTAAAAAAAAATAAAATCATTAATTTCTCCTGTGTATGTGCAGGAATAAAACTTGGATGGGGAAAAGCCTCAATTTTGTGTTTTCTTCAAGGTCAGATTTATCTCTGAGGGCTGAAAGAGAATTCCTGTATGCAGAAATACGGGAGAAGAGATCTAGCCACCCTCTGTTCCCCCTTGCACAGGTGGCTTAATGAAAGACTGGCACCAGTGATAGCAGAGGAATAGCTATAATCCCATCGGGCCTGCCTGTGCAGCATTAATTTACCAGGACAGCCGGTAAGGAATGGCCACGGCTCTCTTCCCTGACTCAGCACTTGGGATGGCGGCCTTACCTCCAGCCCACATGGCAGGCATCAGGCCGTGCCACAGCCCCAGCAGGTAACGCACCCTGCGCCTGCCACACCGCATCGCTGTGCAAGCGGCTGTCGCCCATCGGTGCTGCACGGCACTGCTGGCGGCTTGGGCTGCCTTTCTCAGGCAACACACGGTGATGTCTTAAGAACCCTGAGATGGCAGCATTTGTGTGTTTTACGTTGTGTGCTTATTTGATTTTCGTTAGCGAGGTAATACATTACTGTTCTTAAATAGTGATCCACCATCCAGAGCTCCATCTCAGCTCTGTTCCACTCCAAGTCCCCAGTTTAACCCAGGGGAAGGCTGAAGCAGTTCCAGGGTGGGTTTAATTGGAACTAATCTGTGGCTTCCCAAAGCCCATTTGCTGCAAGAGCTCAGAATTCCCTCCTGCCACGTGCGCAGGAGGGGGAGGAGGACAGGATTCTCCTGCACTGGTAGCATTTTCAAGCAAAAAGTAAATACCTTGAGTGACTTCCAAACTCTTCTTTCTAACAATGAAATTACACGTTAGTTCTATGGCTTCTTAGGTCAATGAGATAAGATGGGCAAGGCAAGCTAAAGCTAATCTGTGACACATAAAAAATATACATAACTTTCCCAAACCAGTGTTTTACTTGGCTCACTCTAAAATCCTAAAATTCTATCTCCCTAATTTAAAAAGAAAAAAAAAAAACCAACAAAAAACCCTTATTTTAAAAAAATGTATCAATTTGCTTGTAGATATCCATTCTTGAATTTACAGAAAACAGGTCACCTAAGATGCTTACAGGCTCTGGGCTGAGCCCTGCAAAAAAAGCACAAAAAAAATTAATCTTTAAGCCATTGTCCCTTCTGTGCTTAAAGTACACTATTGATACTCTTGTGTGCTTGTGCCTACACAAAAGATAATTGAAAAGTTTCTCTTTTAATGTTGTCTGGTTTTCTGCAGAATGATCATAAATACCAGAGACCATATGACTTTTGCTTTTAGCAGTCTTAAATTTATTTACAATTCCTAGGATCTGCTCACTCAGCAACCTGCCTTCTTTTCCCTCGTTAAGTTCCCTCCTCACACCCGCATAACTACCAAAAAAATTTATCTTTTCCCTTTTTTTTCTCTCACTCCTTTTTTTTTTTGTTTCTTTTTGTTGTTGTTTTTTTGGGTTTTTTGGTTTTTTGTTGTTGTTGTTGTTGTTTTTAAAATCTATCAATGTTATTCTTGCAATGAGTAGGAAGAAAGCAATCCAGATTCCTTGGCTAACAGCACAGTTAACAGATTACTTGGCTAACAACACACTGAAAAGGAAGAGCAAAGCAAAGTTAATTTTGGAGCAAAATCAGCAAAGTTAGTGTGTGAGCATTCTTTTACAACGTGGATATGCAGGCAGGAGATATTAATGGAAAACACTACGATAAGGCTTAGCATCAGAGTTTTATTCGTGTGCGAGGAAGAAAATGAATGGTAACCTGCTAAAGCCAGTTGACAAAATAAGCACTTGTGTCCTTTCTGATTCTAAGAAGGGTAAGAAACCACACAGTCTAAAAATAACTGGCAATTCTTGCATGATGTAAAATACAGCCACTATTATATGCAATGCAATGGTTGCTTTTCACAAGACAACAAAAAGATGCAACACGTAAGGTCTAGAAACTTCCAGGCAAAATGTATTTATTGACAGCTGTTTCCACTAACTCAGACAGTGGCTGTTGCATTAGAAGATATTGTACAGATTTTTGAATCATCCCAGAGAAGTGAATATAATACATTTATGTATAAATATTCTAGCACTCTACCAAATCCTCATAAAATACAATTCCTAGGAAATGATCTGATAATTAGCAAGTTCAAGTCTTAATTTCTCTTTCACCTAAATTGAAATAGAGTTACCTGTTCCACTTTGTCTCTTTTAATCATGAAAAAAATGAACTTTAAGTTTAAGAATGAAATTAGAAGGGAGAAGAACTTACAAATTTGTGTCAAGAGTGCAGAAGTCTCATGGTAAAAAAAGACCTTAGAACTATCCTTTGTCAAAGATGTAGGTGAATGTGTCTGCCAAAGTTGGACCATACCTCTTTAGGTGGATTTTAAAACACTAAGCATGCTTTGTATGAAACAACTTGAAAACACCAGAAAATTCACACTAAAATAAGGCAATCAGCATTTGGGGAGTTTCAAATAATCCTGTCTTCAGCTTGCTATGCGATGAAAATATTCTTAAGATCTCCCACTAGACTTGGGCAGAGCAGGGCTAACCACGGTATCTGATGGTACCTAATGCCTTCTGGTCTTCAGTAAGAGTACGACACCCAATTTTCACTTTCACAAATCTCCAATTGTCTTGCAGTAATTCATTTTACTGGGGATTTGCTTCTTTGGGGGTTCCAGTACCGACATTCTATTTTTCTGTCCCCAATCCACACAGGTGTAATATTCTACATAGAGGTGCCAGGATCAGGCTGACCAAATGAGAAAGAGATGGGCAACTGAATGAGGGCACAAATTTGTATGTATTTCCATTATTTTGGCACTGGGCAAAAAGATTTCTCTATTGACTTCCCCTCAAAGCCACCGAGAATAAAGCTATAAAAGAAGATTATAAAAAAGTAGGCCATGTTGCTCTGCTTATCATATTCATGTTGCCACTTCTCATTTTCCAGAAGTAAGAGATTTCAGAGTGGAATCAGAGTGGATGCCTGGTACAGCACGCTGTGGTGATGCATGCCTTCATCTCAGTGCACAAACTGCGTCCTCGCACACCTAGGGATATGGATATCTTATCGTAGGAAACAGATATTTAGGGACAAAGTTGGCTGAAGACAGGGCAAAGTTCAATTTTCATAGCATGGCCTAACAGCAGGTCATGTTTAAAAATTAAAAAATAAAAAACCCCCATGTATCAGAACTTAAAGATATCCCACAGGAACTTCTCGCAGCAGAATTTACCAGATTTAGCAGCATGCATATTTCCCTCTCTATTCTCAGTAAATAAAAACTGCCAATGAAGCTGCTTTTCAGCCTCCCAGATAAAACTATTTTTTCCCCTCTCGCTTGCCATTTTTCCCGAAAAAAACTTTGTTTGCCTTTTATCTGTGGAGCAACAGGGCTCCAGATCTTTCAAGTCTGTGATGAAACCTCAGTTACACAGTTCACCAGCTGAATCTATAAATTAACGTCTGTATCCCTAGGCCATCACTCTTCTCAAATAATAGGAAGCTGGATCATTATCATTCCAGGTCAACATCAAAAGTCGTGTCCAAGAAGATGTGAAATGGAGCTTCTAGAAGAATAAAGGTAAGGACAGCAGAGGCACTCAGACTTGCAAGTGCAACTGCTCACTTCACAAAAAAGCTGGCAATTCTGTGGGAGGCAAAATCAAAGAGAGGTGGGAGTGTTACAGCCATGATCTTCCATGCTTTCTCAAGCATTGCAGAGCTGAGATTCTCACCTCTCATTTCACCATTTAACAGATTTTTTTTTTTATTTTATTTTTTTTTTTTTATAAATCAAGCACTTCACAAACTTGAATCCCATTTTAATACCCCTGGTAAATCTTCTAAAGCCTCCCTCCTAGGAATAATGTTCTGCTTTCTGCTCTATAAACCACCAGAAAATCTGTATGTTTCATCTTTATTCTATGGCAAATACCTTGAACTGAACATCCTTTGAGAAAATTTGTGTGTCGTTGTAAGCTTCCAGCCTGAGAAACTCTTGTTTTGGGGGCCTACACCAATGGGCAGGTATAAATCTTGGCTTAAAACAAAGATATACTCTGCTGACAATCATCATGGAGGTCCAGATGGTGGACTCTTCTTCCCTACAGTGAAAGTGCAACCCAGTTTCTGGTTTGTTATTGTGATCCCTTTCCACCACTCACTTTCCATTGTTATGCAATAACCTCCTTCTGTTGGGAAGCAAGGACAAAAAAAAGAGGTTAAACTATGTCCCCCACCATGGTCTTGAAACTGTGTGGCCTCTCCCATGACATCCACGCACACTGCAGTGCTCAAAAACATCCTTATTTTTTCTTAGGACAGGAATCAAACTCCTGAATAAATCAGGAATTACTTTCAGTGGAAGACCTATCTCTAAATTACATTTATGCAACTTGTTATTACATTTCACATGAAGTATCAGAGGGGATTATGGGAAGTAGGATAGCATCTACCGTAGGTATCTATTTCCCATAGAAGCCATTAGGACAAGTTTATTAGCCCATTGTGGTTGTAAATAATGAATTCAATTCAATATTTGGGGTTACCTGGGGTTTAAATTGGTACTGATCTTAGTCTAATGTTTCCAATTTCAGGAATTGAAACACATTACTATATGCCTTTGCCAGCATGCAAAATGTTAATCTTGATAGATTACATTAATCTTTTCAGAGAGCACTTTTTACTCCACTTATATTTCAGGATCTTAACTCCTCAGCGTAAGGATGCTTTAGCTCTTTATATTGAGAACACTGCACATTTATTTTAATTGGATAACTGAGCTTTTCTGCTTACTGAGCTGTCTGCCTGACATTTGCGAAATGCAGCTTTTTTTTTTCCCCCAACATAACCTAACTGTTCATTTTTAGAAGGCCTGTCATCCAAAATGCAGAACCTAATCCTTAATTAGTTGTCATATTTGTTTAGATGTTATACATCATCCATTGGACTGAACTGTTTGGTTTACTGTCCTTTCATAATGCCTATTAAATGATTATTTTTGCATTCACTTATGTTTTATTTAACAGGTTTCCTATGTCCTGAACTCCTGACTTACAGGGTTTTTGCTAAGGAATGGAATCATTACCTTGGCCGGGCATGCAGGCTGCCCAGGCGATGCACGGGTAAATCAAAGCCAACAGAACGCCAATGAAACCCAGCCATAAGTAGCGCGGAGGAGCAGGCTGGAGTGCTGTGAAGTACATCAGACACAACAAGCTCTTCTCCCGTTTGGATTTTCAGCTCTAAATCTATTTTTGAATCAGGAACCTACAACAAGGCGACCTGTCTCACGGGAAAGAGGACACTTCAATGCCATTCCACCCCGGTAAGCAAGAGGTGGGGTCACGGAGGCATGGCTTTTTCACTCTGACTGATGCAGAACACAGATGGGAATCCAGGCCACAGTCCCAGCCAACTGACTATTGAAGAAGTGTTTCTCAATGACTAATTATTTATGTAAATTGGTAGGTTTTTACAAAAGGACTGAGAATGACTTGACCCAATATACATGTGGCGGCTACATACTGAGAAAAAACATTCCTGTATTCAGTTGAGCCAAAAGATTTTTAAAGCCACCTCCCACATACATTTGTAAGTGCTTTTTGAACATGGTTTCAGTGGGCAATCACGTCCACCTCCCCTCTCACCCAAAACTGTTATTCTTAGTACCCCTGCCTACCTGAGTACTGCAAACCACATAACCCACGCTCACCTACCTTGGGCACCCTGGTAGGACACAAGATAGGAATCTGAAAAGTTTGACATCTACTATAGAGAGCTAAACAACAGCTGAATAGGAGCTCCTGGCCCTGAATGCTGCCTAACTGGACACCTAAAATTACATTGATGTTTCTAGGACCCTTCGTGGATAGAATTCAAAGTATCTGCTCTTCATGAATTGGATAATCTGCTTGTTTCATTGCTTTGCTGCGTGGCAGGAGTTGTATCCCAGCCCGCTAAGGCAGGCGGTGAGACGCTCAGGCAGTCACATCACTGCCTCAGCTACCCTGCCACTGCGTTACACTCATCCTTTTTTGTGCAGACACAGGAAAGGTACCCACATACTTAAATACAACCCAGCATGAAACAGAAACCTTTCTTTTCCAAGTAAGAAAGTAAGGATCAGCTCTTGGATCTAGAAGTACTTCTGATCTTTTTCCTGCCTGTGTTAATCTCAGCTTTACCTCATTAAGAGAAAAGATTCAAGTTGATGATACACTGACATATACTGCCCAGATCTTTTTGATCCCAGCCTGTGTCCACTGTGCTTTTTGCGAAGCGCTGCAAGGCAACTATTGGTATGCAGAGCACTAGGGAAGTGCTGAAGAGGCATGAAAGCGGCCAGGGAACAATTTCCCTTTCAGACAGAAAGCAAACATCTCCATTGCTGTATGAATCAAGTTACGTGTTGCAAAGACTCAAGTTCCAGCCTGGAAAGACTTGGCATAAAGCTTGTCTTATACTGAGAGGTGAAGCGTATGCCCTTTAGGAATAAATTAAGGATTATGATAAACTTTTATAATACTGGAAAGCTGACCATTTTTGATGATGCTTTCATAAAGTCTTCGAAGACCTCCCCAAATCATTGTTTCCCTCTGATCTCACCTCCCACTCAAATCTTCTCTTCCTACTGAAACAATGTGGCTTTTCATATTTTTTTTTTTTTTTCTTCTTCTCTCCCCTCCACCTACCAAAATGATGATATTTCAGATCTCCTTTAGGGAGGAAATCATTTGCACAGCCTTTTTTCCTCACACATCCATACTGTAAAACTAAAAAAAAATAATGTGGCAATAGGAACATGTCAACCTTGCAAAACAGCACTTGAGGTAAGAAACAGCAATGTGGCACAACAGCGGTTCAAACAAAGACAAAGTTCCCACAAAGGTAAAGGATATTAAATTCTAGTTTACAAACTTAACATTTTACCCAAATAGGAAGCTAATGAACAGCCTGAGTGCTCTTCGAGATGATCAAGGAAAGAATAATACAGGACATGGTATACAGGCATAGTTCTAAGATTTCCTAAAAAGATGCAATCTAATCTCTTCTAGACAATTAAAGCTGTATTAGAACTTTAAATAATTGGAAAAAATACCCTGAACAGCTTACTGCATTTTCCTTTCCTTTCCTTTTTCCCCATGACGCTGTGCTTATTCTCTGGCCTATTGCTCAATAGAGACAAAGTTTTTATTAATTCAGCACACATTGGCTACCTGGCCAAGAAAGGAAGCACTACTGCATTAAATCATAAATAATGATGCCAGACAACAGGCAGATGAATCCACCCATGTGAAAATTATGTGGTGTTTCAGGTTCCCTGCGCACATGTGTGTATGTGTCCCACTCACAGTTATCCGTTCATATGCTTCTCGCCTTCCCTCTGTCCACATCTTACTCATCCAGCCACCAACGGCAAGACTGTCAATACCCCTCACGCATGGCACGGAGGGGAATGCACCTGAACATTCAGTGCTCATATAAAGATGGAAATTAAGCATAACATAACACCTCCCCACCATTCCTGGCAAACATCAGGATTTCTTCTCTTTACCTTCCCAGAAGGTAAAGATCCGAGCACTTTTTAGAGTAAACCTTGCTGCTAAACTGCAAAAAATGCTTTACTCAATCCCTTATCTTCATGTCTTGCCTTTGTCTGGTAAATGACAACACAACAAAGAAGAGTGCCATAATTCTATCGGCATGCACGTGACGCGATGAACAGCACATTAAACTCCTCAGCCTCATCATGGCCTGCTGGACTGATGGGTAAGGTTAGACCTACAAGTACATCGTCATCTCTCCTGGGGCTTGGATGGCAAACTGGGCAGGGAGCCTTCTGCAACGGTCATCTTTCCTTCCTCCCCTGTACGTGAAGGTGCACAGGCAGAAGCTGTCCGTGCAGACAGCTCACCGGTGGGTCAGCTCCCACCCACTGCGGTGGTGGTGTGGGGCCGGCCCGGAGCAGCAGGCACGGAATCACTGGTAAGGGCTCCCCCAGCACGGGCACCCCTGGGCAGCCCTTGGCTGAGCTGCTACAGGTTCCTTTCTCCTCCATACTCCTGCAATCCTCCTAGGCAAAATGTCCTATTAAAGCGTGGTCAGTGTGGAAGATGCCCTTTTCTCTTCCTACAAGCAAAATCAATTCTTCCTCATGCGTCATGCAGCGTTGCCTGAAAAGCACACCTGACCCTGGATAAGCCTTGCCTTCGCGGAGAGCACACCTTCACCCCAGCCCCGCACTGAGCCTCGCCCTGGCTGGAGCGCAGCAGCCGCCAAGGCTGGCCCCACTGCCAGTGTCGCCCCCTGCACACATGGACACAGACATGCAGAGCGGCCCCTCTTGCTGCCCCCACCTGCGCTCCCTGGGTGGGCACTGACCCCGCCAGGCTCCCAGCACCCGTGTCCAGGCAGCCAGGGAGCCGCGGTCCTGGCCAACGGGACACCTCCGGTACGCGCGCCGCGTCCGGTACAGGTGCTGCAGCTGCTGACAGCCCTTCGACCAACATTGTGAAAAAGAAAAGCAAAATGACTTTGAACACCAACGTATTTTTACCTTTTCAGACTAAGCTTTTATTTTGATATTACAAACCATTTTTCTTTATTCACAAATCACGGTTGTGATATAAACACTAATTTCTAAAGACAGATATACACATTTTCTGGGTTTGTAAGGGTGTTTTTTTTAAATCTGTTTAGAAGTCACTATATTCCACATATGGTAGTAATAATTTTTTTCATAATTCATATTATCAGTAGTTATTTATATAAGTGAAAACATTCCCAATATATATTGTAAAAAAATTTCAAATGCTTTTCTTACATAACTATTTCAGACATACATTATTTTAAAATAACTACTAGGAGTACTGTAGGAGCTTTATAAACAAAATATCTTCTAATATGGGCTGCACCCTCAACCTTTCAAGATTATTTTAATAGACTAAAACGCCATATAATCATTTGGAGAGTGGGAGTTGTAAAGCCATATCATGAAAATCAAAACTGCAAATAAATTCTGTTATTCCCCACGTTAGATATTTTGTGTGTGCAATTCCAAAAAAGATGTATCATCCACACTTTGAATTGGAAGCCTAACATTTGGCAAACATTTTTCAAGTTGCTTTTATCATGGTGTTTAAATGAAATAGACTTTTTTTTTTTTTTTTTTTAAACAGGAGGCTTGTTTTGTATCTCTTATATAATAACTGTGAGGATTGAACTCCTAATAAATTTCAGTTCATTCCCTCACCAGTATAAATACATGTTACTGCCCCATGTTTCATTGATTAATATAGTCTCTTTCTCTCTCTGTTTCAATTTTAAAGTTAATTTATTTTTCATTCTTAGATATAAATGCTACAGAAACTTTGTTTTCAAATCTTGTGAAACTTTATTGATGGTTATTGTTCAACTGATCATACTGCATGCACATACGATGACAAAGAGAAAGCCTGATCACAAACACTTTTTTTAAAGCAGTTGTTATAGCAAGTTGGCAGGTTCACAGCGGTGAGTTGATAATTTACTAAGGTGCTTGCCAGTAGGCACGCACGTTACACATGAGGATATAACTATCTGCAGCAAAACTGTAGCAAGACAGTCTTCTGCTTTATTTATTTAAATACAAAAACAAGAAGACCCGTGACAAACACCCCAACTTAGGTTAACTTGTAAACAGGACAACATGGAAAGAGTCCAAACATATGCACAGACAAACTGCAATTTTTCAACTATGCCTGAAACTGCCACCCAGGCGTCTGCTGGGCTGCGCCTGCCCGAGACCCTGACAAGCCGCCTTCTCCGGTCAGTGCTTGGTCAGAAGAAGGTCCATCTTTTGTCCCAGTTGAAAAGTTGTCTCGGGCCCAACATTCAGCAAAATGGCCTTGGTTTGGAAATTAAATAGGGGCGAGTCGTCACGCCTTGAAAAATTGCAGATTGTTTACACGACACAGTCATGTTTCAAAAAGTACCAAGCTGATGAAAATACCATGATTATCTCTACTCAATGATTGCAATACTTGTAAAATGCTTATATAAATCTGAATATGATTATCATATAATTCCATAAAAATGATACGTCTGTCTCTAACAGTTGGTCTACTAGGCTAAATCTAAAGCATCATAGGCTGTGTATTTCTAGAACTTAACAACTCCACTGCACGGATGTAAATTTTATACATTTTTTTACTGGTACAAAGAATTTAAGTTTTTATTACTTTCTTTTTTGGAAAAAAAAGAAAAAAATAGAAACAGTGCTTTTTTCACCTTTTTATTATTGTTTTTTTCCCTCCCATAATATAAAAGTCAGCAATGATATCAATAATTTATTTTACTGGAAGAAATATAAAAAGAATGCTTGTTAATGGTCTAACTAGCAGGTTTTGCCTAAATAACTAGTTATGGTTAAATAGCTGAATACTGCCTGGTGGAATGCTTTAAAAGGGTGCCTTCGGACAGCTTTTAATCCGATTTTTATGTACATGTGTCGAGGAAGCACCCCTAATAAGAACATAACCTTTGGCTTTGAACAAACAGTGAATAATTTAAGACAGGTGATATATGATAGTTGGTGCAGTGGGGCCCCTTTTTGCTTCATTAATTAATATTTTAGCCAAACCCCATTCCCATGTCCCCAATTTCCCCCCTCCCTCCCTCTCATAAACTAAAATAAATGTAGATGCAGAAAAAAATGACTACTGTAGTCACTTACACTCTTACAAAACATGTGATAACCCCAATAGCTTAATATTCAGCATATATAATTCATTTACATGATATAGCACTCTTGATTGTGGCCCTAAAACAGTTTTTATTCATATCTAGCAGCTTTCTAGATCAACCACAAAAACTTCTACAGCCAGCAATCAAACTACGTAACCTTCAGAAATTAAAGACCCACAATATTAAAATACACAGAACAAAATATCTGAGGTATAAGATAAAAAATGTAATTTTTCCTCTTTTTAGAGTTGCTAAAATGATGCACTACTGCATGTATTGCAATACCCAGGCCTCGGAAAGCTTCCTTTTTCCCCACATTGGAAGGTTTTTATGGTTTTGTCATTTAGTATGGAGCAAAACGGCTGTATCCCCCTCGGTATATACTAGCCTGTAATGAAGAAAGAACGAGACCGACATCATCAGCATGGCTCCTAGTCTTGGCATCAGTCAAGGGTGCAAAAGCATTCTGAAACAAAGCAATTTGATGGATTGTTTTTTAAATTTACTTTTTTAACAACTAGATTTGCAATTTCATTTGACATGACTACTGCCCCATCTTAAAAGGCAAGCAACGTTCAGAACACCCCACAGCTGCAGTGCCAATGCAATCCAAGGTCAAGGGAAACTACTTAAGGTTATTTTTAATCCAACAGACATTAAGCAGAAGCATGTGAATAATGTGTCCGATTCCACTCCTGAGGTCGGGGAAAACTAAGCGCACTCATCTAAAGACAAATTCTAGCCTACGCTGAAGATTATATGTGTGTTTCCTTCCTTAGAAACCAGGGAAAAATTAACAAAAAATAATCTCTCTCTTCCATGGAACTTGTTAGCTAATTTGCTGCTCTTACACAGAGCAGAAAACAGAAGATAACTGTCTTTATTTTACCGAACACTGAGGAAAATGAAAACTTCATTTCTTATTTCTGTGCTAAGGCTCTAGAGTCTCAAAAGCAGCAGATAATTATGAGTTGCATTTATTCAATGATTGAAATAAATGCTCTGTAATATTTGGATATGGAGAATGGTCCTTTTTTTAATGCACAGAAAGTCATCCATCTCCAATGCACTTCGGTTAAACATACATTTTCTGCTGCTCTCTTGACAGATACAGTTCAGTGCCAAAGGCATTAACACGCCTGATAAAAACAAAGTTTCAATTCCTGCCACGTAGGTTCTCTCCTTTCCCTTTCCCACTCCGATCTTCCCTCACTTTGTGGCGATTTTTTTTGGGGGGGGGGAGTGGGTGGGGGGAAGGGGGCAGGCAGCTACCATTTTAGACATTAATTATAATCAAGAAGAAGGAGAAAAATGCAGTCAAGTTTTGAGCTGACTGACAGAAGCAGCCTGAAATCTTTGGCACAGCTCTTATAATATAATTTTTGGTGTGACTTGAACCTGGGGGCTATGTAAATGCAAGGCAAAAAAAAAAAGAAAATATGGTCTGCATTGACAATGCATTCCGTTAGTGATGGATTTAATTATCAAAATGACTAATTATTCCATTAAGGTAAGTGCTCAGCTAGGTGATACTTGCAAAATTAGAAATATAATAACTTACATGCAGTACATTGCCAAGAAATTAAGACATTTATCAAGTTTACTGGGAGGATTAATGTGGCATTTTAGCTGCCGTTAGCACAAGAGACAAATTCAATTAACTAAAAGTGAGAAGATGTCAACCGTGCTAAGATCCAAGCAGAGAGCGAAGCATGGGGAGACGGGGAAGAAAGCGATGAGGAAGAGGAGGAAATGATCACTTACCACGGCACCAACGCCGTAGGTGGCTGCTGGAGCAAGTGTGTGGTGGTAGGGGTCTGCAGCATAAACTCGTCCGTAACTGAAAAGAAAATAAAGTTTAAGATTAATGGGGGAAAAAAAATGTTAAAGAGAGATATTAGCAATATTAACAAAATGGTTGTGATGAAATATTTCATTCTATCCAAATTCATTACAAATAAACTCATTTTCCAGTTTCAAAAGCAATATCCTTTGGGAAATGTCAAGGTTACAAATAACAATAAATGTATAATTAGCTTTACTAGACTTTTGAGAATCAGCATCAGGCTAAGGGCAGTGGCTGTAGCACAATGGCAGGCATGTGGTTTCAAGGAACGTGCTTATTGCACATTCCTGGTCCTTCTATAGAAGACACAGAGCGTCATCCTAACCCATGGCACTGGGACAGCCCAAGTCTCAATTTTCAGGCCAAGTTCTTGCTACAACCAGGCAAAGACAGTGATGTGAAAATCAGATTTTTGTCATTTCACCCCATAAAAAAATCTTTTTTAAACTACTTCAAAGCTTCTTTATGTTTACACCTGGTCAACTTGCTGGCCCAGTCCTCCTCCTCCCCTTCACATACGTAGCTTTGCTTCACAGCCTGAGTCTGAACGCAGCTACTGTCAGTGAGATGGACATGTCAACTAGACACAGGTTTCACTGAACGTGTCTAACATTTTTTCCATAATCAGAGAATTTCCATTTGGTCTCAGGTGCTCACACATTAAAACAAAAGCAATCTTGAAATTATAGTGGTGTCTTGCATAGGAGAGCTAATGTAGTAAACAAGTTAAGTTTTAATAATACTCTTGATATCTCTCAAAAAATAATTAGTTTTTAGCCTTATGGGAACAGTAACCCCAGACTGGTCTTAATTCTGTATAACTACCTTATATTTCAGATACAAGTACAAACTTACATTTTTTTTTTGAAAAGAGGACAGTTGTCCTATTTTATTATCATGCATTTGCTCCTTCACAAGCGGAATCTGATTAACGATTTTAGACAATCAGCTGAGGGATAACTGAGAAAGGAATGTTCCCATGGCATATGCAATCCTCCACCACCCACTACTGTGGGTCCTGGATGTGAGGTAGAGAAAAGGTCCAAATTATCTGAGCTAGACATTCCTACCTACCCAGTGACATCTTCAAGGAAGGAGCAGACATTACCATAGACAAGATAGTCTTTGATTCTCCACTCACTGAGCCAGCATTTGCAGCAATGTGAGGCATTCATTGTGTGTGGAAATGCCAGTAAAGCACCTGGTGGGACAGCTGTGCTAGCTAAAGGCAAAAGGGTGCAAAAGCCCTGCAAAGGCAGACACTGTAGTAAATGTCTCTTACTCTCTGACCAAGCCGAGGTCACAGATTTGCAGAGGTTATATGCTTTTCCTGCTCCAATGATAAATACCTACACATCTCGATGAAAAAAGTAGAAAAACGTTCAGTAAACTTCAAAATTTAAGTTGATTGATATTCGGTATTGTGAATAAGCCATTTTTTCCAAGCAGCAGCCTAGCATTTTAAGCAAATGTGAAGCCTAGAAAGTATTTTATGGCAAAATCTGGATGCTTCGCTACAGAGTACAACCATAGCAGCTGAACACCTTCAGTTGTACTGTCTTGCTTACTTAGTAAATTCAACTTTCTACAACGGATAACACACTTAAAAGGAGTTAATTATTAAAGCTACAAAAGTCCCTCAAATTCATCAATGTGGGCTCTATGTCTTACCCCACAACTATGTTTACTTTAGATTTGGGCAGCGAAGTCCTCATAGCTATCAAAGAGTGAATATCCAGGGGAAGCAGCATGTTGGGCAATCACCTTCTTTAACACATGGTCTTAAAGCCAGGAAAATACGTGTAAAACACTTGTATAAAACATATCAGGTCCTCTTTTGCATCCAATATATTGATGAGTTAAGGATTAAATTTTTATATCCATTTAAATACTCTGTATCCATGAATACCTGTCTTTGGAAATTAGCCAAGGCCATTAACAACAAAGGAACCAGGCTGTTCCCACTGGAAAAAAATGGAAGGAAAAATAGCTGACATCAGCCTATTTTGGGAAAACGACACTTGGTGCTCCTTTGAGTTGGAAAGGGAGCATAAGAGTTCTTTAAGCAGGTTTCTCACTGACTGACCACATACTCTGGAGTCTCTTTGGTTGGAAGAACTTCCACAAACCTCAGCCTTGGTAACCCTCCACATTGGGATGTGCACATTACAATATTTAGAGATTTAAAATACTTTAGCTTTGATAGTAGCCATAACAGGTCCTCTTATGTCTTGTTCATCTACACTGAAGTGAAGGAGACATCTCATTTTCCACTGTATGCCCATTTTTAAGGTCTGAGAACCCATTTTAAACATCATTATAATTTTAATTCTCTCAAGCCAAACCTCATTCAAACAGTACAGAAACATCTAGAAAGGAAAAATGATTAATTTAAAGCTAGCCCTGTTTCCAGCACTATAAATTTCCCTCACGACCCTAGCAACATGGAGGAGGAATTGCATGTACTATTATTATGCATGCTTTAATGTCATGACTATTATTTTTAACGCAATGGGAATCAGTGTATTTTTTTTTTCCTGATTAACTGGTATTACTACAATACTGAGCAAGGACTGTAAATTTAGATCTGTAAGAATTACATTAGTTTTGGTGTCATGTAAACCATTAACTACACTGGGACTTGGTGAGTTTTTTGTTTCCACTGCTCTGACCCACTTCCTGCGGCAGGGCTGAATTTTGACTCCACACTGCAGCCTGTTCCTGCAGCATCCTTTGCTGTGTCACAATGCCCCATAAAACTGAAAGGCAGGGATCAGGTGGCTTAAATGCAAGGGCCGCGCACAAGGAAGGAGCAAGCCCAAACACCTAGTGCTCAGGCTTTATTAAATTATATTTAACCCAGCTACTGAGGTAACTAGCAAGTTTACAACTCTGATGTAATAAAACATGATGCTAGTAGTATTTTACATAAATCTGGACAACTAAGAGGAAAATATGGATAAACAAACACATTAAGCGATTTCAAAATAAAAAAATACTTTCAACCCAGTATTTACTTTTGAGTACATTTTTATCACTCTTTTGCCAAACTAGTAATAACTTACTGTCAGAACTTTAATTTTTTCATGCTACTGTGTAAACTATGTTTCTTCCTTAAAATTAAAGTTATGAAGTAATCCTAATGTGAAAATTCTGACCTATGTTAATCCTTGCTCCTTAAAAAGAATGTTTTACATTTATATTATAATGCTGAAGTTTGTACTGTGATATTAACATAAAAATGCTATTTCAGAATTAGCAAAGATTATAATCTTGTTAAAATAAGAAACACTTCTTCCTTTTCTTTTACAGGATATTGAAATTCCACTTGAACAAATGCGCACAATGTAAACATAAAATAAAATAAAATGTACACAGCATTCTTCCAAATCTTCTGTAAAAGAAAATAAAATATATAAAATTGAATTGCAAAATTCTTATTCTTGCTCCCTCCTAAGTGTACTTGAGAAGTGTAAGCACAAACATGGAAGAATATATTTCCAAAGGGGAGTGAATACATGCTCAGATATTATCTGGGAAAAAAAATGCATTGAAATTCCTCTGTGATGAATAGACTTTTTTTTTTTTCTCCTCAGGGTGACCTCTACCTTCAGAATATGATGGTTTTATTATGATTAATAAATTTCATTTCCACAGAGGAAAGGAACAGTGTCAGCTTAAACTTAAAGCAAGTGGGTTTCTTTTTAAATGCTAATTTTTAAACACGCCCTTGCATGACACCAAATTTAGAAGCTCAGAAGGTTAGCAGAATAGATTCTGATTTCCATGCTGAAAATAGTAAGAAGGATTTAAACTATATTGTCACACTGAAAATCAGTAAGCTAGTTCAGTCACACAGTCATTGGTTCATTTATTCGCTATTATGCCAGCCTGCTTATTTCTCATTAAAATTAGTGGCGTTTTAAAGCTTTGTGATAATTTACAGTGGAGATAATAATTCAAGGATTAAACAATTACTAAAATTTAGGACATGAAAATGGCAAAGTATTTCGAATAAATTAATAGCCAATGCAACGATCTATGTATTTTACAGAATGTTTAATCAATGTATCAAAACCAAAATGTGCACTCACAAAGTCTTGCCTAAGAACACATATGATGAACCATTTTGATGCATCACTAATTAGAACCAGGTAAGTTCTGCTATTTTCCAGCACATCTGGAACAAGTTGGAAACAGGGGGAAAAAAATTGTATTTGCTAGCATTTTGTCACCACACTGGCACTGGTTCTTCAGCAGCTAGACTAACAGCTTACGGGGAAGTAACTGCGGGGAAAAATGAGTGTAGCTGTACTAACCGCTGTAAATGTAGCTGTAAACCATCCACCAAAACCTCAGTTCTTTACTCATGCTACGCCTCAATTGCTTCAATCATTTTCAGTACAGGGTTTAAAATTGCTAAAATACTACATAAAAGCGCACGTTTTTTTGTCCACTGCACAAATAAAGAGGGTTAAAAGTGGTAATTGATTGTGACATTTATTTTAGTAAGCCCTTGAAATTTAATCTGTTTAAATCATCAGTAGCAGGTATTGATGAAGTCTCTAAAATAGGGAAAGTATATGCCTCTCTAATTGTAATTACCATTTTAGGGTTTAAAGTTCTTTGGTACTATGGCTGTATTTCCATTACAACTAGGGCAGGCAGTGGAGCTCTGATACTGGAGACATTTGGAAGCTCCTTGATAACATACATACTACAGGGTTTAATAACAGCATTAATAAGGAAAAATTACAGTATAAAATATGAACCATGTTAATACATTTTACTCAAGTGAATTGAGAACTACAAAAGGAGAATTTTAAACATGATCTTATTTTTTAAGAATATGATGCACAAATTTTCTGATCACCATATTTCCCCCCATCTTTTAAAGTCTACATGTTGCTAGAAGAACTATAGGAAATGATGGATCTGTTTTAAGAACTCTAAAAAGGGAAGTTAAAAACCTGGTACTACCTCAGCTGAAACTAACTCTGATCTAATTCCCCACCTACTTGCAATGCTAGAAGCGAAGTGTACATATCCCTGGAAAGATCATATTTCTAACTTTTCCACAATATTATCCATCCTTTACTAGCTTGGATTGTAATTGAACAATCAAGCAATAAAAATGCTCCTTCTTCAGACCTGTATGTGTTGAATCTTCAACCAGAAGAACCTTAAATGACTGAAATCCTTGTACGGACGATTATTACTACATTTCACAAAAAGGCAGCTGAAGGAGCGAGACTTGGCTAAGCACGAGGAGGTCCAGCACTCAGTGCTTTGTGTTCCTGCCCTGCTTGTTCACCCAGAAACGGGCACTACGGCTAGCTGTGCCTCTTGCCAGTAGCAGGTGGCATGGGACAGGCAAGCCCCATCTCCCCTCTGTCGGCTCTTAATGCAGAATTGCAGTAAAATTTCAGACAAAGACATGAAGATTTTAGTAAAGAATTGGAAGGAATACAAGGAAAGCAAGATTACCTGGCCTTATCCAGATAAATGATTCCAGTAACTAACATCTTGCTCTTTCTTTCGGTCACATAACTACAGCGAGGCCAAGCAGCAGCAGAGCTCCCACCTGGTATGCACACCAGTTACACCACGCTGAGCAGTGTTTCACCTCAGTGGGTCAGCACTGCGCAGCAATGCTAGTCCTGTAGCTTAAAATTCTTTACTACATTAGGATGGGATCTACTTATGGTGTTCAAAGCGTGAGCGACCAATTGGTTTATTTTCTTTTGGATATCAACACTGAGCAACTTTAGGCATTTCAGTCACCCAAAAGACCAACAAGTCTCTATCTTTCAGAAGGCAACAAGGAAATAGGAGTATCCTAAGTTTTTTACTTAAGACCAAGGAAAATGGTTGAAATCTGCTGATAAAGACAGTTTCCAGTCATTTTCCTCAATTGTAAAGGTTAAGAACACTAACATTTTCTATGGAAAGTTTTAAATGTGCAATATCAAACCCTAAGATCATTCTACAAGGGAGGACCATAAAATACTTCGCTGCGTATCACCTTCCTCTTCCACGACCGATAATGCTTCACAGATTTGTGATGTGGAGCAGAGAAAGAACTGGGAAGATGTTGTAGAGACAGACAGCACAATGAAACAGTGAAACTTCAAGGTATACTGCAGTGCTGAACTCCTCTAGATCTTGAAAGCCATGAGGGATTTGCTATTAGTATAGTATTCACATTCCTAAGTTTTCAGAGCTGAAGAAATTTGACCACAGTCTACCATAGGGATAAGGTGATAATAAAAGATTTCCACTAACAGTTCTTCATAAATACATCAGCCTCTACGTTCTCCTGCAGGTTGGAGCAAGAAGAAACTCAAGCCTATTCAGATTTTTCTGCATGCAGCGATGAATCCCAAAGTCTTGACTATTTACTTACTTATGTCACATCCAAATTCGGCCGGTTAATTTTCTCGCTAACTGATAGGCATGTTTTGCAGAAATTCCGGTCATTGATGCTCAGATCCTATTTTAATTTTGATTTGTGTAGGCCAGCCTGTAGCTTCTTTTAAAGTCTGTTAGATGTTTACAGCAAACCAAAGTTGAGCTACCACCTTATTAAACATGTAAATAAATATGATTGGAATTGGCTAATATGCAGAGATACAGAAGTGCAACAAGCAGCAGCTTCCCTCTGAGCTGATGCTGTGGAACAATCCCAGGGACAGAGCTCACCTTAGAAACTTTCACTCAAGTTTCAGTCTTGCTGTCTGGATTTGCATATGGAAGGATTTCAGTTGATGTGTACTTAAAAACCTAACATAATTCTATGCTAAAACCACCTGTCTATATAATCTTTATCTAAGAAAGTTAGATTTTATATAAACTTCATTAAAAAAAGCCACTGGGGAAACCGAGGCTTGCCATCAGGTGACACCTAAACCCAGCTGTATTACAATGAAAACCGAGTATTTCTTTGATATGTAAAGCATTTTCCTATTACTATTGCTATTATATTTTGAGGCAATACACCTTCAATGAATTTTTATCTATTTCAATAATAAATATACTGGGTTCTTAGTTTATTAAATTTTAAAGCAGCATTTTGTGCTTGTGCGTAAAGTTCTGTAATATACGATCATATTATTTTTTGTTTAATATTTTAAATGCAATATGATAATCTCAAAATATTAAAACTGAATCCTTGTGTATTTAATGTACATGCATATAACCATACATACATGCACACACACAAACCACCTTTTGTTTGTACTATTTTCAGTCTATCAGAGAAAAAAAAATCTGGTTACTTCATTAAAAAACCCAGTACAGAAGATACACACATGCTTATACGCACTTGTTGAGGGCAAACACAGATTATTCACTATTTCTGTTATCAAAGGAGCTTCACATTGCAAATCCTCCATTTACAAACCACAGAACCTCAGCTTCACTTAATCTTGTCATGTTGTCACATTTGACTAGCCATGCGAACTGACCTAGAACTGTAAGCACCAGGAAGGCAAGCTGTCAAAGAGATAATGACAAAGATGCCAAAAAGGGCTGCCAGTGTTTTCACTGGGTGAGAAAAAGGAATTAATCAAACTTCATGAAAGAAGAACAGAGGATAATCAAAGTGTTTACTGATTTTTATCAACTGATCCAATGGCCGAACATCTTTACCACACAACTACCAAGAGCAGTAAAATCTGTAACAAATGGAATTCCATATAAGCAACTATTTACAGAAGCAGTAAACACAAGTTTAAACTGCCAACATAAAGGACACTTGAATTTATAGAAGAAGTTTTATAGTGTGCATTAGCACAACATTTTCTAGTCTTTCCAGAGCAAAAACTTCAGTATCTGCTATTTTTCACAGGGAGAAGCAGTACAGCCTTAAATAAATACTTGCAGAAAGACCTCACAGATTCTCCTTGATCTTCATTTTTTATTTTTTCTGATTAGTGGAAGACCATAACATAATAATAAAAGCATCTCATAGAAAATGGTTATTTTCCCAGTCAAATTGCTTCGTGAAATGAAGTCAAACCCATAGGCAGCAATACTAAAAGGGAAGAACCTCTCACAGCCAAACATATGTCTTCACACAGTAATTCAAAAAAGGCTGAAGGAAACATCTCTGAAACTGCGTTCTTCCAATGAGTTAGAAGTTTGGATGGTTTGGATGTATGTACTTCTCGGAAAATCCTTTGAAAGAGCATATCCTGATCAGTATCACCTAACAGACAATATGAATAAGTCAGTGAGATGTATGCAAGCATGCACAGCAAAATTTTGACCAGCTACGATTACTTATGCACCTAAGCAGAGGTCCACCACACCTGGCACCTTAACCATCCTAAGCACTTTGTCAAATATTAATTTTCTTTTAAATAAGTACCTTCAAATTTGCTGTTGTTTCATGAATTAACTTTGTGGTAGTGTTAGTGCTGACAGGTTAACTAAAGTACCCAGGAAAACTGCAATGATTTGAGCGATTGCATTTGTTAAAAATTGCCAATATTCTGTTCAAACTATTTGATAGTACAAACTCCAATGTTTGCTTCTTTAAGCCGCCTGCTTTTAAAAAAAGCTTTTCCTAGAGTTATCAAATTAACCTTTCAGAATGTTTAATCTATTTTGGAGGCTATCTTTCTCCAAATGGAGGTCAATAACTTAATCTAAGACTGTCAACTTCTAAAGCTTTATAACGTATTTCTTTTGCACACACACACACACACACACACACACACACACAGAGTCCCACCTCCTGGGGATGATTCTGCTCAAATATGTAAATAAATACAGTCACAATTGGACAGATGTTATATCTACTTCCACCATGTTTCATTCCAAATTCAGGTTTATAAATACACTTGCCTTTCTCTCTGTTATTTCAAAATCATAAACTGCATATAAGCCTGGGAGAAAAATAATACCAAGCATGCAGCTGCACTTGTGTTTGTAGATGGAAGTTGGACAACATTTAAAAATTGGAGAAAGAAAGAAAGAGTGAGATAAATACAGGACAATGATCCTGTCCCATATTAACTCAAAAACCATAAAATGTAATATGCAGGTACATCTGAGGATGTGCTTGGAAAAACACTACAACATAGCGTTTTCTTTACAAACTGTGAATTTTGACCTTACAAAACCTAACCCCCCCCCCCCCAAAATCAAAATTATTGAGCACTGATTTGAAAAAAAAACAACAAAAAAACCCCAACAAAAAACAACCCCAAACCCTGCTTAAAATGCTAAAGATTCAAACCATGGGTTTATTCTGTGTCTCATTCTGATTTATTAAGAGCCTGATAGGACAAGTTGACAAATTGACCATTGCCCCCATCAGCCAGCAACCTCAGGATTCATTCTTCCCTAATGTAACTATTGTCAGAGATTTGCTTCAGAGATCCTTGTTAAAATTCCATCACAAAACTGATGGGCGGTTTCCAATACTTCCTCTACCTCTGTTCGAGTTCAGATCTGTTTGCAAACTCTTTAATCATGCCTGCCAGTGAAGATCTAACCCAGAAGCACAGAATGTCTCTTCTGAAGAGTAATTATTTTCAGCCTCAGAATGCACTGGATGCAATCAAGAGTGAAATATTATTTAAATTTCCCATGGAAGGATCTCCGTCAGACACTTGGACAGGTTTTCTTTATACAATGTGCATGTAAGAAGAGATACACATAAATACATAGAAATGTGTATATGGACATGCTATCCATTCGTTAACACATTTATTGATTCAAGATTATTTTATTCCCAAATCAGAAACCACATCATGTGGCTGAGGGCTAAGTATCCTCTGGCAGGAATGATAAATTATTAGGAAGAGTGAATATTACCAGCACAATCAACCAAGACCTCCCATTTCCATTTGATGATAAAGTTCCAACCAAAAGTTTACGTGTTGTATTATTATTATTTGAAATCTACAAACACACACATTCTTTACAAGGAAACAATACAAACATACATATACCCACATTTCAAACACTGAGCGTATTATCAGTATCTTCAATTTATATCAATTTTACAAACACAGTTGAATTACTGTAATTGAGTTTAGGAGCACTAAAAAAAGTACTATAAAATTTTACTGTAGGTGTTTTGCATGCATCTGAAAAACCACAGAAGGTTACCTTTGGTTCTAAAAGTTTATGTATCTCTATATATGCTCCATGTATTAAAACATAAAACATCAGATAATAAATTAGTTGAAAGTCAACTTACAGATTTGAAAGACCGTACGCAACTTTGGCAACTTGTACCACAGGAGTATGGGCCAAAGAATTTTTTTTTTATAAAGCCAAATGTCCGTTAATTCTACGACTAAAGGTTAGGTATACAAGAAACAGAAGACACAGGCTTTCATTAGCTTTCTCCCTCAGATCATATCACAAAAAAGGAACCTACAGTCACCTATGATGGATACATTTATCATATGGTCAAAAACGTATCTAAAAAAAGTACTGTTGTTGAATTAGTTCAACAGAGGTAATTGACTGGTAAACTGAAAAGTTTTAGTAAATATACACAGATATCCATTTCCGTCTGTGTAAAGTTCATTGAATTTACTGATAAATAAGAGCGCTATATTTTTTACTAGAATTCCAAAGTAGTGATACATGGAATGTGTGTAATATAGTCTTGGACACTTGAATTGTACCTGAATTGCGGGGAGGGGAAAGTGTTTCTTAGAGAAATAATTATTGCTTAGAAGGGTTCACTCTGCAAAACAGGAACTTGTTTTCAGGACAAGAAAAATATTAAAGACCCCATGTCTATCTCAAGGATTCCATGTTAAAAAAATAGCTAAAATAATTAGATTTATTCTTACTTAGCAAGGCCTAGATTTATCAATTAGTAGACTCCCTACTACAGCTCAATAATCCAGAGCTGAGTAGGAAGCACAAGTGAAACAATGAAAGCCAAAATCCAAGTCTAGTGAGTTCAAGGAAGTGTCAAACGCTGACTTCTCCAAATGTATTCTCTTAATGATTTAGCACTTTGAAAAATCTATGTTAAATGAGATTTTTATTACAGAAGAACTTTTCAGATTACCACCAAAAATTCTATGGCTAGCATACAGATCATTACAATTTTTGAATATTTTGGCTTTAGCTATGATCTTTTTCATAAATAAATGTTCATTTGTCTCTGTGTAGGTCACTATGGCATGAACAGACAACTCTTCACCTTTCATTCATTCCTGCTAATGTAAAATGCTATAAATAAAAACTTCTTAATACTGACATTTTGTGTCACACTATACATATACCCTTTCATCCTTCCATACAAGCAGCTTCTACGAGCTCAGTGGATTTTTTTGCATAACATTTTTGGCAGAATATGTCCCATCACTGTGACTATTTATTTTGGCTTTCGATTTCTTACGTAGCAACACAACACCATCCTTACCTGAGTTAAGACTAAGACTGTTCAAACTCTATTGCTTAAAAGAGAGAACATCCCTTGACATATTCAATATATTTATAAATGACCGTTACCTTTTATAAGCATCGTTCGTTCTTCTGTACCCACGGCTTACAACATGATAGTATATCAAGACTTTTTACTTACTAGAGAGTGATCCTCTGAAGACACAGACCCTCTCTCCCACTATCTTATCCATAGGATAGACTTTGTGAGTGCTTTAAGGTCTGCGGCACCCTTGTGGGCAATATTTGCCCCCAAAGAGTTAAAAAGAAAGTTGTTAAATCTATAGCACTTACAATGTCCTACATACATCTACTAAGCCTTTACTCTTTCCATTAGTTCTGTTTGTTTTGGCTTCTGGAAAGTCACAATCTCAATGGTACTGCACAGTAAGTTTTTATTAGAAGGTGTAACATATCCTTACTTACTAGGCCATATGATATTTAAACTGAAAATAAAACACCAAAGTCAGCAAAATAACCTAATGTCTTTTATATGGCAGAACCTATAGGCTGAAGCTATAAATTAATTAAACTATTCCAAAGATTTATACTATGGAGTTTCCTATGCTTTCTCTTACGATTAAATGCAGCATGTGAAAAAGGATATTGAGACCTGGATGGATGCATCAAGAAGTATCAATGATTGTTACCTGCAGAGGTGTTACAAGAAATTTCATCTGCTGCAACGAAGACGAATTGATTTCTGCAAGAGAAGATAAAATTCACAATACTGCTTGCTGACTGGGAAATGTGCTAGCTGCCAATTGACTTGATGTTTACAGATGGGGTAGGGTAAGGGTGCTTAATTTTAATGAATGTAGCAAGAAAAAGTGTTGACGTATTTCAGTACTATAGAGTTTATAAGGATCATGAGGTAGACATGCTGGGATCTTTTAAATGAAATAATGGTGACATTTGGATATGGACTATGTACAAACTCTTGCATTGGAAGCTTCATGTTTAGTGTTACAGATATGTCAATATATTTATGAAGTCTAATAAAAATAAAACAATATTTATACTGCTATAGATATTAAAGGGCACTACTGCAAAATATGTAAAAAGCGTTTTTTAAAAAAACAATTGAATTTACTTTGTGCATCTGAAAGGAGGATATTGAAAGTAAAATATTCTGCTTTTTGTATGTCTAATATGATTGCGATCAGAAAATGAATTTTCTGCTATTTATGAAAAAAATGACATAGTATATTCTCATATACTGTCATCCAAATACATAGAAAAGTCTTTTGCAGAATTAGGAGAATAAGCTAGAGATATGAGTAATTTAATATAAACCTTCTCTTGCAAAATTCTTTTTTAAACCAGGTAACATAAAAAGAGAATTGCTAAATACAGTAATATTTAAAATGCTGAAAACTTCATTACGGCACAAATCCTGATTTGATCTTTCTGAAGTCAAAGTAAACAGGATTTGGGTTGGTGGAAACCATGTTTAGGGATTAACATCAAATGACTCCTTTAAGTGCATATAGGCAGCTTCCTCAAATTATTTGAGTGCTGTGAAGGATTAGTAAAGAACCTGGGTGAAGTTTTAACGCTTGGGTGCTGTTTTACTCCAAATTGCATGTAGCTCCTCCAGCCTGCGCTGCTAGGCATGGTGAACAACCGAGGTTTCCTGGTTTGCACAGTTTTAATGCAAGAGTCTACCAAACAGAGCTAGAAGGAACTAGTTCTAGCTTGTACTAAGGACTGCCTGGAACATGGCGCTGCAGGACAATGAAAGCTCTGTCCAGCATTAAATACTCTGAAGATCCTAATGAAAACTGTTCCGTTCAGGAGCAAACGTGTCTTTGGGGTAATAAAACCTTGAAGAGTTAAGCCCCAAGAGAACAAAATCTATTTCTATTACTTCACCTCCAATGTGTTAAAGAGATTTGAAATTCTCATTTAGAAACCTGTGAACCTCGTCACTCAGAAGTTACATTTGGGGGCAAAAAACCCAACCACCACCAAACAAATAAGGAATCTGTAATCCATACTATAGGGACAGGACTGATTAAGATCAAAAGTAGTATCTGATCATTGCCTCTGCCCTGTCTCAGAGATACTAACACACTAACACAAAAACTGCCTTTTGGTATGAGTGAACTTGGTGATCAAACTGCATATTTCCTCATTTTCACTGGGATGTACAGACTGGTAGTTTTGCTCTTTATGTTGTCATCGGCAGCAATGTCACAAGCTAACAAGACCTACCTTGCATATGATGCTAAAGACATGAATTAAAAAAAAAAAAAAAAAAGAAGGGGGATACATTTAGCATTACAAATACAGAGCTACTCTGGTTTTCATAGGTAGCATAATTTGTCACTGTATTTACTGCTATCACCTCTTTTATTATCACCTCTTGTGATAATTCTATAGAGACAGTTAGACGCTTGCCTAAAAGGGATTCAGCCAGTAGCAATACAGACTTACCAGCTACTGTTTTATAGAAAAAACCTTTTGATTCATTTCTATGAAGTTATTATACTGCTCCCTCATCTAAATCAAAAGATCACTTTTCCTTAAAAACTGCCTGGGAAGTGGCTAGCTGAGAAACTCGTTTTCTTTATCTCTGTTCAGAAGGTTGGTTGTTACGGAGCTCTGAGCCACAGATACTCTATCTTCAGGTGCCAAAGCACAGAATTATCTGTAAGAATAATACGCTGGCTTAGTTACATACAGAAAGACCCCAGAACACGAACTGCTATTTGTCTTTTGGAATGACAGATGTTATTGAAACTGTTCTGAGATCTTACTTCTTATTACCAACTTTTGACTCATTACTTGTAGAAAACTAATTTAAAAAAAATTAGGCCAGAGTAATACCTATTTTAAAAATATCTACCATAAATGTTCCCTGTTACATTGCTTCGATTTACATAGGAAGATACTATTTTCCCTGTGTTTTGCTTTTGTAAAATTAATTTCTCAACTTCATAAATCAATTTTAAAAGTAAGGAGAAAATTACATATTGGTCAGCATTGTAGCTGCAAGAATTAAAAGACTAGGTGCTGGAGTTCAGTAAGTCAGTTCAATTTTTTATAATTAATTGGGTGTTATTTGTAACAATTACAAAAAATTGCTTAGTCCTTTGATGGCTTTAGTGTTTTTATATTTAGTTAAATTCTATGCTATTGTCTATGTAGACCAAGAGGGCGAACTGATAATCAGAGGTGTTGCTACACACATATATCACACCCGATGGCCAAGGCAGTATTATTCCTTACTGTGGACAACCCCACAGTTTGCAAAAGGAGTCCTCCTGAGTTAAATGACACTGTGGTGCATCTTATCCTATATGTCTTAAAGTACATGAGGAGCAGACCTGGACAAGGGCAGCTACCTACCAATGTCCTTGGTTGTTCCCTTTAATTTTATGCACAAGGCTTAAAAAACTCACAAGAAAGACACAGTGAAAATTCATGACATGTTTTAGGCTCTTATAATGTTCCTCATCACTGCTACACTTTCTATGGATTCAAAAAGGTACAAGAAACCTAAGTGGGCCCAACTTTATTACACAATAAGCCCTGCTCAATTATTACGATACGGAATTGCTTCTGTAATTTAATTTGTGTATTAACAGTGAAAGTATAGGACAAAAATTTTACTGCTCATCGTTTTCTGCTTTAGATGTAAAAGAACAGACATTTGAAATCCAGAAAACTTTTTTTTTTTTCCTTTTAATAAATTTATAAGAGTTGTTACTGGTTTTAAGGGAGATAAACAGAAGTATAAACTGAGAGACTAACATGACAAATACAGCGATCAGAATGTGCAGTTGGATATATTCAATCTGCCAGCTATTCGCACCCTGGGCTGGTGCCCCACTTGTGGGTGCTGGGGTGACACCCTTTGGCAGCCCCCACTCGCCGGTGGGACCCGGCCAGCGCAGGTCAGGGAAATGAGCCTCTGGGAGCCGGACTGGCTACCTTCCACCTCAGCAGCTATTTCCCAAGGGCAAACACTTCTGCATACTATTACTTCTTTCCAGCCTATGTATCATTTTCTTATTCCTTCTAGGAAATTGAAAACTACCACAGATTTTTACTAGTATGGTAATAAAGATATTTTTAAACTTGGGAAAAAGATAACATTTGAGGTATTTCCTGAATTCAGACAGAAACAGAAGGGGAGGACAACAAAATATTAAGTGATTTAGATGCTTTTTCTTACTTTGGGGTAGTTATTGAACCTGCATTACCCCAATTTTGAAAAGATTCAAATATGTTCTAAATTCTTCCTCTCTATTCCCCACAGACACTTTGGCAGGCCCCTAAACTGACATGACCCCCCTATCAGTTTTAGCACCTATTTCTACCCAGCAGGTCTTTTGCATACCCAGTACATTAGGTGCTTGCTTTCTCTCCCCTGGATGCTGTTAGTTTGGTGAAAACAGACCATACTGCAGCATAAAACTGGATTTTTTTTTAACTTTTTTTTTTTTTTTTTAAATCTTTAATCACTAGAGTCCAAGCCTTATCCTCACTATGGCTGTTTAACATACAGAACTACTTCTGTGAAGAAACCCGTCATTGAGTTTTTACTGCTTGCTACCCTGCCCTAGGAGGATGCAATGTGTGGTAGAATGGAGAACAACTTTAGCTTTAGCTTTAGCTTTTCACCACCCCCTGGCAGCATTTCCACTTCATCATCTTTTTCACAGGGTAGCCTGAAAAACAAAAAAGCATGATTTTTGCCGTGTATCTTTCTGTACTGCACTTTTTATTATGGGAGACCTTTTATTAAAAGAGCCTTGATTAGCAATGGTAGGGCTTATGACCTCAGGAATGACTTTTAGTCATTATTAAAGTAATAATTCATATTTATGGACAGAGCTTGCACTGTAAAACCAAATATTGTTTGAAAGTTTTTGTGATGGCATGAGGTGGGCAGGAAAAGTCCAGCTGCCAGAATCCAACCCATGCTCTGCGGCATCAAACTTCAAAGAGCATAACGAAATATTTTCAGGTTCAACTTTATCACCTGACTAAAAGTAGCCTGTTCTGTGTTAAAGCAGGCTACTGAATTGAAAGACTTAGATAATAAAATATCAAACCGAAATATTTAAGCAAGTGAAGAACAGGAATTTAAGTGAAGCTTAACTAAGGTTTTTCATTACATACACTATTTAGTGAAAAATACTACTGATTACAAATTACTTCGCTAAATGTTGCATAGCCACAGAAATTGGGCCTTCTGGACTATTCTCCCCCACCCCACCCCCAATACCACAGCCTAATTTCTTCAGTATGTTTATACTACCACAAGTTAATTAAAGGGCCTAAGATACTTCATAAACATATTTTGTCAGTACTTTCCCTTACCAAATATTGCATCTACCCATTTTTCAAGAAGGGCTGCCTTCTACAGACTTGCTCCTCGCAAGTCACCTTAGCTGTGCCGAAGTAGGGCAGACAAAACCCCCATACATTCGCTCTACAGCACTCTGACAGTGCAGAAGCTGAACGCTTACCAACGCTTAGGTCACTGTGAGTGGAAGAACCTATGTTTGCAGGGCACACGGGACAAGTTACTAAGTCTTCTGTGGGATCTTACCTTCTCCCTAAAAGGCAGGGTGACAGTTGGACTACTCAACGCTATTTCTATTTTATACAGCACATAATTAAAAAAAAAAATTAGACACACACATAATTTCACCCAGCACTCCCAGTAGTTTTTAGTCCTTCTTAGCAACACAGAGCTTCTATAAAACAGAAGCCATACTAGAGGTCATGTGGGATTTTAAGAAATCAGGACTTCCCTAAAAATAATCACACTAACTCTGGGAAATTTCAAACCGAAAAGAAATCATCATCCACTAACATACAGTGATTATGTTTCATACACCAGAATTCTTGGACTTGGCTTACGAACTTCACAAAACTAGACAGAAATAATTTTGCTCAGCACAGAGGTGCAGCCCTCGCTCCCAAAAATATAGCAGCTGCTGCAAACAGTGCCAAGCACCAGAACACAGGAAATCAGGATCCAGGTAAATACAATACTGAACAGAAGTTACAGTGGGAAGGCTTAAACTATATGTAATCAATTGACTTTTTCTGGTAAAACCATGGGATTTACAAGTACAGTCAGTATTTAGATTTCCTGGGTCAGAACCTCAGCCAGTAAAATTGATGCAGCTGAACTGACAGCACTGGCTTCCCTGAGGCATTCCAAACTGTATTCTCCAAGGAGCTGGGACTAACTATAGGACGTAGCAATGATTTTTCCCAAAAGTCTTATATGTGTTACATCTGTACATTTCTCCTTTATATTATTAAAGCTACTTTATTTTTCCTTCATGCTCTAAACTTTAAAGCTTCATTGGTCTTGTTAGGACTCTAACGTTGAAGGCCTTTTCACTATGAATAATAACACAGCTGATGGCTGGCTGCTTGAATAGTTTCTGTAATGTTCAAGTACTGACAAAGTTTCAGTTTCCCTCTAAAATCATTTTATGAAGCCCTCCCCAACTCTCTCCTTCTGGTGTCCTAAATTTAAATATCAACGTTCTCAAAGAATTCAAGCTTTTTAATATTAGTATAGTAACTATAATAAGAAGGTTGATTTTGTTATTATTGTGCTTTATATTCCCATTACTGTAAGATCAAAGTACATTATCATACTCATAGCATTTGAATCACAACACAAAGACAGCTAAACAACTTCACAGCCATACCAATAAGATATATTAAATGAAAAAGAACTATAAATAGAAAGGAATTCATGTGGTATCAAGCTTCAACAACACTAACAGTAACTTGCTCGACTTGATGGGCATTAGGAAAGTATATTTGACTTTTCAACTAATTTCTTTGATGTCAGGTTTTGTGTTTTTTTTCTACAGAATCACTTGTCCAATCTAGCTACTATGAATGATGCTGAGACAAAGAGGAAGACACAGATATTCTGCTTTCACTGTCAAAAAATAGTGTATCTCCCACCTCCATCAATCCTGACCATTTTTTTTATTTTTTTTTTTTTCTGAAATTTTGAGGCAGGGCTTGGAAGCACATGGAGTAAAACCCTGCATCAAAAGAAATTAATGTAGCTACTTCTGTAAATATTACCTCACAGAAAACACTAAAACTCATCTTGATTGCCCAAGCAAAGGCAGCTCGTCCATCTGCCTGGACTCAGCTGCCGCTCCAGAAGGTCCAGTGTCCCCTCTGCCTGCATGGGGGTCTCACATGCCCTGGAGTGTCTCAAATGCCACTAGATCCCTGTTTCCAAGTGGCTTAAGCAAGCCCTTGAGTCCCACCTTAGTCATCTCTGCGTTACTTTTTGTGTCTTCTTTGTGCTCAATACAGGAGATTTCAGCATGATTTAGCCCACAACAAGATGTCTCTAACATCATTCAGACTGCCAAAGACAGCAGGAGACAGAATTCTCTCTCATTAGATTTTATCTTGCCACCAGTCACAAGTTCTTGAACATGTATAATTAGTTTCAATATCAAAAAGTACTTTTGCACTTGTGAAAAGCACATCTTCAAGAAAAAGGGAAAAAAAGCTCTCCTGGACACCAATGGAAATGTGCATTCCCAACACCGGTGATATGCCTGTACTATTCTATCTACTCAGAGAAAAAGACCCCAAAAAACAGAAGATGCTTTCTCATAAATTGTGTTCTTACGTCAGGCTTTCCCCAGCAGAGGGACAGGCATCTTTTTTAGCCCTTCTATTGAACTATTGAAATAGCACATTCCGATGCTACAAGAGAGCCACTCCTTTTAGCGTAGCCTCACATTAAAGCTGCCAGGCGTGTTTGGGAAATGATGAGGTGTCCGTACCGCATACGCTGTAGCTATAACTTTCCCCGGCAATGCCTTGTATACAAGCTCCCCCTCTCTTGCCTTCTCCTGTTACCCCTCAAAGGCTGTATAAAGAACATTTCTAGCAAACTGGTGTTGCGCTTTGCAACTTAGTACAGTCGTGCAACTTAGCATAGTTGTTACAAAAGAAATGTTTCTTTTTAATATATTGCCAAAATGTGGTCAGTGTCTTACATCACAAGCAGCAGAAAAATCTACTGTAGCCTTTCACCTGCATTTTTTAAATCAATGCATTTTAGTTGCCAATTTATTTGTTTTTTAAATCAGAGCTATACAGATATGCTTGGTTCTAATTCGTATTACCTGCCATGTGGATGAAGGATTACATAATATATTATACATAGCACAAATGTATTGATTATTAAGAAGACAATATACATACTATAAATATGCATATTTATCTAGATGAGGAACACAGATGATTTAAGTGGATCTTAACATTTTAAAGTGAAATCTAAAACTAACAGGTGAAATTCTGAACACCACATAAATCAACAGTAGAATTCATACTGACCTCAGTGGCATAAACGCTTCAAGATTATTTGCCTTTTACTGTGGTTAACACAGCCAACACACTTAAACTAAATCCTTGAAAAAGGAATCCAGTAACTTCACTTCAGAGGTGCTCTGTGTCAGCAATGTAAACTGATGTCAGTATGATCCAGGACTGCTACATTAAGGCTATTTTTGCAGTTTCATAATTTATATTTGAAAATTATGTTTATTACTATATATTGGAGATATTTTTCACTCTCTTTAAGGCAAAAAATACAACATTTTGAAGTCAGCCTTGTGTAAAGAATCAGTATTTTATCCAGTAAAATGCATAACAACATATATATATTTATTTTATTGGGGAATTTGTTGTTTACGTATATTGTGTCATCTTTAAAACGTATTCATTAAAACATACTTCATACTGGTTTCTGATTTCATAACGATTATTATAGTTTACTAGTAACTACCATTGCATCCACAATAAAGTCTCCTAGTACACAGAGGTGTAATTATAAACTTCTTTAGCAATTACGAATAACAAAAATTCTTTCCCTTAAAATTATTTTAAAGGTTGAATGACTTTACAAATTACTTGACAACATCATTTTTTCATATTATAACTGAAATACCATATATATGGAAACCTTGCCAGGATTATTTAAGATATTCATTCAAGAAACACAAAATGAAGTTTAGAGGCTGGTACAAGTTTGGTTTAAATGAAGACTTTACTTTTTTCTGCATGTATACGGAACCTCCTATAGCAGTTTTCATGAAAGATTTGTTCTTCAGGATACACGGGTAAACTTCCTACTCCCATTCTGCTGAGCAGTACTCTTACAAACTGCTGTTTTGCCCCAGGTGTGTTCCTAGAGTATTAGAAATGTGGCAAGCCCAAAAGAATTGGAAAAAAAAAATTCCTATTTAAATACCTTGTCAAATGCTTTAGACTCCTTTGAGGAGGGAAACACTACAGTAAGGACATGCAAGAGTGTAAATTGCCTCTTTCTTAATTAATTTCATCTGCATAGTTACTTTAAATTTGTTCTTCTAATAATTTCTCACCTTGCCTAAAAGACATAGCAAATTGCATACCTAATCCATACAAACTATATCCAATTCATTCCGTATTTTATTAATAAAATTTAATTCCTTCACCTTCTCTCTGACTCTTTCACAATGCTCTTAGCTCCTTCTTGCTTTTAAAGCACTCAGGTTGACAATACTTAGAGCATGTTGTAATCTGCCATTTTGTGGTCTATCAAGTCAATGATCTGAAAACTAAAAAGTGTATAATTAGCAACTGACATGTCCAAAGGAACTGTTATGGTCTGTCATGTCACAGGCATTGACCCAATAGACTGTAACAGCTTTGGTCTGTTGGATTAGGAATCAATGTTTTAGTCACTCCCTAACTCCATATTCACCCAGTCTGTTGAATACAACGCAGTTAAAAAATGTAAAGTCACACTTTCTTTCAATATCCTCTAAGAGTAAACATGTCCATTTAATAATTCCTACTTTGAAAATATTAAGCAATCCTTCCCCCCCCCTTTAATGAGGAAAAGCATGCATGAAAATGCATCAAAGGAATGTATTTATAATCACAGTTATTTACTATGAGCTTTTATTCTAAAGAAAGAAACTCCCAAGTTAAAGCTGATACTATACATCCTGATGTAGGCTAGATGTATTAAATAAAGCAAGAAAACCGAAGTTGATATACAAATATCAGAACAGAGGCACTGATTTCTTTTTTTTTTTTTTTTTTTTTTGAAAATAATAAGCATTCAACAGCTCCTACTATGTTCAAGAAGAAACTGGCAGCAAAAGTACTTATAATCTTTTAACCTGAGCACTTTAGGAAGGCAGGTATGGAAATCTAGGCTTTGGTGTTCCTTTGCCTGCTCTCTCAATTTTTTCTTCATGATTTCCAGCATGCATGTCAGACCTAATCTTACAGTAATAGCCAAGCTGTTACTTGTCTATAGGGATTCCTAAAATATCCCTTGATATTACAAGTGAAGGAGAATGGAAATTACAGTAAAGAGATGTAGAAGCAGGGTATGAAGAATACAAGCTCTGACATGACAAAAGTTCCATAATCTGTTTACCACCATCCTGGGCCAGGAACCCTAAGCTTTTTCACTGCTGTGTTACCTCAGTTTTGAACTAGTGGAGTAGTTTTAATAGTTACATGGATATTACATGGATAGTGATATTACACACAGATGAATCAAGCCTTCAAAGTATTGGAAAACATGTTCATTCTACCAAACGTTAGAGGAACATCTTAAAATATCAAAGTATGTAAAGTACCTTTCTAGACCTGGTAGGATATTATATTTTTATGAAAAGTAATTGTTTGCCATGTTTTCCTACATTAATATGCCTCCCTGCATCTCCCCCCAAAAAGCATTACATTTACAGTATTTTAAATGAAGCATGTTTCAATACTTAGGAAGTACTCTACGCAATACATTTTATTTCAGGAAATTCCTGTCAAATTGCTCTACATGAAACTCCCTGTTCACAGAATTTTAAACTCTTTGATTTTTATTTTTTTTCCCCTGCTACATTCCCTTTATTCGTAATCACCCACTTTTACTTCTAATTCTTTCACTAACGGGTACTGTTATGGCTATAACATGAGTCATATACTCCAGTCATTCCCCAAACTGTGACCTGAGTGATGGATATGGATTACAAAATACTAACATGATGCCAGTGACCTTCTAGTTTGCCACAGATCAGATACAGACAGAAAGACATACAAGCCTAATGGGTAGATGCCCAAACCCATCACCTCTCTATAACAGCAAAGTGAATGATTTTTATTTGCAGTATTAGGGAATAAACAACCTTTAGCTACCATACAGGATATCCAGAAAAAAACTAGACCAATCGAACATCACCACATCAAACCTAAGTGTGTGAAGAAGTATTAAATATATGCTATATTATTGCTGTTACAAAAGCTAAACACAACCTTTGTACCTGGTCACGATGCTAACTGTTCCTTTCCGTTCTCAAAATCTGAGTAGCCTAGAATATGGGCTATACAGTGCTTATGTGTCATCTTGTCCCCCAAAACTCCTCTATTTCTTGACGTTCAACTTGTATAACAAAATGCAAAAAGGTTTGAAGGTCCCGGCTGGGAGCAGAAGAGTAAAGTTATCTCTATGTTCTATTCTTTTTCCTCTTCCAACCCACTTACTTTAGAAATTAAAACTGTGCATAGAAGGTCTTTTTCCTAAATCTTAAAAAGTATGATCATGAAATGAACGAAGTACTACAGTTTAAAATATTTATCCTTCTGTAAAATTATTTAATGGAAAATTAAATTCTGACTGAAGATGCTATTATATTTTATATGCTCTCAGATGCTTAATTTTTAGTAGGTGTCAGTAGTAAGATCCTCAATAAGAGAAAATAATCTGAATAAAAGTATAGTGGTATTCAATTTTTATTCATAAAATAGAAGATCTTAAAGTCCACAATATACAAAAAAATTACCTCCATCTATAGATGCTCACATTTTGTATTTTGTGGGGTTTTTATTCTTCGTTCTAGTTTTTCATTCTTTAATGAGGATGTTTCCATTAAATCAAATCTGTACCTATTCTATTTTAGGATAGTCTCAGCACAAATGTCAAGTATTACTCTCAATTACTTGGCCAAAGAGAGCTGGAAAATATATTAAATTGTGTCTCTCTAGACACTAGTACTTTGACAAAAATGAATAGTTCACATAGGCATGCTAAAAATTTAAACTATTAGAATATCAGGATTTTGCCGGGAGTAAGATTTCAGATTTGGAAGATAAACAACTTTCCTATGACAAAATCTCCTGTCTTAAATTTCACATAAAATCCTACGTATGACCAGAGAACATATAACACAAACTGATAGTGGGGAAAAAAAAATAAAAAAATTATACTGCAAAGTGTTATGTGCAAAATATTTTGGAATATGCCTTAACTGTTTTTTAAAAAGATTAGTGAAAAAAAAAGTCAAGCTTCCAGTGATGAGGGATCTAATCCAGACAACAAGGTCATCAGTGGCAATCTTCCCGTTGTTTGTAGTGAGATTTAAATTTGACACTCTATTTGGAAAAGGGAATTAAGCTCAGAGCAAAACACCTCTGTACACGTGCGTGTGCATGTGTGTGTGCATTTTTGTGGGTGGCTGATGGATGGGGAATGTGTGTATATATATGAATCCACAATCATACATATATAAACACACATAATTATCGTTATTAAGTGCAACAGGGTTAGCAAGCAGTACAAGTGAAATGACACTGCCTTTCAGACAAGGCTAGTTTCCTGTTATTGGGGGTCTGGTCTATTACACTACCATATATACTTTCATAAATATTGCTGACAAAGGTAATATGCAAAAAAGGAACATTTTGCTTACTCCGATCGAAGATGCAATAATCAAATCATAAAACACAAAACCAATAGCCAATCAATGTGAATAAGTCTGCCCATAGGCTTAATTCAAGCAAGCCATTCACTGAGCTATGTGATGGATCTGTCAAATCCAATACAGCATTACAGACATACTAGCAACATCAAGTGAACATGCAATGACAAAATGACAATACGCCCCACTGCCATGCTTTGACTTGCTCTAACTCATAAATAGAAAACTTGATGACTTTGCTAGTTTCTCTTACTTCGGACCTGGCCAGAAATCTAACAACTATATTTTTAGGTATATTTTTTTAAATATGCCATGAAAGCTGAATAAAAGCTGTACGAACATTTTATTGACATCTGATTTAATGTCTATTGCACATCCCTATAATTATTTTTTTCCAAACACTCTAAGATTAAATAGTTTGGCAGGCAAAGTTCCAGAATGGTGAAGAATGTATATAGAGCAGTAGGCCCCCTTTTATCAATTATGAGAACTGGAAAATTTATCAAAAATACTTTAAATGTTGGAAAGTTAACCTTGATTTTTTTGACTCACTTCTGCAAAGAACTTCAAATCTTTAAGTGCAATTTAGTATGATGACAGATCACAGTAGAAAAAAACAATTCTAAATTTTTGAAGGTTTATTCAGTGATTATATTGCTTTATAAATAAAACAATATGTACCTTTTTGTTTGCTTTGTTGTTTTTGTTTTACAATCCTAAGAAATGTCTGGACAAATCTGCAAGGTCTACCTCCATTGTAAAAGTGGGTTTAGTACATGATTTCTCTCAACACATACTTAGGGGTTTGCATTGTTTTGTTTCATGAGATTTCCTTGCTACCTGATTCTCCCCTATATATCTGTTCTTTGCCTACTTCCAGCAATATTTCCAGCTGTGACAAACAAGGATACCATCGCATTTCTTCACAATTGAGCTCTCTTACAGTGATCATTATCCATTGACTTGGTGTATTGATTCTGGAGTCCCAAATCTTTCTGTTAACCTTTATTTTTAATTTACCAAAACATGTCTCCAATCTAAAGATTTCCTCTTTCCATCTCCTGACTTAAGAAGCTTGTCAAATACGGAACGCTGCCATTCATCATGTATATGAGTTGTGATCAAAACAATAAACCTTTTTTTAAATTATTTTTTTAAACTAATATGAAGTAGTATTTCCATGATACATCACTGCTTCAATAGTACATACTCATTGGTCCTCACTTCATTTTTCTAGGCGTCATTTATACATGAATAGTAAATATATCTAATGTGTAATTAAATTAAATAGGGGCTCAAATCAACACTAAATAACAGTAGCGTATAAGGAGATATGGAATCCTCAATATTGTCAGAGGAAAGTGGACGATTATTACATTGAGAAGAAAAGATGCAAGTAGTTGTACTGAACTGTATTTCAGCACTTTCAATATTAGGAATTCATGAAATCTGCTGAATTGAATTAATTAAAAATGAATGAAAAGTTAATCAAATTAAGCAAACTGTAGTTGTGAGTAATCAGAGGTATCCATGTTTGCACATAGTTTCCCATATGCAAAGAAACGTTTGAGCAGACTGTTATTTGTTTTGTTCTCTATGCTAGTTTTAGGATTCTCCCATAAAGAAATTCAGTTACAATATTCGTAATTAAGACAAGAAACCATATTCATTTGGGGGAAGCAGCTCAAAGGTGAGGGTTAACAACATTTTAAAAAGAGAAGCTAAACTAAAAAAAATATCCAAAAGAGAGAGAATTCATATATGATATTTAAAATTATGCAAGCAAAGACGGGTTATTACAATTCTAATTATAAACAAAGTGTATCTGAAAATCAGACGTTTTTTCCAAAAGAGAATTAAGGGTTGTAACAACTGCATTGCTAGTAATACCATCTCAAGCTCCCTTTATAGCATTTAAGAGCACTATTTTCTTTGACAAATCCTTTCCTTTTTTTGTCAGCATAACTTACTTGACTCTCTACCCATAGCAGAACATGTGACCAACTGATGTTTTATCTTACAGCATTTGATTTGGTTTATGAGAAGGTACATTAGTTCATAGCTAAAGCATTTAAGAGTCATCTTGATATTGTTCAGCTTCTCTATGAAACATATAGGTTTTCAGAAATTCATTTCTTCAGAGGAATAAACACCCTATGGAATGGTCCAGGGATACCTGGATGATATCTGGCAAAAAATCACTAACCACAGGAGGTTAGTTACAATTTTGTCCTTTCAGTTTAGTAAGTTTTTAGAAGCAGGAATTGTGTTATAAGCTCACAGAGAAATAGTAGAGCTGTGACATGCTAACACACCTTTGTGGAAATGAAATGAAACTACTGAGTAGCACTTCATCTTTGTAGGTTACCCTAAGTAGAAATAGTACATCCCCCAAAAAGTGCATACAGCACATACCTACTTGATATTACTGACCCAAAATTAATAGAAATTAACTTGCTTACCTGTCTGACACAGCATGCCTCAGCCATACATGCAAATTATTTTATTTACATAACTTTAAAAAAAATATTTCATCATTACCCAGAATAAGCATTTGAAAGGCAAATATGCATGCATAGCATTGTAACATTCATACCATGGTACTTTGTTCTAAAAATACAGAATCCATGAACAGCACTTCGAGCTAAGAAATAGTTCACTGAACTTTATCTGTTGATTTTGTTATGAAACAGAAACATTTAAAACAATGTCTAATTTAGCATCTGAAGAAATTTTTCTAAACATATTCAAGACTTAAGAAATTTTCTCCATGATTCCAAGCGAAAATTTTCTTGTATCAGAAACTGAGAAACGTGACCTTACTTCTCGCTGCTATTGTGAAGCAAAATATATGCAGGGATCTGTCCTTCCCCATATACACCCTCCCTGTACGACTGTACACTCTTCAAGTACTTGAAAAGTATTAAAGAGAGCATAGATCTTGTTAAGGGCAAGTTTATGAAGAAAAACATAGAATATTCTTTCTTTTCATTACAAAATCACATCCACACACTGCAAAGGCTTGATTTGATGCAATTTGACAAACACCTATTCCTACTGAAGTCAACAGCAATTTAGACATTGACTTCAATGGGGTCCCAATCTTCATCATACAAGATGACAAGTTAATTTATGTGACATCGCTTTTAGTTTATAGATGTTAAGTCTTTGCATGTTTCTCTTATGCAGATTTTAATAATCTTTTATTCCTGGCATTATTTCTACTGAATGTGGTTTACATTTTGCAGATAAAAATACAGAGCAAAAGAAAAATCACTGATCTTTTTTTCTTCAGTATTTCAAAAAATCAAATGTCTGGAAAGGAAGCAAATGGGAAAAAAATATTGTTTTGCCTTGGATAGTTCAAGCTTAGACAGCTTAGACACAGTTCATTCTCAATTTCCACCAACTAAAACAATGTCAATGAGAATTGAGGGCACTCAATAGGTTCAGATTCTAAATCAACTCAAATAATACTCCTAAGACGAATAATGATCTTTAGCAGCAGACCATCATGAAGCCGTACATATATTTATCTACATTGTACAAGGGTCACAGACATTAACTGGATGATCTACAGCTTGGGAATGCGCACATCTCATGCCTGATTCTCAATTAAGGCCTAAAATCTCTCAATTTATGGCTATTCATGGATTATAATAAAACAGCCTGCTTTTGAGATCACAATTATCTGCAGAGCAACAAGACAGTTATGAGACTTCAACAAGGCAAATTTATAGAATCATCTTCAACTTCCACTGGCCAAATATTTATTAGCAGTAAATGAGGTCTTACCTGTCACTGTAGGCAGCTGCAGTGGCAGTGGCAGGCTGGGCGTACCGGTAGGCAGCATAACCACCCTGAAACACAAACTCATGCTCTAACTGGATTGCCACAGCACCTTAAATCACATTATACAAAATTTAGCAGCAACTGAAAAGAGTGTTGTCATGCTGTAAGTTCGGTTAAGGGGTTAAAAACGTAATTCAGTGAATCATTAAGCAAAATCTATCACCACAACTTGTACTTGTTAAGATTTGCCCCAAGATCGGGAGAAAGCAATGAACTGCATTCATCAACGGGATTTTTTTGTAACACAATACTCTATTTTTCCAGCAGTTTTCAAGTAGCAATTGTTCTTAAGAATGACATGTGTGCATATTAATAAAGCAATACCAAACCTAAAAGAAAAACTCAGCTAATAATCAATTCATTTTTGTACAAAACATGATTTAGCATGTCTGGTTGATTAAACCTATGAATTTGTGCTCTCAGTAAACACTTAATGTTACATAGGTTTCCAATTTATACATAAAATTATAATGAAGCAGCAAAATTCTCTTCTTCCATGAATTAACATTCAGTTGTATGTAACAGTAATTCCAGCTGTTCAATTAAGCAAACAGGACAAACAAACACACATTTGAAAGGAATTGTGTGCAGTGATGCATTGATTATCAAACTGTGAAACCAGCAGCGTTTCCTGGTCAATGGACCACGGCGTTATATCAACCATTTCAAAATGATCTCAGCATGCCAATTAACAAACACAGGCCAGTCTCCACAGATAACACAAACGCGATTTACGTCCCAATTAGAATTCACCATCCCATTATCCTCTGGGACAGGGGACTTCTGTATTTCCTTTGCCACCTTCCCCTACCTTAACAACGATTTGAATAAGAAAGTATGAGATCGCTCAGCTCGGAATAAAATTCACATTTTTCCCAAACCATTTGCTTTAATAGATCGATTTCCCCCCCCCCCCCCCCCCTATTTTTTTTTGTTGTTGGTTTTTTTTTTTTGAAGGCTGACTTCACACGAGATATTATGCTGAAGAATGAAGAACAGGCTACGACTTGACAGCCTTTACTGTAACAGTAGTAGGTTTTTACTGCAGGAACTTTTGTGGGGTTTTATTTTGATTTTACAAATAAAAATTCAGTCTTTTCAGAAAAGCAATTTCAAATACTTTACAGGCTATTTCCCTCTCTACTACTTTCCTTGGCAGAATCGCTTTCATCCCTAACGTGTGTAAACCTTTGTTGGTCTGAAGATTTAAAGCAGGTTGGGTTTGGAAATCAATCATTCGGCTGATAACGCCGCATCACACTAAGAATAAACAGATGTTTTACATATACTGACAGCTCATTAGAAACTCCAGGCTTTGAATTGTCAACTTACTTGAGGAACATTCTTCCTGATTTTTTCAAGTGCTCACACAGAGAATATTACATTTACCTCCCCGCTCCCGGTCAGCTCCCTGCCAGCAGCAATTGTGTCACACAACCCCTGGAATAAGGCAGGTGCTTTCATGATACTGTATATCCTCGCTCTTCTGCAGCAAGCTGCTCCTCTGTGCAAGCACAGAAGCATCAAGATGAAATACTTTCTCATTTCAGATCATTTGATTTTTATAAACCAATAGAAGGCTATTACTGTCAAAAATGTATAATAGGCAGATATTGCTTGCAGGTATGTGCATACAGGCAATCAGATGTCAAATAATGTCACCAAGTGCAAACGGAGCCAGTAAACAGTGAGGCTGAGGGATAATAACGCGAGCTGTGCACTTGGTCGGGCTTGTGCTGCAAGGAGCAAGGTGAGACATTATACAAATGTGTCTGTCCTCACCTCCCAGCTTTTGAATGCTAAACATAGCACCTTTTTGTCTTTTTATTTTTTTCTTTCCCCATTTTTCCCTGAGTGCTGATAAGCAGAAGTACAAATGGCAAAAGTATAAAGAAGATATTTAACTTGTTTTCACGATCCAGTCCTGAAAAGGGATGGCAGACTGCAAGTCACTCTGCAGTACGACATGATTCTGTTTGCTACGGGTGTGACTCCTGCGCTTGTTCTGTAGCCCACTTCTAAGCGCCCTGCCTCCCATGTGAGAGCCACTTCACTCCAGCCCAGCTAAGCACACGACTCCCACTGCAGTACAGAACACAGAGCAGGACATCGTGAGAGGTATCAACAGTCCCGTGTTCTTCATCGGACAAAAATGAGACAGGCTGTTCACATACTGGCTGCTCTTAGCTGCAGACGGGAGGCTCTGTGAGGATTCCTTTCCTTTCCTTTATTTAACTATCACTAAAAATTAGTCAGACTGCAAAGACGGACCCTTTCTTGCTCCTTAAACATAAGGGTTACATTTATTTTATGCTTATATTTTGATCTGCTTTCATCAAAGAATTGCTGCTGAACAACAAAGCTCAACTTTATTAACTTTATTAAGATGCTCTGGATTCAAAAATCAGGATGACATTTGTCAGAGTCCTGGAAAGACTGAGTCTAAACCAATAAAGTTCAAAAGGAATCTAAGTTAATTTGCCTGAATTCTCCAAAGAACCGAAATGTAGGACGCATTCGGTTATCAGGAAAATCATAACTCCCTACCAGCCCATGTCATGATTTCATATTTTTAACATGAGCTATCATATAGTTACACATAAAAACGTTCTTAAGCGAATGATTTGATGGGGTTTGTGTTCTACAGTTTTGGCATGGTACTGTTTTCTTACTGGTTTACTTCAATCACTTCAGACAATTTATCACTGCAGCGACAAAATACTTGAAGATGCACTTTGTGTTGGGAATTTGACTCAAACCCCTGAACTCTAAACTTCTGTGACAAGTTCTACCTTACAATTTGTCTCTAATTTTGAATGTGGCTGATATCTTAGGTGAAGAATACATTAGTAATATTCACTACATATACACCTCTAGTAACACATTAAATATTTATCTTCATGACTTAAACTATATTGCAAAATAAAATACTTTAAAAGTTATTTTACATAATTACATAATTACATAATAATAAATAACAAATATAACTTCCTATGTTTTAGAAATATGTTAGGAATGCTTTTTCCCTCCTCGCTCCATACACTTAAACAGAAAGTGCCTGACTTTTATGCTTTAAATTATTATTCTGAAAATTCAGCTAAAATACTGAAAAACCATCTACTGCCTTATCTGTGCTTGCATATTTGCTACTTCCAAAACAACAATAACACAATGTTACAGCAGCTTCAGTTGTCTTAAAAAATTAAGTATAGGGTCAAAACACTTGCAGTCCAAATACAGAGATATATCTCACTGGCATAAAACACCAAACAGGACACTTACAACAGTAACCGTTGTATTTCATGGGATATGAAGAATATTTGTGATTTTGTGATAGAATCAGGAAAATAAAATGCAATTGGTGGACTATTCCTATCATTCATACACACAGAATCCATTTTCTCACATAATTATCTGAGAATTAGTATGATTTTACAAGAGTCTACATCCAGCTTAATGAATTTTTCCTATCAGTCAGTATGTCATACCTGTAGTAACTTATTGCCATACACAGGCTCTTGCAATACTGCTCTATAAAGAAACAGAAATGTAATGATTTGAATGAGTCAGGAATGAAGGCTGGAAAGAAAGATTTAAAGGAAGGAATTCAGACAAATTCCCCAGAGCCATTCATTACAATTTTCCTTTCAATGTTTTATACATCTCCGTGGCTCAGGCAAATTGAAGAAGAGCAGTGGGATATGTCAAAGATCAGTGGCCAATTGTTACAGAGAAATATTAATCAATTTTAGAAAGAAATCACAGAAATTTTAGATAGGATAGGATAAAATGGAAATGAACAGAAAATCAAATGCATCTGAATTTTTAAGTAGTCCATCTGTAGTAAAAATAATTTCCCCGAAAAAGTTATACAAATGCACATCTATAGATTACAAAACATATATACCTGTGTGAAACTCTTCCTAAAATACCTAAATTACTTTTTTTTAATCTTGATCTCAAAAGTACTGACAGCATCTGTTGTAGATACAGATAAACTAAATTACTCTAAATGATAGGGTGGGGGTTTTTTTGGTAGTTTTTCCCATTTCTAACATATTTAATATTCTAAGTGAACGCTGAGAATTATTTTTCCTCAATTTTTACTTCCTTTCACTCAAGGATCTCAAAGTTTTTTGTGAACCCAAATTAGTCAAAGTTCAAAACCTTCTCTACCACTGAGAATTTTAACTGCCAGATTAGCTACAAATAGAGGAGTGAGATTTAAAATGGCATTAATTATACCCGAGCCCCTGCAGAACACAGAAAGCAGTAGTATCTCTTACGTGATACTGAGGTTTAAACAGTTTTTGTTCAGCTCACAGAGTAAAACTTTGACTGTGAGAATTAAAAAAAAAAAAAAAAAAAAATAATTCCGCCACCTCTTTGTGCTGGCTCAGCTTCTGGAAAGGCCTGTGCAAAAGGTTCCCATTGTTTCTGTGTTGTACCCCCAGAGAAATCTGTTGCCTCAGAGCTCTTGGTAACGTATCCAAACTGACACCACCCGTATTAATTCCAACCAAATACAATCACAAAGGACTGACCTAGCATTTTCTTGAATGTATATCACAAATAAGACATTTTAGCACCAGATTTCAAAACTTTTGAAAAAGGCAACGTGTTCCAGCACACACAGCACCAGGAGGAACAACCCACTGCTCCCTAGGGACTCTCTTGCCCTTGGAAAAATAATTTCTCCACTTCTTGTTCTATTTCTGGGACTCACAGGACACAGCACAGCCTTCCATTTACAAAACACAGAAATCTTTAGCACTTAAAAGAAAGACTTCAGTGCTCACTGCATATCCTTGCTTTTCACGTTGCAGCAGCACCTTCTGGGTATTTGATTGCATTGAGGGACTTCTATGTAGCATAGGAATGGTTCTTAGATAACTGTGTCTGCTTTTTCCTTGGGAAATACATACATGCTCCACCTTCAATACTACCATACCTTTGAGCTAAAGGTGATGACACTAGCTATTGATGATCTAGTTCCATACCCCTGATCACAAAAGTATGCCTTATTCTTGACGGACAGCTCAGAAAACAAATCTTAACCCTATGTACTCATACGCTGTCGAGGACTCTCATCAGCTGCAGCACCACAGGTCCAGAATCCTGAGAGCAGGTGAGACAATCGTGCTGGGAGCAGTAAGCCTGGCTAATGCGCAGGGCTGAACTGTATTACCCAGGGACATCCAAAGCTGGTGATGACAGAGTTTGGAAGTTACTCGTATTTCATTGCCTTCCCACAATTTAGGTGTGGATTGAAGACTGACACGTTCTAAAAATATTCTTTATGACAATGGATAAAGCAGAGCAATAGTGTAAAGCTATTATTCTAACCGCATATTTTTGCGTCTGTTACTATTTTTGCTTCGTTTTGTGGAGAGTATTTTCTTATTTTCACAGGTGTCAATCTTCATCTAGGAACTTCTATATTTGCTGGCAGGCAACCTTAATTCTCCTTTAATGACTTTTTCTCTTAGTGAATCAATACTTAATTTTAAAAGGTCTTCCTTTCTTCCTAATCATCGCCTTTATTTTTCCTACTCAAAGGCACATTTAAAAAGGAATTCAATAGCTCAGCTATTTCAGAAGCATTATTCCATTCCGTATAGAACTATATGAAATATAGAATGTATTATATTACATCAACTCATGGATGTTGATTTTTCATTTTAGACTACTTTCCACTGATTTTTATACTCCTATGCTCTTCTCTTCCTCTGGTTTGTATTAAGCAACTCTGGCTATTTGCTGCTCTTGGTTCATTCTGCTGTTTTTACCCAACTTTATCTTTTTTCGCTTTGTGTCTTTCCTCCTTCATGTCTAAAAAAATCTAGCTATCAAAGGTTATATTGATAGCTAATTATGAAAAGATTAACATGGTCCATATTACTGTTGGTACTCACTGTAATCACTTCAGAATGAAACCCACTTTGATATACGTGTTAATGCATACTTTTGGTCTGGCTTTTCAGCACTGTGTACCTTTAGGTTTGCTTTCTGAGGTCTTTTTAAGATTCCTTTCCAATCTGCTATTAAAACCTATATTGTTTATTTTTTTTCTCCTTTTTTTTTCACTAAACATCTGTTCTTTCGCAAAGCTTCAGCTCTGCATGTGAAATGAAAAGCTGAGTAGAACTATGTCATAATCAATTGGGATTTAATAAATAACTTGGTCCGTTGCAAACTAATACACTAAGAACTAATATACTGTGAATGGTAAGGTTTCTTTTGATTTATGCCAGTTTTCTCTCTCTCTCTGTCCCTCCCCTGCAAAATGTTTTAGATGCAAGAAAGGACAAATGTGAAGAAAAAAGAATTATAAAATAAGAAGCTTTGTACATTAAAAAAAAAAATGAAACAAATTTCCAGAAGAGTGTTTTAATTCTCTTCACTGCTGTAAAAGTAAACATTCTGCTGCATTAAAAGAACTAAGAAATGTAATCAGAAACACAAGGCTGCAACTGAGTGAAAACCAATGCACCAGTATAGTTATTCTATCTTCTAATGCATGTGACTGTTCCAGACAACAAAACTGAGGATACACTAGAAATTAATAATTTATTTGTTATCTTCTTCATTGAAATAACTTTTAATTTGGAAACAAAATTTTCAAAGTCTGTGAGAGGGTGTGAGGCCACCTAAAAAGAATATTGTCAATCACCGAAAGAGATATTCCTGGTTTTCAGCAGCAGAGGGTTCCAAAACTACGAACTGTTACATTAACATTTAGTTCTCACCTATACTATCACATCAAGCAACCCTAAGGAAGATGTCTCGTTGCCTTTCAGATTTTCGGGTTGGTAAACTGAGCAAAATGGATGTCACATTCTTTTGACAATTTGAAGAAATATGAAAATTGGAAACCACACTTGAAGAAATTCCACACTGTACCATGCATCCTACATTGCTCAAAAATCCAGCAGCCGTGTGTTTAGGTGAGATTAGAGCAGCACACTACGCTTGAGTAAGCCTTTGGCAAACAGGTGATTCTCATGTGCTGCAAACAATATGGGACTGATAACATCACTAGGTACATAAGCACATAGGGAGAGAACTTTAACCCATGCCAATTTATTTTAGAGATACCTTTTAATCTACACAAATGAATTTTCAGATAAGTGTCATCCTCTTTCTACCTCCTTCAGAAAAACAAAACCTACTTCTTCCATAAATTCAAATTGTTTTCCTTCTTTAGATAAAATTTACGGGAAGAAATCTCTTTCCTTGGAAATAGTTCTAAAAGATTGCTGATAATGAATACAAGGAATGTTTTCTAGCACTACCTATTGAATTGTTAATATTCATACCAATTTCAACTCATCTGTCTCTTTGTACGTTAACAGAGACAGTACAACAGAAGTACAAGCAGGCTAGAGAAAGTTGCCTGGTGAAATAAAGATGAAACTATAACTTATAACCAGATTGCTTTAATGAAATAACAACAAATGTGAAGGATTACTGGAGTTTCAGTGAAATATTTTACATCTACACATAGGGTATAAGAATTCCTTATTTTAAAAGAATGAAAATCAGCCTCAACCACCTGAAGCCTCCTGCATACTCAGACATAAGTAGCCTTGATGTATACATTCAAAGTAAAAACCTCAATATTGGTAAGAAACTGAAAAAAATATTATTTAAAGGAATGAGGTACGTAGGTAATGATGGATCCAGGACTATAAAACTTTACTAATAAATATAACCACTTCTTATGTCATGAGCAGTCTCTACCCATTTCATTTAAACTTAAAATATGTGGATTTTAAAAGAACAGATGGAAGTCTACACCAATTACAGTAATTTAAGATATGACTACGTATTGTCTATGTAACTAAGCTCTGCTATCACCGTCACACTTACATACACCCAGTGTTGCCTGGATTTGGGAAATCTATTATCTCTCCATAAAGTATTTTCATATTTCAGGTATTAATAAGACTCAGCTTGCCTTGATCTTTAAAAATTAGCTTTTGGGGATTTGCAGAAGAATGTTTCTGCTTTGTTTTCATTTTTCTTTGAACTTCCATTTTGAAGGGAGACGCCCCTCCACACACGCACACACATTTTTCACATCTTTTTGCATTCATTCAGCATTTGATTGAAGAGTTAATTCAGCTCCACTGAACAATGATAGATGTAATGAACAGAAAGGTCTTCCAATGTGAGAGATATTCTTCTCAATTCTTTCTGACAGGCAAGGGATGGTAAATAGACAAAACAGAGTCAAGCTAGGCAGCAAACTTGTAAAAAGAATGACTCTGGTAATGTACAAGGACAGCATGCACATCAATGAATACTTACATAAATGTCTGCACCATAAAATCCATCCTGGTATACAACACTGCAAGGATGCACACACAAAGAAAAACATCCATATTAGTGCATTTCCACATGCAAATGCCACCAACCCCTGCACAGCTGAGGTTAGTCTTGTCACAAGAACAGAGGGAGGGGGGAAGGAAGGCACTCTTCACATTGGTTAAGGAGGTTGGCAGTAATTATCAGAAGTCAATCTGTACTGAATACAACATCTTACAAAGTATGCCAAACGCCTAGGCAAAGCATGGCAGGATTGCAAAATACTTTTGATAGGGTTGCGGGGCAGGGTGTGTGTGTGGTTCGTTTTGTTTTTGTTCTTGTTTTGTTTTGTTTTGTTTTGTTTTTTTAAGAAACCGCATATTGGCAGCAATTTTTTTTCTATATAATTTTCCAGTGGGCCAATCCTACAATCAGTTTCAATACATTAACAAAATGCTATCTATTGAATTACTACTTTCTTGTCCTGCAATTACATCAACCCTCTGAAACAAAGCAGTAGTTGTCATTACTTAGATGGAAAACAATACACAGCATAAGTTTGTATGGTGAGAGGAATGTGTGAAACAATTATACTGGTGGTATTCTACCCATTGGGTCAAACCTCCATACCTAAATGTACACAGAGATGAGAGTATTCATAGGTACTGCACTGTTGGCTTGATACACATGTCCAATAGTGACAACAGGTCTGCTAAGAATGCCATGGTGTTATTCTTATAAAAAGAAAAAAAAAAAAAGTATTAACCTTTCTCACTTTATCATTTCACAACTTTTGCAAACATGCCAATGGTTCTGAGCTCCCCTGCAGTTTTGGTTGAATACACTACTACTTCTCATCTGAAAAAGATATAGTATTTTTATATTGCTGTTTAAAGTTTGCCTGCAATAAACTGCAGGTGCCGTTTAAATGCAGACTGCTGCATTTCAGCTAAGACAAATCATCAGTGTAAATAGCTCAAATTTTAGATTCTAAACCTAATTCTAAAAACCTAGATTCTAAATGACACAGTATGACAAAGATGGTTTAAATGATTACACAAAATAAAACTGGAAGTATACAACGGCAGCCTACCAACTACACACATTACCTACATCCTGGAATTTTACATTCATTTGGCAGTTCTGCAACTTAAAATGAGTATTTCCAATACCAGAATCAAGAGTTAAATACGAGAGGACACAACAGGGTTTTTTACCACAATATTTTCAATTTAGAACACTATTATCTGGGTAATAGTTATTACCAAGTTGCCAGCCTACGATGTTTTGCAATTCCAACTAGAATTTTCATGTCAGAAGTATAACATGACTATTGAGGTCAATGACCAAAACCCACAGGGCTGAGCTGGTATGTGTCTAAGAATCAGTTGAGATAAACTAAGTATGACTACATGCGTGGAAACCACACTGATAACAAAAGTTCGCTATGGAATGATAATGTGTGAAAATTCAGCTCCACTTAAATCAGAGTGTCTGCCATTTGCAACAGTAAGGTCAGACCTTTACTTTTGTATTTTTCTATTTATTATGTCTGCAGAGCAAAATATGCCAAACCTGGTGTACACTGGTAGCTTTCAGAGAGCTTGCTGTGAATACATTGTACTGTAATTTGGTTTGGCTTTGCTATTCTGATTATTCTAAAACATTACATGTTTTTCTTATACCCATTTGCATGTAAGAAATAAAATGTTCCACATGACCGGGAGGTAGAAGTACACAATCATGAACAACATGGAGGGCATTTTACGAGATGATATACAAAGTTCACTAAAGATGGAGGCCCTGCAACCACAACCCTCGGTTCCTCATACCCTGCACCACTCCCACTGGGAAGAGGTGGAGGAGCTGGGAATGAAGGAGTGAAGTTGAGCCTGGGAAGAAGGGGTAGGGAGCAGGGGAAGGTGCTTTAGGCTCTGTCTTTGTTTCTAGTCATCCAACTGCATTTTAATAGGCAACAAATAAATTAATTTTCAAGTCCAGCCTGTTTCACCCACAATGGTAACTGGTAAGCTATCTCCCTGTCTTAATCTCAACTGAAGAGCTTTTTGATCATTCTTCCTCCCGCTGTATTCTTGAGGAGGAGGAATAAGAGGGCAGCTGGGTGAGGGTCGGGCAGCCAGCCAAGGTCAGCCCACTGCAGTGTATTAAAACACACTACTTGCCACTGTTGTTAAACATTGCTATGCGGAAAACAAAGCTTTGAGAGAGTAATTGTCAGAAAGGGGACCTCTTGTTGGTGACCTGTGGCTCTACAGTGATGTCGGAAGACGAAGCAGGGCTGATGGTTCCGGCCTGGCTGTCACCCCGGGTGGGCACCACCGCTCACCTGCACCTTCCTCTTACATACAATGCTCAGCCACTTACAGGCAGAAACTGATCTGGAATGCTAAATATGCAACCACTTGATCAATAATGTACTGAAGGAAGTACTCGACACTAAAATGAGACATCAGCGCATGACTCCGTCATTAAACATGTTTCGTATTAAAATGAAGTGGCAGAATCAGCAAACGAGCCTAGCGCTCCCAAGCAGGACAGGCACTATGAAAAGGTATCAGCTGATCGTATCTTATTTCCTCCATATGGTCTTGTAGTATGATAGTGCTATTAAATATAAAACCTTCTGCTTCTTTTGAAGTTTGAGGAAAAGTAACTATTCAGACTTTCACAGACTTTTCAGCTAATATTTTCTCTATTCACTGTCCTTGTCATTTATGACTCCTGTGATTGACTCCAACCAGTGGAGTCAAATGTATTTTCTAACCACACCGTTCATCAGAAGGGCAACTTGTAAAACACCATATTTTGCTCTTCTGCTTTTCTTTCCTTTAGTATATAATTCTCCAAAGGGTAATTTGCATGGCTTATCATCCCCTTTTCTCCCTCTGAAGCTGTAGGCAGAAAACAGATGATAAGTCTCAAGCATGGCAAGAGACTGAACGCATCACACAGGGACCCATCTCACCACAGCTCCTTCTACACTTTATTTTCGAAAAATTGTCTTGGCACACAGATAAATCTTGAGTTCCCAGTAAACCAACACAGAGTCTGGAAATAGCCATGCTACTGAAATCTGAATTACTTCACCCAGGAATGGGTGATATGTTAATACACTACCTGGAGCGATTAAAATAAGAACAACAAATTTAGGGGATTTATTCAGTTATATTTCATGGTTTTATTGTGCTAAGGAAAACTCAGAGAAGAGAAAAATCATGATTTAATAAGAAAATGTGCATCTAAATAACATTGTATGTGGCAATCATTTCCTGAAATTATTTTTCTGTAAAAGATGAAACTGTTTTCTCACCAACTATTATACATCTGCTTTGCATGATTTTAGCTGCTTTATTTTAGTCTGTGACTTATAATAATTTTTCTAACTATATTAAAGACAAACTCTTTACTAGCTTAGATTCCACCTTTATAATATCCCGGGAGGACTACATCTGTCTTCATTTTAATTTTTCTATCCTCATATTTCAAAAGGATTGGGTTGAATAATCTATCAATGACATAAGAAGACAGTTCTCGACTGCACAAACATTAGTTCAGTAACTTCATAGCAGCTGAGTATATATATGGCCCTCAGCCATACAAATAATCTGCACAAGTTAACATAAATAACCTAAGGGAGATTAAGTGCATGGAGTGATTGATTCAGTGTAACAAATGGGCATTACAATCACGATTTCATTCATTCCAATAGGAATCATGGTTATAGTTCCCTATTTCCCCTCCATCACAACTAAGAAAAAGCACCCGAGGGACAAAAGTTCTGTTTTCTGATTGCTGGTAGGGTCGCCTTCACCCTCCTACACATATTTTCCCATTTTTGGTCTTGGAAATCACATTTTATATGAAGCCTTCATGAAACAAGTAACAGTAGAGATGCAACTACAACCTTATTTAAAATAAACCAAGGAAAAGACTGAGAATTAAAGTAACACCTTACAGCACTCTAAGAATTACAGTTTTCATTGTTGTAAATATAGAATTGACAGTCTTGCATGAGGCTGTTTCAACTTTTTAGAATATTCTCTAATTCCAGGTTCTTGTTTTTCTGGTTTTAACGTTTTCTGCCATGAACAAGTTATATTATCCGCTTTGGGAAATTAAATGAAGGCACTGCTGCAGACAGCAAAGCTGGAAGACATAAATCACTACTTGCTGGCAAAACACATTTTTTTGTTCTAACAACTGCACATATATACAATGCACGGAGTCCAAAGGAAGAGGAAGTTTCTGTGAGCCCAAACAAATGGACTGAAAAAAACATAACCAATGTAGCAGATGTAGTAGCTTATATTAATTAACCTTCTTTCCTGAATTCAGAATAAGGTGTTGGAAAATACAGCTGCTTCTCTTTCATTTTGAATCAGTTAGAACGACACACTAAAACATTTGTTTTAACAAAGGGAAACAGTTTCTAAATAGTCTTTGTTACTTCTCCTCCACTCCCCGCCACACCCCCCCCCCCCCCAGCTTCACAATTTTATTTGGGATTGGGTGCTAGTTGATTATTATTTTTTTTCAATATTACTATTTTCCAACAGAAAAAAACATATTGATATGCCCTCTTTTCTCAGGAAAGACACCAGAAGTGGAGATGCAGACTGAAAGCTAATTCTGTTAGCTTCCTCAGAACTCAAAGGAGCAGAGGGAAAATGTGAAGATAAAGTTATCACAGAACAGACTTGTGAAGAACTTGAGGCAAACGATGCTGGAATAGAAGGACTCCTCATTAGTTTTACTAATACTACTATCTACTACTACTATCTGCTGTACTAGCAGTACACTGGCTTTTCTTGATAGTGACATAAAGATGAAGCATCATATTCATGATGCTTTACTATGTGGCAAATAGTTTTCAAGAATGCTGAGGTACTCGCTGCTGCACAGTTCACAAGGAATTACAGGTATCAAAATTGGATCACCTGTTTTCGGTAGTTTGCCAACGAGAACAAAACCTGCTTCTTTCCCCTTTCTTTTGGCAATGTTCAGTACTGGTCACTGCATCCAGAAATCTGTCATAAGAGTACCTTTGCTGGGAGCTTCTGCGTTATTAAGACATTTCTTACACCATTAGTAGGCACTTTGTCAATAAAATAGATAATTCTAGAAAGACAGAGGTCAAGTCATGAAAACGTTGCTTTTACATTGTTATCCTTTTTTTTTTTTAATAGTTTTAAAATTATTTTATTCAAAATGCTATGTAGCACCCAAAAAGAAGCCCACAGGAAAGCTGAAAGAAGCAGCAAACCTGAATCATTCCACAGGGCAGCTGTCCCAAGAAAGGAGGTACGAAAGGAATTTAGTCTGCTTAAAATAGTAACTACCTTGCTTCTCAACCAAGCCACCAGTCTTGCTGTGAAGTTCCCGGAGAGCCCCTCGAGACCAGCAGGCAGTATCCCATAGCTCCAGCGCTACATCCTCCCCCACGGACGGGCTCTGATTGCCGTGCACTCATGCCATACACAGCACAACCACCTCTTGACTCTCTGCCGCAGCGCAGTGTTGATGTGAGGCCCCCCATGCAATGGAGATCTCCAAACTCTAAATTTCAGCATTCAGTTGTCTCACGCAAACTTCACTCCCTTGTTTCAGTTTCAGTAGGTTTTTATGGTACGTAAACGAATTACACATATGAAGTTATGAGTGAGCTCCACAATTTAATATTTCAAGGCACTAGAAATGATGCCACAGATGCTAGAAATGAAGTATTTTCCATGAGCTAATGAACAAGATGCTATCACAAAGAATTAGTGAAATGCCTCACTCGCAAGTAAAGGATCTGTTAATTATTAGCACTACATATCTCATGAAAACAGATTTCATTTTTAAATGAGGTATTTTAAAGCATGTGTGCTGTTCTTTGATTTATACGAAAACAATGGCCTTAAATATGGTTATGATCAACAATTTTCCTCAGAGCTAGCCAGGTGTGGCATGCTTGCTGTTTCCTAGCAGCTGCCAGGCACAGCAGAAGACAGCTTTCCGTATGCACCACACTAACTTATTTTGCCTAATGACCACAAGACCATCCAGATTTCCTTACAGCCCAGGACTCGTTGCCATTTCTTAACTTTGCTGATAAACAGCTTCTAAGGAAAGTTCATAGTATCAAAAAGGACACCAGTGAATAAGCAGCACTACAGATTCAAGGGAGATGAAGAGGAAGAAGGCGTCTGTTAGGGAGCAGGGAGTCCTGAGACGGTGCTGCTGAGATCAACACTAGTAAGCAGCATGTTCTTAGCTGTACAGCTGATTTCAAAATGTAAAGCAAAATTATTTGGTTTCAGTTCCAAAACTTTGTAATATAAACAAGTCTGAAGATTATTTCACATCAAGTATTACAGTTCAGTAATAAGCTCTCTAAGGTTAATGAAATAAAAGATATTTAAAACAGTAATTTCAAACATCAACTTTACACTTACTTGTATGTTCTTTTTTAAAAGAAAAGTAATATTTTTCTAACTAAACATTGCTGGAATTTAACGTAAATTCATAATTAAAATTATATCTGTCGTTATACAAAATAAATGTCTTTTTTCTGTTTTTTTTAAATGATTTAAAGTATTATAGTATTAAACTGTTTTCTCAGCTGTAAGGCTGGGCTCCTCCCTTGAGTAAGAAATGAGAAACTGCCACTAAATGAATTGCAAAATAGCATTCAAAGCTTTTTCCATTTTTCTTATCAACAAATGATATTCCAAGTTGTTTGCTTCCTTCTGTAAGTTTATTCATTCCCTGTGATCTCTTTATTATCTATGTAATTTTCCCTGACTCCTACTCCCATTGTGACTGAAAACCACATTCTTATAATTTATTTTCATTGATTAAGGATTTTTTCTGATTAAAATTCCATTTTGCTTCTTTGATAGCTCAGAGTACATATCGGGTGAGCACAGAACAAAGCATTGCAAAGAAATTACAAGTTATACTATTGTACCAGTGAAGTTACCAGCACAAGATCTAATACACTAGGCCAAAGAAATTATTTCAGAATAAAGCTTTATTAATCCAACTGTGGATCAGTGCAACAGATGTATGTATTATCTCTGCACTGATCCATGCATTGCAAAGTTAGAAATGTGGGGGTTTTGCATCGGAAAGCAGTGCATTATAATAAAGCATAGGTGGATGGAGAAAATTAAACCTCACTAATATCTGAACTAAGACCTAACTAAATTAAGACAAAGCTTATTAATTGAAAACTTCTGCAGAGTCAGACGATGTTAGAAAGCATGGCTGACTGGTGAGGTGAGCCTGAGATTACCAAGAGTTAATCTCAGCCAGCCAGAAGCCATTGGAACAATTAGAAGATGACACTTAATGATGCAATGCATGGCTCCCTCTGAGATCTGCTTTAGGGATGTGTCATGAAGGTAATAGGTGAGATCGGTCCAACCTAACTATGAAAACATCCTGCAGAAGAAGGTAAGAGTGCTGAGCTGCCCTCTTGGAACCCAGTTCCAAAACATGGCTGAACCTGAGTGCAGTGCAAAACTTCTGCGTTAACTTACAACAGCAGCTCACAACGCTTATACACCTAACTTACTACCTAAAGATGCTGAAAGTAAGCAGTACAATTACTTGAAAATATGTATGTATTACACTTGGAAGTTTAATTCTTCCTGCTGAGTCACTGTACTAACTAAACTATAAAAATTTATATAACACGCATATATACACACACACAGAGCACCCACATGTGGCCCCTTAAATTAAAGCAAGTTTAAGTTACTTACTGGTCTGGAAGTATTTACTCATTTTGCATATACTAACAACAACAGCATTGTCCAATTCAAAAACTGTATCACACACAGCTGGTATGTATTTTCTTATATAACTTTATGACTTTGTATTAAACTAAGATATTATGTTCATCACATCAGGAAACTGGTAGCAACCCATGTTGTTATCTCGCTACATATTGCACTCTATGTTCAACTTAAGAACTTCTTTTAAAGCTAAGTAGAGATGGGAAGAGTCCACTTTCTTTAGATGCAGTATCCATCTTGTAGCTGAGATGCTCAGATTGAAAGCAGCTCCTGTAGGGCACTCTAAACTTGTCCCCGTTGTTGCCATCTACAAACACCTGGACTAACCCTAAATGGAAGTCTGGGCAACAGTAGAATAACCTTGGTGGGACACCATCCTTGTCCAAGGGTCACTCAGGCAACCTTCCAAAATCATGGTGCCTTTCCCCAGCAGTGGTGAGACTCTTTTGCTCATTAAATTAGTATTAATTTAATTTTAGTATTAATTTTATTTTGCTTATTAAACTACAAAAGGCACTTCCAAAACAGAAGACACTTTTAGAAAATAACCCGATTCTGTGTCATTGTTTTTCTATCCATTTTTGGAACATCTTATTTCTCTGTTTATTAAACAGTGATCACTGCCCAATGTGAAGGAATCATCAAAGTGCCTGTCTCAAATATCCCTGGAAATTTAGTTCAATGGCTGACTGCTCGGATTAGCAACCCTGTCTAGAGAAAGACATGTCTTTTGGCTTAACACAACAAAGGCTTCAGGAGAAACTGAGGGAACTAGTGAAGGGCACCCATCTCCTATGGTAAGGGAGGAGGACAGGGTCCTGTGCTGCCTTACTGGGGGTGCCCACCGCGGGTGCAGGCGAGCTGCCCGGCAGGGTTTTGGGGGACAGATAGAGGTCACCTTCACTCAAAGGCTTTGCAAACCCTTCCTGACCCTTCCTCACAAAGATCTGGTTGCTTTACAGAGAGACAGTGGCATATCTACCTCCAGGTTTTATTACAAAATACTATTCCGGCCTGGGATCTGGAAAGTTCTCAAATCTTCCAGACTTCCCAAATTCTTAATATCAAAATCTTTTGACAATGTTTGTGCTTTTAAAGACCATATGCAGCTTATAAAACCCATGTCACCATTTACAGAACTACAGGATAATTTGTTTCTTCCTTTCTTCCCTCAAAAACATACCTTAAAAAAATCTTCTGAGGTAACAGAAAATTATTGAGTTTCTAGAAATTATTACCATGATTTTTCATCCTTTGTTCCTTAGTTTACTTCTTGGTTTTAGTAAATGTAGGTCACTGACAGTGAAATCTTAAGGTATTATTTAAGTAAGTGTACTGAAAATACACGGCCCTGAGAAAAGCACCCCAGATTTCTATCACAGTAAAAACATCGACTAGAAAAACTAAACAAACAGCAATAAAATAATAAAAAAACCCAACCCAACCAAACATGACTAAGCCTTCAGGACCAGAGACAACGCTCAGTGGATGATTTGAAGAAAAAGAAGGTAACTTGATCCAACCTCCTTAATAACCAGATGTTTGCAATCATCAAATATATATCTTTAGCTGAAACAGTTTCTCTGTTCCCAAACATTCAGTTTCTAAGAGCATTTACATAACAATATGTGACATCTGAAGTGCTTAAGGCCACCAACCATGGCAGTACAAATTACAGTCATTTTTCAACCCTCCGTGCAAGGTGCACCACTTCCAGCCTGGGGACTGGTTACACACCATGCCGGCTTCTGCGGCGAGGCACCACCCACATGCACCGCAGCCGCACGGAGTTTCCAGCCTTGGGAGGTTCATGCTAACAGGTAAAAGAGGCTGATCTTACCCGCCGTAGGCTGGAATCGGAGGGGGGGGTGCTGCTGCACGGAACGTGTTGTATACCGTGCGCCCTCGGCCTCTTAGATGTGCACCTCTGTAAGCAGCCGCTGCAGTTGCAGCCGGGTAGGGAAATCCTGGCACTGTGAATTAAAAAAAAAAACACAAAAAACCCAAAACGAATGAATGTAAAATATCCAGGTTGATCTAGTGTTTTAAACCAGAGGTAAGTAACATAGCAGCATGTCTATGCTTATGTCAGAGCTTGCGTGGAACTGCATGAGGGAGTCACACATGAGTAACTGTCAGACTTTTAACCAGAGGCCTCACCTTTTTACACAAAATCTTTGTGTGCAAACATGAGACGGCACACTGGAAATTTTAGACAGCAGTGGTATCATAGGTGGCTCTAATTCTGCTGGAGGATGCTATTAAAACAACCATCGCCTGCCTGAGAAGATAACAGGAGGCTCCCAAGGTCCAGTCACGCAGTTCAGGCTCAAATTTATAATGCCAGAGGCATTTCCAGTGCATTCCTGTATCTACCTTCAAAAGTCAGCCCTGCTCCAAGGAGAGGTAAGGCATTAGATCAGGTGACCTCCAGTCAGATAAATGATCCAGACATTTCACCAATCAAACGGAGCTTTGTTTTTTGCTAAAAGTTGATAATTAACTGGGTCTTAATTGCCTCCCAGGGGAAAAAAACCACAGAGCAAGAGCTTTCCCAGATTTTGGGGGTGTACCTCGTTCATAACAGTACCCCTTATTCCAAAGGCAAGAGCCGCATAGTTTGGAAATATCTATCTAAATTCAGATAATATTCAGACCCAATATAAACAATTCAGACATACAGCAAAGAAATTAACTCAGACATTTTTATATTGTCATTACAACTAAGTGTAAACATTAATTACCATTCCATATGAAAGTTAAAATATTTTAATCAGAAATTGAACAGCAATACAGTGCTACCTAGAGGGTTTTCTTTCTGTAAAATATCTGTAAAACATCTTTTCATAAACTATTTAATTTAAAAATAACCCCCTCAACTTTCCATTTTACTTTCTCTGCCATTTCTTTAACCAATACTTCATTACTTCATTTTTTCTTCGTACATATATTGCTGGGCAATGTTAGAACAGGTATTTTTTGAATTAATTCATCAGTGAGACAGAGAAAATCAAATCCAGCCCTGTTCGCACTCAGATTACTTTAGCTGTGCTTCCATGTGTTGAATTTTTTTCAGTATGTAAATAAAGAGATAAAAAAAATAAATATTGCTTAGCAAAGCCCAAATAAGAAGCAAGCAAATAGAAGTAATGTTGTATAAAACAATAAGTTTTTCAAGTCTGAAATATCAATTGATTTCAATTCACATTTGTCTTTCATCTCTTTTATCATTAAATTTAAAAAGAAGCCTTGAATTTGAAAATAAAATGAAAGATTCACAACTTGTAGACATTGCTGGCTGAACATATGAAGGAAAATAATGTAATTATGGTGAGTTCTCCATTATTGCCTTACTACTGCGGCTTTGGGGCTTTGCTAGTTCCTTCTCACTGACAACAAGGTTACACAGTAATTCTGCAAAGATTTATACATCTGTGATAGAACATAAAACAACCTTATGGCAATACAAATAAATTAAAACAGTCTCTTAAAAAGTGTAAATACCATATTTTTATTCCCCTTTCTGTAAAAAGAACATGTGTCAGAAGCAGAACGATGAGCTTACAGAACTCAATATACTACTGATAACTTTGCAACCAACTGCATTTAAGAAGCCTTCCAGAAATAGTGTCATGGAAAGCATTTTTTTGGAGTAAAACGAACATGTATTTTTAGATGCTCTAATTACTTTTGCATATGCAACAACATTAAATATTGAACAGTATAAATACAGTAGTGCTAGAATCATGACCTACTGCACAAACCAAGGAGCTTTTGTCCTTTTCCTTTCCATGTAAACAGTCTTGCATAAAAATTAGTACAGTGCACACAAAAATGTAAAAGATAATTTTCAGTGGACTGAAGATATAAGCAAACATTATAGAAAAAAAACGTACAGTCTGTACTGTAGTTCCTCAGCATGGGGAGACAGTCCACTTACAAATAAAGAAAAGGTGCAACGCTCTAATACAATTTCATGGATGGAAGCTAACAATACCTGAGAAAAACGTGAGGGTTGGACATTAGTGTCATTGTTCACTTCTGTCCCTTAGAGAATGCGTCTGTGCATGCCACATGCTGGAGACTGCCTACCTTGGCTTAAATCAGGTGATGGGCACAACTACGTTTTAAGTGGTCACTTAATTACGTCTGTTACTTCTTTAAGAGAAACACTGATGTGGACTGGCGCTCTTCAGCGTGGAAAGGAGGTGACTGTGGGAGCTATGACAAAGCTCCACATTCATGAATAGTGGAGAAAATATGGGAAAAGGTGGCACTTCACGCAATCTCCAGTTAAGCTGCCATAGAACCTTCTGCCACCGGGTGTTATGGATGTAAAAGTTTAAGAGTTTGTATGATTGAAAAGGATGAACAGTTTCGCTGCAGAGAAACAGCACAAAGACATCACATCTGGTTTACAAAAATCACTCCAAATTATAGAAAGCTAACAGAATGTTCAAAGAGCTATATACCTACGCACTAGCACCAAGTTTTCTTTAGGCATCCAGCTTTTGCTTCTTTCCAAATGCAGGGTATTAGACTAGATGGAGAACTAATCTAATCCAGTGCGATTTTTATTGTTATAAGGGTAATGTTTTGCTGCAGTGTACTCCCATTAGAAAAATTACTCCTTTCCATCTAGGAGGTAGTCATTTCTAGAAGTAAGTTTCACCAATAATTTGAGAGTTAATTCATCCCTTTGAAAAAAACCCACCAAACAACAAACTAAAATAAATAAATAAAAAAGAAATAAACCCAACAAAACATGCAGAGAAGAGTTTGCTTAAGCAACTGGGCAAAAATGGACTTGAGGGTCTGGCCAGGAAAAACTGGTAAATGAAATGGTGGATATCTTAAAAGATAAACCTGAAGGCTGGTATTCTGTAGCTAGCTTCAGAAAACCCACAAAACCAAACCTGTAGTTTTTTAGGGCAATGCTTAAACTGCCAAGATTAAAAGAAATTTCTCTGACCTAAAAGGCACTGACAAAAAAATAATGAAGTCTTACAACCTTTAAGCAGTTTGAACAAGTCCTTCACTTACATGTGCATCTGTAGTTCTCTATACACTGACAGAAAACACACTTCCACAAGGAAAACAGAAGCAGCAGTAAAAAACCCCAATCCAATTCAAAACATGCAAGCCCAAGCAATGTAAGGTATCTAACCGTGTTGTGGGCTTGCAATACATGGTCTGGAAATCCTGCTCTAAGGTCTCTTTCAGCAATGAATACTTTGTAATTAACATCCGTGTTTAGCAGTATTTAAAGCAGTTGTCTTCTTTCAGCGAAACACTCAACCTGTGACAAATTTTCAGAAGATAAAAATAAATGTAGCTCTAATGAAAACCAACTGGAACTGTGCAGAAGCTGTACACTGAGGCCATACCTCTGTGAAAGCATGAACTCCTACTGTGGTTTGTGAGCATTTTTTTTTCCCTGAATTGTACCATTCAATCCAGCTTTCACACAGGCATATTAAAATACATATTTTGCAATAAGTGAGCATTTATCCTAAATACTCTTTGTTCTTCATTTCACATTTCACAGCTTGGAAAGAATTACAAGTAGGGCCACTGACCTTCAATCTTTGACAGTGAATCGTTCTCTAAAAGAAATGTCACTGCAAAAGCAGAGTGCCTCCATCAATGAATGAGTAAAAAAGAACACAAAATATATTTTTTAAAAAATATTACATTTTTAGGAGAAAGAAGGCTTTCTCTTATCAAAGAGGAGGAAAAAGGCTAGAAGATGGAGATCACAGGAGAAGTTACTTAGCCCATCAGAAATGGAGGCTCAGCACTCACAGGAGTGAAGACCCTGAGTGAAGACACCAATTTCTACCATTTTCAAAGGATCAGCAACACAAAGGATGTGTTAAAATGAAAAGCCTGAAGTAATGTAATGGTTTTGCTATGCTTGCCTTGCATTGTCACCTCAATAAAATCATTAAGCATAAAATGACTAGAGTAAAGCAAACCTCTAAAAAAGCTTGTAGAAGCAATTAATGGAAGGTAGAGCAATGATCTGGAGTTCTGTCAGGAAGAGGATAAAACATGATGGAAACTAAGCCTGAAGAAATAAGGAACTGAGAGTGGCATTGCAAAGCCTTATGAGGTCTAACTGTAGAGTTTATATGTAACAGACTTATATCCACCCCCCCACCCCCCAAATTGCTCCTATTTCCAGGTAATAATATTAAAGATTACAATTAGAAGTAAAATAATCAACAAGATCACGTCACCCTAGATTTGAGTTCATAAAAAAATAATTATGCTACTTCAGCCCAGCTGACAAATCAGATGGTTAGGAATGCGTAATAACCACAGAATTTATTTTGATACCAACTTTTTAATATTCTCACCCCAAAATAAGCAGCAGAAGTGGCAGCATTAGAACACAACTGAAGAATGGACTTCATAAAAAGAATTTTATGAAAAGGGCTCTCCCATCAGGAAGCATTAAATGCTATTAACCAGCCCCAAAAGTAATGAATATATTAGCCAGAAGGGGTAAAGATTTTAATGACTTACAGTTTGTAGGTCAACCTTCCTTAGTGCCTCTGTGCCAAACTGATGAAACTCAGACAGTGAAAATGCTGTTGCAAGGGGCTGAAAATGTGTTTGACTCTCAGCAGGGAAGCATGAGTCCATTTCTACGCAAAAGTACCTTAAATTTATCAAAGTAATTTGATGCCAAAGTAATTCTTCTGATCCATGATAGAGAAAAGGCAGATTTCTCCAACTACACATTGATGATATAAGGTGATAATACAAGGTTAAAAAACAAAGACTTTTCTAAGAATTATATATAATTAAATATCAAGCCAAGGAAACAATTTACGTTCTCATCTAATAGCCCCATCAGTTCTATAGTTATTCATTCAGCTATTCAAATATGAATAAGACTAAAATGGCAACAACAAAAAGTCAGTTCCTATAGACTGCACTTTTACTTTTTCGAATTAAAAAAGAAGAATGAAAACAATATGCTGTGGAAGTGCTTGGCTTTGCTTAATATAATTACCCCAAAACATACAAATCATCTTGTACTACAGCCTAAATGAAGACTTTTTAGGAACATTATGTTGCTAAGATTCCTTCTTTAAACTTATTTGTTCTATTTTTATATTTAAGAGGATAAAATTTCAAATAAATGTATTATTACAATAAATATTGTCCAAGGCATTCTCTCTTCTGGATACACTTCGTAAATATAGAAACACTGTCAGGGTATCTCCTTCATCAAACTTCAGTTTAGGTCTCAAACATGAAATCTGGTCAGCAATTTGCAACATTTAAGCAAATAAAAAGGCCTTTGGAATTAGATGGATTCATGTTAGCATATCAATACAACTTAGGTAACTATTTAGGTAACTAATGATTTTATATAGAAAACAAATAGGAGCATGAGGAAGAGAAGAGGAACGTAATCTTTGTCTTCACAGATGAAATTTAATTAAATCTTAATTTCTCCCCAAAGATGTAATTTAAGCATTGGTTTTATTCATCTTTTATTAAACGAACATTAGAGATAGGTGCACTTTCTAGGCACCATATCTAAACATACTCCTTGGAAATCAAAGATTGTGAAGGAACAATGACAAAGCTTGAGTTCCCAAAAGGAGGAATTTAACATGGTAAAAAAATATTTAAGGGTTATACACTGTGTATTAAAGTTTTAAAGCTTTGGGATAGATGGAAGAGTAGCAGATGCAAAAAACAACAGGGGGCAGATTTTGTATCAAAGCCATAAAAATATACAGCCATTTTAATGGGCAATTATTCTTTGCATTTGTGCTGTGGTTTGAATTTGTATGAGAGTGCCATATGCCTCAGGAAAGGTGTGCCATCAAAATGGATGAAAGAATCCACCCCTCATCACTTCTAATCTCACCTTCTTTGCACGAACTAGCAGGTCATCTACCATCAAGAGTTTCCAAATGCTTTATGGTGAAGAATTTTAATGTTACGTCATGTTTGAATCAGTCTGTAGTTAATTTACTGCAGCATAGTTTAACTGTGGAAGACGCATTTACACTATTCCCATAGTTCAGGAAGATCCCTGCTGGGAAAACACTTCAGAAGTGCTGGACAACAAATTAAAAATGAAGAGATATAACAGGTAACATGCTGAGAAAGGCTAAGCAGAATAATCTAAATGATACTGTCTGAGATTTCAGGAACAGAACCAGAAATTTATCCCCATATACAACAACTGTGTTAAAAGAGGATGCATGTAGACCTTTGCATTTAAACACACAGTCCAAAGTACAGTGCAAGTAAAATTTTAGCACTGTTACTACAGATTTTAACATAGAAACACTTTTAAATTTTATTTAAACACACACACACACACATATATATATATGAATTCCTAAAATTTCAGGGTAAAAAAAAATCTGAAGAAAATTCACAATGTTTAAAAACAGTAAGCTGAAAACACATTTTTTCACTTGTCACTTTTGTGAGATGATTATCCCTGGATCTAGTTGTGAATTAACTGAACTCAAATGAAATTTGCCATATATGTCAAATACAGTCAGAACTGGTCATTTCTTTTTCTTTCAGTCACAATCTATTTGTTTTTTGAAACACATACCTAAAATTAATAGAACAACTATTTCCGTCCTATTGTACAAACATATATGTCAGTATTAAACACTATAGTCTAGGAATTAATAAATCTGTATTTTGGACAAACTGTTACTTATAGGACATTCTCATTTGAAATGCATTAAAAAGGAAAACAAAAATCTCTAATTAATGTACAAGTCTAATCACCATTCTCCACATGGAAGAGTAATTTTTCACTGTTCATTTGCTCAGTGTAATCTCAAAACTGACATAACAGAAAAGCAATGGCCTATAAATCTGGTCTCATTTGTTTCTTTAATATTCATATTCCATTGAACTACAGCTGCTTGTTGCTGCAGTCTATTACGACATGCAAAACTGTCAATAAAAATATTATGAAAGGCAAGATGTGTTTCTTCATGGCTCTGTGTGCCATTTATTTTGGAAAAAATAACAATAAATGGCCCATGGATTGTCCCTTAGTTTGCTGCATGCTGGGCGATTAGTGATTAATTACCTTGCTGCAAATTGACATGGCACAAGGAAATTGACACAGCTCTGATTAATTAACTTTTTATGTGAGACAGTTACTTACAAAACACTGCACACTGTAATTGAATCCCTTTACACAACACTACCGCATTAAGTTTCCAGTCAAACCCAAATTAGCACCAAATTTTACATAAATTTGGTCAAACTTTTTATAATAAGGTATACACTGAGACTATGTAAATACTTCTAGAAGGAATACAGCTGGCCTTAAGGCACTGTTTTCATCTATTACATCCCCAGACATACGAAAAATAAGTTTTGTTAGAATTTTCCATACGAAATCACCAACATAATCAAATGCACTCAAAAAACCCATACATACAATATTTCAGTAAAAAGCAACCTCCTATTTAAACTTCTTATTCTTCTGTTAAATTGCAGGAGGACACTCAACTGTTCCATCAAGACTTTTTATTTGGTTATCTTTAGTTCAAATTGCAGACCAAATTGATCTACTATCTCATCATCGACCTGCATATCACGAACTCACACTTAGTTTTCTTTATCATTATTTTAAAACTATGGAATCATTCTTTTTCTCTGCTTTCCTTTGTTTCCAAAGCCACTGCTTTCTATGTATACTGAGGCTATTATATACCAGGAATTTATAACCTTGGGAGCAAAATCTTGATGCCAAAGCCTGGAAACTGCATCAACTTTTTGTCTGAACTTTTTCAGTGTGAGGGTGACAGAGCATTGGCACCGGTACCCAGAGAAGCTGTAGAGTCTCCATCCTTGGAGATATTCATAAGCTGTTTGGATGTGGTCCTGGGCAGCCTGCTTGAGGTTACGCTGCTTGAGAGCGGGGCGGGTGGACAAGGTGACCTCCAGAGGCTCCTTCCAACCTCAGCCATTTGGCGATTCTGTGATTATCAGACATTTGATACATCTCATCCTTCTTTTACTGGACTTTTTATGCAGCTACCTGAATCCCTCAGACATCAAGGGATTTTTTCTTAACAGGCAGAAAAATATGGAGGATATGGAGGGATAAAAAAGAACAAATAAGATGACGGAGAATTTTTTTGTAAAGCTATGTTATTACACCAACCTACAACTTTGGATAAAAAATGCTATAATTGGTAGTCAAATTACTTATGGTGCACTTATTAACAAGAGTACTGCATAGCTGATGTTATAAAGAACACCAATAGTTGATGTACAAAGAACAGTTGACTCTTCACAAAAGAAATTACTAACACACAAGAAAAAGCTCAATAGGTAAAAATAACCACAGCAATTAAGCCATAAAGGAAAAGAAACAGTAGAGATCAGAGAAGCCACATCTGGTCTTAAATTAATGAACAATCTTCAAATATAGATGATCAAAGTGATCAATAACTTGTCTTGTGTTCTTGGTTGTTGGACACCTACAAATTCCAAGCCAATGGAAAAATTCCCCTGTGTCTATCTAAACACCATTTTAGAGCCGAAGTAAAAAGGACATGGCTGTGGAAAACTAGATGAACTACTACACTGCTACAAACAGATTAGAAAATTTAGCAATTTGATTGTTTATGAAAGTCAATTATGTGGTTAAAAGAAGTTCTGTCTGGATGACACAAGGATTACTAAAAAACAACAAAACTATTAAATTGTAAAAAAAAAAAAATAGTTGTCAGTACATTGTAGCAAGCAATTTAGGCAGGAAGCAATTGAAGAAAATAACAGTTATTAACCTAATCCAAGCCATAATGGAAAAAAAAGTCAAAACACCTGCAGTCATATAGATATTAAAAATGTTAATTCCTCAAAAGTACTTAATATTTGTGAAATTCAGGTTGAAGATTTTTGCTGTATACAACATGGTTTTAACAGCCATGATTTAACAACAACTGTCACAATGATACAAGAAAGAGTAACACTAAAGTAAATCTTTATTTGAAACTAAATGCTACAGGCTAAGATGAAAACCACAAAATTAACAACTTTACATCTGACAGAATGATTTGAGATGTATGGTCAGCTGCATGTGCCTACCTATTAAAAATGAGTAACATAACATCTAGAATGCAAAGCTAAGAAAACATCAGAATCCTGCATCTAGGACTCTACACAAAGGATCTTATGTATAACAACATCATAGAACATGATGCAATAAAATACTAAATGTAGTTCTCACAGCTTAGCTGTGTACTGAGAAGAGGAAGTCCAAACAATCCTATTGTCCTAGCTCATTGGTTAGTCACAAGCACTGCCAGTGGCCAAGTGCTATATTTTCATTAGTGGAAAAACACTAAATAAAGATACACGAGATGCCCAGCTGTCCGTGGTAAAACATCATTTTTATTATTTGAACTAAAGGACAAAGATACGCTCCACAATTTACTATTAAAAACGTTATGCACACCTTTCCAGTTATTTCCCACTACCCATTAGGTACCCCACTACACATTAGGATGGTGTATAGCTGAAAAAAACCTCCATGGCACAGATGCGAGTTTACAAAATTCTGAAGTGTACTAGCTCAGCTCAGACCCACTGCACCATCACTAGACAGATTAACAGAAAAATGATATAAACAATAAGACACTTAAACACAGATTTGCAGGAGTGGAATGAAACGTACAGATTCTGGACAACTACCATACATCTTACTGATGTCTTATTAGTCACCATTTAAAATATCCATAGGCAGAAAGTAAAAGGACAGTTACCCTGAAAATAGTTACAGAAGGACCATATAGAGTGATGTAACAAGGATTTCAGGCAGCGCTACCAAAAAAAAATCCCAGAAGAGGTTGACTTTACTGTTTAGAAAGACTGATACTTACATCAAGAATAAAACATAATACGTAATAATATAATTTTACTGAATTTTGTTAATTTTTTATTAAAGCTATCTGACTTAGAAAGTCAGCGGTACCCTGCATTCAGATTTGTGTAAAAATCTTCTGAAGACATTCCAACAATTTCTCTGGAAGCGATACATGAGTTTTCAGCCTTTTACACTTCTTTACGGGGGAGGGGCGAAATCGTGGACAGTAATTAGTAGACCTTCCTTCCTCTTTCTTATTGACATCTTTATTTAAACTTTCATGTAAACCCTCTGTATTTTAACATACAGACAATGAAAGACACTTTTCACATTATCCCTGAGCTACTACCAAGTGATTCTCTTAACTTTTTAAATAAAGGCAATTAATTAATTCAGGAAGCACATTAAAAGATAGTCTGACTCCTAAATATTAAGTAATAATGTTTTTGTAGCCTAGAAACAATATGTGTGACTGGTCTACTCAATGGTATGGACATTTCCCTTTGGGCAAGATTTTTGCAGTTTCATTCATGAATCTCAGCTCTACAATGGTTAAGTTGGCTTAATCACACAACTCCTTTGCAGGGCTACTCTACCTTTTTCCTATGAAGCAATAAAAAAGCAGACAAAACCACAAACATGTAAACACAATCTACAATACATTTTAATAGTGATGAAGTGACTTGATTTAGAGTAGGAGAAAACCGACCAATTAAAAATTTAGTTTGCAGAAAACTTTTCACATTTAATTTTGCAATGCTGTAACATACACAAATTATTTATACCATGTGAATACCCATTCTTTAAACCAATTCAGTTGAATTTATACCAATTCAAAATGACAAGCTTATTAAACGGTCTCTCCCTGTTTTTTTTTACAACAGTAAAATCACAACAAATAAAGAAAAAACAACAACAATAAAATCACAACAAATTCATCATTGATGTCATTACAATAAAGTGTATGTCCACTTGGATTGCATACGGTCAATCATGTCTTACATACAAAGCCCAGAAAGGATATAGCAAATGCCAGGAGCACCTACACTTCAGTGGCTCGGAGCCTCAGGGCAATAATCAGACGACTATCATCATTACAATATAATTTTCAGGTAGTTACATGTGTGCAACAGATTAAACCTGACAAAATCAACCGAATCAAGGTTTCTAAACCAAATGTTTCCACTAATGATTCTGCTCAGAAACGCACTTTAAATCACCTTTTGAAAGTGTATATTTATGCCACGCAATCTTCTTGGTACTGGAAATATCCCAGAATATAATAGAAATGTCAAAGGTCTTTCTTCAATCCATCAGTAATGCCACAGAAAAATAAAACCTACACTGTCTACAGTGAAACAAGAAACATGAAAATAGTTCCATACAGCATTTTTTAGGTAGTTTACTAACATTCCTAAGCCAACTAACCTACTTCTAAGCAAGGGTGTTCAACAGACATACTGAATAAGCAGGCTTTACTTAATTTTCATTTCTGTACCACAAGTCCTCAAATGAAATCCTACTATTGGAAATGAAATCCTACTATTGGATGTGGTATTTATACTCAGTATTTATGATTTTCCTTATTTATTCCATGCATACCAAGACACTCCAGAACTATCCTCCACCTGTGAATCAAAACAAAACAGCCACGGGGGGGGGGGGGGGGGGGGGGGGCGGGGGGGGAGGCGGGGAAGAAAAAAAATACATGTGTCTGAAATACATATTGTGTTTCTGTTGAGAAGTTTTTAACAGAGAACATACATAAAAACCATATAATTAATACTTTAAGCTTCTGCTATAGATTGTCTTTCTCTCCTGGACTATAATGCATAACTTTGGATCAGCAGGAGTATTAAGATAATGGAGGAACATCTCTAATGCCTGTTCCGAAGTAATGGAATGTGGTTGCCTGATTTGCTTTAAAAGAACTTAAGCATTAAAAATATTTCTTGCCAAAAATATTACAGGACCAAAGGTTTCTAGGGAATTTTCTGAAAGAACTGCCTTCCCACCTTTCAAAAACATCTCATCTTTGCCTTGTTGTTTTCTGGTTGCTCATAAGCTAAAATCCCAGGGCAACATAGTTTATTGTTTTAATATCTGTCTGACGCAAAGCAAAAGTATTCTCTGGTGAGTGCTTATCTGTCATATGTACTTCTGTGAAAGGAATATCAAGACAAATAAGATGTTCTAGGGCATACCATGGGATTATGAGTTTGGCACTGACTGAATTCTATTTAAAAATAGTTGAAATGATAAATACAAAAAATATCTACACTGATATTTTGAGGATGGGAATTTGAAGAGCATTGGGTTTTAAATATTTTAATTATAAAGGGTTTATACTATTTTAGTATGAACAGACAATGAATACTCAAGCCTATAAATGGGACAAACAATATAAGAGGAAAAAATATTCATAATTGAAACAGTTAAAACAATAAAATTCTATTCTAACGATACAATGGACTGTGAACTTACTTTGTATTAATTAAACTCAATGTAATGGCATTTACTATATTGAAATGAATAACCAGTGATCTGGAAATTCATTAGACCACTAGGTTAATTACAGAAACTGATGGAAGTTTTATCAGACAATTAGAATTAAAGAACACGAACAATGTAGGACAGATTTATAAGCATTTGTACCACCTTAATCATTTTTGCTGAATTCCACCACCACTTCTTACAAAATTGTAATCAATATATCAAATAAAAATTGGGCCATCAACTTTGTTTGCCCTTGAGTATGATAAAATTAAGTAAATTAATATCCGATTTCTGCATTTTAATTTTTTCTTCTTTTAATTCTATCACTTGATTGCAATATGAAAGATTTATTTATTCTGAATAAAAAAACACGAAACTTTATGGAAAAAGAGCAGGTATATTTTGGAGCTGACAAGCATGCTTACTGAAGATGAAACAACGCTAAAATTTATAAAACGTAAGCCAAAATTGACATCAGTTTAAAATGTAGTCATTGAAGTCAAGGCAAAATTCTCTTTTATGGGCATGCAAAACATTTGGGAAAAACAGGCATTCATTTGCACATCACTCTGCACAAAGGCATGTAGCAATTTAGTATTTTACCATCTATGTTAGCTATCCAGTCCCTTTAAGACATGCTCAGAAAAATCTACTAGGTGCTACATAGCTGACAACCAAGTATGTTTACTGTTACGTGGGGCTAAAACAAAGCCTAGAGGTTACAAAGACCAAAGTTCTGATTTAGAGAGTGGAACATGTTTAGCTGCCTTTGAATTTTCGTTAGCATTTATAATCTGACTCTCATTGCCTTCCAGGTGACCTCAGTATGCACAACCGCAAATTTTTGAGAGGTTTTTGAGGCTGGCTTCCTCACTACGTCAGCTAGTGCTTAGGGAGCCCCAGTGTGTTGCTGAGCTATTCCAGAGCACAAAGAAGTTCTCCACTGACAGGCGCATCTCCCTTTCTGTCCCCTGCTATGAAAGGGAAGGGTAGGGTGATCAAGAAAACAGAGCCAGGCTCATCCCAGGGGCGCACACACTGGGGAGAACAAGAGGCAACAAACATAACTTGAAAGAAGAGGGGTTGCCACTTTTGGACGTTCAAGCTCTGGAACACATGACCAGGAAGGCTGTGCAGTCTCCACCCTTAAAGTTGCCCTGGTGCAACCTCGTCCTTCTGACCCAAACTAATCTACGGTTCTATGACTTCAGGTCTTCCTTCTTTCCTATGTTTTGGCTCTCATTAACTTCTACTTCACTCACATTTTCAGGCACTTCTACATTACAGAAAAATGGGGAAAACAGGCACTAAACAGTTTCTAAAGGACCTTGCACAAATTCAGATTCATATTTTTGTCTTTTTAAACCATACATACCCAGCTATATTACTGTCCTTTGTAGAACAGTGATAGATACTCAATGGCAGAACTTTTTTCTTCTTTTGAAAGTTCCTTTTGTCCAACAGGTCTTAATATTTTCACAGATCCCATTCTTGAGTGGCTTCAATTTGAAAAAGTTCCACAATTTTTCTTTATATATTTCTTATTTACCAGTAGATACAAATGTCTTCAGGATTTTAAAATTTCCTGTGGAAGCAACTAGTCTAGGAGGTGTCTAGCAAAAAGAGACTGCAAGTTCTGTGCAGCAGAATTGTTTGATTTTCTAAGTTTCAATGAGATATCATGGGTATCCTCCAGGAAGCTTCCAGTGAATGCTTACTTACTTGCTGCAACTTGGTGTAGTCTAATCTTTACTTTCTAGATACATCTCCTTCCAATACTTGTCTACATTCTGCACTAAGATAACAATGAAGGATTTAACTGAAATCAGTTGTATTAGTTCTGTCCTCAAGATGTCAATGCTAAGGGAATCTATAGCAGCAAGATGAGACCATGAGCCTCCTTCCTTTGCTTGTCTCAATAAGGCAGAGTCTGTCCCACCAAGAGATGGGAACACATTTGCATGTTGAAACTATGCTTTCTACATAACAAATTATCTATGCCCAGAATTGATGTGCAAATGAAAAACTGATCCAGGTCCCATCTTCTGCTTCAGCATAAGAGAACAGATGAGGCATGAGAGACTATTGCTACTGATTTGTTCCACTGCTTCCAGAAGAAACAGCTCATTTCTTTCTGTATTATGTGAAGGGCCAGAAGTGATGGAAGGAAGCAGAGCCATGTTTCCAACTCCCGACATGTTCAGAGGTGTAACTAATCACTGTACAGGGAAACGTACAATGTGATACATAAAATATATCCTGGGGAAATAAAACATCAGAAGGGAAAGAGTAGCTCTACAAAATGCACTCTTCTTTATGGCTAGCCAAAAAAAAAAAAAAGGGTGTGTGTGTGTGTGTAAAAGTGTTCAAAGTCATCAGACTACTAGTGACAATTACAGTCAAAAGTCAAAAAGTTAAATGAGAAATAAATGTAGTCAAATTAAGAAAAATACATTTTACAACCATGTTTCAGTCCTTCATTCCTTATAGAATAGAACTTGGGAGCAAAAAATGAACAGTCAAATTAAAGACAACATTTCTAAAAGTGGGGACCATCCTCTTCCAAAATACCTGAAAATTCCTAAATGCCATTAGCGTTTCATGAACTCCAAACCTCTCAGAGGGCTTTAAAAATCTCAGCTGACTCTTTCCCTTCTGTTAAAACAATTACAAATTTAAAAACTCTTAATTCTTACATTGTCAGCTGTTCTGAAACATTACATGGTTACAATATATGTACAAACAGAAGAAATTATTAACAAATTCTTCAAAGAAGGTGGCTGCAATATTGTTGTCTATGTGGAATGATAATAGTAAAAGTACTATTCTCATAGATGTTAACGTTGACTTATCAGTCGTTATTTCAATATTACAAAGGTACACAAAAAATGGAATATAGAAGATCTTTAAAATGAAAGAAAAATGAGACAAAACTCAAACTTCATTTCTATTCACTTCTTAGTAGAATTTCCTATAGAAATGGAACTATTTTACATCTTTATTGAAAGTTTTGTAATAAAGAGAAATAAAAAAAAAGTAAATAATTACAATCATCAGTAATTGCAGTAAGTTTGTATTATTAGGAGTTGTGACCCTGAGGGGGAAACTACACTTTGGCAATATGAGATACTATACATAATAAAAAAATCCCCATGACTTGCAGACACACAGATTAAAAAAGAAAGGTGTAATAATTTCTACTGCAAGGGCTACCAACAATCGCTGTTATGAAACTGTGTATTACACATTGCCCAGTGGGAGGCAGATAGGCAAGTCTGTTTTCCTATGTATTTGGCATAATTGAAAACAAACAGGTGTTTGTTAGGATATCATTATTCAAGGAGCACCACTGCAAAATAAGATTTTTCAAAGGGATTGACTCATGAGCCATAATGGAAACAGTGAAGTATAGAGCTTAGCTAGCTATACAATGACTATCTAGGGATTTAATAATAGTGGAAATACCATGCAATGTAAACAGCAGCCCCAGAAATAATTTTCCTAGGATAGAACTCAGTGAGATAATAGGAGCAACAGGGTAAACTTCAGAAAGGCTTTATTTAGAGTAATTTCCAGAAAATGAAAAACAAACACTGCCCCCCTCCTCCAAAAGAAGCTCCCTAAAAATGAGATGAATGAAATGTTTGCACAATTTTCCAGGAAAAGAATTTCAGTCAAAGACTGGTATTTCAGCCAAAAAGGAATAGCGCACTAACAGTGTACAAAAGGGAACATTGATTTAAACAGTATTTTGTCTCTGTGTTATCAGAAGGATTAAAAAAATCAACACTGCTTTGAAAAGGTGACATGGTATAAAATATTCCTGGAGCACCTGGAAGCTAATGCATATTTAACTGATACTTTCATTTCCAATTTAAGACACTTAATATATTTTGTTAGTTAACTATGTATTTGTAGACTCCTGATTTGAAAGTAGATCCCATATTTATACTGTAAAAGCAGCAGCTCTAGGGATAACATTCATAGCCTTTGACATAAGAGAGTTACATGACTGTAGAGATGATCACTACAGAACTCTATTGTCCTCATTCCTAGTTTTAATTAATAAAAGCGATTAATTGTTTTAGTAGTCTAGATAAGCTTTAAAAGAGTAGAATTGCATTCTATATTGAATACAATCTTCATAAAGAGCGTATCCGATAATGTTAAATCAGACAATGTAAAACATTTCCTTTAGAGAGGACTGCTATGAACACAGAGCAAATGCTGCTGTTAAGCTGCAATTATGACTATTTCATTAAGCTACAGGCTTCTTAACTGACTAGATTTCAGAATGGGCACCAGTGGTACCACCAGTACAATCTAAAACGCTCTCAGAAGAATTGGTTCCGCTGCTGCTTCAGAACTTTAGAAGACACATTCCTTCTCCAAGGTTCTGTACAGAAAATTGGCCGATGGCAGCATCTGTTTCATCAGCTCGTCTCTGCTATTTTTATTATGGCAGCTTTTTATAATTCGAAATACCCGCTTCCACAGAGGCTTTTTCCTTTTGTGAAAGACTTCATATCTATTTGCTTCCTGACACAATGAAATGGTAGTATGATAATAAGAGGTTTTGTTTATTCAATCACAGTTGTGACCAGGACAAAAAAACAAACACAACTTCATCTTCTACACAAAATGCAGAGTGCACAACAGTACTGGATTCAAAAAAGTTTTACTGTTACTGAACAACTTCTGAGCATTTCTGTAGAACATTGCAACACAGGTTGTCTTTGGGTTTTTGTTGGGTGGCTTGGGGTTTTTTTTCTTCTTTTTTTTTTTTTTTTAAATGAAATATACTTTGAGGATATAGAAGCAACTAAAAGCACTGATTTATCTGTTGACATTACTTACATATGTTTATAAATACCACATTTACTTTAACAAGAGCTATTGGGAAAGTTTACATTTTTAGGGGGCTTAATTCACATTAATGTGCTTTTGTCACAAAACAAAACAAAAAAAGAGCCATAACACTAGCTTACTTGTGGATGTGTATACTAGTGAACTGGGGGCACTGTACACGGGAGATCCCTCCTGGTTTGCCTGGCACAGCAGCACCCTGCCTACAAGAAAGAGAGAGAGAGTGGTATCTGGTTTTGGAACACTCACACTACACCTCAATTTTTATCTCAAAACAGAAATAAAGTCATAACCGGAGCAGTGCGGTGAAGCAGGGGCACTTTTTGTCCTTTGACTTCAAAGCAGAAAGAGCCCCAACAGACATGTACAATTATACATTTGCAAAAGCAAAACACAGACATCCCCCCAAATACAAACACCTTTTTTTAGCCCACAGGGAAGCTGGTGCAGGCTCCGGGTGTTGGCGGTGCCCACCAGCCCCTTGCGCAGCTGCTCTCTCTCCCTCTGTGCCCTACTCTCCAATCAGGAGCTGCCCAGTTAGCCCTGCTGCTACTGGGAGCAACTGGCCCACCCAGCCCACCCAGCTGCTCGCTGCAGCTCCCTAACATTGCCTGCAATGAGAGGCCACTCAAGCAAACCCAGCAGCTGCAGCAGCTGCAAAGCTCCCAGATCCAGCTGTCAGGCCAAGGATGATCTCTGTTCTGTGGCGTAAATTAACATGGGCACAAGCGTTTACTAATGCACGTGAAGATTTAAGTATTTTTTGCTCAAATGAGAAATACATCAACATAAGCTACTTTCCAGTATATAAGCTGGATGCAGGATTAAGAACAAAACAAAAGAAAATAAGTAAAACCTTTTTTTTTAAAAAAAAAAACAAAAAAAACACAACAACACAAAAACCCCAAAAAGTAAAAGTGATAACGAAATAAATTTAAAACAACACTTTTGCAATGCATGTTCATTTTGAACAAATGACAGAAGTTTAGGCTTATTTCCTGATTTGGTTTTTGGTGGTTTTTTGTTCTTTTTTTTTTTTAATGAACCTAAATAAAATGCCTTACTATTTCAACATCTTAAAATTATATTTTAACAGTCTTAGCTGAACACAGATTGAACATTGATTAGATGTAAAAACAACTATACTTTCCCGCTAGTAACAAAATTTCTGCACTTCTGGAATACAGTTCACCAGGAAGAACTGGATGTGACACATCTGGTTTTGCAGATATATGTGTGTATATATACACACACATATATTACACAAAATTACTTATATACATACACTGACATACTTAAAGCTGTCAGGATGTGCAAGTCACACAATTTCAAATACAAAATTTATATGAAGATTTGTGAGGCTTTAGAAGTTACGCATTGACTTATAAGCAACATAACTCAACAGAGTTGAGTCAAGTATGTTCGGAAAGACAAGATTACTTACAAATGGTAGGCATGTTTCCAATACAGCATTACAAGAGCAATTCTCAACTTACATCCAGTTACCAGACCACAGCTCTTTCCAAAAAATGTTTCAAAAAAATTTCTGTCATTAACAAGTTCTTTGATTATTGCTCACAGCTGTCAGTTGAAGTAGAAATGAAAGAAATACTAAAGGAAAATAATTCTTAGAATTTATGCAATTTATCTAAGACTGTGACCACTGGAAATCTCATGAAATATTATGCTTCCAACCTTCCCAGACAAGAGCACACCCTTAACTAACAGGATTTGGAGATGCCTGCTTTTTTTCCAGCTATCCACTACAGAACTGAAAGACATAACAAGCTAATTTATTTCCCCCCCTTAAAGACAGAATATAGTTGACTATATTGATACATATCTCTCTCAGCCTTTCAAAAAAATCCACAAGTGGAAGCTGTTAAATGAGCATATACCTGTTGAGATGCTAATAGCAAGTACCATTTTCAGGCTGGTAGATAAACAGACCTACCAACACAGGCTCTTGGCACTACAAATGCGCACACTGGAACGGGATGTGTTAACATCATAGATGCTTCAACACCTGTGCTACTACAGAAGCCAGAAAATGAAAGTGAGCTGAAGACAGTGACATTCTTCCAGCTGAGCGAAATGCAGGAAGGAATTGTTAAAATCAATAATTTTCATGAAGTTTTAAGACTAATGTAACTATAACGACTTCAAGCATGTTTAGTAAATACATAAAGATAAAAGGCTTATAGAAATTGAAGACAGTAGCTTTTTTATATTACTTAACATAAATTCCAGATGACACTTCGCTTGTTCCATGGTCTACAGGTATTTTCCTATTCTTTGCAACTAATATTATTATATTTTTTCTGATTTCATCTCATAGAAATCCAAATTTCCTTACTCTAGTCTTCTAATTTCTAATGAAAGTTCTTCAAAACAGATGGTTTTTTATCCATGCTACTAGAGTGTATTTAATTTGTTGCATAGAGCTTTCTAATTATATTTTGACATTCGGCCTTTGTGTAATTTGTGCATAAAATTAATATTAAAAACTAAACCACTATTATTAGATTTTGTTAGAAAAATACCAAACTTTTTAATCTACTTTTGTGAGAAAAGATTATTTCTGCTGCATCTAATTTTGGTATTAAAAATATTTTAATTGTAATTAAAACAAGTGGGGAAAGACTGAATTATTTACAATAAGATTTTCTGAATAAACCTCAGAACACTGAAACAATCTAAAAATTCCCTAATGAAAAAAAAATAATATTTTTCCTCTAGAATACTAGATTCTCTCATGACAGAATGAAGGTTTGGGGGTTTTGTTTGGTTTTGGGTTTTGGTGTTTTGTGTGTTTTTGTTTTTGTTTTTTTAAGAAAGAGGATTTTAATATTAAGTTCTTAATATTTCTGTTCAAACTGTAATTTAATAATATCACGGAGCTGATGAACTTCAGAAAATTACAGTCATCCATGAGTCCATTTTTAATTCTATGATACCTTGTGTATTAGCATATTTAAGTCTGATATTTTCTTGTTAAGAACAATCTGCACACTTTTTTGCTTTTCTTTAGTATGAGCATCTACTTCTTTGGTCACAGCAGACACGTGACCAGTGAGACAGGATTTCGGAGGTCACCAGCAGAAAGCCCCTCCTGACTTGCTCCACCAAAAGGATCAGAAAAAACATAGCATATGTGCCTGGAGAGTGTATTCACTACAGGCACTCAGGAGAGCTTTACATAGACTGGTGGCAGAAGGGAAACTGAGGCAGCCACGCTGCGGGGTGGGATGTGAGGGGAGCAGCCTGCAGAGGCTGAGGCAGCCAGTGGGTTGTGTTGCTGTGCTGCAGCAGAGCGCGGCGGTGCCAGCTGAGCACCACCCTGAGACTGTGCAGATCCTGCCCAACTGAGTCACTGATCAACCTTGGTACACAGGTGGGCAGCGTAGACAAAAATGTACTTTTCAAGATCAAAAATTATTCCCACTCATACTTCTCTTCCTCCAATGTTTTCTCCTACAGTCCATGGTTAAGAATCTTACTGTTCGATTATGTCCTTTGTTCAAGCACTATAGTTATTTTGAGGAAATAATTATTCTAACAATATTCAGGGCTGTGAAGAAAATGAAGTGAAGTCATTAATGTTTTTAGAATACTAAAAATTCAGTTCCAAATGATTCCCAGATATCTGACTAAAAGTACTTTCCTAATTTTTCATACTTTCAAATATAAGTTTTTTGTATGTTGTTATTTATGTGATTTATAATAAACTAATATACAGAGCATAAGTGAAAATACCAATGTACTAGTGATGATGCACAGACTCATATGATGCACTGGCTCATACAAGTCACACGACAAAGTTAACTGTATTTCTTAAATACTCAGGTAGCTAAGAAATACCCACAATCAACACCAGGGAGCCAGGATTTTAAATCACTTCTGTTAAACATAGCTTTTAACTGGAACCGCTGTGTAGCCAGCACTACAGACAGCTTGATCTGGAATAAGTTTAAAGGAATTTGCACAACTAGTTGGAATCTCTTACAGCTCCTTTGTAGAAGTATAAATTGAAACACTTTCAGCTGAAAAAAAAAATAATAATCATACCTACTGTTAGCTAAAATTATGCTGCTGATGTAAAATTAACAGTGTTGCATGGCCTTGACCATGGGAGCAGCCCTCCGGATCACAGGAAGGAGACAAAACTTTTAGAAACCTTCAGTCCCGGGACTGTATGAAGGTTATACACTGTTACTGAGAACCTGAGCTTAAAATGCATCACCTCCCAGTACGGGTGACTTTAGTACCTTTGCTCATAAATAAAAAGTTTCCAATTTAAAGTGCTGATATTTATTCCCCAAGAATTTTGGGGGATTTGCAAAAAGGAAGAGGACAGAAGTTGCACTGCTGCACTCGGTAACTGGGTGGGGTTTTGCCCTGGCACGCGACGAAGCAAGGCATAGGGGACAAACGGCTCTGCTGCTCTCACTGGGGGAATCCTACCAACCACAGCATCACATAAAGCTCTTCAGACAACTCGAACATGACAGTGATGCTGAGTTCTCTATAGCACACAACTACCTCCCTCATAACCAGAGGGTAATCGCATAAGCATGTGTAATGGCAGAAATTAAGCAAGTCAATCTCCAGGACTGGTCTACATCGGGTGTTAGTACATAGGTAGCTAAAATGAGTGTTTATAATATAGGAACTAGGTAATTTACCACATACAAGGAGATTTAGTAAAGATTACATCACTGTAATCCAGTGATGGCACTTATAGCCTTCTTTATATGTATTTATCTATTGTGCTACCAACAAGAGCTTCTTACTGCTTTTTGCAACTAAGTACCAGTTCTTAATTCTACACATGCTATACATATAGCCTGTACACGTTCTATAATACTATTTAAGAATCCCCCCCAAACCCACATGAGAAAGTGAAAAAAAGGTAAAAATAATTTGTGTCCCATTTTCCCTATATTATTATTATAAAGTGCTATTTTATGACTCTAATCTAAAAGCTGCATTATTTATTAAATTCAACAATTATTTTCTCTTTCTCCCCATACAGCTGGATGTTCCATGGCCCGGTGTTCTCCCTCGGTTAGATCTCAGTCATTCTGATTACTGTTTTTCATTGCACCTTTTGCAACAACCATTATTCCTATACGCTTAATTCTTCTTCAATGTATAATGTAGGAAGAAAATGATAAAGCTGTATCTCTCATGAACATATCGGGAGGTTTGCTAGTGTATCCAAGATCCTCACAAACGATCCATGTCTGCTTTCAACTTGCTGTTTGAAAAAGTGTAATTTAATATTGGTCTTTCCAGAAAGAAACAGCATTATCTTTGTTCTGGTCTGAAATATTTTTCTATGATGGATTATTTCAAAATGTGTCACAGCACTGGATCAGAAACACCTAACTAAAAGGCCGCTGTTGTACAGTAACAGTGTATGTCAGCTGCTGTTGTCCCATCTGACTGGGGAATTTAAAGAGAGCCTCTATCTTGAATACATAATAGCTGTTAAGTGCTCTTTTAGCCCTTCATTATCAATCCTTAAACCACAGGGCCTTAGTAGGCTTTTAAATGTGCTGTTAATTAAAAATAAAAGTGCTTTGTGACTGCCTTCAGTTATTTGGGATCTTTCTATACAGGGAATAATGCTGCTTCAGATTTTAACGCAACAACTCACGGATGGTTGTGTTGGTACATTGCACTGTTTCATCTATTATTAACAAGGAATAAAGTAGCATCACCCAAAAATACCTCCTTTCTTCCAATATGTTAAAAATACAACCAAACCCTATTTTGAATTCCCACAAAGTTATATAGTTTCACTTAAACAAGAGAATTGCACAGTAGACAGGAGAACCTAAAGTAGTTGATGTCCAAAGGTGAGTTTGTAGGTCCAAATCCGTATCTATATTACCTCCTGGCAGCAAACCTGAAATACATTCAGTTATTGAATAATCTGTGTATACTTGCTACTGGCAATGAGAATGAGAATCTGTGCTCTATACATGCACTTACGTAGTAAGTCCCTGACCCACACATAACTTCATGCAAGTTACTAAAAACCGGGCAGGGTGGGGGGCGGGCTGGGCAGGGAAGCCCAAGGTGGTGACGCTGTGTGTCTCTAAGGCATTTTATGGGATCTCTTTACTGAAAAATTCTCCTTAAGATGCCAATTTTCCTTCCATCACTTTTTAAAGCATAATGCATATTTCTTTATGATCACCTCTCTTAGTGTCACCAAAACATTCCATGAACTTTGGCAATGATCCAGGGAACAATGACTCAGGGAACAGCAATGCATGTTATAACAAACATAATTTGTAAGCCATCCTTCCAATTATCTTTTGCTGGTCTTTTGCTTTCCAAGCTTTTGGGAAACAGACCTCCCTCCCCTGTTACATGTGTTCATTATCCAGTATTCTAAGTCATGTAAGTGAAAATCAGAGGAGCAACAAATTTTGCAGCTCTGATGATAATTTTGTATGAGAGTCTCCTAATTCACATTCTTCCCACCTATTCCTTCTATAGCACAGATAACTTATTACAGGGTAACAAGAATCTCTCCTTCTCCAGGAGCTGACATACCATACTTACCAGTTTGTACTGTGGTGTCTTAGACTGGGAAAGACCTTGGGGACAGCACAGGAGCTGGGAAGCGGCAAATTCTTTTAAGTTCTGCTCCCACGCCAGCATCCTTTTCCTGCCTCTCAACATGATGAGACACTTTAAAGCTTCAGCCACTCCATCAATGAAAAGCTAAAAGGTATATCTGCTAGTGATCCATTAAAATTCTCGAAGACTGCTTTAGGGCAACAGCTTGACAATGCAACAGGGCGTTGTCACTGGGGTTTAGTGGCAAATTTAGGCTGTTGGTATGTGGCAAAGTAATGCCAGCTTAAAAACACACCAACTCGTTCCTGTTTTAATTAGCATACCACTCTTACCATAGATGGGCCGTATTTGGCAGGAACAGTTTATGTAATGTGTCCATTCACATTGTAAAACATTTGCAATAAGGCACTTTTTCCAAACATAATTTCAAAATTATTAACCAGCCACAGACATTTCTGGTCTTGTAACCAGAATGAAACTGCTATGTCATGCAAACTCAACTGCTGTTTGTACCAAAATCCTTAGCAAACCTAGAGACTTTACCTGTGCTTGTTAATTTTTTATCATTGGCATCCAAGTGTAAATTCTTATCCACATACTATCAACAAAAAATCTAAACCTGGAAAGGCACTATGTAATAATGCAAAATATTGGAGTGGTACTGTCGGTATTGCCCATAACTAACTTTCCTATGAAATACGTTTACTGTATGACATATATATACACACACACACAAATTCAGGTGCACATAAATTGATATTCAATAATATCCACTGCCATTATCTTATACTGGAAGAGGTGTCCCACTTTACTCCTAATCTTTCTAGGTCCTCCCAGCAGACTAAAAGGCAGGGAAATGATGGTTATTCTTGGTTCATCATAACTTTATCTTGGTTCAGCTTTAACTTTGAGAAACAAACATAAGAGAAATTCTGATGTATAAATATAAACTCTGAGATGGTATTATACTGTTCTTGAAATAGGATACTTGAGAATATAAAAAATACACCTATATTCTGCTGATTACTAAAATGGGTCACATTCATACATCTGCCTTACGAATAAAGGTTGCAATATGAATAGAATCACAGAATGAATTAAACTGGAGCCTTTCTGCTCAAACATGAACACTATGGTTTCACCATGGCCCTGGAGGGATTACAAGTAGATATGTTTATACTTTATCCTCTCATATTGTGTCAAGACACTATTTTCTGTGTAAATTACCTATTTCAGTAAATCGATAAGACAGAGATGCAAATCTAATGCAATTAGATGCAGAGATGCAAATTACTAATCCCTCAGTTCTATTTGCTTACCCCAGTGGATGCTGGTTTTAATTTACAAATAAAATTCTATTCTGAATAACAAGCTGAGAATATAAAAGAGCAAAAATTGAATCATCATGCATAATCCTGGCTTTAGTTTGCCTATTTCTTCCCCAGCCCGTTCAGATTCCAGAATTTCAGGAGCATGAAAAAACATTACAAAAATAGTAATACAATGTTTCTAAACTTTCTAAAACATTTACTTTTACTAGTAGCAGCTCTATGCTTGGAGATTTTCCCCAAATCAATTTTCACAACGAAAATCTGACCGCACCAAACTGACAGAGATTGTGTACCATTGTAAATCACAGATTCATCTCAGCTACCTCCTCAAATGACTAAACAAATGAAAACTCAGTATTTTGAAATTTATTCTCAGTAAGTATTATGAAATGCAATTATAATGTAAATCTATCAGGGATTCTGTCATCCAATGCACAAAATGGGAAAAAATGCAGAAGACTCAACAGAAAACATTAGCTATACGTTTGAAATACAATTCCTCCATAATCTTAAATTGCTTTAGCATTCATTTACAGATGTAATTAAGGTTTAACACACAGCAGACTTGTTTTCCATTCCGCTTAACTGTATTAACTTTACATTTCATATATTAATTTATTACTTTACATTTCAGAATAGTTTGTCTGCCTGACTGTCCATCCTAAGGCATGGATCTTCCTAACTTTGTTATTCTTCTAATCAGAGGAATTTATTCCTCTGCATAACTGCTATTAACCTATCTAGCATTGCAAATATCCCACCCAGTCCCAAACAAACAAGCGTTATAGTGATGACCTTGTAGTTTGTCTTAAATTTTCCTTCTAGAGCTCCTTAAGCTATTGCTTTTTACATATATCCATAGCTGGTAGCTGAATGACAGTCTCAGTTTGATTCTATGGGACACTGCGATGCCTACCGCAGCCCAGAGCCCAGGTCCAGCCAGTGCCCACCCAGGCTGACCTGGGCTGTCAAGCGAGATGGCAGCAGTAGCTGTAAACCCAGCGGGTTTATATCCAGCCTCTAAACGGACATCATCCACAGTCTGCACAATCGCTCTGCACCAGGTTTAGCCTTGCCCCTGAAGCAGACAACCTCAGCACACACGGTTCAAAGCTGTCCAGAAGCCGAGCTGCATGACGTACGGCCGTCAGTGTGTGTGCACGGAGCCTCCAGGACGGCCCCCATGCAGCTCCTTGCAGACAGACTGTTCCACATCTACTGCTCTGCAAACCTCAAGCCAGCATGTGGCAAGCAGGGATAATTTTCAGACTTACTTAAAAACCATGTTAATGCTGCAAACTAATGCAAGAGGAGGCCAGGGAGACAGTTATGGAAAAAAAAAATATCTCAGTCTAATGTTTATAATTAGACAGTTTTAGGCTGCCACTATATTTAATTTATTTTTGATGCATCACTAATCAGGAAGCCACAGAACACATTTTCACTAACCACCAGAATGATGTTTACATTAGAAAAGTCCAAGCATTACTTTTTTCCTTAGAAGACTCTCTTCGTGAGTAAAGCACAGTACTTAACTTTCTTTTTAGCCCTTTAAAGATCGATCAATTTTATCCACAATAAAAAACATTTGAACAAGCATACAAGAAGTTGGAAGCAATTTAATAACAAAGAAAGGGCAATACAGCTCCTGCTTGATCAGAACGCTTGCTTTTGTTTTATTAAAGTAACTTTGGTAAAAGTTACTAGGGGAAATCAGGAGAAACATGGAAACATGGCCAGCTGATCAAAGAACTCTTGTTATTCCCCCAACACATACTTGGTGCTACCAAGACCGCACCTGGAGCACTGCATCCAGTTTTTAAGCCTGCTGCTGCTCCAGTTGGAATGAAATGTGAAAAAATTGAGAGGATATGTTGGAGTGAAACAGATGGGCAGGGGCCTAGAGCTCATGTCCTGTCAGGAGAGGCTGAGGGAACTGAACTTGATTAGTCTAGCAAAGAGGAAGTTAAAAGGCAATCTAAAAACGTTCTCTGCTTGAAGGAAGTTACAAAGATGATGGAGCCAAAAATCTCATTGGAATAGCAGTAGATGGTAATATAAAAGGTCAGTGGTCACCAGCTTTAGCTTGGAAGGTTTAGGCTGGACATAAGAAAAATGTTTTTCACTAGTAGGGCAATGCAGCACTAGAAAACATATTCAGAGATTATAAATCTCTGTTTGTGGATGTATACAAATACATGGCTCACCTGATGTATCACTGGTGTTAGTCCTGCTTCAAAAAGCAAGCTGGACTGCACGACCTCCAGGAGTCAGTCCCAATCACAATTCCATGATTTTGTTAAGAACTGTCTGTCCAGTGTCAAAAATCTTATTTCATGGGTGTGAAATGTCCAGGTTATGTATGATCACCACTGCATTCCACAGCAATTACGCGAGATCTGGGGAGGGGCCTGCTCAAACTTACTATACCAGCTCCCTGCAGAAAAGGGAAGGAGCACAGAAGAACACTCCTTCAAACAAAAGCAGCCTTAAACTAAACAAAGGTATGTATCGGAGATAAGTGGACTACTTGAGTAGTCGGCAACTCAGCTGAACAGATCATTTCTCTACAAAACTAAATGTCAAGATGTGATCTGAATACTTTAACTTGGTGGCCATGGACTGTAGTGCAAGAGTGACCATCACACGGCCCCTCTAGTCTCAACCACCTTGTTGTCATTTGGGTGGCATTTTGACATGTTGGATATAATCAAAACATATAATATTTTCAAAACCATCAAAAGCATGTTCCTAAGGTAAAGTATTCGAAGACAGCAAGCATGATTGTCCTCTCCCAGGTGCTATCCTAGTTTCCAACCATTTGCAGCTCAGGGACTTCCCAAGCCCAAAGCAGCTTCTGTGTGTTTTTAATAATGGTCAGTGGATTTCCCTCCCGTGAGCTAACTACAACGTACTTTTACCACACGTGGTGTTCTGTGCTAGAATAAGGTACTAAATCAAATAAGCTGCAATCATAATCACATATTTAATTATGACTATACCTGGTCCTGTATTCACCCACCAACTCCCAGAACGTGTTAAAATAGAATTCAGGCTTACTCATGCACAGGAATTTATTATTCCAAGCCTACCTCATGCACATTGCTTTATCTTTGGGTCAGACATTATAAGAGGAGCAAGTTTACCTAAAGAAAATAAGAAATTTTCATAAGTGCCACCCAACAGAACTACCACTGCAGAAATTTATTACCTAGCAGTTCAAAGGGAAAAGCAGGTTTTTGAGTTAGGATGTCAGCATGAGGAAAGGCATCTTACTCCTCTGCAAAACACATGCAAGGCATACAGAAGGAACAGAGGCGAGAGAACTTTTGCCATTCATTGGCCCTGCTTCCTTCTTTCCGATACCAACTTAAATAGACTTTTTCTGTTCTCCTATGTATTACTTCATTTCTACATGGTTTTTTTCCACACCAAAACAGCTAATAGAACAATTCTTCACCTTGCCTCCCTGCCTCAACTTTGTGTTTTGCACCCATCACCATCAACTAGTTAGCACAGTTTTGTCATCTCAGAGTATTGTTTGTCTACATGCAGTAACTCCTGACATGACTTCTAGAAAAATCTCCAGCATCAGGGATCTGACCTCTTACTGGGTAACGGTGTAAGGCTGCTGACACTGCATCATAGTGGGGATGCAGCACTGACTTACACTTAATAACTCCAAATCCATGGACTCCAAGTAGTGAGATAGGATCAGTGCGGTTTTGCTGTGTAGTCACCTCCAGACCTATGTCTCAGCAACTGTACCAACAAGCAAATGGATCCAGCGCCCACCCCCCCACCCCACCCCCTTGAAAAACACCCACCACCTCCTTTCCCTTGTTTTGAATGAACTCCAGCTTTCAGCAAATTTACGGTTTCTGTTTTTCAAAATTCTATTTCTGCACAAATTCATCATAATCCATATACCAGAGTGTAGCCACAATTCCCAAACTTTTGCACAGGAGAAGCAGGAACTCCCCTCTTAACCATTCCCTATCTTCTGGTGTAAAGCTCTATCTACAGTTCATGATGCACCATGAAATAATCAAGCGTATAGAATTTCTTTCAGCGATCACATAGGAACAGTATCAAAGCTGCAGTATATACTGTGTTATTAAATATACATGCAAACAGAAGAAACATCTTTAAAAGGGTAATACTGACAGTATCTGTGATTTTCTCTTTAAAATGTGCAGGCTTCGATACGATGATAAATATAGGTCGATTAACCTTGCTCCAGAATTTTATGTATAACCAATTAACAAAATTAATCTTTCAAAAAATAAGTCATTGGCATTATTCTTTGAACAATCCTTGTTTAGTTTCCATGACAGTATACATTTTAATGAAAAAGTCATTATAATGTAGCATAAGGCATAATTAATTCTGGAAGATTTTTCTGAGTAAATAGCTAATACAGATGCTGAATTCCATTTTTCTACTGCCTTTATTAATCTTTCATAAACCAGTATTTCCACTATAATGGCTTGTAAAATCTCCACAGAAGTTTTAGAAATGCATTACCTGTCATCAGTGGTGTTAATCTAGCTAGGATGCCATCATTTGTATGATGGGACTTTAACATTACAGTCTTGGAAACAACAGTTACAGCTTTGTTTTATGCTTTGAAAAGGTGCATCTATATATGAGATGGAACACTAAACAATAATTATTTATTTTTTTCCATAGAAAATTATTTAAACTCTTAAGCTAACAATATTGAGAATTTGTTTATTTAGGAAAAAACTGCTTAGTCAATGCCTAAGTTCAAATCTTAGTGTATGTAATCAAATTGTAAGATGAATTAATCTTTACACTGACAGACAGCCAATTTTCACCGAAACTATGCCTTACAGATATGGTACAGCGAACTTTTACCCTAGGATTAGAATTGCTGTGCAAGCATCTAATTCAGCTTCAAAAACTCCAAACACCTCCACTAAGAAGTGTTTCTAGGGTATTTGCTGAGCTTATGCAAGACTCATTTAAATTCAAAGAGAAACACTAGAAAGATGAAATGAATCCCAGGTGCTCTTACACTCCAGAAATAGATGCTTTAAGACATGAACAAAGAGAATTAGTTTTAGCAAACATACAGGAAACCTCTCTTCCCCTGGATTCCTCTTATTTAAGTGTATGTTTTTATACATATATATAGTACTATGGTATTTCTTCACCTCCTGATTATATATAACATTAGATTTCAAAGTTTTAAACAAACTTGTGAAAGGAAGTTTGTTACAAGATCTGCTTCTTGGAGGATACTGCTAGCTTCCAAATACACAGCATGCTAAAACACCCCAGGCATCTAAAACTTTTCTGTCTTCTGAGGGAATATAAAATAATTAAAAGCACAAGCTCTTCCCCCTTCTTTAATTTTAACTGATGGGGAAAATGTTCCAAGCCACATTGGAATGATAACTACTAAGTGCCCAAGAAACTGGGTGCCTACAACTGTCCTCACTGAGTAAAGACTATTTACGAAGTGACTACAACTACTCAGCTACATAGCATGAATCTTGAAAATAGCTTCTGAAAAACTTTTAGCACTTCATGAGTATTCAGGAAAAAACCCCACAGATGTCATTAGTCACTTATGTAAAAGGAGAATGGGATCTATACTACTTGTCATTGATCTGTGTTCCATGACTTCTTCTAATGGTACTTCTTCACTAGGCTAAAGTAATTTCTTTCTCCACTGCCAACTTAAATGTCAAAATTTTTGAAATATTGTTTGTTGGTTATGACCAGGCAAGGATATTTCCTCATGTGGGTCACTGCAAATACAACTGTTCTTTGAAAGAAGATTCACCACTTTTCCAGGTAATTTCTGTAACACCTTCTCCCCTACCCTGCATGC